>NC_138133.1:54669535-55269535 GCF_964188305.1 Podarcis bocagei
CTCAAACTATCAATAATTATATGCTATAAACTCTCCTATTTAATGCGAAACGCTGACACTAAATGCTGATATGGAGATAGTAGAACTACCAGATTGAGCAAGGATTACATTAACGCTTTGACATTTCATTCCCGGGCTTTCTGTTTTTTTGAGCCACGGGCCTGGCACTTTCACTCTCTCATGGCTGCCTGAACTTGTAACACCCCATAAATCTACACTGCACAGAGCTCTAATGCTGCTTTAAAAAAAAAAACAAAAGAAAAATCCTTCTTGGTCCTGAAAGCCAGACACATCTCAGTGTGTTTATTATCTGCAGTTTAGCAGTTTCATAAAGGCAAATGGCAAGGCTTTGGATCACAAACACGTGTCACAGCCGCATGGATTTTTATCACATGCCAAACTTTCCTTGCCATAATTATTTCTATTTTAATTGGCTCCAGCCTCAGACTTAAAGTCTCGATATCGCCCTTCTAAACCCTGGCTATGATAATTACTACAGGTTTCTGCCATATGAAGTGAGATGTAGGCTTACTCACCAGCATGGGTCTTCATTTTAAGGTACTGTTTTTCTTCCTCGGCGGTCATTTCCCTAATCACTATTTTTGAAAAGAGTGGGATCATATAGTGCACCCTGAAGTCCTGACAGCAACTCTTAATTTTTAATTTCCTCACTCTTGTTGGTTTTGTACCTAACATTAAATGCCAAGTGGTGTGTATGTGTGTGTGTGCTTCATATCTCCAGACCATGTTTGTGTGTTTTGTGCTATCATATATTATTAGTAGTTCAGTGTTCATTTCAGTTAGAAAAGGAAGATATGCTGAGTTTTAGGCTATTCTGCAATGTTTGCCTTTCTTACATATGCTTCATGGAGAGGCAAACTGGTTTGCCTACAGAACTCACATACAAGCTTTGTGTATGGTATAACGAAACCAAGAGAAGGGCTCATTTCAGCTCAGCAGCTGTTTGATGGCATACATGTCTGAGTATAGATTAAAGATGTATACAGGGTTAAAGTCTTTTTTCATTACTCCAGCAGGGCATATGGATAGCTAGTGGAAAATGGATTTCCCAGCACAGAGCGGTAACAAAACTAGGTCCCTGTGTTTAAATTAGCATCCTTTGGAGGCACGCCTTCACTCTGAGGTTTTACTACTTCCAAAAGGATTGGTTTTCTTTCAACGCCTGGAAAAATAATTTCACTCCTAAAGTGTACTGTGAGAGTCACTGGGTGAACTGAGTGTAAAGCCTAGAATATGCCCCCAGAATCCTTTGTGAACTGCTTAAATCCTGGCTGTGAGAGATGATACCGATGTTCTTTGGTAGATGCTGATACAGAAAGTGTTCCTTGAAGATGTTTTTTGAAAGCATGTAAACTCTTCAATACTATCGACTGCTTGATATCAAATATTGAAATCAAATATGATTGGGAACAGAATACAGGTTCCAACATTCCAGAACACACCTATTGGGAGCAAGTTCCACCTTCAGCATAAAAACTGAGAACTTTTGGATGCCAATCTATTGAAAACCACTGTTACAGATCAAAATACACTGAAACTAACAGAATACATATAAACCACTTTTTTTTTAACCTAACACCAGCAGGTCCCCACCCACCCCCGAAGTTGTGCCAAAGCTGGACATACGCTCAACAGTATTTTCCCCAGAATTTTGTAGTTGTGAATGAAGGGAGATATTTCCTAAGCTTTGGCTCCAATTCAAAACCTTGGAGTTGCTGCCAAACTGCAGAATGTTTGAGAAAATGAAAATATTCTAAGATTCTCCCAATTTTTAAAATACAGCTGAGGCTGTGTTTTTTTTTAAAACAAATCCAAATACTCAATGGCAAAACATACTTGATTTGAATTTGAGCAAAGAAAATTAAGTGCCAACAAAATTGGGCGGGGGGGGGGGGAGAGATCCTTCTTGCCATAGTAAAGTATAAAAACCCTTTTTGGTTCCAAATAAGGTTTTGAAATTATTCTAAGCATGTTTTCTCAGAGGTTAGTGGACTTTAATCCCAAGTAAGTGTGCACAGGAAAGCAGTCTCACAGTGTGATCCTATTCATGTCTACTAAAAAGTAAGTCCTATTGAATCCCAGGTAAGTGTGCACATAGGATTGTAACCTTAATCACAGAAAACAAGTTGCAATCAAGAAGAAAATAATGTACCCACCGCTATACATTATTGGTTTTGCAAACATATTCACTATTTTTTTAAATTGATGGATTGGTGCATATATAGATTGCTGTTTCTTGCCATCAATTCTCCTTGTCGAGCAACTGCAACAATGGAAGTGTGAAATTTTCACATTATGAAATATTGTTGAGCAAAAATATATTCCAAGGCTGAAACATGGATTTAATAACCTGGTGTGGGGTGACAGGGGGCAGCTTCACTTTGTCACCAAGGCTGTTTCTGGATGTCTGTTCATGTAAAGTGTCCCTATACACTGAGGTGTAAACAGGATTTTCTGGACTCAGTACACTGTATGTGGATTTCGACCTGCAACCCACTCACAAAAGAGGGCAAAGATTTGCACAAATTTGCCTATGTTTGTATCATATGCAAATTTATGTCCTCATTTGTACGTTGAGAGGAGGATCCCAAAATAAGTCACAAGCCACACATGTAATGAAATGTCTGACAGGCAGAATGTGATCAGGTGATTCCCCATAATTCTCTTTCCATATTTAGAAGAGGCTTGGCCGGTTGAATTTCTGCCTACCACACTGTTGTTAAAGGCACACTAACCATGCTTCCTCACTCACTCCAAGGCCAACCCTAAACAAAATAAACAAAACTCAAAGTCTAGATTGCAATCCTATGTCAAATTACCTAACAGTAAACACAAGGAGATTTACTTGTGAGTAGATATGCATACCATCAAAGTATAAGTTAACAATACAGTCAGTTATTAATGAATGCCTGGTCTTTAGCTCTTGCACAGCAGGAAAGATGTCTAAGCCTTTTCATTTATTTATTTGCCATGTGGTGGATATTTTTTATATCCACCAGCACTTATTGTGTAGGAGCATTTGCAGAAAAAAATACTTGTAGGAAGTACCTGATCTCAGACAAACTCAGCACAGGAAAGATGCATGAGGAAGAAGGAAGAACAACATTAGGGATATCCGAAGGACTAGGAAATGCAATAGAAGCAGGAAGGGGATGGGGAAAACAGCAGCTCTTTGGGATCCCAGGGATTCCTATTGCCTGGTGATCAAACATGGCCCCATGACCCCACAGTTCTCTCATCTCTGCTTTTAATGCATGAGGCGTTTCATCTGAATCAGCCTACTGATGAAACTCATCTGTTCTGCACAAAGTCACAAGCAATTGACGATGATCAGGATTATTCACTTTTGCTGAAGGTGAGGAAAGAAGCCAAACATTGCCATCTGCTCTCTGCAACTGAGTTTGCTGAGAGAGCTGGAAGCAAGGCACCTGTTTAGCACAGGAGCTTCTGTATAAATACTTCCTCATATTACTAATTATTTCCTAAAACAAAATAAAGTTGTATGGGGCGAGGACACTATGGATTCAAACAAAGCATAGACCAATTATTCTTTCCACATGCACAAATGAAAATGTGAGATTTGATTTGAAACCTGGCTGCTAATGGGAAAAGAAGAGATGAGAAAAAGAGGCCCCTCTAAGAACTGAAGGGATTCCTATTGCATCTTCTGTAAGATCACTATGTGTTCCATAAACACGAATAATTTTACTCATGCTAGACCTTCTCAGAGGGTAGATGGGTGAGTCAAGTTGAATCCACCCCCCCCCCCAATTCTTAATACAGGAGACACAATGCTGTGCCTTCCAAATACTGTTGGACTACAACTCCCATTGTCCCTGACTCCTGCCCATGCTAGCCTGGTCTGATGGGAGTTGCAGTCCAACCTCTGGAGACCACCATGTTGCCTACCGCTGCCTTAGTAAGTTGGGACTTTGCTATATGCTACTATATTCATCTACTACGCTACATCCTAGGTGGTAAGACAACAAACTCTGACACACTTGCTGGATGTGCTTCAGAAGAACAACTACATGGACCAACAGGGATAGTGTCAGCTCCTGGCATCTTTGACAGCTGCCTGGGCCACAGCACCCTGTCAAGGCCCACTGTTTGCCCTTAGCAACTAATTTTAAAAAATGCAAAGCATTCCAGCCTGCCACCTCAAATAGCACAAAGCAGCTGGCCAGGACTGGCCTGGGAAATTTTTTGAGACAAACCACAAAATGGCACCCCACCTTCCACTAGGGAAGAACGGGTGAGTGAAGATCTGCATCAGGAACAAGAGAGGGGGTCACCTTACATCCACCTTACATGATGACTGAAGTGGGAATCAAAGGCTGTTGTATGTAGGGGAAGGGGCCTGCTTCGAATAATTCCAGTAGAGTGCAGAGCCCAGGAGACCCCAGAGGGCAGCCCTTGCCATTTCCTTCCTAGGGGTGGAGAACAACAGTGCCTCCTGTTCACTAAGAGGCTTCTGTAGAGGTGTCATTGGGGGATACTAAGGAGGCGGCAATCTGGCCTCCCAGGAGATCACTGCAGCAACAGCGAGCGATGGATTCTTTGGAGGCTGGATCTGCTGCTCGTGTGGTCACCTCACCTTGCCTCCTGGGTGGGCTAGCCCAGCAGCTGAATGTTGCTGCCATTTAAATTTCCCACAATGCCCAGAGTGACACTACACTGGAACCATTGTGGAAAAATTAAATGGCAGCTAGACCCTGCAAGCTGGTTTTACTTGGAGTCCTGCTGCTAGGGATGACTGCCAGGGATGCCCACTGATGGAGGGCAAGGCACTTCAAAAGCAGTGCTGGTTTAGCATATAGGCAGAGTAGGCACCGGCCTATGGGTCCCATGCTTTTTAGGGGCCCTGACAAGGTATCAAACTAATATTCATTTGATCTTGAAAGGAAATTACAAAAATGTATGAGGAGACGGCCCCCCCCAGAAATTTTGACTGCCTAGGAGTCCCCACAAGGTTTAATCTGGCAATGTTCAAAAGGTGTTCTTCATATATGGAGGTGTCCCTGACACAGACTTCAGAATATGGATTAAAAAAAAATATTCTCAACATATGGAGTGTTTTAAGATTAAACATGTGTCAGTTTCTTTTGCTAGATGCAGGAGTTGGGTAAATATGGGGCAAGTGAGATGTAAGAGGTTCCAGGGCCTATATTGCATAAAGGGTCTTGTCATCATATTGCAGGAGCAATGTGCTCAGCAGATTCCCAAACTCTACATCTGAAAATGTTCTATATTTTACAACATCTGTAAGTACTTTCCCCGCCTTTTATGATTTTCATAGTACAGTCAAATGCAGTAGCGATGCTGTTTTTACTATTTTTTGCCATGCTTTAATCTTGTATCTAGGAGATCTGCAGCAATGTTAATTGGCTCTATAATTAACAACATTATTGTAAAACACATGTTTATAATATATTTATTGATTATTCTGATTGATTATTCTGAAAGAGAAAATATGTCAGAGCATGGGAGATGTGAGGCAGTTGTTTTCAGAAATGTGGAGTGAAAACTAATGGGGGGGGGGAATGCAGAGAGAAAAAGCACCACTCTGCACCACCTGCCCTGGTACCACTAACCCGGCTGAGTTTTGGATTTGGGGGATCCTCTGCTTGAGATCTATGAGATAACACTGTAAATGTAAATAATGTGAATGCTATGGCAAAAGTGGAAATTTATAAATATCGATATAGTAGGGGAGCTGTGCCCCTGGTCACTCCCCTCACCACCTGCCTTCCCACTCCACATTCTGTCTTGAACTACGCAACACACACACACACACTTTCCACACACACATAACAAACTGGACAGATATGTATCTCTCTGCCTCTCTTACCCGCCACTCCCACATGTACAGACCATGCTTTCTTCCTCTGTCTGTCTCTACCCAAGAGCATCTCTTTCTCTATCCCATCCCATGGATGCTTCTCATTTTACTGGAGAGAATCTGTCCCTATTGACACCCTTCTCTGCCTCTGTCTCTCTCCCCAAGTGCCTTTCAAAAGCCTGCAGCCATGAAAGGATAGTGGAAGCTGTCCTGGAAAGCTCTCTAGGCTTTCAGAAGGGCCACGAAGCAGCCGGGAAACATGCGCACGCACCAATCAAAGTGAAACCATTCAGAGCATGCAAACCTCTCCAGTTTTAGAACCCCAGAAAACAGTGTGATGGAAATCTAGCATAAATATAGTATAGGGAGATACATTGTATTCAGTAATGAAATACAGGATAACCTGAAAATGGTCAGCGGTAGATTCAGGACACATCATAGCTCTTTACACAGTTCATAATCAATGAAAATTTCCATCATGAAATAGGATGTGCACTAGTTAGGTTTGGTTAGGATTTTAATGTGAACCTACATAATTTTCTCTTTCTGAAACCATAACTGAGCTATCCTTCAAAACTTGCTGTACTCTGAATTTTGTGGTGTAGTTCCAAAGGACGCGTTGGCACATGTACTGTATATATTATAATAAAAATGTGGATAAAAAGTCATATATTTATGAAAAAAAATACTTGCAAAATTGTGTATACTGAAGCTGCATACAAAAAATGTGTATATTAGGATAAATTTGTACTAAAACACTGACAATTTTTCATGAGGACTTAAAGGAAAGGCATTGTAAAGTGATGCAGAAATATGGAGAGCTGAACTTGACATTAGGGATCAACTCTCAGTTTCCTTTCTCTGTTTCTCAGTTTCTAGATTTGAAAAACCAAGAGAAAGGAAATTGAGAGATGATCCCTAATGTCAACTATCTTAAAAAAGGTTTTGTTTTGTTTTCTCAAAGTGAGAATGGACAAATTCATGAAGAAGAGTCCTGTAAATAGCTCAGAGATGATATATGCTTGCATGTGACTTGGGTGCTCCTTGGAGGCATTTGGCTATTCACTGCTGAAAAAAAGAATGTTGGACTAGATGGAAGTCTGGCTCTTGCCCAGCTAGACCTTCCTCATGCAGAAGATCTGCTCTGCAGGAGCTATGGCCTCTCCACACACACCAGTGTGCTGTTCTAAATAGCTTTATTGAACTGGAAAAATAAATAGTATCCTTCAGGGCTGGCTATACTTCTACTTTGGCTTCATGCTTAATTATAGCTTTTAGTTTATATTGCATACACCTGGGATAGTGTATATTTATATGTATTTATATATATTGCATACACCTTGGGATAGCAATTAAGTCTACCGTGTAATTTTTCATGCTCTTTCATCAACCACAAAACTCTATGTCATCTTCACATATTTATAAATATTTTAATTTCAGTCCTTTTTTGTGGTGGACTACAATAAATTCGAGAGTGAGAAGGTAGCCATAAAAACTAAATTATATTGTCAACTTGTATATTTAACACAGTGGGCGACTTAGTAGCTCAGGGTGGTTACCGAGGCTGGAGAGGAAATTGCTCACAGAAAAGCAAACTTATTTAGAGTCATTTTTTTTCCTTCAGCTGTTAGTTCATTTTTGTCTGGAAGAAAGTTGAAATAACTCTAAATTAAGCTTGACTTCATAAACACAGGCTTAGCATTGACTCTCATTCATTTTTTCCTTACTTCACATTTTCCGGACATTTCCTGCCAAATGGTATAGACTCCTTTTTTCAGAGCAGATTACTGCCAGCTTTCTCCTAGTTTCCTTTTCAGTGAGTCCCTTTGGGCACCATAACAGTTCTTTTGAGCTGCTGTTTCCTTTGAACTATGAAGAAGCAGAATAGAAATATTAGAGTTCTGGGAACCGGCATTCTGGTTGCACCTTGTTGTGGAATAAATTAAACTTACTCTGATTCAGTGACTATATGATTTGATATAGCCTCAGCTGGAATACATACTGCTTTTAGGTAAAACATTTTTTCAGACCTCAGAACATTTAGATTATTTCCCAAGCAATTTTCCATTAGGTACAGATCCTTAAAGTGTCCTTGTCTATTATTTCTGTGCCAGTTAGTTAGTTAGTTATTTTTATTACATTTATTATAATGCTCAAGTTACAAACCAGATTATACCTTTAGGACAAGAATATGCCAGATGTTCTGAACAGCAGGTATTGGGGACAAGCAAAAGGAGAGAGCTGGTACACTCATGACCTGCTTGTAAGCTTCCCAGGAATGTCCAGGTCACCATTGTTGGAAACAGAATGAAGGCATAGGTATTTTGTCCATTCCGTCAAATCTGGTCTTAGGATCTTAAAAGTGCAATCCAATCCATGCCTACTCAGACATAAGCCTCACTGACATCAGGGGTACCCAGGTAAATGTGTCTAGGATTGCAGCCTTTCTCAGTGTATGAAAAACCATTTGGTATTGTTGTTTTTCATTCTGAAAGTAAAGGAATCTAATGATGCAGCATGCAGGCACAAATATGAAGACAGTGAATGGAACATCTCCGCCGTGAGACTCCCTAAAGCCTGAAACTGAGCATCTTCACAAATATTTTGGAATTCAGTAGCTTTTCTGTGTCTTTGTCTTGCAAAATCAATCCCATCTTCACAATGCGTTAATACTGCCCCTATATAAAGATGTCCTTTCTGCAGCTCATGAGAAGAGAAGACTCCCTGGAAAAGACCCTGATGTTGGGAAAGATTGAGGGCACAAGGAGAAGGGGATGACAGAGGATGAGATGGTTGGACAGTGTTCTCGAAGCTACAAACATGAGTCTGACCAAACTGCGGGAGGCAGCGGAAGACAGGAGTGCCTGGCGTGCTCTGGTCCATGGGGTCACGAAGAGTCGGACACGACTAAACAACTAAACAACAACAACATATAAAGATGTTCTTTCTGCAGCTGTAGTGCACTCCTTGGAGACCGGATCTGCCTCTTCCTTGTTAACCTCCCCAGGGCCGTCTTTACCTGGGGTTGCAAGGGGTGTGGTGCACCTGGGAACCTAATTCTGGGGGGCACCGGCCGCTGAAGCTGCTGAAGCTCTTAACCGCGATCTCCGGGTGATTGCGGTTGATGGGTCTTTCCGTTCTCTTTTGCGGAAGTGCTGCAGAATCAATGTATCCCCCCCCCCCCGTGGTATCTTTCATTTTTGCATGATTGCAAAAACAGAAAGACAGAGTTATCGCTGTCGCTCCCCCCCCATGTTAGTGGTTTTCGCTGGCCTCCTCCCACCCTTAGGGTTTCTTCACCTGCACCGTGTTTCAGATTAAGCCACTTTCTCTCCCCCCTCCCCCCCAGCCCTGCAACGGCCTTTGATTTGGGTAAAGTTGATTTGATTCCCCCTCTTTGTTGCTGATGTAGATCTTCTTTCACTCCCTTGTTCCTGAGGTAGATATTTATTCCCCTCTTGTACCTGATGTACATCTTCACTCACGCCTTCTTCCCTGGCAGGGGATGGGCACCATTTTGTGTTTAACCTCAGGTGACAAACTGTCTTGGGCCAACTCTGCTTCCCTGTTAGTTTTGCCTTTGTAACAAACTTTCCTTCTTGCCTTTCCCTGGTGTGCTAAGCCTTCAGGTCCCATGTTCCCACTAGAACCACAACCTTTTCCTCTCCCTGGTAGTAGCCTGAGCCCTAGAAGTCTAGGAAGCACCGTGCTTGCTTAGATACACATAAGCGAAGTAGTACAAGTGGAACTCAGCCTACCAGAAATGACTGAATGGATTGTAGAGTATCCAACAGAAGGAAACAAGTAACACAAGACATCCCATGAAGAGCTCTTCACACTCTACTTTCTGTGGACTGGAGATGGCTGTCATTTCCGCAGCGGAGGAACTGCCTTTCTAAAACTGTTCCAGTTTAATTTAATTAATCTTGTTGAAATAATTCTACTTTGAAAATTACAGCTATAATTGAAGTAACTTAATTACCTGCTATGTCCTTTCCTTAAACACTTGGGACAATATTATTGCTATATAATGTAAAACTCCTGCAATAAAAAACCAAATTTACTGAGTAAAAGAACAAACTTCACTTTTATGCAGTGCAACTGGCAGATGGTACTACAAAATCAATTTCCTTAAACCAGCTCTCTTTGCCCTTTCCAATAAATGTGCTTACCTGGAAACGGTAAAAACTGTTTTCCTGGAACTTTTCTAGGTCTAATGCTAGGCCTAGTGACATCCACAGAAACAAAAATACTCTGATATAATGCAAAATGTTCTCCAAAAGCGTTGGGTTGGCAGCAGCTTGGTATTGGTGGACCCTTGGGCTTTCCCCTTTCCTCCTCAGAAATTTAGAAGAGTTTGCTGTTGTTTCCTTGAACGAAAGGGGGTGACTCCAGCTTTGTTTGCTAGCTTGGAAAGAAAGAAAAATAAGCTGAATGGAGTTTGGAATTGTGTTTCCAAGCCCTGAAAGCTAAGAGGCAGTGTTTTTGTTTTATCCCATCCTTCCCTTTCTTCTTTTTTCATGGATCTCCTTGCAGAAGAACATCAAGAGGCACTCTCTAGGAGTGGGACAACAGGAAATTTGAAGATGGGCAAAGCAAAAGTGACCAAAGCAAAATTGAGCAAAGCAAAATTGAACAGTGGCGTGAAATCCAATCCACAATGTGTGTTTGCTAGAGATTTGCAGCAAGGTGGCCTGTGAATTTTATGGAAATACTGTCTGGGCATTATCCTAGTGTTTTAAGTTGCCAAAAATGTTAAGGTTTGAAATTTAAATAATGAATCCAGGATGAAAAAAACATAGTCTCAAAATCTGGACAGAGAACTAAAATGTGGATTATTTGCTGTTCTCTGCAGATGGATTGCCTTCCAAGATGTACCAGAGTGAAAAATTGATGAATTTACCAGTTTTTTCTGTGAAGGGCAGGGGGTGCATACAACCTTTATTTTTGTGGAAACAGTATCTGGGAAGTCAAACAACAGAGCTACTGGTATACTTGACACACAGGAAATACACTTTGGGGAAATGTACCAAGACAATAGGAAACTGCAAATCATTCAGCATGCTCTACACAATTAAATAGAAGGAACTTTCTGGAGTTGCTACCTAATTTTGAGAGGATTTGGTGGTTCCATGCTAGCCAGCTGAAACCTCATTTTAGTAGAATAGCTCAAAATATTGTGGACAACACTACAGAATGTTATAACCATGCAAATAGCATCATGTGCTTTGACTATTTGTCATGCATGCCAAGCCGAAGATTAAGAGCTTCTGCCTTTCCTTCTGATGTGTTATAATGAGCTAATTTTTCTTTCAGACCCAAAGTTGCTCAAAAATATTTGTTTCTGTTTCATTAAAAAGAAGATGCAGTGGTCATACTACAGAGTGATATATTTTCCCTCAAGTGCCTGGTTAGGAACCGGTATCACTGGGCATTTGCTGAGGCCCTAACAGGAGCAGCAATGGTGCGGGACAATTTTAAATGATCTTATTATAGAAGTGGACTCTTCAAAACAGGGGTGGGGAACCATTTTCAGCCTGAGGGGCCCATTTTAAATGGTCTTATTATGAGAGTGGACTCTTCAAAACAGGGGTGGGGAACCTTATATAAGCGGTCTCGACCCAGTATACCTGAAGGGGCGTCTCCACCGCCATCATTCAGTCCAGACACTGAGGTCCAGCACTGAGGGCCTTCTGGTGGTTCCCTCACTGCAAGAAGTGTCTTCTCTGTAGTGGCACCCTCCTATCAGATGTCAAGGAAATGAACAACTATCTGACTTTTAGAAGACATTTGAAGGCAGCCCTGTTTAGGGAAGTTTTTAATGTTTGAGGTTTTATTGTGTTTTTAATATTCTGTTGGTAGCTGCCCAGAGTGGCTGAGGAAGCCCAGCCAGATGGGCAGTGGGCAGGGTATAAATAAATTATTATTATTATTATTATTATTATTATTATTATTATTATTATTATTCCAATGCTAGGTGGTACCAGATGTCAGGCTCCCATCCCAAAACATGACATCAGCTTTCCTTACTCTCTATCCTCCATCCAATGCAATCCAAAGACATTATCAGAGTTCAGGGGCACATTTCAGACAGGCAAATGAACTCAAGGAGGATAAAGACTAGGGCTGGTGAGAGTGTTGCTTGGCAGGTTTTGTGGTCTGGGGAGGGTCTCCAGGGCCAGGCGGAGAATCCCGGAGAGCTGCATTTGGGCCTTGGTTACCATTCCATGTTTTAAAATTTGTAAGCCCTGTTGCATTTGGAGGTTCTCCTGGTGAGCTGGGTTCTGGACCTTGACCCCATTCAAGTCCTCTCCTACTGGCACCACTGAGGCAGTGACTGTCTGAGGTTTCAGGCAGGAGCTTTTTCCAGCCCTACCTGGAGGCACCAGAGATTGAGCCTAGGGATGTTCTGCATGCAAGGCAAATGCTTTACCACTGGCCCACCTCACAGAGCAACTCGACTGAGGGCCTAAGATCCTCCCCAAACCTCAAGCTAACACTGTTTGCTGTGGGTCATGTTCGGTTGGCTATTGCAAAGTCAAGCTAAAAATGTACAGGCTGCTGAAGGGACAGAACGAGGGAAGCAAATGCCACAAGGTTCTGAAAACAGTGGAAATTCTAAAATGATTATTTACTTACTGTGGCCTTATAGTTCATTTTATCCTTCTGGCCAAGAGCAAAACATGTTGCCTGATCTCATCCATCCTTGTGACAACCTTTTGATGTCGGCTGGTTGTAATATTGATGTTACAGGTGGGGAACTGGAGGTAAAAGATAATGACTTGCTGAAAGCCAGCCAAAGGGTAGAACAACATGCTATTTACCAGATTTCACCGGCAAACCTTAAGAAAGTAACTCGCATGAGTCTTTATAAAATCACAATCCCTGGGATTCCTTTTGAGAGCCCCCCCCCCATGCACACACAAATGGGGAGGTATAACTACTTTTAAAAAACAAATATAAAGCTTTCGGTGACAGAGCAAAAGGTACAATGTGTCTGTAGAAATCTAGGGAGTAGTACCCAAATGTTCCTTTGGGAAAGTCATGTAATAGGCTTTGGTTAGAAGAATTGAAGCATACCCTCCAAGCGTCCCGATTTTCCAGGGACAGTCACAGAATACCGGCTTCTGATTTGATCTCAGAATGTCAGAGTACACAAATGGAAGTTTCCAGCAAGCTGTGCTAGAATGTAAACAGACATGTGACATACAACAATCCACATATCTGTTCCTCTTAGGGTGGAACGGAACATCAATATCGCAACACCTACTCCCCCCACCAGTGCGACTGCAGAGCTTGGTACGGAGGTTGAGCTGGCATTTGTCCTGATTGGCAGCAGTGAGGGAGCATCCATGGCCGCTGCTGCTGGCCTCCTTCCTTGGGCAGCTCTTAGCAGTCGCAGGAGAATGAGGAGAGGAGGAGAGGCTGCTATTGCTGAGGCCCAGCCCTGTGTGATGTGCTGGCTCTGAGGAGCAGGCAGAAGGCAGGGCCACCCTGGGTTGGAAACAAAGGCGGAGCAGAGTGGAGTGCAAGGAGTCTTGATATAATAATAATAATAATAATAATAATAATAATAATAATAATAATAATAATAATAATAATAATAATAAAATGCTTGGTGCATCTGTGTCCAATCTTGCCCTTTTCAACAAATTATTTATTGGTGTGTGCTTTTCTTTTGGTAAATCTACCAAAGAAAAATAAAATACCATCAGGATTAGGGCAGTGGAGGGCATATGAGCTGTGTCCCATTGGTGTAGTGATGGCTGCACACGCCCTTCTTCTGCTTGGAAATGCTCTGCAGAGGGCAAAGGAATGGAGGGTTGAGGAGGGTCAGTTGGAGGGGAGTGAGAAATGTCCCTATTTTCATCTAAGGAATGTTGGAGGGGGTTTATAAGTGTTACTTAGCAGAAACTGTGCTGCCTCTTAAAGGTCATGTCTGAAACGCCTGTACTTTTTTTTGTTTGGTTCTGAAGCCTGCTACATCCACGTGGCATAAACAGGTGGAAAGACCACATCACTCTCATGGAAGAGCTGTGTTTTATAAGTGTCCTGTGCTACTTTTGGCACATGAAACTTTCTATATATATTTTTTAATAGCTCCGTTGTGGCTTTTTTCAGCCACACCACTTCCTATGTTGGCAATGTATGAGTGGCAGAAAGATTTACCTCTTTGCGGTGTTAACGATCTGATGCAGTCCTCATCAAATCAATGATATTTCTCCCCAGTTGCCTTATTGGCACTTATTTGAAGCCCCTGCCTTGAGTGCTTTCTCTTTATGTGCCCACAGAATTCCACATTAAATACCTGACAGTTTGAGACTTTTGATGTATATGTGCTTCCCTATCCTTTGCTGTCAGAAATGTTCCCTCTGAAGGAAAAAATATGTGCTGTAAAACTGAAGTTAATAGAGGTACTGGGGTGAAAATTAGAAGCCCGGGTTGGCAGAAAAGGAACTCTCTGTTTTATGGTACTTTATATATAGCCAATGTTATATTATCAGGATTCTCAAAGTGACAGAACAACCTTACTGAGGAAGAAGGGGATAGTTGTGAAGGAAAACAAACATTCTACCTTGACATTCCTTTACCCCAGTAAGATTGTCCTTTACAGGTTGCTTTTAGAGATTGCTTTCCCTATGATATATTGACTGTTTTCAAATACTTTTGCCTGTATTTACATTTACTGTGAGCTGACAGCTGATTGTATGGTGTAGAAATGACTTAATAATAATAATAACAATAATAATAATACATTGTAGTACTGTGCGGGTGTTTAGCCCCTTCAAATTCATTCCAAACCCTTTCCCTGAATATCCCTTTTTATTGAAGAAAATATTCCAAGCCAAAACATGCATACAGTGCCCTACAAAACAGCTTCCCCCACTTTCCAACGGACTGGCCAGTTAGTGCAAAGGCACATATTTTTACATTAACATTGCACTTTGTCTAACGATGATAGTTTTATGGAAGAATGGATGCCTTTTTCGGACTATTTAAAGAAATATTATCGTATGATGAACTTGTGAGCAGGATTTGAGCTATGAGCAACAGAAGTAATTAGATTATAATATTGTGGTTATGATTTGATAGAAAGAAGGTAAAGGGACCCCTGACCATTAGATTCAGTCGTGACCGACTCTGGGGTTGCAGTGCTCATCTCGCTTTATTGGCCGAGGGAGCCGGCGTACAGCTTCCAGGTCATGTGGCCAGCATGACTAAGCCGCTTCTGGCGAACCAGAGCAGCTCACGGAAACGCCGTTTACCTTCCCACCGGAGCGGTACCTATTTATCTACTTGCACTTTGACGTGCTTTCGAACTGCTAGGTTGGCAGGAGCAGGGACCGAGCAACGGGAGCTCACCCTGTTGCGGGGATTCAAACCGCTGACCTTCTGATCAGCAAGTCCTAGTCTCTGTGGTTTAACCCACAGTGCCACCCGTGTCCCTAGAAAGAAGGTAGGGCACAGCAAAAGGGGAGAAACAACACCATGGAAAAAGAGGTGGGAAGTCGACAAAAATAAGTCAAAAGGCAAAATTGTATTCTGACTGTATATGTTTTAAATGTTGAAACTTAATATATTTTTTAAAAAATGCATTAACATTGTGCTTTGTTTTCATCTTCTGCTCATTCAATGCGCATGACAAAAGTCTCTATGCAGACACTAAGATTCATGCTTAGACATCCTTCATACAAGGATGGGATGTCAGTCACATGCAGGAGCTCTGCATAGGTATGTTGGCATGTGCACAAAGCAGTCACGGATGGCATGATGGAGCCTGACAACCTCCTTCTGGCTGAGTCACTGCTGGAGAAGGGGAGGGGCAAGGGAGCATGGAAATTGATGCAGTGCAAACATGATGGCAGAGCTAATGTCTTTTCAGGCATCACCCTTTTACATGTGTGGGCCATTGGGTATGTAGGTCCCAGGCACATTGGTGGGTAGTGGGGCTGGTTTAGCCCCTTTAATGCTTCTTTGAATATATGAGGATCATCTGAACACCCTTCAGACTGTCAGCATAGCAGAGAAGTTATTTTTTATTTGTTTAGGTAATAATACTATAATAAGTAGAAGCTTCTTAATCGTAAAAAAACAAAAACAAAACCCTGTTCTTTTGGGGGAAGTGGAGATAAAATAAATACAGGAAACAAAGACATGCAAGAAGAATCACATCAGGATTACCAATATTAAAATTTTAAAAATAGTACAAAGCTTAAATGCTAAGATTTAATACAATATCAAACATTTTGATGCCACCTATAATAATGTATTTTTAAGTTAACGTGTATAATTTTAACATAATTATAAATCTCAAATTATCAAATTCATTTTCCCAGTCCTAAAGTTGTGAATCCTATATATTCTTAAACACAAAAATCATTGACTTGGACAAAAACATAAATCATTATCCTTTATTTTAACTTAAGACAAAAGAATAACCTGTGTGTGTGTGTGTGTATTTCACCTTGCATTCCCCAATCCTGAAAGTACCAGCATTCTTCTTCACATTGTTTAATTTATATCTTCCTTGTTTTACCCAAAGGACCTATGGAACTTTGTCCCAGACTCCTAACCCCCATAATTTAACCTAATTTCCCTTCATTTAAGGAACTATTTTTCATTTCCCATTTTTAGCATGCAAGATATATGCTGTGGTGATAATATGGAAAAATAAATTTGCTTTATCTCTAGGCGATATTTTTATTAGTTTATATATTTGACACTAATAATTCAAAGACATTATAATGCAGATTATAATGGCAATTTCTGGTAGTTTTATATAGGAAGTTTATTAAAGCATAAATTTAAAAAAATGATTGCAGACACTTTCATTTAAAAATAATTAAAGTTTGCAAATAAATATTTCTTATTTCCCCCCTTGTTTGCAACCTCTAATTTCCTCTTATTTCTATTACGTATTTCAAACTAATTTGCTATTCCAGTTTGTTAGCAGTCATGTAGGCCAATCATATTTTAAGTGTTTGAATACTGCTTGTAATTCATTGAGCTTTTTGTATATTAAAAAAAAAAATCCATTTTGCCAGTTCTCCTGTTTTACAGGACTTTAACACGGTACATAAAAACAGCTTTAAAAGCAGCTTTGAATGTGGTATTAAATCCTCTGTAATAAAGACCCTTAATATGCTGGGCACCATTGCATAACATCACATAGCAAAATACAGCTGGGTAGTTACTGCATTTGAAATTGTCTGTCTTTCACAGCCATCCTTTCACAGCTTGTTAAGAACCTATTCAAAGACCAAGCAGGGTATGGATCAGCATAGTATTGTATTCTTCCTAGTGCTAAGTGCCATACTTCATTTTTAATTAAAGGAGGTGGGGGGGAATCTAATTTAGTTTTCCTCTGAAAATGAGCTGTTTACTAAGAGTGGAATTCATACCATCTGAATAAAATCTGACTCATTAATGGAGGTCAGGGGTGTGTTGTTCTGCTGTTCTTATTTATTAAATTTCTATCCCACTCTTTCTCCTGAAGGAAGAAAAAAGAGGGACTTGCAACCAAGTGCTGCTGTGTCAAACATTCATGTTCATGGTTCCAGCCAGCCCTGCCCTTTCCCATGATACTCCATTCCATTCCCACTTGCCCTTGTTTCTGTTCCACACACCACCAGCCTCCAGTCCTGAACATTTGGCATTATGTGGCCACTGAGCATGCTCAGTACTAGTTACCGTAGACTGCTGTATTCCCCACTCCCATCCCACAAAGTTACTTTGTACTTTTGGAAACCTCAGTATTCCCTTGAGTCCCCTGGTTGTTCCCTTGTGTGTGTATGTGACAGCATTTTGGGATTCACAATCAGAGGCTTAGTATACATGGGTTATTGCTGGGTTGGGTTTTTTAAAAGAGAAATTCACCAGAACCAGACTCAAGTTTGTTCAGTGGAGATTTCTCCATGATATAGGTTAAAGACCAGGCATGTGTTGCTTGCTATATCATTCTGAACATTGCACTTACAAACTCACTGGGACCAGGATAGGAGCCTATAATAAGAATAGCAGTGAATGAGATATCTGTGTAGGGATATTGCACTCTCTAGCCTCTTCGTCAGTATAAGGGACAGAAGGTGCAGGCAGTATGCTAGTTTTGTAAGAAATGAACCCTTTTCACATGTTGTAGCAAATGTGGGAAGTTACAGCTAAGATTGACATTGAAGGGAAGGAAAAATTGCCACAGTGACAGGAACAGAATGATCTAGACACAGAAGTTGGCTTTGACACCCCCCCCCTTCTCTGAGATGAAAGCGAGAGCTGTCCCTATAAAATAATAGAGAAAGTCAGCTGGCGTAGCCAACTTTTGATAGGGCAATGGTGTGCCCCCATCAGCAAATGAAGGATCACAGCAAAGCAGTAGTGGCACCACAAAAAAGATGGGTATACACAGAAGATTCAAAGTATATTTCCAGAAGGGTGCACACATTAAGATTACCGAAAGAAAAATAACAGTATATGCTGATGACAAAAGTCTAGGATTGGTGGGGGGCAACTGGGGGAGGGGTCAAACTCTTTGTTTGAGAGGCGCTTGCCCCTGTTGAGATTTCTGCTCTGTGTTTGCAGTCATGAGATTGTTGTCTATCACATGACGGTGTATGTTTTCATTCCACAGTGTGGGAAGTAATGGGAACAGGATGTTTGTGTTACTGTGTTCCGTGAAGTGGGACTATTGTCCTTTGTACTTTTTTCTCTTTGTTGTCTGATGAGAAAGAGGAAGGAGCTAAGAAGCTCCTAGTGTATTATATTTAAATAAAGTAGATTAGCCAAAATGCTGTGCTACTGAGTTCTGTTATGCAAACTGCAAATACTCTGCGGATCCCTAAGTGTGCTGATGCTTCTTGGTGTCAGTCACTGTGATGTTCGGGCTGAAGAAAGCTTTTGAAGCTCCCAAACGATCAACCAGGAGGGAGAGAACATGCCAGTTGGGCATGGGCCCTACATGAGAGTAGGACAATCCTAACAGCCCCCTGCCTCCTTATACCTTCACCCATGCAGCAAAGACAGGAGCTAATCCTCTTTTACTCAGGTATTATTTTATATGATTTCCCCGTCTCTCTTTAAATGCTTCAACATTTCCCTGGCAGTGTCAATACCAAGGCAGGCCAGTGCCCTATAATGCACACCACTCAGTCTGCAACAAAGATCAGACCATCTCAGTTGTCTCCTCCAACCTCTTTCTAGCTTGAATCCAGGGAATTATATGTAAAAACCTTGTGCTCCATTGTTTAGAGACATTGTACATTTAGATGTTTAAAACCTAAATTGAAAAAAGCATTTTATGCCAAATGAGTAAAATGTGCTTAATTACCAAACTATTAACATAATATGCAAATTAGGCCATCCCGATTTAGGGAAGTGAAATACAGCAGCCCTAACAATGTTTTCATAACATGCATGGCTGTTTCTTCACAAAACAGTGTCACTAAAGTGCTCCTTAGCAGATAAAACTCATGCTTCTATTTTAAATGTTGCATTTAAATTTTACTGATAAATGCTGGAGCATTGATCAACAAGAAAACTAACTGTATATTAATTTATTAAAGGAATGTTCATAAATCTACATCGCCTGGGGGCACTCATTTTTATCTAGTCCCATTGTTTATATTTCCTATAGAATGTGTCTCCTTCTACGATTCATCCCTCTATATTATATAGCTGTTTGCTCATAAATCTGTAGTGCACTGCTGACTCAGGGGCTCACTTAAATTCAGTGATTTAATACATCCTGTTTCAGAGTCAGCCTAAAAATCACTTCTTACAACAAACCAGCAGTGGCAAAATGGCTTTGTACTGTTAGCCTATTTGCATGAAAGGAGTTCAATCAAATTCTGGCCATGAGCTTCAGTGTCCTATTTGGAAAGAAATTTAGGGCTCAACACATGTCTGACGAAAACTGATAGAATGAGGACCAGTGTCGGCAGCTACTTCCCAGACAGATTTCATTTAACTGCCACTCTTCGAATGCCCATGACAATTTTGCTATATTTATAGCCTCTTTATGTGGTAAACAGTTTGATTCTGACAGCTGCATGGTGTTCTTTGTAGTAAAGATGACAAATTGTGTTTATGCATATGCAAATGCAATAAGGAAGATAGCATGGAAAATAGTTTCTCTGTACTAAGGGGGGCAGGGAGCAACCTGAATTCTTAGCAACTGCCTCATGAGAGGTCTAGGAGCCAGGTGGGTATTTTCCAGTGAATCTCAAACCCTTCATAAGTGGGATGGTGATTCTGGTACCACTTAACTATGAAGACTTCATCTACAGAGCTTATCCACTTGGCCAGGGCATCCCATACAAAGCCAGGTTAAAGCACACCCTGACAATCTCCTTTTACTTTTGGATTTTTTTTGAGGGGGAGGGTGTTACAAGCAAAATGCTGTGCAGAATTATCATGTTAATTACAATTTGGTATAGCCCTAAGACTTCAAGTAAGCCATCCCAATATCATTGGTTGTGCTTATTCATTGTTATTGGCTGCAGATGAATTATATTTTAAAAAATATATTTACCACTTAAATAAATACTGAATAAATATTGTATTCAATTGCATAAAATTCTATGCAGCTATAAAAAAATTATGAATTAAATAGGAAGTCACATTTTTTTCTTTCTAGAGCATATGGACTCAAAATATGCAAGCAAAATTAATCAGAATTAATTTAGAATTCTGGGGAAAATCAGCTGAACACTTGGTTTGGGCAGGGGCAGGGGGAATAGCTTATATTTGCCACCAACCCTAGATCTTTGGACAGCTATATTGAAATGTGACTTTCTCCCCATTAAACAGAGGAGACTTTCTCCTACTTTATCTTTGGTTTTGCTGGTTTAATATACCACCTGCTAACAGTTTTGAGAATGGATTCTCTAATATTCTGACATTTGGAAAAGGATTCAGCATGCTTCTAGATAGTTCTTCTGTATGTTTCAGTTTGGAATAAAATGGTCAAAATATTTCCTTTTGACATTTTCAATTGCATCTAAAGTCTTTGTTGTTTTGTCAGTTTCTAGAATCTTTTGAGACATTTTGTTCAAAGTTTGACAGTAAGTGCTGCTCCCATATGCCTTCACAATCACTAGTAGAAGTAGCAGCAAATTCATTTTGGGATTCATATACGTATATCATTCGGAAGGACATTATTACAGTAATTTTAATTTGCATCTTGTTAGAATGATGGGAATTGAAAATATATCCAAGACGACTATGGATGTGTGGAAGCAGGCCTATTAAAAATATTTCCCATCTAATTATATTTGCATATCTCAATTACATTTTAATTCATCATTTGCTGTTATAAAACTATACTCACAAGATTTAAGCACTGCATATAGTCATTTGTAGAACAGCTAGCCAGAGAAGGGAATCTATCATGAAAGGAATGCAAAGGATATCCAGGCTGGAGGAAAAAGTGCCAAGCAGGGCTATGGGGGGCCAGTATAGAATAGGCAAGATTTCAAAGCGAAAACCAGCCAAAATAAGGGGTGGAGTCAGTGTGTAAATAATATAAGAGAGAAGGCAAAGCAAGGGTAGGAGGAAGTGGTCCAGGAAGATGACAGTGGCAAAGACTCTGACCACTTTAATGCCCTTTCCTAAGTCCCTAAAGAACATTTGACATGTGTACTTGAAAGACAGGTTCATTGAATTCATTTTGAATGTGAAAATGTGTGCCAAGCAAGGCTGCAGAAGAAAAGAGAAAAGTGACTTCATAAATAGGGTTGGGAAGGTGAAAAGTGCTAGAGTTGTTCCGTGGAATCCCTGATCTGGACCTTGTGTAGAAAAGAATTCTCTCCACCACAAGAATGTGCTTCAAAGCTTTACTGCAGAGCAGTCTTTGAAAAGTAGATATAAGATAAATGTCACAAAATAACAATGTAGGACATTGCAAACAAGCACTGAAGTTCAGTCCTGCATGCAGTTCAGTAAACATCCTCTCACTGGTCCTGGAAAGAGATCCTAAGCTTCTTCATCACTGGAGAACTTCTCTGCAACCACTGCCACAGCTGCTACTAGCAATCTCTAAGCAAGCACACACACGTTTCAGCTTCCTGGTCTGCGAGCTCTGCAGCTCATTTTTCTGGAGATGAGTCATCACACAGCTTATCACACTCTAATGGAAAGAATACCAACATTCTCTGACGCTTTTGCCAGAGTGGAACATTTTTGTCTAAGGTAAACTTCCTATTGCAACATTTAGAATACACTGTATTCAAACACAGCATTTTATTTACATTAAATTTATAACTATAACAATAACCAAGCTTAGTAATTGTATAGGGTGGGAAGGGAAAGCTCTGGGGGTTAATGTGAGGATGGGTGGGGGGCTGGCGAGCAGGGGCACAGCCCCTAGTATGTCCATGTGTGTATATAAATATATACCCAAATCACAGTTTGACCCCTGTCTCCCCATGTTGATGACTGAAAAAGGGAGCAGGATGGAACATCCTTGATGGAGAGACGTGCCACAGATTGGGGTAGGTGGGCTGGGCCTTGGCAGAGGTCCATCTCAATCTCAAACTGGATTCCAAAGCCCTGTGGCTCCCCAAAGAGGCTTGTTCCTCAGACCACTCAGCTATTGCAGCAGGGAGTAAATGCTCCCTGGCTGGGGTTAGGATTGCTTTATGCTCATCTCTTTTTCTTCCCCTTCAGAATCACAGCACTGTATGACCTCCACTGTCCTTTACACCCACCAACTGCTTGTCTGTACATGCTAGAAACGAAAGCAATGAAACCATTTTCAGTGTAATAGAATTACATGAAAAGGTTAGGGTAAGGTGAGTGGTGGCGGCCTCCTTTGCTGTCTGGAAAACAACTCTCAAGGGAGAAAGCTCTCTTACTAGAAGCCAATGAGTTCTCTTGGTATGAGCTACAGTTACACCATGCTCTCCAGAAGGTAAAAGGCAATCTATTTTCGGCTATTGAAAAACTCAGGGAAATTGAAATGTGTGTTGCACACTGAGAAACCACCACAATTTACAGTCCTATTGAGCTGCTCGGAAAAAACAAGAGAGTCCCGTATTGCAGAGTTTTAAGTTGTCTAGCTTCAAAATTTAGTACCACATTGAAGTTTTCAGTTCTCTTAAAAGTCTTTTTTTTTTTTTTTTTTTTTGGTAGCAGCAGACAGTACCAGACTGCTTATCACACTGGATGTGCTTTTACACAGTTGTAGTAGAGCCACAATGCTGCTCTCAGATAGTGGTCTAGAGCTAGTGCTGTTCTGAAATTTTATCCTGTGCTTGCCCCGCATCCCCCCTACCATTATCCATCAGGTGAGGAGAAAATAAATCATCAATGGGGAGAGAAAGTGTCAGTTTAATGGGTCAGATGCAGCCTTTTGCTGTCCTTACCTTACATCTTGAGTATTTTTATCCAGTTCTATGCATTGTTGCATACAGTGCTTTTTTTCTTAAAAAATGTTTAGGGGTACTCTCATTTTGACTCAAGAAAATCACCATTTTATAGCTCAAGTCAGGAAAAATAAATACAGTAAATGGACAAATGGACAAAGATTCACAAAATGTTTAGAGGTATGTATACCCCCTCCCTTAAAAAAGCACTGGTTGTATTGATTTATTGTATGGATTTATGTGGTGGTTACTTTAGGAAACCTGGAGGATATATGCATATAATATTATACATATTCAATGAGTATAATATGTAAACATTGTTTATACTTTTAGCAGAACCAGTTGAAGGAGCAAGATAGAAATTGGGGGCGGGGGGGATCTGTGCCAATAAGCTCACATTTAAGATTGTCAGAAAATTTCATCCCTAGTGGGCACACAAAGTGAAGGGAGAGTCTCCACTGTAGATATCAGTGTGCAAGTAGACTGATACAGGTGCAAGGAGTCCACCAAACTTCCATTTGTGGCAGCCCTGACTATGAAACATCTCTGCTGAGAAGACCACGTGGTTCCACCATCTTGGATGTCATTATAGCACCAGAGTATTAGCAGGTATTGTCAAATTATAGTACGGTATTTTTATTTACCTTGCTGAAGTTTAATGCTAAATTGTTTTTATGTCCTATTTCTTGGTTATATGGGACTATATTCTATGCTGCTGCTTTATCAACCTTATTGCTTGCTAATAATAATAATAATAATAATAATAATAATAATAATAATAATAATAATAATACAGTATTTATATCCTGCCCATCTGGCTGGGTATAAATAATAATAAAAAAATAAAAACATCAAGCATATTTTTCATGGATGGCAGCCTAAACATCTTTTAAATAAATAATCTGGGATTAAGCAGGTCTCTTCAACATTGTCCCTATTATTTTTTTCTTTTATCTATCTATGAACTGTTTATCACCCAGAAACAATCTATACTCTATGCTTTCAGTTCATATTCCCTACAGTTTAGTATCAATCAGGGCATTTTGAGGTATAAATAAAATATGAACAGCTTTGGCTAGGTGTAAACCAAGAAGCTCTTCAGACTATTCAAATGTAAGAGGCTTCAGACCTTTAATCAGAGAAGAGGAAAGATTTTCAAAAGCTTGTGAGCAAGAAGCCTACAGAGACACACAGCAAATGCTATCACAAATATCTATTGTGTTTGGATCCCACCCACCTACTCTCCCACACAAGATAAGCTTGGAAATGTCTGTGAATCAAAGTATATCGTCTGCTACAGATTCATGAGCTCATTACGGCACTTGAAGTTGGGAAGCAAGATCAAGTACAATGGAAAATATAAAAGGATATTTTTTTAAAAAAATTCTTTGTAGGCTAGTTTCACTGCTCTGACACTTAGCATATTCAGGTGAAATTACTCGTGTCTAAACCCCTGGAGAGCCACTTCTAACCAGTGTACTATAGGCAATATTGAGCTAGATGGACCATTGGTCAGCTTCCTATATTCCTCCTTTTCATAATACTAGAATATATTTGGAGAGCCCTCTGGGAATTAGTAATGATGTATATAAAATGAAAGCTGGTATGAACACAGACATCAAGCCCAAATTTGTGCAACTGCTGGACAGGCCTCATAGCTTATGAACGAAAGTGTTGTTTGACTGTCTCCCTTTTCTGAACCTTCCAATTCAGGTAATGTGGGACATGTATCTGAAGCACTGCATGCTGCAGGGCTGTGCTGAAGTTCCATCTGCTGTTTCTGTACTACAGTATTATCAGAATTTTCTGTGCAATATGGGAATTCTTCAACATGAGCCTGAGATGCATGAATGGTGGTGCGAGGTCTAGGAACTTTGCCAAATCTGCGCCTGGGGCATGATCGTCTCCAGATGGCAAAGATGCTCATCTGAGAACATTTTTGACAGCTTCTCCTTATCCACTTTTTTCAGAATGTGAATATTGAACAGGCATGTTAGAAATGGCTCTGAGGTAGAATGTCATACAGCACAGTCATTTGCTTATAATTGTTTTTTAGAGTCTAAACATGCTTGCTGCAGCTACAACAGCTAAGTTCATTCTGTAATAGTCAGCCATTTCAATTTTGCTGTGGTACGTTCCCCAAACCCCCAAGCTTCAGAGTATTTGGAGCCCCTGCTTACAGGGCTTAGAACCACTCTTAGTCCCTGGTCTTTGACCTAGGTATCCCAGGTCAACATAGGGTGGGATGGAGGACAACCTCTCCCTGTAACAAACAATTAACCGTGCTCAAAATCTTCCGCTTCTGCTTCACTCTGCCCCCCTCCCATTCTCCATCTTTCTCTGTGGCTTATAGAAAAGAAACAATTCTTCTCCTGCTCATCCAACACCACCCTCCCATGGTACACCTGGGTGTGATTCCATGCAACTGGCACAGGTGAGCAGTCTCAGTCTCCAACCTCATCACAATATGTTTTCTTACTGTAATGTGGCAGCATTTATTTGTATTTTGCAACTTCATAACGTACCTATTTTCAGGTGCGGCCTCCTACATTATGACCAGGCAGAGGGGATCATAGAATCATAGAATCATAGAGTTGGAAGAGACCACAAGGGCCATCGAGTCCAACCCCCTGCCAAGCAGGAAACACCATCAGAGCACTCCTGACATATGGTTGTCAAGCCTCTGCTTAAAGACCTCCAAAGTAGGAGACTCCACCACACTCCTTGGCAGCAAATTCCACTGTCAAACAGCTCTTACTGTCAGGAAGTTCTTCCTAATGTTTGGGTGGAATCTTTCTTGTAGTTTGGATCCATTGCTCCGTGTCCGCTTCTCTGGAGCAGCAGAAAACAACCTTTCTCCCTCCTCCATGTGACATCCTTTTATATATTTGAACATGGCTATCATATCACCCCTTAACCTCCTCTTCTCCAGGCTAAACATGCCCAGCTCCCTTAGCCGTTCCTCATAAGGCATCGTTTCCAGGCCTTTGACCATTTTGGTTGCCCTCCTCTGGACACGTTCCAGTTTGTCAGTGTCCTTCTTGAATTGTGGTGCCCAGAACTGGACACAGTACTCCAGGTGACGTCTGACCAGAGCAGAATACAGTGGCACTATTACTTCCCTTGATCTAGATGCTATACTCCTATTGATGCAGCCCAGAATTGCATTGGCTTTTTTAGCTGCCACGTCACACTGTTGGCTCATGTCAAGTTTGTGGTCAACCAAGACTCCTAGATCCTTTTCACATGTACTGCTCTCAAGCCAGGTGTCCCCCATCTTGTATTTGTGCCTCTCATTCCCCCCCCCAAGTGCAATACTTTACATTTCTCCTTGTTAAAATTCATCTTGTTTGTTTTTGCCCAGTTCTCTAATTTGTCAAGGTCGTTTTGAAGTGTGATCCTGTCCTCTGGGGTGTTAGCCACTCCTCCCAGTTTGGTGTCATCTGCAAATTTGATCAGGATGCCCTTGAGTCCATCATCCAAGTCGTTGATAAAGATGTTGAATAAGACCGGGCCCAAGACAGAACCCTGTGGCACCCCACTAGTCACTCTTCTCCAGGATGAAGAGGAACCATTGATGAGCACCCTTTGGGTTTGGTCAGTCAGCCAGTTACAAATCCACTGAGTGGTAGCAGAGTCAAGACCGCATTTTACCAGCTTCTTTACAAGAATATAATGGGGCACCTTGTCAAATGCCTTGCTGAAATCAAGGTAGGCTACATCCACTGCGTTCCCTTCATCTACCAGGCTTGTAATTCTGTCAAAAAACGAAATCAGGTTAGTCTGACATGACTTATTTTTCAGAAATCCATGCTGACTATTGGTAATCACAGCATTCCTTTCTAGGTGCTCACAGACTGTTTGCTTAATGATCTGCTCCAGAATCTTCCCTGGTATTGATCTGTGGCCCTCCGATCATCACTGACCATTGCCTCTGCTGACTGGGGCTGATGGGAGCTATAAGGCCACAGGTTCCTCGCTCCTGACAGATTTTGATTGTCTGTTAGCATCTGGGTATCTCTTTCATCATGTTTTCCAAGTCAAGTTTGCTCAATGTGAGTTTGTTCTCTGATTTCCATGATTTCTTGTGTACCAGGACCTCTACTTTGTACCTTGAATATTGGCCACCAAATTAGAAGACAACACCTATCTTGTACATCTGTGCCTACATATCAGACATAGTGGTCTCATTGGCAGACAGGTTATCCAGCAGCCTTGGAACAAGGGTGTGGTTCTGCAGAAGCAACAAGCAGTTAAAAACTTCTTTGCCACACACTGACATCTGCACTGGCTTTATGATTTCAAAGACTGTGAAGCCCTCTAATGAAGATGCAGGCTGCCTGCTGTGAGCTGTAACAGAACATGACTGAATCTCACTTTTATGCCTTTATGTGCTCTTACTGAACAGTGAATTGGGGAGTTTGCTAATAAATTGCTATTCCACTATTAATTCTCAGTACAATAGATATTATCAGCCTACATCACCATTCCCGAGGCTTCCCAGGTTCACTCATTTTTCATCCTGGCAATACATCTGCAAATTACAATTGGCACTGCAACATTATATGCTGTTGTCAGTCTCTGAAGAGAAGCTGCTCACTTTAACTGCTAAAGCTCAAAAGCACAGATGCTGCATAGCCTTTCTAATTACTTCCCCATCTGCAATGTCTGTTAAAGGACCATATTTAATTCCCTTCCTCCAAGGAAAGACTTCAGTGAACGGCTTAGATTGAACATTATGCTTAGGGCTCCAGCTACATCAGGAGTCCCTAATGTTGTCTATGTACATTCTTTGGCATGCACATGTGCTTGTCCTGACCCATGGGCCGGACTCCTGTTTATTTTCCCCAATCCATAATATTTGCCCCATTCATCATGTAATAAATCAGAACCAACAAACCCTTGCTTGGACTACTAGCTAGATGTTAACTGCACTCACATAGCTAGTATCAGAAACATATCCTTATTAACATCTCGTGACACAAAATACATGACATCCAGGTGAACATTCACTGGTTCTGTGATAGCGAGGAATCATGTTAAATCACTGAATGAAACCAATACTGAATGAAACCTGGATGGTAATTGTTATCCTACTCTGTCTGTATACTGAGAAATGTCCAATGTCACACGAGCAGACTTCTGCTGGCCCAACATAGTGACAACACAGATGCCTGTGGGAAACCCACAAGCCAGAACCCAATCACAGGAGCACTATCCTCTCCTGTGATCCACATCAAGGTATTCAGGTATTCAGAAGTATGCTGCCTCTAGCCCTAGATAATCTTATTCTCTGGGAATTTAAAGCCATCTTAGTTGGTGGCCACCACTGCCTCCTGTGGAAGCAAGTTCCATCATTTATCTAAGTGCTGAGTGAACAAGTATCTGTCCCAAATCTCACATTCAGCTTCACTGGAGGTCCACAAGTTCTAGTTCTATGAGAGAGGGAAAACAGCTTTTTTCTGTCTATATTTTCTATCTACTTCAGGGGTAGGCAACCTAAGGCCCAGGGGCCAGATGTGGCCCAATTGCCTTATCAATCCAGCCTGCGGATGGTCCGGGAATCAGCATGTTTTTACATGAGTAGAATGTGTGCTTTTATTTAAAATGCATCTCTGGGTTATTTGTGGGGCATAGGAATTCGTTCATTCCCCCCCCCCTTTCAAAATATAGTCCACCCCACCACATGGTCTGAGGGACGGTGGACTGGCCCACGGCTGAAAAAGGTTGCTGACTCCTGATCTACTTCCTCCATGCTCTGCATAATTTTATAAACTTCTATTACCTAACCTCTTAATCACCTTCTAAATGAAAAAAGTCACAAATACGATAACCTTCCCTCAAAGGAGTGTCGCTCCACCCCCATAATAATTCTGGCTGCCCTTTTCTGAACCTTCTCCAACTCTATAATATCCTTTCGAGGTGAGATTATCATAACTGTACACAATATTCCAAATGTTGCTCACCATAGGTTTGTATGATAGCATTATGATATTGGAAGCTTTATTTTTACCTGCTTTCCCAGTGATCACCAGTATGGAATTTTCCTTTTCGACAGCTGCCACATACGGAGTCAATATTTCCACCAAGCTATCTGCTATGACTCCAAGGTTTCTTTTCTGATCATTCACCACCAGCTTAGACCCCATGAGTGTATATGTGAAATTAACATTTCACATCACTTAACATTTGGTTACACTGAACTGCATTTGCCTTTTAACCACATATTCATTCAGTTTGGGGAGTTCTTTTTGGAGCTCTTTGCAATCTCTTTCTGTTTTAATGACCTTGAACAATCCTGTAACAACTGCGAACAATTCATCTCTGCATCATGTAAGTGACTCATGATCATCCGACACAATAATGGATTGTCAACAGGGGTGCAACTGTGGGATGATGATGGGAAGTGTGTATTATGTGATGCTTTGGTGTTTACAACACTGAATGCTTTTGTGCACACAACAGCACTATAGTACAGAAACAGACTCTGTGTTTGTATGTAACACAGCCACAGCAAGGAACTAAGAATTCAACAAGTTTGTAAGACAGACTATGGCTGATAAATCACTTGAGACTGACTAAATGAAGAGAGGCTACATGGTGAACTACTCTAACGGGAAACATAGGGAGAAACAATCAGAACAAACAAGCAACACTAAGGCTCAAAATAGAAGCAGCATCTAGAGTAAATCAGTAACATAAAGAGCTGAACTCAGTCCTGGTGTAACAACAGCTTTGTAACTACAATAGCAACCTTCCATCTATTCATTTACTCTTGAACCAAACAAATTAATTATCATTTAATCCAATATGTGTTTTTGTTGCTACCACTCCTTTACTCCTTATACTCTGTCACTAATAATGAATTCAACCTCATTCTGCAGGCTGCAAACAGGATGTTCCATGATAGCATTATCACTTGGAAGACCTTTCAAGTCACTAAAACTTGCAGGCACTTGCAACCACCAGTTTTGTCCCAGCTATATTTAGTGTGTTCTGTGACTGGTCTTCCAAAAAAGGAGGGGGAAATGAAGTCAATCATATCCCTTCTACTTGTCCCACTTATAATTAGCATCATACACTTGAAAGCATTGACACAGGACAGTGTATTGGATGAATGGACCACGTGCTCGAGAACAGAAATGCAGACCACAGAAGGAAAAATGAGTGTCCCAGTTTTATCCAACAATGCAGTCACTGCAAGTACATCCTAGAATCATGGCTTCCAACACTGACAAACTTTCTGTGCTTTGAAGGGGATTCCAAGTAATAATGTTATAATAGGATATCCTGTTTGCAACCTGTAGGCTAAGTTCTGTGAGTTTTAGTGAGTTGATAAGCCAAAAGAACTATGCCAACAAAGATTCACTACAATAATCTTTACCCAAAAGTTTTGTAGAGTAATAAGTCTTCCCATTAATCTACTGGTACAACAGGGGACCTTCAGTAGAAGGTCAGCTCCTCCAACCTTCAGGTGGAAATAAGATGTGGACCTTTTCCCAGTCAGTCAGGACAAGGCTTTACAATGGAATCAACCATTGTTTGAAAGCCAAAATGTCACAAATGGAGCTGATTGTGTAAGATTGTTCTTGATTAGAGATACCCCTCTGCCAGCTGTTCATTTTATACTATTTTCAGCAAATCAGGTTTACAGAGATGCAAACCGCTTCATATGCTATCCTGCAATATGGAGGTCACTCCAGGCAACGTAGTGATGTCAGCATATGAATCCAGAGTTCAGCAAAACAATAGACAAATCTTAATCATGGCATATACAAAAATTCAGTGACATGTGACCATTATATTTAGATCACGGACAATGTCTTATACCGCTTCTACCCCCTAAATGACGTCTTGCTTCATTTCCTCATTGACTGTGTTGCTTGGGCTCTCTCTTTTCATGCTCATGTCAAGTGACCCACTGCTAATGTCATCCATAGTTGTCTATATCTCATCACATCAGCTGGGGTTTGTCCCTCCCCATGCAAGCCCTGATCCAATGAACAAGGCATTTTGCCATGTTGTGTGGACAAATAGCATTTGCTGGACACAACATGACAACCTTATAGAAGGGGTGAGGTACCTATAGGTACCTCCAGGTGCTCTTTTATTCCTCCCATCAGTCCAAAACGGCATGGCCAATATTAAGAGGTGAGTTCAACAACATCTGGGGAGCTACAGATTCCCACTTCCTGCTTTACAGCCTGATCTTTGTAAACCAAACTTCTGGCTTCTGTAAAGGCCTAGATCTGCAGATCAATATAATACCAGATGGAGCTCCTGCTTCTAGCTGTAACCTGCAGTTGCAATAGTAATTTAATGGGCTTCCCAGCCCGCTATTGTTTTTAACTGAAAGACTGAGGAATGAGAGGTGGAAAACATTTCAGTGCTTTGCAACATATTGAGACCAGTTGATTAAGTGTTTGATTAAATCCTTCTTGACTGAGCTGTTTAAAGTTGTACTGGAATGAATCCTGTTCTCTAGACTAGGGGTAGGGGTGTGTGGGTGTGGGTGTGGGGGGTGTCTTTGTTACTGACAGTTAAGCTCAGGACTTTGTTATTAATTTTGTTAAAAGTAGCTAGGAATATCACATTAGTCAACTGCAGTTAGGTAAAGGCAAACCAATATCAATGTGACTGATTTTAATTGGATTGGTTAAGCATAAATAATCAGAAGCACCTCTTACAGCTTTTTGTGTTAGCATTGATTTTCTGCAATGCAAAATAATGAACTGTTGTACTGTTACTTACTATTTCATAAATTGGCACTCAGAGGGGGATTGATTCCTGAAAAACAGAGAAACTCGCTGAAGAAGAAGCCTGTTGGGCACAGAGATTAGTCAGTGTCTTACTTGAAAACTTACCAGCTCATGGCTCAGTTACTACAGCTTACCTATTAGAATAAATGATAGAATCATCACATATAGAGTTAGTCCACAAAGGGCATCAGCATGTAGAGTATTTGCACATAGCCTGTGTTCTGGTGTTCTTCAAATGAGAAAGAATTGCCTTTCATGACACCTACTTATTACCTAGATTCCAGGTTTAGCGGAGAGGACTTGTTGGTTAAAAGATGACCTTTGTTGTCATCATGGCTATTGGCAGAAAGATTGTGTAAATATAGTAAAGTGAAAACATGCTTAGCATCCTCCCCAAGACCATGGGGTTGAGAAACTGTGGTTCTCCAGACATTGTGGATGCAAATCTAATCATCCCTGACCATTGGCCATGCTGGTTGGGGTTGGAGGGAGATGAAGTTCAATAACATATGGAGAACCACAAGTTCCCCTTACCTATCACACAAGGGAAACCAAGACTTGCTTCTGAATGTAAGAAATGTACCTCTGGAGATGGGTGACAGCTCAATGGCAGAGCATAAGCGTTGCATTCAAAAGGTCCCAAGTTTACTCCCTAGTATCTCCATGCAGAGCTGAGAAAGAACACTGTTTGAAAACTGGAAAGGCTGTTGTCACTCTGTATAGACCTGAACTAGATGGATCAATGGGCAGATTTGGTGTAAGGCACCGACCCCTCTCGCTCTTCAGGCTTCAGCGAAAGCAACGCATAGCCTCCGGGGCGCAGAGGGAGCTTGCATTCGCTCCATAGCATGCACAAACATTTCCCCTTCATTTTTGGAGGGGGGAAAGTGCGTTCTATAGAGCGAAAAATACGGTACTGCCCTACTAGGACTGTTCATAAAAATCTTTTTTAAAAAAATGCCTGCTCCAAAGGTCTTATCTTACTACACTGGGGATTATATAGCTATATGTGAAATTTTATGCATATTAGTTAATATCTTGACCCTCCTCCATGAAAATAGCTGTTTACTGCCGTTTTCCTATGTCGTGAAGGCTGAAATTTCAATTCAGTGGACCAAAGTCTCAGGACATTTTAAGAGAGATTAAGTTATATCAAACTCAATATATGGAATTGATGAACCAAGAGATTGAATGGAAGATAAAGCAAATGAAACAAAAGACTTTTGAATCAGCAAATAAATGTGGTAAACTTTTGGCATGGCAATTGAAGAAAAGGCAGAAACTAAATACAGTTACAAGCCTAGAGGTCGATGGAAAGAACATATCTAAACCTAATGAAATTAGAAATTGCTTTTTAAGTTATTTCAAAAAACTTTACACCCAAGGCCCGCAAAATGAAGAAGATATAGACAAATTCCTTGGAAGATATGGATTACAAAACATCTCTCAGCAAAGTAAGATGGACTTGAACCAGAGAATCTCAGAACAAGAGATAGAGGCTGCCATTCAGAATATGCAACTGGGCAAATCTCCGGGACCAGATGGACTGACTTCTAGATACTACAAATCGCTGAAGGAATGGTTGATTCAACCACTAAGAGAAGTGTGTAATGAGATTCTTGAGGGAAAAAGGGCACCTGAATCGTGGAAAGAGGCATATATTTCACTCATACCAAAGTCAGAGACTGAAAAGACTCAACTCAAGAACTACCGCCCGATATCACTCCTCAATGTGGATTACAAAATTTTTGCAGACATTTTGGCAAAAAGACTTAAAAGAGTTTTGATGGAGAAGATTCATAAAGACCAAGCAGGCTTTCTCCCTAAAAGACACCTAGCTGACAATGTAAGGAATGTAATAGACATTTTGGAAAAGCTGGAGGTGAATATAAACACTAAAGCAGTATTGATCTTTGTGGACGCGGAGAAAGCCTTTGATAATATCTCTTGGAGTTTTATGAGGAAGAATCTTCATGGGATGGGGGTAGGCCAGGGTTTTGAGAATGGTATGGCTGCAATATATTCCGAACAAAAAGCTAAGCTGATTGTAAATAATGTTGTGACTGAGGAACTTAAGATAGAAAAAGGAACTCGGCAGGGGTGCCCAATTTCCCCATTACTTTTCATTTCGGTTCTGGAGGTGTTGCTGAATATGATAAGAAATGACCAGCAGGTCAAAGGTGTGCAGGTCGGAGCTAAACATTACAAGTTAAGAGCGTATGCAGATGACCTAGTATTGACTTTGCAAGAGCCAAACACTAGTACGAAAAGGGTTTTAGAAATAATTCAACAATTTGGCCAGGTGGCTGGATTTAAGTTGAATAAGCAAAAAACTAAAGTCTTAGGGAAAAACCTAACAGATATGGAAAAGGAGAAATTTCAGGAGGAAACAGGTTTGACAGTGGTTAAGAAAGTCAAATACCTAGGGGTTTATTTAACACCTAAGAATGTTAATTTGTATAAGGACAATTATGAAAAATGTTGGTCAGAGATTAAAAAAGATCTAGAAATATGGTCAAATCTGAAATTGTCAATGTTAGGCCGAATTGCAGTAATTAAAATGAATGTATTGCCTAGAATGTTATTTTTGTTTCAGACCTTGCAGATTCTCGACAAGATGGAATGTTTTAAGAGGTGGCACAAAGACATTTCGAAATTTGTCTGGCAGGGCAAAAAGCCCCGAATTAAATTCAAAATATTGACTGACGCTAAAGAAAGAGGGGGTTTTGCCCTGCCGGACCTAAAATTGTACTATGAGGCAGCAGCGTTTTGCTGGCTGAAAGAATGGATGCTACTCGAGAACACGGACATCTTGGATCTGGAAGGCTTCAATAATGCTTTTGGTTGGCATGCATATCTTTGGTATGACAAGGTTAACAGTACCTTTAAAAATCACATTGTTAGAAAAGCATTATTTAATGTTTGGATAAGATACAAAGACTTATTGGAAAATAAAACCCCTAGATGGGTGTCACCAGTGGAGGCTAAAGCAGTGAAGAAACTCAATATGGAGGTCGGATGGCCGAAGTATTGGAAAATTTTAGAACAGGATGGAGACAAGTTTAAACTACAAAGTCAGGAGAAATTGAAGCACAAAGTAGAAAATTGGTTTCAATATCGCCAAATAATGGAATTTTTTAAACAGGATAGGAAAATCGGTTTCCAAGTGGAGAAATCAAAACTAGAGACCGAATTGCTAGAACCCAATACTAAGAATTTATCTAGAATGTATAACTTGCTGTTGAAATGGAACACACAGGATGAAACAGTTAAATCTGCTATGATTAAGTGGGCGCAGGATGTTGGACACAACATTATGTCAGATGACTGGGAATGGTTATGGAACACCGGTATCAAATTTACGGCATGTAATGCCTTAAAGGAAAACATTATGAAAATGGTATACAGGTGGTACATGACCCCAGTCAAGCTGGCAAAAATCTACCATTTGCCCGATAATAAATGTTGGAAATGTAAAGAGACTGAAGGTACTTTTTATCACCTTTGGTGGACATGCCCGAAGATAAAGGCCTTCTGGGAAATGATCTATAATGAAATGAAAAAGGTACTTAAATGTACATTTTCTAAAAAACCAGAGGCCTTTCTCTTGGGCATTGTCGGCCAATTGGTGACAAAGAAAGATAGAAATTTCTTTATGTATGCCACAACAGCAGCAAGAATACTCATCGCAAAGTATTGGAAGACACAAGATTTACCTACTCTGGAAGAATGGCAGATGAAAGTGATGGACTATATGACACTGGCTGAGATGACAGGCAGAATCCGTGACCAACGCAAAGAGATGGTGGAAGAAGATTGGAAAAAATTTAAAAGCTATCTTAAGGACTACTATAAACTCAACGAATGTTAAAATGTTGTGGTTGTTAGAAGTAACAGGGTACAGGGATACAAGGTTAGACAATAAAGGAGGACTAAGATGACAGAGATTAGAAAGTAACATCTGGGAGTTGCTAGTTCAAATATGGACACTGGGATGCAGAGAGGGGGGGTATGGGGAAGTCCAAGAAAAGAGGTTTATGAAAATATCTTTGAAATTATTTTGTATGTTTGTTTTGTTTTATGTTTGTTTGTTTTTCTCAAAAATGCTGTAAAACCAATAAAAATTTATTAAAAAAAAAATGAAATTTCAATTCAGTGGAGCAACCAGTCTGATGCTTTTGCAGAAAAATATTCCTAGACACAAGACTTTTATTTTTAAAGCCCCTTCAATCTCCCATCTCAAGACTAAGTAAAGGAAACTGTACATTCCCACCCCTCTCCCCAAGGCTTGATTGTGTACTTCTGTGTGCTTGTGTATCTGTGTCTCCCTCATATCTATTAGGGACTATTCTCTCGCTTTTCCTTTGATAACGATGCTACTGATTACTTCTGCCGTTTTAATTTTAGAGAAAGTATTTAATTTTAAAAGGATCTGTACTATAGAATAACCGTGGTAACAAACAGTGGTAAATATTTGGGGGAGGGTGGTCCCAGAGCCCTAGCGCCACCATCTCAAAGAGGATAAAATGGGCGGACTTTGGTACTCTTTGGTCCTCCCCTCCCCCAATGTCTTTCTCTCTATCTGAGCTGGCTCCCTGCCTGTTACATTACATGTGGGGAAACCCGTGTGGGGTTTCTCTTTGTGTAAAGTCTTCAAGCTGTTCCTGCGCGCGCCTGACAAATCTGCCCCATTGTCTTTCCCCCCACCTCCAGTCTCTGTTGTTGTGTGTCCTGGCTGAGGGGGGAAACAGAAGACGGGTGGCCACCAGTCAGGGATGGTCTAGTTGAGATTCCTGCATTGCTCCAGGGGTTTGGCTAGATGACCCTCAGGGATCCCTTCCAACTCTACAATTCTCTGGTACAGGCTTGAGCACATTTTTAGGTACAAGTTGGATGCAAGGGGTGCATAGGATTGCAGCCAATCTTATGCACCGTCGGCTCGGGAATAAGTCCCACTGATCATGATGAGACTAGATTGCTGCTGTGCAGTCCTGTTTTTTAAATAAACGTTTTCCTTTTCAGATAATACAGATCAGGGTGAAATCACAATAAATAAAACCTCCCCTTCAGTAGTTTCAAGCACTACTACAGGTTCCACATAATATCTGTACTGCATTGTTTACTGTGACAGCACCTGCACTTTGGAACTCCCTGCCTATTGCAATAAAGCTCTTGCCTTTGCTAGACTCTTTTCGGGCACCTGCTAAAAGCATTCTTCTTTAGGCAGGCATACTTAGATGCTTAGGAAGTAGAAGTAATTTTAATTTTAATATTTTAGCTTTTGTATGTTTTAAGGTAGGATTGTTAATTTTTCTTGATTTTACTGCTGTGGTGGTTTTTGTGTGTGTGTTTTGGTAAACCACTTTGCTGGTTTTTTAAAATAAATTTTATTAATTTTATTTTAAAATAAATTTTATTAATAAATATAAATAAAATAACAAAAGCCAAAACACAATCCATCCTGTAGATTTAAGTATCTGTCCACAGTCACCTGCCTGTTATCAGAGGCCCAGAATCCACATTCCTTTGTAATAAAATATGAAATAACGTAAAACCATTTTTGCAGGGGGGGGGGAAATATCAATGGGGGGGGTGACAAGAAATTTTCCACACTGGGTACCACCTGACCTTCCTTCGCCTCTGCGCTGAATGAGTTTGCATGCAGAGAGTATCCTGCTAGTAGAGCATGCTGCTGCTATCCTCATTTCCTACCCCTGATGTGCATTCAGTTTACTCACGCTGAACAGATACTGAGTGGCAGAAGGGAAGGAATTGTATGGTTAATACTTTGATCTATTGTACAAAATGTAGGTCTTTACAAAGGTGAAATAGCATGTCCACTGTTCCTCCAGCTTCAAAAGACAAATCTGTTGCCAAAAGTTATCAGTGCGGAAGGTGAAATGTGAGGAATTGCCTGAGTATCAGAACTGGCAAGAAAAGTCATACAGAAGCCCATAATTTGGATTTCAATCCTATACACACTTATCCAAGAGTGAGTCCCAATGACCTTACACAGGCATAGGCAAACTCGGCTCTCCAAACGTTTTGGGACTACAACTCCCATCATCCCTGATCACTGGTCCTGTTAGCTAGGGATGATGGGAGTTGTAGTCCCAAAACAGCTGAAGGGCTGAGTTTGCCTATGCCTGACCTTACATCTACTTCTGAATAAGGAGGTTATAGGTTGCACCAGAGCCACCCTGAGACATTTCGGCACTTGCGCCAGACCCCATATGCTGTTCCCCTCCCTGCCAATGAAAAAGAGGCGAGGGAATATCTACATTAAAAACAGGGGATGATGGGAAAGATTGACATTGGGATCTGCTGCCCCTGTGAGTCCTACTGCCTGAAGCAGTTGTCTCACCTTGCCTCATGGATGGGTTGCATTGTAAGAGAATATTATGGAATATAAATGGAAACCCAGCCAGATGGGCGGGGTATAAATAAATTATTTATTATTATTATTATTATTATTATTATTATTATTATTATTATTTACCATTTTATGCCGTGATGGTTTTAAAATTTCTCCCTCATCTGGCTGGGCTTCCCCAGCCACTCTGGGCGGCTTCCAATAAAACACTAAAATACAATAACCTATTAAACATTAAAAGCTTCCCTAAACAGGGCTGCCTTCAGATATCTTCTAAAAGTTTGGTAGTTATTTTTCTCTTTGACATTTGGTGGGAGGGCATTCCACATGGCGGGTGCCACTACTAAGAAGGCCCTCTGCCTGGTTCCCTGTAACTTCGCAGTGAGGGAAGGCCCTCGGCGCTGGACCTCAGTGTCCGGGCAGAACGATGGAGGTGGAGACGCTCCTTCAGGTATACTGAAGGTAAATTTACCAGGTATACTGGTAAATGGCAGCAACTAGTGGTCAAACCTAGACGCAGTCCTCGGGTTATGGACCAAAGGCTTGAATCTTATTGGCATTTAGAAGGCAAAGTGGAATAGACTCTTTTTGGTAAATGGAGATATCAGGTTACTCCTAGTCTTCTGGGATGAAGAAGCAGTGTCTGATGCATAGTTTTAAGCATTAAGCCCAGCTGTTACCCAGATCTAGCTCAGTGGTAAAGCATCTGTCTTCTATGCATAAGATCAGCATCTCCAGGTAGCACCTCCAGGGAAAAACTCGTATCTGAAACCCTGGAGAACCACAGCAGTCATTGCAGGCAATACTGAACTAGGCGGACTAGTTGTCTGACTCAGTATAAAGCAGCTTCCTATGTTCCTAAAAAGAGAAACATGGCAGTATTGTTATTAGCATAGCCTGAGATGAATCTTGAATGGTGTAAAAAAGTCAACTGAAGGCAGATTGTGCGCTATTATTTAGAAGTTGGTGAGCATGTAATCCTCACAGAATGAGGGGAATCCCAGGGCAGAACTTCATGAATGTGGGGAAGTCTGATGAAATGATAGACTTCTTTTCTAAGATCATACTGACTGTGATCCAAATTATTGTGTGAAACATTACCTTTCTTTCAGTACTTACTCATTACATAATGATAGTCTTAGTTCTTTTTGAAGTAGCCATGATATGAAGGCTGTTTGTAACCCTTCCTTTTGCAGGAAGGGTAGCAGATGGCTTGTGAAAGGAATGAAACTCCACTTGTGTCCTCCCGGGACTTGTTCAACTCATCATTCTGTATAAATAGTCAGACTGCGTTTACTTGACAGTGAAGAAATGCCTATTTTCATAACCCTTCTGTGAGTTGAAGAAAACATAAATGTCAACAAAGGTTGGAATAATTCAGAAGCAACTCTAGCGAATAGCCGGATAGCATACATAGTAAATAATACAAAATGCCAATATAAGATCTGAATGCCATATTGATGGAGCACAGTGCCATCTTTTTAAAAGTCAGATCGTAAATTGCATTGTTACTTTTTCAACAATAACAAATCCCACATCTGACACATACCAGTCTCATCCCCTTTGAGATAACAATACTTGTGTGTCAATTTTGTGTTCTCACTCTCTCTGGCTCTTGACAACAACGTTTAGACCTAATAAATTGGAAGCTGGTGCAAAATTGTATAATGAAGTAAGCAATTACAATTTGTTCCTTATCAAATGTTATTCATCCTCAGATCTTAAACATCCTTCAAGTCAAACACTGACGCATTGAGAGCAGTTCAGAATGAAACACAATTTTAACACTTTTAACTATCTGAGAAATATCTGCATGAAGGCACTTTATTCCTTGGAAGAAGCAAATTGGTATTTGGATTAAAATATGCTGCAGTAGAATTTTTATGCAATAACCCTCTAAATACTTGAAGGCAGTGGCGATATAGGCATTGAGCTAATATCAATATCCCCCTTACATTATTTTTCACAAGTAACAAATAAAACAGAAAATATTAGATACTTTGAAAACTTCTAGAAATTACAAACAGTAGTTTTACTTTTACTGAGTCTCTTTGACATGTTAGTCCAGGCTAGAGAATTGTAAACCTGAGATAAGTTCTTGTCCCACACTATCTAGTCTCCACAACGGTCGGGTTCTCTCACGTTGGTGCCTGTATCCCCTGAGGAACTGACCCCCTCCACATGTCAGATTTGGCCAACAAGGCTAATCCTGATAAGGATCTGATACATGGAGCCCCAAAGGTTTCCCTCTGACTGCTTTAAAGCCTTCCATTCCTCAAAAGTAAAGGTAAAGGGACCCCTGACCATTAGGTCCAGTCGTGACCAGCTCTGGGGTTGCAGCGCTCATCTCGCTTTATTGGCTGAGGGAGCCGGCGTACAGCTTCCGGGTCATGTGGCCAGCATGACTAAGCCGCTTCTGGTGAACCAGAGCAGTGCACAGAAACGCCGTTTACCTTCCTGCCGGAGCGGTACCTATTTATCTACTTGCACTTTGACGTGCTTTCGAACTGCTAGGTTGGCAGGAGCAGGGACTGAGCAACAGGAGCTCACCCCGTCACAGGGATTCGAACCGCCAACCTTCTGATCAGCAAGCCCTAGGTTCTGTGGTTTAGACCACAGCGCCACCTGCACCCCTATTCCATTCCTCAAGGACCCTGCCAAAAAGAGCCTTGAGTCCACTCTTAAGATTTCATTCTAGGAAGCTGTTCATTTGGAGCTTGCCTTGCCCTTTCATGCCTTCTGAGCGGTCTGTGAAGGTCAGAAGTGAACATTTTACATTTAATCAAAGATATTTTTCCTTCCATAAAAAACATCCCCAGATATCTTGTTTCTCACAAGCTTACTCAGATTAAATTTTGGCAACAACTCTTTATGTCAGTTGCTAAGAAGTACCGTATGCATCTCTACATTTATCCAGTTTTGTTCACACTGTGAAGAAGCAGCTTCTAGATTGGCTACTCGCTCACAAGGATTGGCATGCACCTCGGTGCAGGGTGGTAAGCAGGGGCTGATGAGAAGTCACAAACTTCTGACCTCCTTCCAATGACTTATAAACCTCATAGATAGATGAGGGAGATAGAGGAGCAGTCTGAAAAAGGCAGAAGCAGGCTGGGGAGTGTGGGACAGTGGATAAGGTGTAGTAGGTGGGGTTTCTGACCTCCCCCACCCCATCTGTAGCCTTGATCCAAATTCTTCTTGGAGGCAGATTTTAATCCCTAATTCCCCAAAACAGAATGTTAGGAGAAGCTTTCACACATCACTGGTGCTGAGTTCTAATTCTGAACAGAGCTTCTCAAGTGTGTATTGTAGTAGGGAGACAGGGGCAAGCCCTCTAAAATTTTCAAGGACGGGGTGGGACCCCTCAATATTCTGTGGCCTACAGTGGACACTGGCGGGCCTTCCCACATCTGCGCCAGGCCTCACCAGGCTTCACCCCGTCACATGTCACTCACATGTCATGCTAGCCTGCCCCTCCCCAGTTGGGCAGAATCTGGCACATGTAGAGGAGAATGAAAAATAGAAAATGGAATGAAAATGGAATGGCAAATAAACTTGCAAGCCACACTCTTGCACTGGTAATGTAAAAGAGCACTGATTTATCCATGGGGGGGGGTGAGCCCCTTTTTGCTAGCATGGGAAAGTGGTGGTGGCTGCAGTGTTATAAACAAGGCCCCATAATGACCCTTAAAGGATTCTAGGAGGGGCAAAAGGGTCCCGGAATCACTCAGAACACTACAACTATCTTCTTTGTGGCAGCAAGAAGAAGGTATTGCAAGAACAAGAAGAAGCTTCTGCAGTTGGCCATGATGAAAGAAAGCCCTGACTCCCAAAGCTGGAACACAAGAAGAACCCTGATTGATCAGAGGAAAGACCCCCCCCCCAGTTCAACATCCTGTTCATACAGTGCCCCTAGGCAGCCTGCAAGCAGAGCATGAACACAGCAGCACTTGCCCCATTAGCGATTCTCAGCAAATAGTATTCAAAGGCATACTGCTTCTGACACCAGAGGCCTTAACCTGGTTACCATGTCTAGTAAAGCCTTATCTTCCATGAATTTATCTAAACTGCTTTTTAAAACCATCCAAGTTGGTGGGCATCACTACATCCTAGTTTATCTATGTGCTGTGTGAAGATGCACTTCTTTGTCTGTCCTGGATCTTTTCGACATTCATCTTCAGTTGATGGAGCTGGGTTCTAGTATTAGGTTACTGTCATTATTTTGCTAGCCTATCCCTCAAAAGTGGAAAAAGTGCCTCTCCACTTCACAAGCAGTGGATGGGGCTGCAAAAGTGCAGAGGCTTTTTTTGGCCCAGCTGCCCACTAGCCACATGTACTCCAATCCTTAGCTGAGGCTACATGGCAGTTTTAGTTTCGGAAGAGGAATGCAAAGTAACTGCAATAAAGGCTATGTGTTTCAGCATTTTTCGTTTTCCTCTGGAACTAGTCTGCAGCATCAGTTACATTTGCTTTTGCTGCTGTACAACTTACATAAATTACTGTCTTGGTGCTCAGAGTGGGTGGTATGACACTAACTGCACTGAGTGGGTTGTTTGGAGAGTTTCATATTTGACATTTACAGTTTTTGAAATCAGTTGCTGGCCTGTTTTCAGGTGGAAGTTTAAGTGTTTTCTTCAGATCAAACTGAAGGAAAAAATGGACATTTAACTTAAGAAATTCAGCATCTCTCCTGGCTTTCTCTTTTCAATGTGCACCTGTACACAGGTATCCCACTGATCTACGGTACTTTATCTTACTCATTTTGTGTCTGTAGAAAGCAAGTGATGACTACCAATGTTATTCAAATTGGTAAGTGGGAAAGTGTGACTAACCACCATGAGTAAGAAATGACTCACACCTTCATGCACTAGGACATCTTACAGCACAAGCCAATGCATATTAACTCAGAAGTAAGCTCCACTGAGTACTTTGGGACTTATTCCCATATATGTGTATACAGGAATGTAACCTCAATTTCTGTAATAATTTAATAATAATTATTATTTATTATTTATACCCTGCCCATCTGGTTGGGTTTCCCCAGCCACTCTGGGCGGCTTCCAGCATATATAAACATACAGTAAAACATTAAACCTAAAAAAGCTTCCCTATACCGAGCTGCCTTCAGATGTTTCCTAAATGTTATATAATTACTCATCTCCTTAACATCTGATGGGAGGGCATTCCACAAGGTGGGCACCACTACCAAGAAGGTTCAGTACATATTTTAAAGGGGGGGGGGATACCCTCCACACCATAAATGAGCACAGATGTGAGGGGAAAATATATCTCAAGATCCATAGGACATGAAGTTTGAAATTATTTAATTGAGTTTTTATATGTTCATTTTTCTCTGAAAGTGTTTAGGCTAAGAGAAAAATTCTCATAGCAATTGTGAAGATTTGCATCTGGTAGATGATAATAAGTTGGGTGGCCTGATATATGAAAGATTAGCTTAAGTTCCATTAGGGCAAACTGAGGGTTGCTTCATTACATCTGAATTGTTATTCAAACAGAGCAGGGGTAGGAAAGCTGTAGACTGCAACCATCATCAGTCAGCATGACCAGTGATCAAGGAAGATGGGAGTTGTAGAGCAGCAAAATCTGGAGAGCTACAGGTTCCCCACCCTGCACTGGAATAAAGAAGGTTGGGACCAAGAGGCTTCCCAGGATAGCTTTGGCAGTGGCCACATGCCAGTGTTAGAAAATGGGCTGCGAATGTATGGCAACCATCTCAGTTGTGTAAGGGGAGAGAGTCTGTTCACACGTACTGAAGCACTGATGGAAGGTGGAAAAAAAAAAGTTAGGCAGAGAAAAGGAAGAATGTTGCTCACATAGTGCATCTTCACTCACATTGCTCTATAGTGGCACAAATCAGTCGTGGCATCCTTGTCCCAGACAATCTGCTAGAAGACTCTGCAGAGGTGCAGTGTGGTTGCCCCCTTCCATCCCTCAGCTGCTCCTTGACCATGGAGAGTCCTTCTCCCCCTGACTGACACCTAGAAGTAGTGACCTACACATGCCTACACACTGGCTTCCACTAGCCTCTCATATTTGGCTGTCGTGCTATTGGATCACCTGTCCTAAAGACCAGAAAGGTCTACAGAAGTGTTCTACGAAGGGATGAGACAAGGCCCTGCCTGCCCACTCTCATTGTGATGATGTGCAACCTGGTTAAGGATTAGTACTGATACTGATATGTCTTAGCTGGTTTTATGGAACTACCAGTGGGATTATGTGAACACCCACAAATGGGCAGTTTGATGTGCAGATTGCATTCTAAATTCACTCTTAAATGTCCGCGTACATGCATCCTTATTTGTCTTTAGTTATTCATAATCTTAGAATGACTGTCTTAAAAATGTTTAAAAAATTAAAATCAGTGAGAGTTGCCATAAAGCCCTTGCAACTGTGACATTTATTTTATTAGTAGTGGATTTACTGCTTTATCCATATATTTGTTTTCTCTTGGCTTTGTTTACTGGACTGCTGATTGACTGTGACATGAAATATTCAAGACGGTAGAGACAATACTAGTAAATATTAAGCCATTTCAAAAGAGCTATTCAAACCCCAACTACTCTCAGCAGGCCCAGCTATGTTTTCTCATAGATATTGAAATACACATGAATATGCTTATTATGTTTCAGAGTTAAATCTTCACAAACAAATGGAATGAAGGCCTGAAAAGAAGAGCTGCCACTTAGTGATCAATCTAGAAGGAATGAATGAAGACATTTCATGGCATTCTTTCATTGATGCATTTTGTCTTGACTACAGAGCCATTACTTCAGTTCCATCTATCAAAGATGAAAGATTTCTGCAGCACATTTTCTGTGTTTATTCAAAACACTGATATGCTTCCTTAAGTAGGTAAATGTGCTTTCCCACTTCTAAAATATCCTTTTTTGGTTGAGGTGACCAGAACTGTACACAGTACAGTACTCCAAATGTGGCCCCACCAATATATTTGTATTGCATTATGATATTGGCAGTTTCATTTTCAGTTCCTTTTATAATGATCCCTAACACAGAGTTTGCCTTTTTCACAGCTGCTACACTTCTGTGTCTACATCTTCCACGAGTTATCCACCATGTTGCCTTGCACAGCTAACTCAGCTCCTTATTTCACTGAGAACTTGGAATCAATTAAAAGAGATTGAGGTTGAATCCTGACAAGACAGAAGTACTGTTTTGGGGGGACAGGATGCGGGCGGGTGTGGAGAACTCCCTGGTCCTGAATGGGGTAACTGTGCCCCTGAAGGACCAGGTGCACAGCCTGGGAGTCATTTTGGACTCACAGCTGTCCATGGAGGCACAGGTCAATTCTGTGTCCAGGGCAGCTGTTTACCAGCTCCACCTGGTACGCAGGCTAAGACTCTACCTGCCCATACACTGTCTCGCCAGAGTAGTGCATGCTCTGGTTATCTCCCACTTGGACTACTGCAGTGCACTCTATGTGGGGCTACCTTTGAAGGTGACCTGGAAACTACAACTAATCCAGAAAGCGGCAGCTAGACTGGTGACTGGAAGCGGCCGCCGAGACCACATAACACCAGTCTTGAAAGACCTACATTGGCTCCCAGTACATTTCCAAGCACAATTCAAAGTGTTGGTGCTGACCTTTAAAGCCCTCAATGGCCTCGGTCCAGTATATATGAAGTAGTGTCTCCACCCCCATCATTCTACCCAGACACTGAGGTCCAGGGCCCAGGGCCTTCTGGTGGTTCCTTCACTGCGAGAAGCCAAGTTACAGGGAACCAGGCAGAGGGCCTTCTCGGTAGTAGTGCCCGCCCTATGGAACGCCCTCCCACCAGATGTCAAAGAGAACAACAATTACCAGACTTTTAGAAGACATCTGAAGGCAGCCCTGTTTAGGGAAGCTTTTAATGTTTGGTGTATTACTCTATTTTAATATTTGATTGGAAGCCGCCCAGAGTGGCTGGGGAAGCCCAGCCAGATGAGTGGGGTATAAATAATAAATTATGAATATTATTATTATAATAGAGAAGAACAAGAATTGGAGTACAAATGGTTTTAGATAAGCAGCAAAGACATTTTTACGTCAATGAGCTTTTTTGATCCAAGTATTTTACCAGGTTTAAAAACTGCTGCTGTTTTGATTTTGGATATATTTTACACTGCTGTTTTAGTTTGCTTTACATCTGTTCAAATATATTTATTATAACTTTATGTTTATGCACACTACAACGTATGCGATTTCATAATTATGAGCCAACGCAAATACGTTGCAGAAAGGCAAGATATAACAATAATACTTTTTGTGCCAGTTGGGTTTTTTTTAGCCCTCCTGCATACTCTGGTTTCAAGTGTGAACGTTGGTGCTCTTATTGCCTTATGGAACCATGGTGATGTATACAAAGAGAGTCAGTGCTGAATGACTGTCCAACAAATATTTGATAAAAAGCAGACCTACATCTCCTGCTCCATATGAAATATTACGATCCCTAATATTTAACTTTAAAGAATAGGTCCTAGGGCTACAGAAGAACCATGTCTAGTAACCTGGGATGTTGATATCCTAGTGGGAAAATTAGATATATGATTGATGAGCCACCGATGGGCAAACATTTCTGGCCAATCACATCTTCCTCTTGGCCACAACACATACTTTTCAGATTCTGTTCACCTCTTTTCAAGGATGCCCCATTTCTCGCTTCATCACCCAGTCCTTAGCCATTTTTGCTGTACACAAAACTCCAGACACTACTGCACCAGAGGAAACAAATAGGTGCCATAACAAATCTCACATTAGATACCCTCAGTGTTACCACCCATGTTTACAGGCAACGGTATAAGCATCTAGTCATACCCACAAGCTGTCCTGTTTCTTGCAAGTTTTAAATTACTAACGATAGTTCATGATGCTTCATGTTGCTCCAGTGGTCTGTTAATGTTGATAGATTTTTGTATTAGTATTAATGTATCAGCTTGAAATTGTAAGGGTGGAAACTATAAAACTTGCTCAACTGTGGTGTGTTAATGTAAGAGTGAACGGAACAGGAATATATCGTTCAGCCCTGTGTGCTGTGGAATGTCTATGAGTTTAGTTAGAATAATATTATAAAACAATTTTCAAGATTGTTCTATCTCTATCTCTAAATTTAATGTGCCATTATTTGACACCAGCTTAATTTTCTGAAGTAGATTCATTGTGGCCTGTTAGCTGGAAAGTCAACTGCTTCTGAATGATGTTCATTGCAATATCAGGCCCATTACACATGGCAACAGATAGTGGTTTGTTTTCTTATTTATTTATTCCATCTATCCTTGCCTAGAGGTGGTAATGAACTAAAGCAGACAGAAATAAGCTGGGTTGGTGGCTTTCAGATCCAGGAATTAGGTAGACGGTGTGCAATCTCCTATTTCCCATGAAGCTTGGGCCTAAAAGAAGCCCAAAGTGTTGTAGTTTCTTCCTGTAAGGAAAGCCATGGAGTCCCTTGAACCTTTTAGTTAATTTTTAAAATACATTTTCCAGTTCTGATATCCCTATTGGGAAGGGATGAACATGACACTACTCAGTAGTTGAAATGTGCCATTTCCTAGAATTAAATAATTACAGTATGATATTTAGAATCTTGTTTTCAATAAGTAGAAGTGAGAAGAACACAGTAAATAACTGGGTATCAATTGGAATACAGTAAATGAGGAATTACAAAATATCAAAGAATTAAAAAGGGATTCAGACACTGGGATTGAGCCTTAAAAGGAAGCTGCCTTAAACCAGATCAGACTTTTTGTTCATCTCCATAATCTCAGAAACAATATAATTCCAGATGTTCAAAACTTCCCAAAAGTCCATATATCAACAGGCAACAAATATTACAATGGCATCAATTATATGTCCTTATATTGACGGTTATATTAGGATACATAAGAACCAGTCCCAAAATCTTTCCTTATCAGTGCTCTTTTCTTGGACAGCAACAGAAACCTAAGCAGAAAAAATGTGTGATCTGAACACCTTTTTACCAATTTGCCTCTGCATTACAGTTTAATTTTTATTCTTCAGATGTCTGGAGGAGTATATTAGATAAACACCTTCTGCTTCTTTAAGTTGTAATGTAAAGGATACCTATAAAAACTCTAACCTTACAAAGCATTCTCTAAGCAATCCTAGACCAAATGATATCCCTGGAGAAAACTTGTTTGCCTTGCAACCTTATTCCAGGAGCTTATTTATTCCACTTGCATCAGTGTTATCCATCAACAGCGATACTGAGAGTCTCTGGATCTGGCAATGACTCAAGGGCACAGAGTCATTTTTCTAATCAATGCTCTCTCAAGAAACCATTTAGTACCCATGTCTAGACAGACAGTAGAAATCAAGTTTGCTTTGCTCTGTTTAAGAGGCAATGGCTTCACTGGAAAGCTGCTAACAGATTTCCTCGGTGTCACAGAGAGTCAGCATGGTACTAAATAAGGTTAGTGACAGGGTGAGTTTTGCAGAAGCATCATTTTGGAAGATGGTATATGTTATGCTCATCAACATGACCAATTTACCCAGCTGCTAGTATAAACAATAGGAAAGAGTTTATTCTCACAATCCTGTGTTCCATTAACGGACAACTTCATTCATCCAAATAAAGGGAATAGGAATGGTCTCTAAAAGATTCACATAATCAATTTTTTTTTTCCTTTAAGTAAGAATTGCTCATTAACTAGCATAATGTTATATGGATCTGAACAGACAAGAGAACTGGTAGAATAAATAATCAAGTATAAAGTCAGTACCTAGGATTATTCCTTGTTCAGGAACATTGCTTCTGAAGGTGACATAGCATGTGCATGAGCATGCAGATATTTATGTGGGTCTAGTTTGCTTTATCTGTGGGCTTGTACATTATGCTTTTAAACCAGATAATCACCCTCTGAATTCACACATTCCTACCCAGAGTGATCATTTGTTTTACATGTTATATACATTGACTCCTGAGTCCTTTAATGAATTTTAGCCCCTCTAGGTATGTATCAAATCCTTTAAACATTTTAACAACTGGGGAGAAGCATTACCAGTGAAGAGATGTGTCTCACAAGCGAACACAAATGAGAAAATCTCTACCTGCTGGCAGCCTTGTTGCCTTACGGAAGAAGGAACCTCCATACTTTTATCCATGTGCCATCCTACACATGATGCTATATTGTGACTGTGGTATACCTGTTTACCACCATTACACTTCATTTTACCGATGTATTGTGACATGCTTCAATATTTTAGTTAGTTTATAGTTTTGTAAGGCAATAGTTTATATTTTGTAAGGCAACATGAACATTAAGTGTCAAAGGTACATTGAAGTTAAAAAAAACTGGGAGTGCTGTTATACAATTTGTGGAAATTGTCCTGTGTGTAATGTGTGTAAAGTCCTGTATAAGTTGAGTGAAGTGCAATATCTAATGTCAAGTAAAAGGTTCTTTGGGATTGGAGAACAATTGTTGGTTTGGTGTAAGGACCCTCTGTTGGGCTTCAATCAAAAAGTGTCCTGAACCCCTGGACTACCTGGCAGCAAGTCAGTATGTCAAGTCCAAAGGTCAGGAAACATGGTCCAGGGTCAATCCAAGTAGTCAGGTCTGAAGGCCAGCAGTCAGGATGAAGTCCAGATTCAAGCCCAAAGCCCAGTCCCGCAGAGGCCCAGGAGCATCCAAGCCAAGGTCCATCAGCATGGGCAGTTGAGCTGACACAGCCCCTCAGCTCTGCTTCCCTTTTGTACTTTGCATGCTGATTGCAGCACCTGGGCTTGATGAGGCATGTGACCCTCACCTGCTCCAAGCTTCCATATGTGAAGTATTGAATGGCATGGAATCAGCAGATTTAAAGTTAAGCACAAGGGGCTTCTGCATAGGCTTTTTAACTCCCATGACTACCTGCCTCTTGGGATGGTACTTTTCCTCCGCCCAGCACACAATGTGGGTGTATAAACAATGGAACTCACTCCCACAGGAAGCAGTGAGGTCCACCAACTTTGATGATCTTAAAAGAAAATTAAATGAATTCATAGAAGAGAAGGCCATTGGTGACTATAATTATGACTATGATCTGACTTCACAACTGAAGGCAGGAATGCGTCCAAATACCAGTTTCGAATACAAGAGGGTGCTCTTGTGCCTGAATCCTACTTGTGGGTTTCTGACAGGCATCTGGTTGGCTGCTGTGAGAACAGGATGCTCAGCTAGATGGGCCACTGGCCTAATCCAGCAGGCTCTTATGTCATTTCTAGTCCTGCCAGTCCTATCCATGCTGCTGCTTTGCTTAACATTTACCTGATGCTTGAGGTGTGCTAGGTAGTGGCACAACACCAACATTGTATAGTTCTTATCCAGAGGGCTTTTTGTCTAAGAAACAATCAAAGGGTACGCCCACCAATGTCTACTAGTGGCTTGAAGTAAGGAATCCCTTAAAAGACATCCACAGCTGTGGAGAGACAAAGGTAACCCTATTTAAAACTGAAAAGGTTGCAGTGAAGGATGCCTAAATTAGCCTTCTCCCGCCCTCTGCTCTGTTCAGATTCTGCCAATTTCAGGTTAGGGTAGATTAATTCATATGTAGCCTAGGGCATTCTGTAGTTTGGCTCCATGAAGACCATTTGCAATGAGATATTCTGGCAGAGGAGCTGAACTAGAAATTAGCTGTTGCAACAGTAAGTGGTTGGCAGTGTTTAATATCCTGTGGGGACTTCAACTAAAAGACTAAATAATTAGCATTATGATCTGACCATTTGAGCCATTACACTGTGGCATATCTTGTTACTTCCATAGTTAATAATACCTGTTGGGCATGTGCCTCGTAGATTTCTTTTTCAGAAATGAGAAGCTGCTATTCCACCCCCTTGAGAACTCCTTCTTTATGAGCCAATAAACAGGAGCCTCCATAACCCCCTGCCTCATGCGTGGTGCTCCTAAGATTGTCAACTGTGTAATCAGGCCCCCAGGCACCCCATCAGAGTGGCAATTTCAAGCTGGGAGCTGAGCACTAAAACTGTTCTTTTGAATTTTTCCAGTGATCTGCCATTGCACTTCTATAGAGGAAATATATTCTCTATTTGTGCTCCTTGATCCTTGGCCTTTGAATAATTTAGCACAGATGGTGAATTGTGCAACCCTGCCCTTTTGCTGCCATGCCTGCCATGTTTCTTGGCAATGGAGAGCATTCTCCCACTTCCCACTAGCTGCTGTGATTCATCTCCAGCAAAGCCAAATGTTGCTTCCTCCCAATCCTCCATTTGCCAAACTCTATTAGAGGTTTGGGTTTGAGTTCCTCTTGATTTCCAGTAAAGACTTGGGGGAAGCTGGTTGACCCTGACACATCCCATCACCAGGGCTATTTTTCTAGGAAAAGGGGTGCCAGAACTCACCACGAACACCCCCCTTGTTCTCTTAGAATGGCAATGGCACCCACCTGAGAGGTGCTGGAACTGAGTTCAGGTGAGAGCAAGCGAACATTGACAATGCCAGCCACCACTCAGACACCCTAAGGCAGCACCCAGCTGCATACTCTCCAGTGTCATCCCTGACAACCGAGGAGCAACTGTAATGGGAATACAGTGGTACCTTGGGTTACGTACTTAATTCGTTCTGGAGGTCCGTACATAACCTGAAACTGTTCTTAACCTTAAGCACCACTTTAGCTAATGGGGCCTCCTGCTACTGCTGCACCGCCGGAGCACGATTTCTGTTCTCATCCTGAAGCAAAGTTCTTAACCCAAGGTACTATTTCTGGGTTAGCGGAGTCTGTAACCTGAAGTGCATGTAACCTGAAGCGTATGTAACCCAAGGTACCACTGTATAAGCGAAAGTCCAGAAACAATGCAGCAGTGTCCTTCTGGCGGCACAAAGCCTCCCACCTCCTCTTATTCAGGAGGAGAAAGCCAGATCCAGCACAATGTCAAAATACCTGCCAACACTATGAGAACTGCAGGACAAGCTACCAAGCTGCTCATTTGAGGTCTAGAAGTTGCTGATGGAATGTCTCTTGCTCAGTCCTCAGGCCCTTCTTAGCTGGACAGCTCCATTCTATCTTGAAAGCCTTGAACTCTGACCTAATGGACAGCTCCCTGGCTTTGCTGGAAAGATGGAAATCTGAGCCACACAGCAGTGTTAGAAGGAATAGGACACGTCAGTACGTTGTTATTTTTTCTATCTATGAATGCTTATCTAAGAGACCTTTTCAAAAGCTAATCAGTTCAGCTTGTCTTGCAATTACACTATAACCAAAAGCTATAATTAAAAACTGCCTTGGGATTCGAGCTTAACATGGCATACAACCAAGGGGGCTATTCCCAGCCTCCAAACATGAGTAGGTCACCCGAGTGACCCTATATCAGATCCGGAAGAACTGTCATGCTGGCTGGCCTATAGGAACTCTCCCCCTAACTATATCTCTAAAATTAAAGCTTTGATCACACATGACTCTGTGAGACAGTCTTTACTTTTGTATTTTTTTTTACTTTCTAATACACAAAAAAGCAATAATAACAATAGAGAATAAGGGAAAACATCAAAGCAAGAAAGGAAAGGTAAAGAAAAAGTAAGGAAGGTAGGTTATGAGACAACAAGAGTGAGTGATAGTATTCCAAAAACAACATTATAATTCCAGACAATTATGTGAAACAGTGTCCTATATGCAGAAAGTTTCTGGAAATTTAGCTTTAACTCAGCAGCTACCTATGGGATTTATATTTGAATGCCACTCACCAGAACACCTTCCATGACAGTGCAGATCTGGAAACTCTAGATCCTCTATAAAACAATGTCAATAAATGTCTTCTGTTTTGGCCCCTATGTAGAGCTTCTGCCCATGATTCTGCAGTCATAACACGTCTCTACAATGATACTTTCTACCTTGTTCACTGCCTGTCTCTGAATCTAGCTCCTGATCCACAATAATCTTTTCTCCTTCCTTGCTACTTCAGTCTCAGACTTGACACCATGCTCTTTGACCTGCTTTTGCCAGCCTAGCTGCATGAACTGGCTTTCAGGCATTGTTTCTAGACTCACTCTGCTTCTGGCCTCACTTCCTTGGCTCCATGCAGTCATTTGATTCCTCAGGTCTCAGCCTATATTGCAACCATACAGCTTGGACTCACAGAGATTGTTGCTTTGAGTACTTACTACCAATCACTAAGCCTGTTGGGACTGCCAAAGCAATAGTTCTCCACATATGACTGACAGTCAGCTACAAAAGCCTACCCAGTACAATTATAGAAGCAGCATGGCCATCTCAGTAGGATGCTTTAATTCCAGGTTACGAATGGGTGCTCTGGAATGGCCAGTAGCTGCTGCTGCTGCTTCCTAAAGTAATTGTAATATTCTTTTAACAGGAATCCAGATTATGGCTTCATTTTTCTGCAGGCTGATGCAGAGTTTTACATAATCTAAGGGAAGAGAAAAGATCCTGTGGACCAGGTTGAGATGGCATACAATTGCAGCTAAATACAACTTATCACAATTCCACGTTGAAGCTCAGAGAAACATTTTAGGTTCACAACAATTATGTGGGGCTTGTTAGGTTGAAATATACTGATCGTCTCCAAAGCCATACAGAAATCTTCTTTTGCACTACACTGTGTTTCCATTAAAATGGTTTTGCTGTAGTCAAAACTGGCATTTCAGCACAATAACATGAAATAATTCACCACTAGCAATGGATTGCAAAAATCCAACCTATTTGAAGTGCTATATCACTGTGCACTGGGGTTGCCAATGTGTCATCTACAGATGCCAGTATACCGACATATGGCATCTGAAAAGGTCTCAGTAAATCATAGAATCATAGAATCATAGAGTTGGAAGAGACCACAAGGGCCATCGAGTCCAACCCCCTGCCAAGCAGGAAACACCATCAGAGCACTCCTGACATATGGTTGTCAAGCCTCTGCTTAAAGACCTCCAAAGAAGGAGACTCCACCACACTCCTTGGCAGCAAATTCCACTGTCGAACAGCTCTTACTGTCAGGAAGTTCTTCCTAATGTTTAGGTGGAATCTTCTTTCTTGTAGTTTGAATCCATTGCTCCGTGTCTGCTTCTCTGGAGCAGCAGAAAACAACCTTTCTCCCTCCTCTTTAAATATCCCCTTAAAATCTACAGTGCATGAAAGCAGGGCCATCAACTTGACACCCCCCCCCAATATTGGGGGGTGCATCATATGATGCGTCACGTGATGTGTCCCACCCCTGCCCAGCACGTGAGCACTCGCACACCAGGCTATGCCACATACCAGTAAGTGTCTCACCCCCACCGCTGTGATGCGGCGTTGAGCAGGGAGGAGGTGGCAGAGCATGTCGCTGGGCTCTGTTCTTGACCTCCTTCTCCCCACACAACATTAGGCAAGGAGGAGAAGGCCGGACGCAGGGCCCAGCGCTGTGCTCCACCTCCTTCTCCCCACGACATGCTCTTGGCAGAGGCAGAAAGCGTGGAAGGCGATTGTCAGCCTTGCTCATTCCAGCTCCCTCCCAGCTCCCAGGTGGGGGCTGGGGTGCAGGGAGGGCACCCAGTGGTGGATGTAGGCCCCCTCAATATTGGGGGAGCCTGGACACCCTGATTCAAAATATTGAGGAGGCTGGAGCCAGTGCATGAAAGACTGTTAGCTCTTCCAGCTTAGTTCCTGTTTGCACTACTTCAGTCTCTCCCTCTGCAATAAATATACCCACTGAAACATTTCATTTGATATTCATCCTCCCATCTTTTCTGAATTTTGTGTTCCTGTCTCCTTTTCTGCTATTTTAGATATGGAAGCTATTAAGCCATTTTGTGTTATACTGTTCCCCACACGGCCATTTTGTGGCTTTTCAAAATTTCAAAAGTGCCCATTTGCCCCCAAATAAATGGTGACCTGCTGTTGTAAACCATAGCTATTATATTAATACTTGTATTTTATCATTATTAAAAATGGATTAAAAGAAAAAAGATATATTTTTTAAAAGAACACGAGATAGTATTGTGGTTTCTTGAATATTAATGGTGGTGAGGGGAGTGAGCAATGGAACTATTTGCCTAATAATGTGCCAGTGCATCCATAAATACTTGTTTGAAAACCAAACCACTCTGGTGTTGAGTGAGCAGAGATTTTTATACTTTACCCAATCAGAAAGCACAAATAAATCCCGGGGGCGGGGGACTGTGTACATACGTTTCTTAATAAGTTGCTTAGGCAGCAATGCTCTGTACAGTTTAAGAGATTCTGCTCAGTATATATCTACAATCTCTGATTATATGGTGGTGTAACAAGCATACTGCAAAGCAAACCAAACAATGGGGAAAACTATCCAGTCTGTTATTATCTTAACTCTAGAGAATACAAACTGTGGCCAGTTCCCCGCCCCCTTTGGTTAGCAAGAAAATGACAGCAAGGTAAACAGCATTTCTGCACTGAAAACTGATGTCTCTCCATTTAGGAAATGCTTGGATGGGGCTAAATGTCAAAAATGGTTCTGACATTAGGGCAAATGTTGACCCCACAAACTTCAGAAACATAAAATAAATTACTGTATTTTTTGCACCTTAACACTCACTTTTTTCCTCCTAGAAAGTAAGGGGAAATGTCTGTGCGTGTTATGGAGGGAATGCCTACAGGTGGTCGGGGGGGATCTGCTGCAGTCGTGAGCAGAGGATCCATGGTTCCCCTTCCTTCCCTCCTCCGTGGCTCGCTTTAAAACAGCAAAGCTGAGTGGGGAGGAGAGAGGGACAGAGAGCCTGCTTCTTTAAAGGAGCAAAGCGGGAGAGGAGAGGAGCCGCTTACACAAGTGTAAGCGGCTCCTGTCCGGTTGGTTCCTTTAAAGCAAGCAGGCTCTCTGTCCCTCTCTCCTCCCCACTCAGCTGGCTAAATAGCAGCAAAGTTTTTCAGCTCGCTAAGCCGGGGATGAGCGGGGAGGAGAGAGAAAAGCAGAGCCTGCTTGCTTTGAAGGAGCAAAGCGGGATAGGAGGGGAGCCGCTTACACGAGTGTAAGCGGCTCCTGTCCGGTTGGCTCCTTTAAAGCAAGCAGGCTCTCTGTCCCTCTCTCCTCCTACATAGCAGCAAAGTTTTTCAGCTTGCTAAGCCGGGGATGAGCGGGGAGGAGGGAGAAAAGCAGAGCCTGCTTGCTTTAAAGGAGCAAAGTGGGAGAGGAGAGGAGCCTTCTCCCCTTATACCCCTCTCCTGCATTATTAGCAGCATCCTTCTCCACCCACCCCACGCGTGCTTCTTCTCCCCTTATACCCCTCTTCTTCATTATTAGCAGCATCCTTCTCCACACACCCCACGCGTGCTCCTTGTCCCTTGAGTGCTTTTCCTTCCCTCCCCACTTAAAACGTGGTTACAAAGCACGGATCCACATGGATCCTCAGGATTTTTGCACTGGGTCACCCCAAATTCACCATCAGATCACATAGCATGCCCATGGCTACATCTTCCACCAAAAAAATCACGCACCCACTGTTGCCTGGGGCCGCAGTGGTGCAAAAACGTGGTTACAAAGCATGGATCCACATGGATCCTCAGGATTTTTGCATTGGGCTACTCCAAACTCACTGTCAGATCACATGTCTGTGGCCACAGCATGAACCACAAAAATCATACACCCACTGTTTCGTTTAGAATATTTTTTTCTTGTTTTTTTCCTCCTAAAACTACGTGTGTGTTATGGTCGGGTGCGTGTTATAGAGCGAAAAATACGGTAAATATTATTAAATATTACTTACTGTCAACTTTAGGCAGTGGGTGAGGTTGCGGAAGGGCACAGCTGCAGTGGATCAGGGCCATCTCCTAGCACAACTGGGGAAGAATATCACTTCCTCTTCTGCCGATTGTGCTAAATGCTGGGGCCCAGCCATGGTTCTAACCAGTCACAGGTGAGCCATGGGGCATGGCTTCAGGAGTGGACCAGAGGACAGACTTCATCCCTCTGGTCCACTCACTGGCTATTTGAAGGGATAGTCAATAGTAACACTATACTTTCAGAATGCAAGCTGTATTTAACTATTACTATTATTATTATTTGCTCCCCCCCAAAAAAAAAATTAAAACAAGAATAAAGCAACCTAAAGAACCAGTTATACACATAGACACATGAGGAAATAATAATAATAATAATAATAATAATAATAATAATAGTAATAATAAATGTTATTTATATCCTGCCCTCCCCAGCCGAAGCTGGGCTCAGGGCGGCTGACAACAATCAAAATAATCCAACATTCTAAAAACATTCATTATAAAATTAATTAAAATCAAATTGATGGGAACCATTAAGCAAGATTCTGTGAAGATTGCCAGAGGAGGGGGTCAGGCTGTGCCCTGACCAAAGGCCTGGTGGAACAGCTCTGTCTTGCAGGCCCTGCGGAAAGATGTCAAGTCCCGCAGGGCCCTAGTCTCTTGTGACAGAGCGTTCCACCAGATTGGAGCCGCGGCCGAGAAAGCCCTGGCTCTAGTTGAGGCCAGCCAAACCTCTCTGTGGCCTGGGATCTTCAGGTAGTTTTTATTTGCAGACCGTAAATTTCTCTGTGGGACATACCAGGAGAGGCGGTCCCGTAGGTACGAGGGTCCTAGGCCGTATAGGGCTTTAAAGGTTAAAACCAGCACCTTAAACCTGATCCTGTACTCCACTGGGAGCCAGTGCAGCTGGTATAGTACCAGATGAATATGATCTCGCAGCGAAGACCCCATAAGGAGTCTCGCCACGGCATTCTGCACCCGCTGGAGTTTCTGGGTCAGTCTGAAGGGCAGCCCCACGTAGAGCGAGTTACAATAATCCAGTCTGGAGGTGACCGTCACGTGGATCACAGTGGCTAGGTCAGGGCGAGAGAGATAAGGAGCCAACTGCTTAGCTTGGCGGAGATGAAAAAATGCCGCCTTTGTTATAGCTGTAATCTGCGCCTCCATAGAGGGGGAGGTATCGAAGATTACACCCAAACTCTTAACGGACGATGCTGGCACTAATTGCACCCCCGCAAGAGATGGGAGTTGCCCCCTCAATCCCATATCGCCCCGTCCCAGCCAGAGGACCTCTGTCTTCGAAGGATTTAACTTCAACCGGCTCCCACGTAACCATCCAGCCACAGCTTCCAGACATCTGGTCAGTGTGTCTGGGGCCGAGTCAGGATGGCCATCCATCAACAGATAGAGTTGGGTGTCATCGGCATACTGATGGCAACCCAGCCCAAAACTCCGGACAAGCTGGGCGAGGGGGCGCATAAAGATGTTAAAAAGCATCGGGGAGAGAATCGCACCCTGAGGCACTCCACACACCAAGGAGTGGCGCGATGACAATTCCCCCCAAGCGCCACCCTCTGTCCCCGACCGGAGAAAAACGAGCGCAGCCATTGAAGGACTGTGCCCTGGATTCCCACGTCAGCAAGGCGATGGTCCAGGAGTTTGTGATCGACCATGTCGAAGGCTGCTGACAGGTCTAGAAGAATCAGCAGCCCCGACCCGCCTCAATCCAGCTGCCTGCGGAGATCATCTGTTAGGGCGACCAGAGCCGTCTCAGTCCCATTACCAGCGCGGAAGCCGGACTGGAATGGATCGAGAGCCGATGTTTCATCCAGAAACCTACCAAGCTGTTTGGCAACCGCTCTCTCAATCACCTTACCCAGGAATGGAAGATTCGAAACCGGGCGGTAATTGGACAGATCTAAGGGATCTAATGATGTTTTCTTTAAGAGTGGACGCACCACTGCCTCCTTCAGTTCCCCTGGGAATATCCCGGTGCCAAGGGACAAATTGATGAGGGACAAAGCCAACTGAACCCCGCCACACTAAAAGATAAGCAGGAAATTAAGATCCAAATGCCTGGAAGAGCAAGAATGTTTTGCATGGTGCCTAAAAACAAATAGTTACACTGTCAGGCATCCCTCCCTGGGGAGAAGATTCCATATACATGGAGGTGCCACAGAGAAAGTCCATTCTTCTGACAACACCCTGCACAACTCTTTAGGACGGGGTACATAGAGAAGGGCCTCAGATAATTATTAACACTAATAATTATTTGTGCATGGTGGATATATTATTTTTAGTAAGGATGGGTGGTACGTAGGTACAGTAGGTAGGTAGGTACAGTAGGTAGGTAGGTAGGTAGGTAGAATCAAGTAAGGTTAGACCATAGTATTAAGGGCACTGTGGCTTGTATTTTCTGTCCTGTTAAAACTTCGCAGAATTTATGGTTTGCAGAGAAAAGGCAAAATACAGCCCACACATCATAATCATCTCCTTGGATGGATAATGACAGTTCTTGCTGTGCTTACATTACGTGTGGACCTTTTTATCAAATGAACTCTGCCTTGCTGGAGTTTTCCCTTTGTTTCTTTCAAAAGGTCACATGAGCTAATTCAGTCACAGGAGCTTGCAATCCACCAAGGTGTAAGAACTTCTTTAAAAAAAACCACAAAACACAAGCACTTTCTTTGGCATCTTGTATCACTGTTTCTCTCTATCTTGATCTTCATATTAGTGCCCCATGACAACCATAGAATGGCTCCTCTGGAGACTGTGCAGCTTCAAGTGGAGCCTCAGTGACTTCATCATATTTTTCACAGGAAGAAGATGACAAATTAGCTCTGTTCAGGCATTTCTCCCCATGCTCTTGAGATCACATGGAGAGAGACTGAGCAAGGCTATTTTGTGGACCATTGTTCTGCTTCACATGAGAGACTGAGCGTGGTGAAATGTGTTTTGGCTGTAAAACAGACTAAATGGCAGGCTCTCCCCCTTTCCCTTCAATTTTATTTATTTGGATTATTTAGAAAGGTTTATATGCTTCTTAATCATAAAACTCTCCAAGTCTTGTGACCGATAAAATAATCAATAAAACACCACTAAAATCCATAAATCTGTTAAAAAGCAAGTTGCCATAAAGTACGTAATTATCAATGAAACACAGATCATAAAGTGCAATGGCTCTAGACAAAGGTTTTCCAAACTTGGGTCTCCAGCTGTTTTTGGACTATAGCTCCCATCATCCCTGGCCACTGGTCTTGCTAGCTAGGGATGATGGGAGTTGTAGTCCAAAACAGCTGGAATCCTAAGTTTGGGAAGCCCTGATCTAGTCTAAGAACACTGCCACTGGTTAACTACATGGGTGGTTGTGAGAAGGGGCACATGTTAGCTAACACCAACAGGACAATCATCTAGATATGCCTTGAACCATTTCCAGAACTGGAATAATACATAACCATCCAATCTGAGTTAATCAAGAAAAGCAATTTAGTTTCAAGAATTTTTTTTAGCACTTGAAAAGGGTATTGGGATTTAGAGAAACTAGCAGATCATGGTGCTTTGGCAACAGACATGTTTGGAGCTGGGAAACAGGAGATCAGTAAGAAAATAATTATAGCTCTTTTGTTTTTTTTTAGTTTTTTTTAATTAATCATATTTATTAAAATTTCCAATAATAACAGAATAGAAAGGATAGAAAAGATGAAGAAAAGAAAGAAATAAAAAGACCCACTTTAAACCCTTATTTTCATAACCTTCTTTCTGGGACTCCCTCCTCCCCCTCCCGACTGTATTCCCCTTTCCCTAAGTTAGTTCCACAAGCTCTCATTCCCAATTCAAACCTAATATGTTGTACCTATTAGCCAATTTAAATTACAATATCCTTAACAAAATAGAAAAAAGAAAAAAAATTTCCCCCAAGATCTACCCCGTTTCCTTCCACGAATTCCCCCCTTTTCCCCCCCCAAAACATGTTAAATCAAAATACCAAAGTTATATAGAAAGATAGAAGATAAAAGATAGAAGAAGATTCAAAAAGTTGGTTACATAGCCTTTGGATTCTAAAATTCCCCCTCCCTTCCCCGGTTTGGATTCCCCATGTCCATCAGTCTGTATGTTGTCGGCCTGGAGGTCTCAAGTCCACAGCCAAATTTTTCTCAGTCCATCTTGCCGGTTTTCTTTAAATTTGCTTATTTTGATGATGTTTAACTTCAAAAATCCAGTCTGGTAGAGGCCTTTAATTTTCCTTGGTCCTTGTTGCTCCTCCCATTGTTCTTTCCGTGACGTAGTTGGTCCTTAGCTCTTTTGTTTCTTACTTTCTCAGGTTTCTGTCTTGTTCAGCTGCAAAACCATTCTTATTCCGAAATCTTGTATCTCTACAGAGGTTTGTTATTCAGGAACAAAAACATACGTCCAGTTCTTTCCTTGCTTCTATAGAAAAATTCTATTGTATTGTGAACACCTCTGTAGACAAAATAATATTTCAGTTTTGCTGCTTTCCCAGGAGATAAGACCTGTGCACATCCTGGAGTAGTTTTCCACATACGCCACTTGTAATGTCCCGAAACCCCTCTAGGGGGGTTGCAGCAACTTTGTGTCCTCTAATCCAAAAGTCAAGTTGTTGTTTCTTTTTTTCCCCCGACATTTTGTATCCATATTTATGTCCAATTGTAACAAAATTAACCAGCAAAATACTTGTAACAAAATCCTCTTTATGTTCTCAAGATTTGACAGCTACTTTGACAGCTGTCAAATTCTCCGTCTCTCTCCACCAGGTTCTCCGAATCCCCCCGGTTCCCGGGGGGGGTTGCCTTTTCCCTCTCGCCCTCGACTTTTCTCCTCCAGCACAATTCTTATAATATCCCATCGTGGAATTGATCATTTTTGTCAGCAATAAACTTCTGAATCGATCTTGGTTTCCCAGTCCTTGTTTTAGCGTGTTTACAATCAGGGGGGGGGGACTGACTTCCTTTTTAGATCCCCCCCGCTCGTGCCGAATCCGAAAAAAAATTCCTTTTTTTCCTCCTTTTATACCCGGTTACCCAATTACTCACGGGTTGTTGTTAAATGTCCGAATTTCCAATGGAAGAAGCCAGCGCTCTCCGACGAATGGCATGCGGCTGCGCTTGGCAGGGGAAGCGATAGACTCACAGCACCACGCCGCTCCCCGGCACCCGATCCATAGCCTTTAAAAAGGCTCCTTCACAAGTCGGGAGAGCGCTAACGGTACCAGCCAAGTCCCCATGTCCACGGGCTCCGTGCCCGTGGTTTTTAAGGGTCCCCGCGTCGCCGGCGCGGTAGGACCCAGCCCCTGCCGAGCAGACTCCCTCCGGAGCTCGGAGGGAGTCCGCCATTCGGCGATGGCGCCAACCCGGAAGTCCCAAAAATAATTATAGCTCTTTTGGATCAAGTCAAAGGCCTATCTAATTCAGCATCTGTTCTCACAGTGACCAAGCAGATGTCTCCATGAAGTCTTCAAGAAGAACCTGAGATCAACAGTGATCTCCCCACTTCAGATTCACGCAACAGTCAATGACATCAGACATAAAGTGCATTTTATTTCTTAAGCTGTGTAAGCACATACATTTAAAGCCTGTGGCTTTCCCCCCAAGAATCTTGGGAACTGGAGTTTCCCCCTCAGAGCTACAGTTCCCAGCATCCTTAACAAAGGATGGTGTCAGTCAAATCTTCATTCAAGATTTGAGGGCAATAACATGAAAAAGGTGTGTGCAGTATTCCTGCTCCCTGCCTCCCATCCCTTTGCTTTGGCTGATTGTCCTGATCTAACTATCTTAATCCCACTCCAGTCTGCTTACGGCTATGTCCTTCTGCCTTTCCCAGGGGTACACTACCATTGCATAGTTCTTTGCCATGTTGTAATAGAGAGCTGGTCAAGGCAGCAGGGGGAGACAGAGGAATGTTTAGCTGCACAAGAAACAAATTTGCCATGCCACCCTGATGTAAACATTGCTATTGACCCATTTGTTTAAAATACATTTTATATTGTAGTAATATGAATGCTAGTCAAGTAATCAATACCCAGAAGACAGCTCAATTGATTTTCTTCTTCTTCAAATAGATCTCTTCTGGTAAATTATCAATTTGTACTACCTCAGTTGTTTCAGTGGATGCATTTAACAATCACAGAAAAGTTGAGCCGATTTTTGTATGCTTGTTTTAAGTAGTGATAAGCACTGAGAGCTCAATATTGCCCCATAATAGGTCCAGATGGGTAGAGGTTCCTCTGATCTTCTGGATGGAACTAGCTTCGTTGCTCTATCACAGCAATAGCCTAGGCAGTAGAGCACTAAGATTCTAAGTTCCATCAACACTGTTCAGTCAGCTGAATAGCTTTGATTAGCTCCATTTTGATGGAGACAAAGAGGTGGACACAGAATTGGAGGTGGTGGTAGGGAGGGAATCCATGCTACTACCATGTCAGTCTTTCTGACTTTCAACGGTGCTGTTGAAATGATAGATGCCTTGGAAACTTTGTAGTGGAGGGAGGAAAAATAAATAAATAAATAAATGGCAATCTCTTCTCTCAGGCTGCTTTTTCTCATGTCATGAACTTAGTCCCAAATCTGCTCAGAGTTTCCCAGAGCTGATTTTCTGCTTGCGTTAACAGTCAGCCTTATACACTTAATAGCCACAATTTACCATATTAGCAAGCCATAACAACTTCTGCAGACACTGGTGTTATAATTTGGGTACTGAACTTAAATCGCTGCAGTGGGTGTTCTCCTTTTTTTGCACAGTCTTCAGAGAAACTACTTTCTAATAGCTTTTCTGGATTCTAATTTATCAGCTGGGAATGCTTTGGAGCTGGCAGTATGCCATATATATATATATATATATATATATATATATATATATATCTATCTTAAGCAATCCAGAGAACAGGAACTCAATCTGCAGTACTAAGGACAATGCGCTGTTAGACATGATGCTGTAATAATTCCAACTGGAAACCTACCACTTATCCTTTTCACAGTAGCATTTTTGCGGAAATATATTGCCTACCCTTGCCACCAAAGCAGAAGAGTTACAGTGAAAATGTGAGCTATGAAGGTTTTTTTAAATTAAATGCAGTCTTTCCCTAAGATAAAAGAGCTCCCCTGCAAGCAATCAGAAAGTTACACAAAACCAAGAAGCTTGGGTAATCTTTCAAATTGCCTTGTTTGAAAAATGATTATCTGAGTAGCTTTATGAGGCTCTAAAGTCTCGTCAAGCAAAAGGATTTGGCATCTTTCCCATTAACTCCTTACACATCCACATATAGTCATGAAGTTCTTTTTAAAAAATATCCCATTAATTATTAGCAAACTATTTCTATTCATCGCCTTTGAATTGCAATGCTGGCTAATGGAAGCATGATTACAGTTGAATTAAGCCAATATGGAGAACATCTAGCTAATGATATGCAACACATTGATACTGGATTAAGCGAGGTCCCAATCTGGAGATAATAGCATACAGTGTTTGGGTGTGACTGGCAGCTTGAGACAGCAGGCAGCAACATGCCTCTGTAACCACATTGCAAGACGGATGAGAGCATGTCACAGTGCACACATGAAGATGGCACCAGATTCTTTGAAGAACCATGCTCAGAGGCAGATGCTGCATTCCATACAGTGGGGACAAACAGCAGTGAAGCATATCAGGTACATATCCCATTTGAAGGACTGGGACAAACGGATGTAGAAATGTTATGTACGACTACCAGCATCAATGTATGCTATCAGTCCCACTAGAAATAGTTTTTTATTATGACAGAAATGAGAGCTATTGTCTAAAACTACAGTTGGCATAATTCTTTAGCTGCTCTTCACATGGGATAGAGAAGATTTTCTTCCTTTGTTAAGAAACGTGCCAAATGTTTTGAAATTTGTCAGACTCTGTTCCTTTTTGCATAGCTTTCACGTATGTAGATGAAAGAATTATTTCAGTCCCTTTCCCAGAACTCCCTGAAAAATCACCTGGGGATGGCAGGTATGTGTTTTATAGCTGATCAAGCTTACCTGAAAAGCCATCCATTCGCTGCTTGGGCTGTATTCACACATATGACCTCCTTCTAGTTCACCTCTCAAGTACCTTCTGTGTCACTGACTTGCTATATTTAGGGTATGTTTACAGCTCATTTCTACATTAGCTTTACAGTAAAGCACTTCACACCTTTATGGACTGCATCACCACTTCAGTGATGATTTGACTACTTTTGCTGACCTCTGCTTTGTGTCTCTGCTGTGAAGGTCATAGCGGTTTCTTAGAGTGATGAATTCCTGGGGAAAGTGGGCTTTCTTTATGCAGGTGGGTTGAAATAGGATCTTTCCTTAGGATGTTTGAAACTCTGTTGTGGATCCTCCAGATTTTGCTGGCATATTTCTTTAAAGTACAGTGATGACACTCTGAAAATATCAGTTTTAAGAGCAACCACTGCAAATATTATCTGGTATAATGTAAACTCTTCATTGATCAGGAGTAAACCTGCTATACATTTTTTCAGTGCTAAGTTAACCATTCTTGTATAATTATTACTAGGGAAAGGAATCCAGACCACTACACTGAAGTAAAGTCCATGCCTGAATTTACTTAATACATATGGAACCATTTCTTTATTAATTTAAATGCTGAGCCTTTAAGGGGGGAGCTGGAGTGATAACTGGCACCACAGACAGCTTTAAGAGAGAACTTGACAAATTCATGAAGTATAAAGTTGCATGCCTCCGAAAACCAGTTGCTGTGGAGCACAAATAGAAGAGCGCTGCTGTGCTTATTTCCTGCTCTCAGGCTTCTCATAGGTACCTGGCTGGCAACTGTGGGAACAGGATTCTGGACTAGATAGGCCTTTGGTCTGATTCAATTGAACGACTGAATTCTTAAAAGAAAATGTGGTTTTTTTTACAATTAAAAGCCAAATGTTTAAAAATATAAAGGTATCATCTAAACAACTTTTAAAGGGCTTCTGAACAACTGCTTTCAGATGGAAATAGTGATTAGCACATGCTTCCCTCCCTCTCCTAAGGAAAATAATATGGCTGAAAAGTAATTATTTTTGGCTGAATCAAACCCAAGTTACTAAAATAATTTGGTAATGCCATATGTCCAACACTTCCTCAGATTGAGCTAGTGATATAATAAAACCAATATAGCCTTAAATGAACATACAAATTGTTTCAAGGGTGCTTATCATCTGGGGGGGGGGTGTTGTTGGCTATGTGTGCCATCAGATCTAATTGTTTTAGTGTTCTCTGCAGTTATGTTTATAATAGTTTCTGTGTTATTGTAGGGTACGGTCGTATAGACAATACCACATTGTTCTGCATAGTTTGATATGATCAAACTTTACTGGCAAGATTACCACAGCAATCAATGCTGCAGAAAAGAATATTCAATTTAGGAAGAACAACAACCACAACAAAAAGTATTTGCTGTGCCTTAATGAAAGTACTTGTTTGTAAGGAATGAAGGCAGGCAAGCAGTCAACCTTAGGGTTCTCTAAGCTTCTGAAGAAGTTATGAGAAGGTGTTGGCAGGACCTGAGCTAAATTATGCTGAGGAGCAGCAGTGATGAGAAAGATGATGCGCAGACTCCAAAGGAGATGCATAGCATTTAGGTAATACTGAAATGAGGTCTAAGTAGAAGCCAAAGGTTAGTCTTGAGTTTTACCAGTAGATGACATTACTGATGGAGACAGGAGCAGGTGACTAGATTAAATTCTTCACATCCTATGAACAGATTGTCACTGGTCCCTAGTGTGTAAATATTACTTTAGAACATCATTCTACAATACACACTGCCTTTACTCTAGAGCTTTGTGTGCACTCCAGGATGTACACCAAACTGTCACAGGCACAATTATTGAATATATGGAAGCCATAACTATTTGAAAATATATTCTAAATTTTGCACACTGATATCTTCCAAAACATGTTTTTTTAAAAAAAAATACAAATGACGTCTGCATGTATGCAGACATGAACACACAAATGTTGTTTCTTATTCTCCATAGGGATTCTGCAACAATTTCAGTAACGAGTACCGGTAATTATTATTCACATCTGTGATCTTTGCATATATCAGTGCAGTTATTTTTACTGGCACCAGTGAGAATTATGTGAGTGTAATGGAATATAATGGAAAATAAGCTTGACTGTAGATCCTGAGGTTAGCATTTCATTTGAAGTGATACAAGCATAAGGAAAACATTGGGTGTTATATTCATTTTAACATTCCACTAAGAAAAACTTCAAAATCATGTGTTAGAAGTATAAATTAAATGTGGAATGAAGAAAATAACATCCTCTTCCTCCTGATCTTTGCACAACTCATTTGCATTCAAATAAAAATCATTTAGAACTACCAATGTGCTGTATGCTCAGTGTGTGATTATTTCTTTTAGCAAGCTGTGTTGCTGGAGGAAAATTGCAAAGGGATGCAATGAAAAAGTATCCCCAAACTAAGGCAGGGATAGAGAACTTATGACCCTCCAGATGCCATTAGACTTCATCTTCAGATTAATGAGGGCATGAGCCTTAGTACAAGGATGAAGAAGGTGTGGCCCTACAGATATCAAAACATAATTGAGCATGTTGTAGTGTCTCTATCTGCTGTGCTGCCTGATAATATTCCTTACTGCTTCTGATCAAGCACAATGCTTTTCTCATCGTCTAGGTGTCAAGGTCTACTATGGTGGCTCTTGTTGATCTGGCTAGATGATCTGTTCAAACCAAAACAAGTAAATTACTGATGCAATTCTATTCAAACTTACCGAAGAGTAAATCCCACTGAACTCAATTAGACTGGTGTACAAGTAGACATGCAGATGATGGTGTTTGTCCATATGCCTAACATAGCTCCACTGACAATTCCCTTTAGTACAGCAATATAAATATTCTCAGCAGATGTTGTATCTATTAAATTGCTAAGTAACATTTCAATGCATTCTGAAGGGTTTTGGGGGGTATAATCAATTCATAGAAATATGAGGTCTTGCCAAATGAATCTCAATTAAATGGTTACAGAAATGCAACATTACTTTTATGTAATTCAGGCATATTTCCCCCAATGGGATTTGTCTTCCACCTCCAAATAGGAGGGAAACAACTGTATGCAAAATAATAATAATAATAATCCTTCAGGCTATCACTGTAACACGGAGACAGTCTACATTTTCCACTTGCTCAAAATAATGTTTGGCTCATACTCTTGCCACCGATTCCAGCATTTGCCATTAGTTAGAGAGTGTCAGCCAGTGTTTATAGAAGATGGACTTAATTACAAATCCAGCTGGGAATTTTTCCGAAGTACATTTCTCAAAGTCAGTTGTGGCGAGGCAAAATATTAGAAGCTACTGTTTGGTTTCTAACATTTTCCCAGCTCCCGCTAGCCTATGCCAGGCTGTACAGCTGCCACAGAAAGAATGAAGTGTTTCCTTTCAGAATCCTAGAAGGCTGAGTCTCAGAAGATGTGCATCCAATGTCAAACAGTCACACAATACACTGAAGATAGAATGCCACTTTGGAACTGAACAGCCCATCTACACAGAGAGGTGCAGTGCATGCCATAATAATTGAGGCTGACATCTTATGCCCAAGTATCAAGTGGGTAAACAGTTGAATGGATAATTGAGTAGTGCAGGCCACTGAAGTAAATAGAAAGCTGCCCTATACCAAAGGGTCTATCTAGTTTGGTATTATTGAAATGGCTCTCCTGTCTTTCAGACAGGATTTCTCTCATCCCTGCTTAGGGACACCAGGGGACGAAGTTGGGATGTCTTGTGTGCAAAGCATGGGCTCTGCTATGAGCTACAGCTAGGAGAGAAATTTTAATGAGAATTCACACTTCTCAAATCAATATGCAAACTGTAGCACTGCCATCCTTTCAAATTCGCACGCCTCTGAATTTTGTGATTCCGTTGCCCAATGAAACAACAAGGACAAAAATGCATAATTTATCCATCTACCTATGCATTTATATCCTACCTTTTCTCCACAGAGCTCAGTATGGCATAAGCGGCTGTCCCCTTATCCATTTTATTCTCACAACAATCCTGTGAGGTATGTGATTGGTCCAATGTCACCCAGTGAACTTCATGGACGAGTAGGGATGGTTAGGGGAAAAGATGCATTAAAATGTACATGTACAACATATACAAACAACATATACAAATGCAGGGCATTAGAGAACATTTCTTTGAAAAAATGACTTTACTGGAAGAAAATTCACATGAAAATGCAAAGCAAATTTCTGCATAAAAGCAGAGAACTGGATTTAAGATTGAAAAGATGAGAAACTGAAACTGAAATTGGCAAATATGCCCATCCTGACCTTGAGCTCCTGCTGGTAAGTGATCAGTGAACTGAATTATAAATAGTAGCATCGTTCTTTTGTTTGGGTATATTTTCTTCTGGGCTTTAAAAACTGTAGCAGGGCAGATTTACCTATCTCTAATACCTAATAGTTACAAATATCAAAGTACTCAAGTTACCTTAGGCCAACTGAACACTGTATTTTGATGTATATCACCTAAGATGCTTTAAATGTAAACTTATAGTGCAATACATGAATGTTGTGGACATACAGCTTAAATGCATGGTACAGATACGCTAATCAGGAAGCCAGAAAGGGAATATTCCCTCTATGACAAATCTAGATTTGCTGCTGTATAATGTGCAAAGCAGCTCTTAAAAGATGTTGTTTCCCTTAAACCATTATTGCTGTCAAGAATATCATCTGTTCATTACAAACAAAACAAAACAAAAACTGCTTAACATGCTCAATCAGAGTTGTATGAGCATCAGTTGTGTTGGCTACAGCGCAAAAGAAAAAAGAAAAAAAAGAATTTCATTTATATTTTCACAAGAAAACCCTCTCCTAATTATCCAGATAGAATTAAAGAGATAGAAAGTGAAAATGACGTTAAGATGCACTGGTATGAAGCATATGGATTGGAATTAAACGGGTATGGAAGTGGTACTTGCCAATGTACAGTTTTTGCAATGCTGACTTGCTCTGGACACATAGTAGAATGAAGGGGGGATGTGGTGCTCAAATTTCAGATTGATTCACATCCTAAAACGTGTATTTAAAAAAAATAAAAACAACCCTCACAACTCTCTGTAAGTTGAAATCTAGCCTATCAAGAAGGTAGGCTCTTTTCCTGATGCGGCAGGGTTAATTTAGTTTTTCTTTTTTTGATTGCAAAGAGGTTTCTATTCGTGTGTGTGTGTCCTCTACAAATACTCTTAAATGATTCAGGCCATCTAAAGCAGGCATCCCCAAACTCGGCCATCCAGCTGATTCCCATCATCCCTGACCACTACTCCTGTTAGCAAGGGATGATGGGAGTTGTAGTCCCAAAACAGCTGGAGGGTCGAGTTTGGGGATGCCTGATCTAAAGCATTCCACCACCTCATTCCATAGCCTGTGTAAAACAGAGTCTCCCATTGATAGGATATTACCTATCACCACTTGTTCAGTTTTACAGACCAGAGAGAACAGTCGAGCTCACTAAACACTTTACATTAACAAATGCCAAAAGCAGATCCCAGTATCCTATTGTCGAATCTGATGTGTGCCAGTGATTATGGCAAACTCAGCACTGTCGACTAAGCCCCATTTTTGTCTCCAAGTTCTAATTCTTACACTTTCAGAAGCAGTCAGTCATGAGAAGAAGTAGTGGGGGGACAGGAACTGACATTCAAAAGTGTTCATTCACCATCTGCTCCTTTGTGCAATCTTTGGCCATGTTTTCAGCTAACTGGCTAAATAAGAGTAAGGCAGTTTTGAAATCTGGCTCTGTGTCCCCTCCAGGTTTTCCACATGAGCTGGAATTCCTGTGTATAAGGACAGAATTATCTAAAATAAAGCAACTTTTCTGCAAAACGTGAAGATCTGCATTTAAAGATTGGGGAAATGAGAAAGTGAGAGAACTGAAATTAACAGATTCTTCCATCTCAAATTTCTTATATACTCAAGTGTTCACTGTGCTGAGTAGCAGGGGAACACCCTGCAAATGCCATTTCATCAGGCAGTCTGTTGCACACAACACAGGGACTAGCATGACGGCATCTACTAGAGGCAGCACATCCCATTTCTCCACTTGACCTGCCACCGCCAACTGTACTGCCCGACCCGCAACCTCTGCCACTGGGAGAGAAGCCAGTGCTGGTTTCAGGTGAGAATGAACTGATTTATAGCAAGATTGCACTGAAACCACGTGGGCTGTCACATGCTCCGCAAGATCTTGTGTGATTTCGGCGAGATCTTCCTGGAAATTGATGCAATCTCGCCCAAAATCAGCACCAATTAAAAACAGCAATAAAATGCACCAAATAAACCTCCCTTACAACAGAGGCAGTATAACAGAATTTAGGACTTCCGGGGTGGCGCCACCGGCAATGGCGGACTCCCTCTGAACTGGAGGGGCTAGCTCCGCGGGAAACGGGTCTTCTCCGCTACGGCGAAGCAGGGACCCTTTTAAAAATCACAGGCGGATGAAGCCTGTGACCATGGGACTCGGCGGGCACCTTTAGCGCCCCCCAACCTGCTAAGGAACCCACTAACGGGCTCCGAAGTGAAGAGGGGGAAGTGGTGCGGTGCTGTGAGTCAACTGCTAGTTCCGTGGAGCGAAGCCGCATAGCCGTTGCCGGAGAGCGCTGCCTTTTTCCTGGGACAATTTGGACTTTAAAATAAGCACCCGTGAGTACTTAGACTTTGAATAATTGGACATCAAATAAGGACTAGTGAGCAGGAAAGAATTGGATTTTAAAAACCTACTCTAATTTGGTACAGAACGGGAAGGTCTAAACAGGAAGTCAGCCTTCCGTTCATTTGTAAACAGAATAAAGCAAAGACAATTTAAACTAGAGCTCAGAAAATTGCTTTTAAAAGATTGGATTTCACCATTTAAAATTGTGGAACCCCCCTTCGACAGCAGGAGAAGGGGGGGATGTTTTTGGACTGTTTAAAGTGACTTTAAAGTAAAGTATCTTTCCTCCGTCCTGATCCTGGAGTGGGGTGTCAGGACTGACGTTTCAAGTTCATTGACCAAAGAGAAGTGTTTTTGACAGATAGCTAAAAGAAGAGAAACATAGGGATTCCACTGTTCCCTTTTGCATTTTAAAGGAATATATATGGACAAAGTATCTTAAAAAGGGAAACTTTGTCACAAGAATAGAAGTTTTCCCCCTAGAGGGAGTCTGTGAAACTGTAACTAACTCCAGGGAGCCGGCAGCTGTTACAGATTACAACCGTGGGAACAGGCATCTGACCTTGCAGGACAATGTATTCAGAAGCTTTGTTGTGTGCTCTCTATAAAACAAATGCCCTACTGGAACAATTACATGAGAAGGTGAATTGGATGGCGACTTCGACTAGAAATTTTGAACAGGCAGTGGGAAATTTTGAACAGACAGTGGGGAAATATGTGGAGCCCACTCAGGAATTAAATCAGGAGTGTGTCTTGACAGAACAGGCCCAACAGGAATATGATTTTTCGGATTTGACAAATGAACTTGGAAAAAGCCAGATTTGGAAAGGAAAAGTTTGGTTTGGCTTGGAAATGGGGGGCTGGATGTTTGGACTTTTCAAATATGGCAACGGGCCGTGAGATGTTTGGGACTGTGGGGGCTCTTAATTTTGGAGGGTCTTTGAAACATGCTTTTAAATACTACATGGAACTCAGTGTTGAACATGGAAAAGGGGCTGATCTGTCGAGAAGGGTTAAAAACATTGTCAAGCTGGAGCTACCACGAGCAGGAGACAAGGGAAAATACAGTTACAAATATGAAGAAGAGCCGCGGAAGGGACATGGAAGAGACTTGAGGGCCTTGGATATAAGGTTGCCAGGTTAATGGGCTAGATCGACAGGATAATAAGGGCTGACAAAACCCGGAACCAGGAGGAAGGGACGTTGGATGAAGATTGGATTTGTTTGTATCTCTTTTCTCTACCATTAGAACTGTTTTATAAAATTGATGAATGTTAGAAAAATGTTGGAATGAAATTACTTGGCTTTAGCAAAGATGTTTAAAGAATTATGAAAGAATATTATGGTTATGAGAAGTTGGTAAGGTTAAGATTTAAGTTTTAAGCTTTAAGGTTTATTTTATTATAGAAAGATAAGATTAAAACAGTTTAGGGTAACGCAATGACAGAATATTATGAAACATGGAAAGGATTTGCTGGGATAATTAATAACTAGGATACAAAGAAAGGGAGGAGGAGGAGGTCTAAGAAAGAAGGCAGTTAAGATGGCAGTTAAGATGACAGTTAAGGATCTGAAAATAATGAATTTGTTTTTAAATGTTTTTAACGGTTTGTGATGTATTTTTGTATTTTTCTTTTTTTCCTGTCACTTTTTCTTATTTTGAATTTTTATTCATACGGTGGGAAGGGGTTTGGGGTTTTTTTCTTCTTTGTCAACTATTTTTATTTTGTACTTTCTTCTGCTTCTATATTATTTTTTATTTTTTGTAACATTTTGAAAATTTTAATAAATATCTTTTTTTAAAAAAGTATAACAGAATTTACAGTCTGGATTTAAAACTCAATTAAAGAGCCTGAGTACCTTAAAAGCTATAAGGAAAGCACAAGATGAACCTCATAATAAGGAAAGGTATCATATTGTTACCCACCTCATTTTATTTGGCAGGTTAAAAGCTAGATTCAACTAAATAGTTGCACTAACAGGAGCCAATGCAATAAAACCCACTAGTGCAATGGGACTTTCCCCCATCCTCCCTTCATACCCCCCCCCAAGCTCGGGGGGGGGCAGGAGTGATCTCCTTAGCTCAACTTTGAATTCTACCCTGGGACTGGTTTTTCAGGTACTTCAATTTTCAGGTATTTTCAGGTACATCAAACAGCAGGTGATTGTAAAATCATGCTTAAAACTATCTTCCAATCCAATACAAAAGAATTTTAATCTCTGCAACAGCTCTGTATGTACTTTGCCTCATAAAGAAATGAAACAAATTGCATATATCATTGTAATGGAGCATTCTAATTACAGTAAGTGATTAAAAAAATTAATACTTTCAGCCCCATCTTTGTAATATTCAACATGGTGCTTTCTCCCTCCTCCCTTCCTACAGACTGTCATTCAAACAGCAGAAGGATGGAAACACATTATTTCCATTTAAATTTGTATCAGTGTATTTGGAATGCTAATAGCAGTAGCAGAGAAAGTGCAAAAAGCATTCAAATAATCTAATTTCCTTAAAACTGCAAGTGTGCTGGGGACAGATGGGGCATGCTTATATTAATTACGCTTCTGCAGCCATGCATATAATTATGGGGTTAATTAAAAGGCAACTGTGATGTACACATTTTGCACTGTGCTGATTCCAGTTCAGTAGAACACTGAACCTTTAAAGAGGAAGCTAGCAGCCACAGAAAAATTGCTATTTGAAATGTTGAAGTTTTTTACAGTCTTTGCAAAAATAAACGAAGATTCATTCACACCAAAGTAATTTCCCATTGTTATCTCAGGAAAGCAGATCCCAGTAATCTCTTTCAATTCTCAATTGATATCTCATTTCTGGATCATAATTCCTTCATCTGAATTAGAAAGTGGTAATTATTTATTAAATGATACAATGTATCTCTCCCTAACTTATGTCGAACATCTGGTTATGTGAACAGCAAGAGGAATGTGGGAGGGGATTCAAGCAAGTATCTAGTGTTTAGTAGGCTGCAATATCATCTAAGTAGCATCTTCATGTTAAAAAGACTGTATGATGTTTCACTGACATCATAGGGAAACTTTCCTTAACATTATTCTGTGGAATAAAAACAACAACCTCTTGAGGTGGTTGTTAGGGTGAGAAAGTTTTGGTGAGCAGATATGGAATTGTGTGAGCTTGGATGGAAGAGGACACCTTTCTCGCCCTCCCCCCCTTTTTTTTTGGAAGTGGGGGAATGTCTCAATCGGCTGCCATAACAACTCCTCTGACCAGAATTTAACTAGGTCATCCACTTGCATCAGAAAATGGACGGTAATGGATAGGAGGAAGCATGAGATGAATCTATTTCTAGTGTTTATCACATTTGGCAACCCAGTGAGTTTAACTCATTTATAAGAATTCTTACTGCACAAAGACCAGAAATAAACTCCTTACATAAAGAATTATAATATCCCATCTATGCTTTACTCCTAACAACTCTCAGCATCCATAACAAACTACAGTCCTCAGTATTTGGGGGGGTCACAGCTATTTAAAGTGGCATCATACTGCTTTAAATGTATTAATCTATACCAGTTCTCCCAGACCTGGTGCCTTCTGTATGTTTTTGGCTGTAGCTCCCATAGGCCACAGACAGCATGGTCAATGGTGAAGGAATGATAGGAGTTGTAATCCAATGCACCTGGAGGGCATCAAATTAGGAAAGACTGGTCTACATTATGCATTGCCCACTTAAGCCATACTCAGACATTTCAGCAAAAACACATGGGATTAAACTGGGAAGGGGAGGGGCTAACAGAGAGCCCCACCCCAATGCCCCATGTGCTGCTGCTCCACTTCATACCATTACTCATTTAGTGACCAAACATGCTTGGAAGAGTCCCTACAAATGAGACCTGTGAGATTATACACCCCCACGTAAAGGTGCATTCACATGACAGTTGATTCTGCTTCCCTAATTGTTTATGTCATGTGATGTAAAAGCCACTTCTAGAAATCTAGCAGAATATAGTAGATGTTTAGGACTCATTTCCATGTTCATTGTTTCCAGGAAGTGTCTGTTTGCAATCCCACAGAAAACTCTGGGAGAAAAATGATGAAATTTGAGGCAGTATACAAGAATATCTTTCTTTTCTGCAATTTCCGTGGGTGAATTGTGGGGGAACGGAAACATGCATGTGAAGAAAGCATGGGGGAGTAGTGATGTTGTCCAATGACATTTGTCATTGTGCTGCATCATGTGCCACAAATTTAGTGTGACATGTTGGTATAGTGGTCAACAAGCCACAACTCCATCATGCAACAGGTACTGCAGTGGAAAAGGACCATTAGAAAATGGGGTGGAAGCATTATCATTATAATCAGGAAAACTAACACAATACTCCCCACATCTGAGTGCGCCCTTAATCCCACTCATGTTCACTCAAACACCTGAATAGGCTTTATAAGATGGCTAAAATAAGTTATGCATGGCAACTTTTCCATGTTGCAGACATAATACGTAGTGCAGGAACACACTGTGTGAAACCTCGCAGTGTGAATTTCTGTGTGTCTGCCTAAACTTAATGATTACTTTTCAATATGGTGCTGCAAGCATGTTACTGAAATGACCCCTTCTGATGTGTGCCTATATACATGTATGCAAACTTTAAAGTGTAAGGACTTACATATGCTTATCTCCGCTGTAACACCAATTTAGCTCAATAGCTAAATTATGTCTCACACATATATGAGCAATAAGTGAAATAAATAATCTGTATCCCCTCCCCACATGGCTGGGGCTCCAGAAAAGAAAGTCTGAAGGTACTAACTGAATATGAATGTAGCTGGTAACACTGAAGCTTAAAGGTTTTATTTTATAGGAAGTAGTACACTTTACTGACTATTTTTAATCCCCATAAACACTCAGTGTATCCAGTAACAATGACCCTTATGTGGAAGAAATTAAGCTGCTCTGGATTCAGACTCACTGTAGCTTTGTTGCTGTGGCATTAATCCCGCAAAACATCCCCTGCCTTTTTGGTTTCGTTCATCCCCTGGACAACCACATTATATAAACAAACTCCTGCTCCATTCCCACTGATGGAAAATTGGTCCATACCTACGATGCCAGAAGGCCTCCATTGATCAGCTGCCAAAAGTACAAAATGGTGTCAAAGCATCTCTTAGAGGCTGGATGACAACATCACAACAACCCAGTACTACGAACTGTAAGTACAAAGATGTGTTACATGCATATGCCAGGGATTTACAAAGAAGCACTCTTAGATTTGTTTGTCTTTTTGCCCATGGCTTAGTATTTCACTCTGTTTCTTACTAACAGTGAAAACTGCTACCTGTGGAAATCAAAATGCATTTTACTACACATGTTATTTAAAACAACAACTCTGATTCTTAAACTTATATTGCCCCATTTTACATTCACGGTAAAGAAAAAAGTGGCAGGATTTACTACTGGCGGGGGTGGGGAACCAAACTATGGTAGAGAAGTGTATACAAAAAGGATTCCTATTCATAGCCAGTTCATGATCAATGCTGAATACCACCTGTGATTAACCAACACTGTGGATACTTGAACAAAAGACCACAAAATAATAATCAGTGTATTATTGGTTCACCATTAGGATGGTCCATCATTGGACTGACATGCATCTGGAGTCCACACAGGTAACAGATTCTCTCTCACTCTAGGATATCTGGGTCATCGGTATCATAAGAAGAGCATGTTGGCACATCTAGCCCAGTATCCTGTTTTCACAGTGACCTACCAGATGCTTATTGGAAGCCCAGAATCAAGACCTGAATGCAGCAACACTCTTGCCACTTGTGATTCCCAGCAGCTGGCAATCAGAGGCATACTGCCTCTGACAGAAGAAGGGAGAACACAGCCATCTTGGCCAATAGCCACAGAGAGCCTTTTATCCTCCATGAATTTATCTAATCCTATTTAGGATCCAAGATTATGGCCATCACTGCTTCTTGTAGGAGCAAATTCCAGAGCTTAACTGTGCACTGTGTGAATACCGTAGTGTTATTTTGTGCTATATCTTCTTGCCAAATGGTAAGGAGAATTTCACCACACATCAGAGACAGCTGCCAAGGAACATTGGACAGCTAAACCATGGACCTTCTGCATGCAAAGCAGATGTTCTCATGGGATTCTACTAAACGGGAGAAGAGGTCTCCCACCCCAATGAACCATAATACTCAACCATATCTCTGATTTTTTTCTTTCTTTTTAAGGGTTATTTTCTAGCATTAGTAGAATCTGTTATGAGGTAAAATATTCTTCTCTCATTTTTATTTTTTTTGTGTGAGAGAAACTACTCTGCTCCCTCTTCTAGTGTTTTACTTTGTCCCCCACACAAGAAAAAATCCTGAGGATACCCATAGATATTTTGCCACTGATCTACTGCCCTTCCCCAGTTTCCATCACCACAGCTGCAATTTTAAATTAGAAACTTTCATACAATTGTAAAAAGAAAGTGATATAAAAATAGAGATCATCATGAAATTCTATTTTATTTATTTGCTAATAATTATATCTTGCAACATTTTAAAGCTCTTTTTTGTTTGAATGCAAACTCCTTCCTCCGTAACACTGCCTCGCTGTTTTTATCCTGCAGTGTCTGTGATAATCCTGTGTCTGTGAAATTGCAATCTGTTGCCATGGAAATGGATGGGATGCCACAATTGTATGTAGCACTAGGACTTCACTTCAAGATCAAGGATGAGGAGATGAGTTTCCAGAGAGCTACAGCAGCCACTATATTTTTATACAGCTGTCTGGGCAAGGGTTAAATTCAAGGTGGCATGGATGCTTAGGGGTGTACAACACTGGCAAGGGCTCTGAAAAAGAAATGATGGGATGAAGCTGGAAACAGATGCCTGAAATGGGTTATTTTATGTCTTACAGGCACCTGGAATATTTGTCAGTGATCCTTATTCTTTGTCAGAACAGACAAAGTAAATGCGTGAATTTAATTAAAGCTACAATCCGAAACCCATTTACCTAGGAAATGTGCATACTGTTACACTATACAAACATTCTCAAGGAGCCACTGGGATTATATAAGTGGTTAGGGAAATTTTATCTACAGAGTGGCTTGTAGAGATGGATAGTTCAGTAGGTAGAGGATGAGACTCTCAATTCTAGGGTTGTGGGTTCAGCCCCCACGTTGGGCAAAAAAAATCCCGCATTGCAGGGGGTTGAAATAGGGACCTTGTGGTCCCTTCCAACTCTAAGATTCTATGATTCTATGATTCTAAATGTGTGCTGAGACAAAAACAGGAAGTGGCAGGAGAACACTTAGGTATTGTTGGAGAGTATTATTGACAGGAACTGGGACTAGAAATGAGTTAATCTGTCCATTTCTGTATCTCCCAATTTTTATTTTTTTATTTTTTTCTAATCTTGAATTCAGTTCTCTACATTTCCACATCAGTTTGAGGGTTTGTTTTTTCAAGAAAAAGAAAAGAAAGTCCTTGTGGAAATTCATCAGGATTTCAGTGCAAATTTTTCCTAACACACATTTTTGTATGCATTTTGTATATATAATGCCCACTTTTTGCAAAACAATTTCTCCTAATATAGTGCAGATTTACAAATCATTTTCACTAATATTCATTATAGACATTCTTTACCATAGCACGTGGGTTTTTGTACCACTACCTGGTGGGAGAACTCAATTGTACACTATCAGAGATGTGTGAATTTCAAAAGGTAGCTGTGTTTTGGTTCAATTTGTTTAGAGAAGTTTGAATTAGGTAAGCTCTCTTTTAAATGAGAACAGAATCACATTTCTCCCTCATCCCTAGTAGCTACCACAATTCCATTCATAACTTCAGCCACCAACCATGCCAATTATGAATCAACCGGAGAATGTGGCTGTTGTGCATGTTGCCATCTAAAGTGTGGCACTAGCACATTCTCAGTAGCCCCTTCAAGGATTGAGAATCCATGAGTACCAAATGCCTGCACAAGGCTTCTGGTAGATACGGTATGTTCCTACTTTGCATGTTTAAATATTCTGCCCTGCAATTATTCTGGAAACAGCTGCCCTACTTATATCCCCTGATCATCTAGCCTTATATTACAAGGTGAAATAAAGGAACTGGGAGTTGGCAAGATAGAGAGTTGATGGCCACATAATGTGTGATTTGGCGCACATTCTTTCATGTGATTCTTTCACATAGATCTTGGTCTACTTATTACCCGGATTTGTGTAGATTGTTGAATGAACATATTACATCATTTAGGATTAGCCATTTGAATCAGAAGCTAATCTATCTCTGATTCAAGTGTGTCAGATCTCATTTAATGATTGGATTGCAGAAAGAATATGTATTGAGGAAACCTTAGAAGTAGAATCTTCTCTTATTGATCTAGAAGCAGATTAATTTTCTGCTGATTCTACAGCTTCCTTCTCAATTAGGGATAATGGAGGATGAAAGAGACTGTGATGAGAAAGGAAGATAATCTCATCCCATTATCAATTCCCTTGGATATCAGAGTCTCTAAAAACCTTCACCAGTGCTCTGCCATGTAGGTAGTGGAGGAAAAGAAGAAGGAAAACAAGGGCATCATGACAGCATAAAACGGAGCAATAAAGGAGTCTCTATACAATTACCTGAGAGCTGAGTAATTTATAATCGTGCCCAGGTGAGACGAACAAAATGAATGAGGGCTGATAGTGCAGTGGGTGACAAGCAGGTAGAAAGGTTGGCTACTATGGCTAGTAAGAAACAGTACAGCATGGGACAGCCTTTCCTAACCTGACAAACAAAAACACTCATCCCTGGAATTGGCCCCGCCAGTGCATTCACACTGCACCAATCTCCCCACCACCTAAACCTCTCCAGCCCAGGAAGCAAAAGCAGCCCAGCTGCCAGCTGCTCTGCCCCACTCAGGGAGCTGCTTTTCATAACTTCTGAAAAAGCCAACATGAGCACAGACTGAATGTATATCCTGTGTGTATGGGAGCCCTGCAATCACCAGGGCCCACATACACATACAGAAACTTCCAGAGGTTGTGCCAATCCAAACACATGGAGAAGGGAGGAGCTAACAGACACGATCCATTTCCTCCAGCAGTATACCCAGTTGTACATCCTAACATTTACATTAAGAGGTGTATATTAACAATGAAGAGTGCAAAAGCACAGATACGATCAAAGCAGCAAGGTCTCCTATTTGGTAATGTTTGAATACAGCAAGGATGCTTAGACTGCAGGAACCTGACACAAGCAACTGCACAGGACTGTAACCTAAGTCACTCTTTCTCTCTCTGAAGAAACCAGAGCACCTAACAACTTTAATAATGAATAAGATACAAATCTCTTAGGTTAAAAAGAAAAAGAGCTGCGTCTTAAATTTTGTAGCTTTCAGTCAAAATGAACGTTGCTTAGCAACCACTGTACATGATCCACCTGGCTGACCTCATTAAAAGACCTGGGCCAGAGCTGAAGTGTGGCAGCATTTGACTGAAAGCAGAAGAGGCTTGGCCAGGAGATAGCAGGAAGGGTGTTCAGGACCGCAGCAGCAGCTGGGCGCCTGGTGACATCTCCATGCTTAGAGGAAATGACCCATATTCTGCAGAGGCAAACGAACAATCACATTGTCAAGAAAGTTACGGAACTGCCAGCACTGCTCACCACCACTTCAGAAGTCGGCAAAAACCATCTAGCTTTCAAGCAGCAACTTCATCAGTAGAAACAGTTTTAGCATTTTCTAACAATAGGCATTCTTTTGAAGAGAAGTCCTAATTCTGACAGCTGGTATTTAGGTTTAATTTATTTCTTACAGTTTAAAAAGAAAGTAGTAATTTACTATTTCATATGGACAGGATTAATTTCTTTCTTTTTGTATTATTGCAATCTGTATCTAAATACCCATGGAGTTGAACCCTTCAAGGAGCATCTGGTCTGCTGCTTGTGTTTACTGAGGAAGAATGGGAGAGGGCAAGAAGCTTGTGTCATGCTACTATTTCAGACCATGGAGCATGGCCTTTTTGGAAAGGTAGCACTCTGCGGTTGTGCTGACTACCCATTGCTGCTTGAATGGGGAACCTGTGCTCCTCTGAATGTTGTTAGACTCCTACTCCCATCAGTCCCAGCCAGCAGAGCCATGGAAACTGGAGGACAGCAACAACTGGGGATGCACAGGTTCTTCATTCCTGCATCACTGCAACAGGTTCTCAGTGTAAAAACAAACTCAGAAGAATACACAGCTTAGTACAGGGATCAGGGATCTGTGGCTTTCCATGTGGTTTTGAACTGCAACTCTCATCATCCCTGGGAGTTCACATCCATGGCCACATCCATGGCTTTTTAGACCAAAAATTCTAATAGTTTTAACAAATAAATACAAAATAAATGTGTCCTCTGACATTTAACTGATTTCCCCAAGACTATCAGGGTTTTCCCCACCCTGTCTCCTCTCAGTTTCTCCATAACCCAAAAGAGGTAGTTTAATTGGTTCTCTAGACTTACGCTTGTATAGTGCAGATAAAAATCATATCGTGTAAAAGCTGTGAAAGAGGATGTTTTTTCATCTTCCCCAACTCAAATAAATACCAGCTGAACCAATTTCCTGTACATTTGGAGATAAAGAATTCTCCCTTAGTTAGAAGAACGTGTGTTTAGAAATTGCAGAAGCTTCAGTTCAGTGTGTTGTTATAAGAAGGGCTATTTATAATTGAAAATATACTCTGCAAAAATGGATAGATCGTGGAAGAAAAGATTAATACGGAAAAGACAGAGGGAAAGAATGAAACAAGGACAATTAGGAAGGGTTTTAAATTTCAATTTATTCCACTGTATTTTCCACTGGTCCCATCACCTCCTGGCAAATAGAAGGGGATTTCTTGAGTTCCATGATCACTGCAGATGGTGACAGCAGCCATGAAATTAAAAGATGCCTGCTCCTTGGGAGAAAAGCGATGACAAACCTAGACAGCATCTTAAAAAGCAGAGACATCACCTTGCCAACAAAGGTCCGTATAGTAAAACCTATGGTTTTCCCAGTAGTGATGTATGGAAGTGAGAGCTGGACCATAAAGAAGGCTGATTGCCAAAGAATTTGTGCTTTTGAACTATGGTGCTGGAGGAGACTCTTGAGAGTCCCATGGACTGCAAGAAAATCAAACCTATCCATTCTTAACGAAATCAGCCCTGAGTGCTCACTGGAAACACAGATCCTGAAACTGAGGCTCCAATACTGAAGCTGAGGCTCCAATGGCCACCTCATGAGAAGAGAAGACTCCCTGGAAAAGACCCTGATGTTGGGAAAGATTCAGGGCACAATGAGAAGGGGACGACAGAGGACGAGATGGTTGGACAGTGTTCTCGAAGCTACTAACATGAGTTTGACCAAACTGCGGGAGGCAGTGGAAGACTGGAGTGCCTGGCATGTTCTGGTCCATGGGGTCATGAAGAGTCAGACACGACTAAACAACAACAACAACAACAACAACAACAACAACAACAACAACAACAACAACGAAACAAAATGGTTGGCTGTTCTGGCTGTTTGGGAGCCTGACCTAAAATTTAAAGGCAACTGATTTCTGTGGGGGGAAATCCCACTCAGTGGATCATTGTCCTGCCAAAACAGAGTTCAGCCACTACTGCATAGTGGTCAGAATGTTGGATTTGGACCACAGAGATCTTGATTCAGTTTCCAACTCAGCTACTAAGTGCACTGGATATCCTTTAGCAAGTCACTCTTTCTCCACTGCAGAGAGTTGTTGAAAAGCTAAAATGTTGAAAGAATAAAGCCCATAGATTCTGCCCCATGAGCTCCTTGAAGAAAAGGTGGGGAAGAAATGAGATAAACACATTTTTGAATATTACAAATGCTTTGATTCCCATAGGAGGAGAAAAAAGGTTTATATTTTCATATAGCAGAACTGCATTTGTTCGTGTGCAATTTTTTCTTGAAATACACACAGAAGGCAAACTTAGAAAATTTACCAAAAAAAAATAGAGCAGCCTAGGAAAGTGTCTATAAAGAAGATTCGCTCAGGAAACAAGTTTAAATATAAGGTGGTAGAATTAAAATAACAATTGGATACTGGTGTATCTTTTACATCACAGGAGCAAAAAATCTTTATTATTACTATTATTATTCTCAATTACCTTTTACAATAATTCCAACTTTAGCCCTCCAGTTTCATTTGTTCATGGTTGTACCAAGGTTCTGTGATGTAATTTGTAATGCTGGTTGATCACTTCCAGCAAGTTGTTGTTGGCAACCATCCATCTCAAGAGACAATGCAGTGCACCTCTGGGAGTGAAATCAAACCACTGCATTAACAGCACCAAAGAGACCTCCCCAGGGTGCAAGCCTGGGCAGTATAGAGATTCTGGGGTGCCCAGACAACAAGAGCCCCCCTCTCAGCCTTGCTGATGTGGTCCAAAGGAAAGCATAGCAATACATTTGGCACCAGTTTGGCTGCAAGGTGCCATCCAATTGTCTTAGGAACTCCACTCCAGATTTGTATAGGGTTTCCTCATCAACTGTTTCTTCTCTCGAAGTTATCGCACAAGGCAGTGGTAGTTTAGGATAAGAGCTTTTCTTCTCCTTTCCAGGTTGATGAGCCCCATCTGCCCTTCACTTCCCTCTATAGCACGTTCAGAAACCACCTTCTTGATTGTTGGACCCACTATTGGTTTCATCCGCTCAATCCACCGGAGCCTGCATGCAGGAGAAATCCCTAACTCACCAAGGGTTTGAGACACATCAGCCACTGTCATCTGGTTTAGCCAGCCAGTCAAAGCCATTCCTGAGCTGTGCCTGCTGTCACATGGTGACAGCTTCTAGGAGCCACAGGTGATAGGTGAGTGCAGGGTGGGGACCAAAGGTGTACAAATTACCCCAGAAGGAGCATGACGTGTCCTTCACCACAGGACTACCCCTCCCCCAACTTACCATAAGCCCTTTTTACCTACTTCCGCCAAGAAAAACAAAAGAGCATTTGCACCAATCTTGGGAAAATATCTCTAAGTGCACTGTTTGTCCACAGTACTACCCTTCCATTTGGCTCTCATAAACATGAGACGTGGTTTATTTCAGCCAAATCCTACTAGTGCCCTTTTAAAATCTGTTAAACAAAACCAGGTGGTCTTCAAAGGACAGGAAAAGTAATTGTAGAAGTTCAGGACCCTCTCTAAGTGTCAGCATCCTTGTAAAATGCAGCTGAACATTACATCACATCTATTGTGTAAACATCACAGCACTGGATAAAGGCAACTCTCCAGCCAGCTTGGCAGCCTGCTCTACCTTTCATTTTGGTTAATAGGCCCTGTTGTCTGGTTATGTCCATTTTCCTTCACTGTTCCTTCAAAATGGATTACAGCACAATAAACGTCAGATTGTCAAATGGACTTCTCTGGCCTCAGCTGGTGCCAAATCGCAAGCCATTCAATGCCCTGAAAGAGGGATACTGAGGTAGAAAAGCAAAATTAATTCCTTACAAAAAACATTCTTCTTTCCCTAAAAGACAGGAAGGAAACATGACCCAATGGCCAACTTCTCCCTTTGCCTTCAGTACTCTAAAATGTCTATGCCAGCTACACCCCCAGCTCAGCTTGGCTTGCCTTCATATGGTTAGTTGTACAAATAAGAAATCCTGGACAGATTGTGATCAGATTGAGTTACAGCTGGGCACCATCTGAACACTTACCTAGAGATGAAATGGTGGCTCATTGGCTGACATTAAAACAAGCTTGAAGTTCATGACACACAACACTGTTGTCCCAAAGCACACATTGCTACCACCATAGGCAAAGGCATTTTAAAATTTCTCTGGTGAGTGATATGAGCTTTCATTTTCCCCTGGTCTCATTCCTCAGCATTCTTGCCTGTCTGTTGAGTTCAGCTGAAATCAAACTGAATTCTGAATGCCCTTAAAAATATCAGTAAGTAGATCCTATTAGAGATCAAAAGGTGACAGAAAACTCTCTTCATAAATAAATATCTATGCAAAAGCCTCCAAGAAACCATTCTTCGTATTGAGGCAATTTTCCTATTGCTGCTTTCAAGTGATTTACTCTTATTTTATAATTGTTATAATTGTTTTAAGTTACCCTTGTTGGTCACCTTAAGTTCAACTGAAGAAGGTTGGAGTGTAAACTTTTTTAATAAATTAAATTGACAAACTAAGAGTAATTTGTTCCAAATTGTGAACTGTAAACTGTAACTGTGGAGTTTTTTTGGGGGGGAGGAGAAGAAATACCCCACCATCTGACTGGGTTGCCCCAGCCACTCTTTGCGCCTTCCAATGTATATAAAAGCATAATAAAACATTACACATTAAAAAGCTTTTCTATACATAGCGTTGCCATATTTCAAACAGTGAAAATCCAGACAGAAAAGTTGTTGTCTTCTAAAGGTTATATAGCAGAAGTGGTGCAAGATCCAGTGTGAAGCTGACTGAATATCAGAGTGTATAATTGTTTCTATCATATGGCAATAAAGGCATATTGTTTCTATCATATGGCAATAAAGCCTTCTGCATATTTTATTCTAACTGCAATAATGTGATCGGCACGGTTCTTTTCTATTGTCTTGCTTGTACGTTGTTGTTTTTGAAAACTCAATAAACACAAGCAGTCTGCAAATAAATTCTGAACCAAATCAAAGGGGTTATTTGTCCTCAGTTTTCAGAAGTAAAATGTCTGATTCCCAAAAGATCAACATGTTCATATGCACACATATCAAAAGTAAAATATAAAAGCAAAATTATGAGACCTTTAGCACTGTAGGCTATCCAAAGGATTTTGAAGCACAAGTAGCAAAACTTTTAAACTGGTCCTGCCAAATATTTTGTGAACTTTATACAAATGTCTGGTTGTACCCACTGAAAGTTATCCTGTCATAAAAGATCATAGAAAGTTACTGAGATTTTAAAATGGTCTTCTTTGATGATGTTTTCTTATGAATAATGCACTCCTGTGAGGCAGTCAAATTTATATATAACTATGTCCTAAGACCAAAGAAATTTTTAGCTTTTCTGACGTTAGTTTTATATAAATCTGATTGATGGCGGGGGAAAAGAAAAATGCACCATGAAGCAGAAACAAGAAAAGGTCACCATGCAGTAACACTTCCAGAATTGTAGAAATTCAGTGTACACTAGTTGCAAAATGAATAAGTTAAGCCACTTGATTTGAATGTGTCTACTCTGAGTTGAACCAATCCAATGGGTAGACAGAGCTTCATGTCTTTAGTGTAGTCAGGAACCATGTTATCAGTGCATTGCCTTCTCCTTCTATCAGAGCCAAGAAAACTCCTCCTTCTCTGCTATCATTTCTGGTTTAATATTCCTTCTAGGTCCACTATGGTGTATGGGTTGTACGCAATACTATGCAAGAAGAGTGCCACTGAGCCAACAAATATTTCCCTTCCCCTCCTCTTCCCTGCAACCCCATCTATTCCCTAAAAAATCTCTCTAGAGAGTTGAGGGGACCTAGGGGGCATTGTGGGATGTGCCTTACAGGGCTTCAGCGAGGATGAGGAATTATCCAATGTTGGCAGAGGGTCTTGCACGAGCAGAGCAGAGGATGAGAGCATTTTATCTGCCACCCAGAGGAGAATGGATAACTGGAAGCTTAGAGCCAGATTCAACAAACTGTTCCTGCTAGCAGAAGCCCATGTAAGGACTTTCACTTTGAGGGCAGTGTTCCTCCCTCTTCTTCCCCGTCATGTGTCCCCCCATTGGCTCAAAGGAAGAAAGGAAGGAATTTAAAAGAAGGAAGATAAGGTAATGTCACTGCTAGTAATGGACACCCCCCCCCCCGAAACAGTTAAAGAATTTCTCCGCTTCCTATGGAAATTCCCCAAATTTCTTTGCCAACAAATATGCTGGAGAATTTTGAGAGGCCATTTCATTTCTACACAGCTCTGAACTTTATATTTCTTCTTCTTCTTCTTCTTCTTCTTCTTCTTCTTCTTCTTCTTCCATTAGTTGACTGTGAGGTGAAGATGCAGAGAATCAGTCTCTGATTCACTCTTCTAACCCAGGTACTCTGAGAACAGTGAGTATCATTTTCTTAAAAGAAACAAGACACCAGTGTAGGCAGCAATGACAGCACGACTGTGCCAGCAGAAGATCGACAATGTTTTACTTCAACTCTATCCCTGCCCCTTCCTGTCCCTGTCCACTTTCACTACTGAATATGGAACAAACATTTGAAAAGGTTATGAGCGACCCAGGCATTTGTTCTCTTTCCAGGCAGCACAACATTTAAGAGACTCCGGATGTTTGTTGCCACGGTGAATCTGATGATCTTCTAATTGTCTTCTAGAATAGATGGTGGCAGGCTATTAATGTAAGAATGATTAAGACTGGTGATGGAAGTAGTCGGAGCAAGGTCAAAAGCGAACATAGAAAGATCTTAAGAAAATGGTCCGGATTCCTCTAGAAGTCACATTGATTTGTCAGCCTTGCCTCCCACTTTTAATATGTGTGAGAATGAATCACCTGTAATAACTGTAAGTGAAATTAATTTTACAAGGTGATCTTCAGATGTTCTTTTGTTTATTTTATCTCATCCCTGAGTTGTGAGGACGGAAGAGAAACCTGAGGAAGGAAAACAAGAGGAAATTTATGCAGACAGTTTTGTTTTTCTTTTCAAAAACGTGAAAAATGCATTTTGATTTATACCACTCTTGAATTTTAATGAATAGCTTCCTGAGAACACATCTGTGCTATGATACTTTCCAGCTGCAGTGAGATTCAGAAGGGATGTATAAAGAGAAAGAGTGTTTGTGCATAGCCTTCAACCAGGTTTCCCTGATAGTTCTTTTTAAACTCTCTAAGCAATGAAATTCAGTTCCCACATTATTTGTTGACATAGCAAAACCTTCATACAATGACTTACCACATTATTTTCACATGGTGAGGTATTCTTGAGAATAGCCTCCATGTGTGTGGGGGGGGGGGATACCACACCAAAGAAAAATACTTAAGAAACCTTTTCTCACCATGAGAAACACCTCACCATGAAAAAATACAACAGTGTTTCTGCATGAGGCCTTCAAAAGTCACAAAGATACACTATAATCTCATGTAAATGGCATTGTGGGCATCTAAAACTAGTATGAGCTATCCACATCCAAATAAATTTGGACAACCAACTGTCAAATAATGGCACTTCTGCATGTTAAATGTGTTAGTATACTCTTTTTAAAGTAGCAAATAAAAATAATTTATCCAAAATGCATGTCTTCAATAGCATTGTGTCACAACTGACATTTGAACATTTCCCTTAAAGTGAATCCATATGTTTGCTCACTTCCACATTTTGTGTTGTGAACTATTCCCCTCACAAAGCTACACTTCCCAGAGTGGTTTATCAATCATCCCTTCTTTCCATGAAACTCTGGGGATTGTATTTAGTTGAGATTCCTGCATTGCAGGGGGTTGGACTAGATGACTCTCCTGTCCCTTCCAGTTCTATGATTCTATGACTCACCTGATCACTGCAGTGTGCTGATGCAGCCACAACATCAAGGACTGCTGACCTTCCTTAAGTGGAGCTTGGGCCTTGCACTAGTGCCCCTCCTGTGCCTGACAGTTCTGTGGCATGTATTGTGAGAGAAACAATCATAACTTGAGTCCTTTGAAACCTAAATGCAAGATGATGAGCATTGCTCTACCCTTGTGAAGTTATTGGCCTAATTTGCTTCATTTTTATGGCTTATAGAAACTAAAGTCCTTCTTCCAATCCAGCCCAGCTAACGACACTGTAAGAGGCAGGACTTTGTTAAAATACTATGATCCTTGTTTTCAACATAGAATAGTCAGGCAGCTAAAGAGTAGTCCAGAGATAATAGCAATAATAATAATTTATTATTTATACCCTGCCCGTCAGTCTAGATTTTCCCAGCCATTCTGGGCAGCTTCCAACAGACTATTAAAAGCACGATAAAACATAAAACATTAAAAATTTCCTTAAACAGAGCTGCCTTCAGCTGTCTTCTAAAAGTCAGTTGTTTATTTCCTTGACATCTGATGGGAGGGCCTTCCACAGGGCGGACACCACAACCGAGAAGGCCCTCTGCCTGGTTCCCTGTAACTTCACATCTCGCAGTGAGGGAACCGCCAGAAGACCCTTGGTGCTGGACCTCAGTGACTGGGCTGAATGATGAGGGTGGAGACGCTCCTTCAGGTATACTGGGCCAAGGCCGTTTAGAGCTTTAATGGTCAGCACCAACACTTTGAATTGTGCTTGGAAACATAAGAAATTGTTCGAATGTTGCTTGGGCTACCTTTTTTGGATGATGAATTGTCAGAGTTAGAAAGCTTACAAAATGTTTAAATGCTATGAATCCAATGCACTGCACCATCATGTTGCTTACTAGATTAGAAGTTAATATTTAAACCCACTTTTCTATCAAAATAATACTGAAAGTAGATTGTAATGAAAACAACAGAAATAACAAGACACTACTAACATGACTTCTCTTTTTCTCCTCCTGCTTTCTCCAGCAGTTTCTGAGATTCTGACTAGGACTGCCCAAAGGATAACTCAATAATTACTTCCTTTGGTGACAGCTGTCTTCTTCTGTAAGATAACAATGGTAAACACAATCTTCCAGGTTATTTCTTTTTAGAAGTCTCTATAGGCAACACACCTGCACCAGTGAAATGAAGGGAGGCTGTCCAAGAACTCACATTCTGATCCCTTGTACTTCTCCCATTCATGTCAATGGAAGGTGTGCAGGGTAGTTTCTTGTTGCATTGTGCTCTTAACCTCAAATGAGCAGAAGGTTGATTTGCAATAGATCAGCAAGTATTTCTTATTCCCAGTTGTTAAATAAAAGCAACAACAAAATGACTGCTTCCCTGGTGTTGAATGTTTATGTCATTGAATGTTTTAGCCTAAGGTATACTGCTAGAATTAAAGTAGGATAACCAGCAGTGGGTTTTTCTATGGAAAGACGATGAGCTCTGTTCATTCTGGAACTCAAAACAAATTCCTGGACTAAGAATTCTTTAATTCTATGTGCATACCTTTTGTGCCAGGCTGCGGTTGGTGGATCTTGGGGGTCCTAGCAGAAAACATAGCAAATCTCGCAAGCCTGACATCTGCCCACCCACTCCTGCTGTAAAGAGAAAGCATTTCTTGACTCTGAGATGGCTGGTTGTTTTCAGAAGAGCTGACGCACAGGAACGAACTGATTCCTCATCTTGACGTTCTTCTGAACAGTCATGAGGCATATTTATGTATGTCGTCAGGAAAAAGTAATAATTCCTTGCCCACAACGTATTTTCCTTTCCTAAACAAAAGGGAAAGAAAACATCTGACTCACAATGAAAGAGTCCATGCAGCAGGATTATGCTTCTCTAACTAGTCAGCAGCACACTCTTGCCTGGAGGAGCATAGTGAAAGCTATCGCTACAGGGCAAGAAACTTTGCTGAACCCTTGGCATGCGTCCCCTTTGAAATGACAAGAGAAATCCTGTTATTGGTAAAACAATAAAGCAAGGCTTGTTGGAATAACCCATTACTATTCTTTAATTCAGGCCGCTTCAGTAAGAAAATGACTGCTCTGTCTGTTTTTGGTTTTTGGAAATCAATCCTCCTTTGTTCCACCCTGTCTCTGAGGTTTTTCGGATTAACTCCCAAATAAATTAACAGGCCTCTACTGAATGGACCCTAGAGAAATAACAACCTTGATACTCCCTCTGCATATCTGGCAGGGACAATGATTCTGCAGCTTCCATGACGTGTTTCAGATTTCCAAACTCTGCATGAGCAATAGTAAGCTCTTTAAGTAAGAGTTCACTTCTTCAAATGCTACTGCACGCTTCCTAAGTGTTATGAAATGTACTTACAGGAAGCTCTCACCCTGCTAGTGGTACAAGGATTATGGGCCCATCACACAGAATGACTCAAGAATTTTGGCACATTGTTGCTGTTTGTTTGTTTGTTTGTTTGTTTGTTTGTTTGTTTGTTTGTTTGTTTTAAGGAAGCCTTCAAAATTACAAGGAAGATTTGAAGGGAAAATAAGTGTCTGTTTATTTTTATTGGCATTTCTGTTCTGCTGCAGTTTGCCTTCCACCAAAATTGACTTTATTCATCTCACTGTCCTCTGTGGCAAAATTATGCAACTTGTGTCATTTATGTAATTAATTATATAAATTACATAAATTATGCTGCCATTGTGTTATTCCACCTAATGGGGAAGTATGATCAATTATGCATGGTTTGAAGGCTGAAAGCAACAAAAACAGTGGATGCCAGCCATATTCATTGGATTGATTTCTGTTTTGATCATGGGATGAAGAAACCAACACAGGCAAATTTTGCTCCTGTTTCTGTCACTATGGGGCATTCTTTTTGCTTTGCCAATTTGACACATTATAGTGAAAATACTTCTAATCATGACAAGCATCTTCGTGGATCCAGAAGTGGGAAAGTGAATCTGTCTCTATTTTCAATATACACATAGAACAGATGAAATTCATCCATCTAAATTTAAGATTATTTGCCCACAATTAGCAGGCCAATAAATAAGACATTTCAGATATACCATACTTACTGCAAGTCAAGCTATAGGTAGGCATACTACTTACCTAGGTATACCTCAACCACTGTTGCTTTGTACAAAATGTTGTTGCTCCTCATATAGCCATCTTTTCCTGATCCACTTGAAAACAAAGCTGGTATATCTTAGATGGAAACTCTTGCAAACTGCAATTCTTTGACCCTATTGCTAGCACAGGACAGACTTCACATTACTGAAAACAAAGTCCCAGGCAATTGTCTTTCATGGAGGCCAAAGGCTCTGGGACCAAAGGATGGATCACAGGTATGTTTGCCCTGAAAGCCAATTTCATTCTAATGAAAATCTCTAGGGCACTGTCAGCACATACCTTGTCCCAGTTCCCTTCTGCTTTGGAATCTCACTTAAGTTTTGTGGAATCAGGCTATTTCCAGAATGTATGGAATGTGACCTTAATACTTTGAGCAGCAAGCTAGATGTTCATAAAACACAGCATTCATCATATCTGCCTTGCCGGTGGCAGAATTTATTTATTTTTAATCTAGAATTACACAGTAATTCTACACAACAAAAGAACAGGAAATGGTTATTGGACTTTTGCACAGTCTCTCTCTCTCTGTGAATCTGACTTCCTGTTTCATGTGTGTGTGTGTGTTTGGCGGGGATAAAGACAGGGTCTCCCAAAGTGGGGGGGGGGGCTGATGATAGAACAGCCCTGCTGCTTATTCCCAAATGCAAGTCTACTTCAAGTAATCCTAAGAGAACTCTTGAGGAAAGGGCAAATAGGATGTGTTGAGTCTTAATGCTGTCACATTGTAAAAGCTTGTATGGGGGAGTTGAGTCATTCAGTTTGTCTGCTTTCCAAACCCCAGACCAAGGAAGCAGATCTTTTCCCAAGACATAGGCAACATGGGGAATAGCACAGCTCCACTGTCGCTTGATGTATTTGTAGAAACAGCTATATAGTGCCTTTCAGCCCCAATAAGAGCCTCTAAGGGGGTTGACAATGATTAAAAAACACCCAACCCTGGCACGATAGCAGTTGATAGCAGTCAAACTACAATGAAAACAAGCTTTGAGCTAGAAGCTGTCCTGAAATAGGGGATGGGCCTAAGGATTGCACTCCCCATGAGCCTGCAAATCCCAAATCAAGAGATCCCCATGGGCTTCAAAGAATCTATAGATATTTCTGTCTCAAGGTCAATGCATTTTCCAGGCAGTCAAAGCATATTTTACCTAGAAAAGCATAATACTTCCTTCACATTGTGTACCCATTGCCATTGCGGTATGGAATGCGGTTGCCTGAATGTCACCTATTCTGTAATTAGTCTCCAGTGACAGAATCTCTCCCCTTCAACAATATTACATTAGTAGCTCGAGCATACTGATCTATTTTTAATCCATTTTAAATTATGGGGGTTTTTTGTTTTGTTTTTAGACTTTGTCCAGTACAACCCTATGCTTGTTTACCCAGAAGTGTTCCACAGTGTTCACTGAGACCTATAGTTTAATGCGATGCTTGTTTATTTTGAAGTCCCTCTGAATTTTTCTTCTGGGTAAATGGGGATAGGATTACAGTCTTAATTGTTTGGAAACTGTGTGATGTCATGCCATTTTAAAATATTTTATGAAAGTTTTTTAGGGCATGCAGGGGAGGTTAGATAGTTTGGAATTGTGCTGCCCATTTCATACATGCCACTATTTATTTTTTTAAAGTGGCAAAGAATTGCAAAGTGATCCCACCACCCTCCGCACCCTAATTAAAAAGAAATATGGGGAGATAGGATAATGCACTGTTTCTAACATATCATTGTTGAAACATTGTTGTGGGGTGTTATACCATAATTATAATGCTTTTTGAGAATATTTTTAGTGATGCTGAAATTAATTGGGGTCCTCCCCCACACATGTAAATATCCTGTCTTTCCTCCAAGGAGCTCAAGGAGGTAGACGTGGTTCTTCCCTAGCTTATCCTCACAGCAACCTTGTGAGGAAGGTTACATTGAGATATAGTGACTGGCCCAATGGGCAGGGTGGGGATTCCATCTCTGTCTCTGAGCTCGGGCTCAGGTGGAGACAGTAGGGCTGCTATGAGGCCTGACAGGCCTTGCTTGGCCTCACTGCCACTTAACTCCATCTGTTCCTCTTCCCTTCAGGGCTGGAGAGGTGCTGTCAGGCAGAGGAGACAAAACTTGACTAGATGCACATAGTTTGACCAGGTATAAACCAGCTTTCTGTGTTTCTATTACAAAGGCATGGATGACCAGGGTACAGCATTTTCACATTTTTCATTCCTAAATCCAATCCACCCCATTTCTGCATTTAAAATACATCCCCCCCGCCTCAAAATACACATCTTAAAAGACATTTGTAGAGTGGTACCTTGGGTTACAGACGCTTCAGATTACAGATGCTTCAGGTTACAGACTCTGCTAACCCAGAAATAGTACCTTGGGTTAAGAACTTTGCTTCAGGATGAGAACAGAAATTGGGCGGCAGTGCAGCAGCAGCAGCAGCAGGAGGAGGAGGCCCAATTAGCTAAAGTGGTACATCAGGTTAAGAACAGTTTCAGGTTAAGAACAGATCTAACGAATTAAGTTCTTAACCCGAGGTACCACTGTATATGTTTTTGACCCAAGAAAGGTGTTGGAACATTCAGGAATGTACAATTGTTGTAAACCACTTTGATTGTATCAGTATTCATTAAAAAATAAATAAATAAATGTTGGTTCATATCAGAATACAAAGAGAATATCCACTCACCTGGAGCTCTGGGTGGGCAGTCTTTGCCGTGACTGTGGTGGGTCTGGGGAGGCCACCATCTTCAGTGCAGCTGGAGGAGGGGACAGTCAGCTGGAGCCAACCACCTCTGGCAGCATCAGACAACCAGGTACTGGTGGGAAGTGCCCGCGAGACCAATATCAGAATACACAAAGAATGAATTCCTCCAACATCCCTAGTTCTAAAGAGAACACAATTCACTCAAATACAGTAAATTTTGTTAGTTACTTCAAACAGTATACTAAACAATGGCTCCAGAATAACCAGATCTACACACACTGATAAAGATTCAAAGAACTAAGTTTTCAGATGTAATTATTTTATTCCTAACATCCAGATCAGTCATTTGTTTCAACCATATGCTAGCAGGTGAGGTTCGAAGTTATTGTGTTAATTTACAAGGTCCTTAAGAACTTGGGTCCAGGATTCCTCAAGGACCACATGATTCCTCAATTCCCTGCCCAAGATAACTGAGGTCTTTCGGGGAATCACTGTTAATCATCTCCTTTGGCTTAGATGCATGGTTTGTATCCACCAGCATCTAGTACTATGAGCCCCATTTTATGGAAATCCCTTCCAGTTGAGGTTAGATAGCCCCCCTTCCTGCTGAATGTGTGGCACCTACTGAGGACTTTTCCTTTCCAGCAGGCATTGAATTCTAATTTTATAGTTTTAACTGATTTTTATCTTTATTGAACTGGTTACTTGTTCAATACAAAATAGATAAAATAAAATAAATAATAACATATTTTCTTCTTGAACAGGAATTTAGAGCTCAGTAATATTAACAGACATTTTTTCCATGTGAATTTCTTTTCTCTTTTTTATTGTGTCTTCTGCAAAATATTCTGGGTTTAGTCCTTGCAATGTGGAGTCTTTCTTTGAATGCCCTGTTCTTTAATTGGACACTGCCTTTCTTGTCCAATCCAATAATCCAGCAGAGAGATGGAAGGAGATGAATGCAATCACTTTCTGGACATGTTTTTCACAGAAAAGATTTTCAGGACTGTCTTTCTAGGTCAGTAATTCACAAGACAGTTCATAAAAACTCAGTTTCTTTTCCCCTCTTGGCCCATTGGTGATAAATGAAAGAAAGTCTGCTTTCAGAAACTTCTCAAATCCCATTACTAGAAACTAAGATTGTCAGAGACTAGCTTTCCTGGGTATCTTTCATGTTTGAGAGTTTGCAGTCAGAGCAGTCTTTTATGTTACAGAAAGAAAAAAACACCCTGGAGTGTCCAGGAACACCTCTAAAAGTATTCATTTAGAACATAGCACCTGCTAGCAGTACTGCAAAAATAAGAACATTAAAAAGAGCCTGCTTGATCAGACCAAAGGCTCATCTAGTCCAGCACAGCCTAGATGACACCCTTGCACCACCGGAGTGCAGAGGTACTGTAGGTTAGATGGCACCCTTATATGTGGAGGTAGTAGAGTTTTAGTCATTAGATCCTGATTGCCAGGAATCCCCGTTCAAGACACACACATCCTTATGGATCCATGCCCTCATTGGCGTAGCTTCTTACTTTGTATTATGGGAAGGAATGTTTTTATTTTCTGGCAGATTTATCGATTTGTTTTATAATTCTCTTTTTTTATATAAGATATTTATTAAGATTTTCAAAGTATTACAAAGTGAAAATAAAAAAATAAGAAAATACAAAATAAAAATGGTTAAAAACAACTCATTCTTTCCATTACTTATTTTTCATTAGCTTATTTCCCGGACCTCCTCACGCCTCCCTTTTTTGTATTCCAGTTCAGTTTGTTAGTTCAGTTTGTTAGTTATCCTAGTCTTTAATCTTAAAATATTGTAACGTTAAATTTTTACCTATTAATAATCCATTTTTCATATTCCCTTATAGTATTACAGCTGAAAACCACTTAATTTCTATCCAACATCATTCTAAAATTCATTAATTTTACAATAAATCCTTCCTTCCCCAAATCTTGTTGCCAGAAATCTGCAAATTCCTGCGTAAGAAAATCAGCCAAATTGTCTTTCTCACGTTCTGGTACAGCCCTGATTCTTAAATTTCTTTGTTTCTCCTTCAATTCAATCATAGACAATGTCAAACCGTGGTCCTCAAGTTGCTTATATACCGGTGGTATCTTCTCTTGAGTAGCAGTTGCTATATCTTTTGCTTCTTCAGCTATCTTTCGGGTCGAAGCAGATTTTATAATTCTCTTATACTGATACTATCTTGTCTATCATGAAGCCTAACTCGGTAGATGTATTTTTATTTTGTTGATGGTGATCTCCTAGAGTTGATGGTTAGTGAATCTGTCTGTTGTGGTTTGGGCTTGGTTTAAATCAGTTATCTTGACTATTTTTTTTTATTGCCACGGGGCCACTGTAGACATGGGCTGAATAGAAATAAGGATAACAGAGGAAAATAAAGGAGCCTGACCTTTCCACTGAGGGCAAGGCTATCACTAATATGATTCCAGACTTGATGCTATTTCTAGTGTCAAGGACAGGGGTTAACAAATAGGTTTATAGGGGACCACAGGGGACCAGAGCACATGTTACCCTCTCATTAGAAGGGGATGGGTGGTGTAAATGAATAACTAGGAAGGCCAGGTTTGACCAGGGGAAGGGGTGTTTTAGCTAGACATGTTCCACCTATTCAACCCAGTATGGTGAGTATGTGGACAAATAGAACACAAATAGAGCACAAATGATATCTTTCACACCATTAAATAAAGTTAGTCTTCAAAAGTTCAATGTGGAGTGGGTATTTTCTCATCTTTCTGTTCATTTCCATTGGACTTGAAGCTCACGGAGAAAGGAGGCAGAGTCCAGTTAAGAAGTCAGACAAACACAAAGACAAAAGTATATTTTGAAAATGTATTGTTCGTGTTTATTCAGTGCATCTGAAATGGCAATGTTGTCCCCTTACCACCAGCTACCCATGGCTCACTCTGGGACAATCTGTTAAGAAGAAAGTGTAGAAGACCTTTAACTGCTATAATCAAACCTGCATGACTGTATCATTTACTTTGTATATGCATGGGAAGATTCTTGTGGGGTGGGAGTGAGATGGGGATTGTTTGTTGTATGTTTTTCATTAAATTGAAAAAGAAATTTTAAGAAGGAATTAAGTCAGATAAGAACAGCAGCTTGGACAGCTCTAAGAGGGTCTCTGCTCAGAAACTTTCTTCCCCCCTAAGACAGCTACAGAAGATGTTATCTCTGCAGGGACCTAGAGCCATCTGAAACTGTCTAGACCTGCAGTGTAGGACGCTCCACCTCTCCAGAGGAACTGGCTAAGAGGCTAAAAAGCCCTCGCCTTATTTTGCAATCTGGAGCTTCTGCATGGCTGGGGATATAGTGGGGATATTATCCTATGGGTCAGAGGATAGTGGAAGGCTGTGTTTTCAGGCCAGGGGGTGTGACGGGGTGTGCTGGGTGGGTTGGGTCACCAAGTGTTTTCTTTTTCTTTTTCCCTGCCAGCAAACGGTGAATGAAATTCAGCTTCTGATTGGCTGGGGTTCCAGGAGAGGGAGTTGAAAAGGAGAGGTTGGGAGACATGTTGGAAGAGGAGAGAGAGTTGGTTCTGGGTAGAAACATCCACTCTGAGGAGTGTAACAAAAGCTACAGAAAGGAGTCTCTGAGCTTAGTGTGAAGGACAGTGCGTGGTGTCCAGTGAGAGTAATAGGCCAGGAATTAACTGGGTGACTGAGGCTGAGCCAGGAGAAGTAGAAGCTGGAAAGATACAGTCTACTTAGGTCTCATTCCAGTCAGGAGGGGAGAGATTCTGCTACAAAAAGAGAAGACTCCCAAACCAGCTAAGAGGGGTGTGGTGATCCCTTGGGTCTGTTACTTGGAGGACCTCAGGAGTAAGGTTGTCAAAGGGGTGTGTAACCATCAGAAAATACCACCTGAAAGAACTGAGGTGAAATAACTGGAAATAAGCTGAGCATTTACCCTTTAGTCTATAAACCTGTAACATCTACCTGAAGCTAAGTAACTTAACATAAGCAACTGAAATTTAAAAGAAGCTGTGCTTGATTAGAAGTCCATAACAACAGTTAGATTTAGTATAAATATTATTAGGTGAACGGTTACCTGAAATAACATTATAACCTGAAGTGTCCTTTGTTTAATACAATCTTTCTTGTTTATTTGATCAAATCCTACCTGAGACTCCAGATCATTAAGTTTTCCCTCACACAAGTCCCCCACTAGATAATCTGGGGTAATTTGTAGAAATTCACGTAACTGGTATACTGTGAGGTGGTGGCACTATATTTAAGTAAGGGCCGGCCCAACAGCACCAGGGTGAAAAAGTGCCGTCGCGTCGTCACAGGGGGCACCAAATACAGTCCTGATAGTTCTGCACCCAAGGAAATAGCCTGAAAAGCATCCTCTTTAGAGTCCACCACACGCTAGTCTCCAGATCATGGGCCATGACAATTTCTGCATTCTGATTTAATTCAGCACATAGCACTTAATGAATCAATACTTCTTACTTTTAAAAAAAGTTCATAAGATTTTAGCAAGTTTCATGTGGAATTTGAACAGATTTAGGTTGAAATATATTATTTTAAATTATATGTACATGACACATTAATATTTTCAACAATGTGTAGCTACATTACTAGTTTCTGCTCTGTGGAGTGATTGTTATTTTAAGAATGCAACCTTGAAGAATGTACTAGTGGCAAGGAAGACCTCCCTCTCCACCAATACATAGCCTAGGCCTAAAGTTTTAAAAAACTTTGTGCTAGGATTGGTTGCTTTAAATGAGAATATCTGGCTCCTGCACTTTCGCCTTATTCCTTCATGCTTCATCTGTCCAATTATCAAATCCCTTGCTGTACTGAGAGAATTCTGCTGTGCTAAGGGATTAACTGAACCCTCAAATATAGAATGTGCAGCGCTCTGCATCTTGTAAATTACAATAACATGCACATCAGCCAGTTTTATCAAACACGCAATGATACACTCTTACAAACTAGATAAAGGAGAGCTCCCAAAGATCACCAGAAAAGGTATGGCACTATGGATAATACAGCAAAACACATATGTAAACACTTGACGCATCAGTAGGTACCAAAATTTTCTTACCATTGCAATATGAGCTGGAAAAACCCATCAGGTAAAATGGCTTCCCATTTACTCTGCACAGCCTGGCAACATTAAGTAAATTTTCTCTCTGTGACTGCAGAGGTAGATTATTGGGAGTGCAACCAGTTTGCCCATACTGGGTGCTGAGGGGCACCACAACAATGATGTAGAACAGAAGGTGAGAGGTGGGGGACTCTGAATTTGGGCATTGCACAGGGTGCTGCTGAAATTTGAAAGTCCGCCACTGCATATTGTTGCTTCAGGCATAAACAGTAGTACTCAGAAGTTCAGAACCTTCAATCAATATCTGCAGAACCAAAGCAATTTACGGTACTATATTTTCTTTCTCTGGTACGATCATATTGAAATATCAGTAGCTTTCAAGGACAAGGCCCAAATGACACCCATAACAAATGCCTTCCCCACCTCTCATACTGGAGAATTTGGAACACATAATGCCTCTTTTTTTTAGGATTCAGTTTATTGGCACACAGCCAGCCATTACCACCTCCAAGAACCAGGATAGCACCTCAACTGCCTCTCCTGAACGGATACAGGTTAATTGTATTGTCTTCAAAGTAGACATCTTGGGCTTGACTGCATATATTTTCCCTAGGATAGTCCTGCATGCCAATTTTTCTTTGGACTCATCCCTACTTCCCAGGCCATTCAGGAAAAAGTGGAAGGAATAACTCATTGGTACCTCAAACACCAGGGGAACTGTGACATCTAGAACAAATACCATCCTGGCCTTTCATAATTCAACACTGTCAGCCTGCAATATGGATTCTCCATCTTAAAGATGAATTGCACCTTAGATTGCTCATGGCAGTTGTGTTTGTAGGCATGAAGCCAATGCACAATGGGTCCATTAAAAATGATGGGGGGGGGGATAAATAAAGCTCATTTGAACTAGCTTTATAGACAGATCATTGAAATTTTCTAACCACACAGGATGCACAATTTCAAATTCTTCATTTAAGAACATCACTTTAGAATTAGCACACACATCTTAACTACTTTCATGATTGGTATAGATTATTGTTTCATTTCAGCCCCTTCCTCAAGTAGGAAAAACCACAACATAAAATCACTATTTTATTGATGTTTTCATTGCTGTATTTTTGTAAGTCACTTGGAGACCTTTGCTGTGTAGAAAATAACTAGTAAGTTCAAATAATAATCATTCATAAAGGAAGGAGTGCATTTAAAAAAAGGAACACAGACTGAAAGTATTGCTTCTCCCTACTAAAAGTTTTTTTGTTTTGTTATGTATTTTGACTAGTAGTGTCAGAGCACACAATAGATCCATTCTTCATTCTGTGAAACCTTCAGTTGTATTTAAAAAGCTGAACCATCAAAACCCATTATCCTCATGAATAATATCAAATTGGAAATCAGTGCAATACTTATAGAACCAAAATGCCGCTTTCCCTTCCACATTATTCCAAAATATGATAGACATATTGCTTGCTGAAGAGCTTCATTTTAAACTAAATAATAAATAGTAGTAGTAATAATAATAGTAATAATAAATAATTGGCATGTGGCATTTATTCCTTCTTGAAAGTAGTTGCATGAGTGATAGGAAGTAACATATTTTTTCCTTTGAATATATAGCAAGAAGTTGCTTGGCTGAAGAGGAAATAAATATAAAGGAGACAATATTCACTTTTCATTCTAAAATACTAAAATACTGTTAAAATACTTAATTTTAAAAAATGTTTGCTGAGGATCATTTGGATGAACTGGAACTCTGATTTGAATGTGACCCAAATTAGTTTGTTTTGTAAGTGGTCAAATGTGAACTGGAATTAGTTTGGACATGTTGTACTAGAACTATTTCCTTTTTAAAATGATCTTTCCACCCTCTGGGGTGGCACCCCTTCCCTATCTCATGTACAGAAGCCAACTGGCCTGGCAGTTAAATCTTACCTTGGCCATGGTGATGGGATCGGATCCCGCACCAAATCTAAAGCAGTGGGACAGATTGGGGGGCATAATAGTCTGTGTGTTAACAGAAGGGAATGAACTGGGGCTCAGAAAGTACAGCTGCTGCTCTCCAGTATCTGTTGCCTCACTCTGCCTAATAGTATGACTGGCCCTGACTCTCAAGTTTTCAGTCAGGGGTGTTTGCATTTACAAGCACTCTGATCAAATGCTTGCAACACCCATAATCACAGCCGACATAGTTTTTTTTAAAAAAATAATGTTTAAAGCAGCTGCTACTAATTATATCAAAAAAGATTATAGAGCCAACCAGCACCAGCTACCAATTACTGGCAAAACACCCGGCAGCAAAAGTGTGGCTTTCTCATTCTCCTTAACTCATAAAGGAGTACTGCCAGGTGAACTTCTTTCAGAAGGCACCCCAAAAATGTAGATCAAAGTATCTTAGCCCACACCTCTGCAAAGCTTACTTCTAAGCTGGAAGCAGGGCCTCATCTATGAAGACTGGTTGATGGCTGTTGCTGCTTTGACACAGGAATTTGGGGATAAGGTAACAAAGTGCACATGCAAATCCTACCATAGCTAGGCCTAGCACTGGGAACTCAGTATCTGTAGAGAGGGGGTTACCTATAATTTATTTATTTTATTTGCAGATTTTTCTATGCCATCAGTATTAAGCAAAAATACCAAAGTGCATAAAACAGCATAAAATCAACAAAATTAGTCACAAATCAGTAGATCAGCTTAGGACATTCAACATAGCTGGCTTATCCATCGGGGAAACCCTGGGTGAACAAATGAGTTCAAAAATTCAAAAGAAGAAGTTATAAAAATTGTGTAGTTTATCCCAACAAAGTTACATAAAGAAATATGGAAATTTATTCCCTCTCTCTCCTCTCTTCTTCACTCCAATTAGTAGGTTATGCTCATTATGCGATTATAGCTCTAGGTATAAACCTTGTGTAAGGATGAAGGTATGGCTTGGGGAGTCAGCACAAGAGATCAGTGTTAATAGTACCTGGCAGAATTTCTCTCGAGATGCTCAAAGCTTCAGGTCAAAGAATAAGTACCATATGCTGCACAGCTGGCAAATGCAGAAGGGTTTTAGTCATTTTAAATGGATGACGCCATCTCTGGGCATGAAAAGAATAATTTGCTTACTATGCTAGCATTGATACGTTGACAGAATGTTTATGACTGTATCTGCTACTGCGCCTGCACCAGTGTGAGACTGAAGGCATATTTAGTATGAGGTGTGGACAGAGGGAATGCACAATAAAATTCTAATCTGTTCTAATGGAAGCAAAATAGCACATCACGGCTACACTAGAATGTGAGGGTGGATGTTTCCATTTGTCTCCAGGAGACAGAGAGAACAGGAGGGATAGTGGGAGGGGACAGGGAGGTCAGTGTGGTGCAGACACATTGGCAGAGGTGCAGATTGGCTCTGTTGATGTGTTTGTGTTGTTCTGCCTCGTGTCTCCTGGTAAGCAGCAGTGACTCACCTGCTCTGAAGCTAGTGTAGCGACTCTGCTGCATCCCATGAACTGCTTTTGGGAAGTAGGGAAGTGACTGCTTCAGAAGCAACAAGAATGGAGCACCCCTCTAAAAATGACTGATGGGTTGAAGGGATCATTGAGTGAGAGTCAAGAAAAGGCACCCCAGGATGGGAGATTGGGGTGTAGACTGCTTCCAGTGGGGAGGTAGGGAGAAGAACCCCTGACGTCAGTGGAAGAGAAAAAATGTGATACTGGGTAGAAGATTGTAGTCACCAGTACTGAAATCAGTTGTGGAAATGCTAGTGGTTGAGCTGCTAAATCCTGTACAAGCCCCCCCCCCTCTCTCTCTCTGTGTGTGTGTGTGTGTGTGTGTGTGTGTGTGTGTGTGTGTGTGTGTGTGTGTGTGTAAAATGTTGCTGCTACTGAGGAAGGGAAAGGCAGAGGGTAAATTATAATGTGTGCTTTTATTTCTGTTATTAGTTGATTATTTGGGATTTATTTTACTGTTCCACTATTAGCTGATGGTTATATTTTTATTGCCTCACTTATTAGTTGAATTGCTGTTGGATTATTAAGTGCTACACACTGAAATCTCAGCTGTCACTTGAGACAGAGTACAATTTTGTGGTTTCAGTTATGTGTTATTTTGTATAATTGTTTATCTATTGGATGTTAGATGCTCTATGCTCCAGATGGGAGGAATGGTGGGATGTAAGGATCTTCCATGAACGAATAAACAAATCATAACATCTCACCTGTCTTGCAAAATAGGCATAATCACCTATTCTACACTGATATTAAATTCATGTATTAAGAAGTAAACAAAACACAACAAAATGCCAATATTGCTGTTTCAGATCAAAACCAAAGAAAAAGTAAACATTGTACTCCAAGCATTGTATTTCAGCCCTGCTATGCCCCGTTCTATTCCCTGCAGCCCCCCATTCTGCCTTCTACCAGGTCCAAAAGCACCCACGTGTTGCCATTCATGTGTCAATTGGATGCGCCTAAAATGATTGCTGCCTGTTTTCCCCACAAGTCACTCATTTGCAATGGTAATCCTATACTTGGAATTATGGGGCTTGTAGGTGCATTTAGAATGGCACTCTCAGCACCGTTAATCCTTTTCTTTTCTTGCAAATTATATACTATATTTCTGCACATTAGGCAATCTAGCTCCACCTTGTAGGATGTTCAACAATTTTTCTTTTTGATTTTATGCTGTTCATATTTCATATTCAGTAAAGCAACCCTGTGTGATAATGTTGTGGCCACTGTGTCATGAGACAAAGGTTCTTGAGAGCAGAAGAAGCAGTAAGGCCTACAAGGCCTACAAAATCATTCAAGCCTAAGCCTGCAGACTGCTAAGTCACTGTGACTCGTGACTCATTCTCCCTATAAAAGTAGCCAGTCTCGCTATGGGCCTCAGTCAGAGAGCTGTATGGAGTAGTCTGTGGAATGGTGGTGGTGGTGTTGCTGTGTAAAGCTAGGCAGACAGAGTGGCACCAGGACTCTAGTAAATCACTAACTAAGACTATGCCTCTGTGAAGAGTCAGATAGCAGCTATGAGCACTCTGTGTATGCTCTTTAACTATCCTGTTTATGAACAAGTTTATTTTCTTCAGTAAAGTTTTATTCTGTTTATGAAGAAGACTGCATGATTAATTTACCGCTACGCAACACACTGAACAGAAAAGAAAATTATGCCCAGAAGTAACACTCAGTGCACACCTATGTATCCTGTGTATTCTGATTACACAAAAATCTGCATTTTTACATTTATTTGTTTTTTAATAAAAGCTTTGCTTGTGAGGCTTCAAATTAAAATTGGGTAACTGAATGAACATAGTCCTGTTTGGAATGCAGCTGTATCTCTGTGAAGATAATTTTGCACTAGTCTTTCTTGTAATAAGTGTTGTTGTTTTTCCTTTGTAAATATGGTCTCTAGTTGAGTGGCTTTGCAAAATAAAGACAGATGGCAGTGGATTATCTCTAACACTTCTTTTGCAGCAATGCAGTCATTACAGATCTTTCTAATGTGCTCACTACTGCCTTGTCCAACAGAATTTTTTATAACTCAATCACCAGCATTTAGGGAGTAGCAAACTCTATGCAAATTGTGATTTATGAGTTTTCAAAATGGCAAGGACACCACACGCTTTCCCGCAGAAGTTAGGCTCCTACTCTGGTTCCAGATGCATATGTAGCCCTCTCCAAGCATCATCTAAATGTGTTAACTGAACATGCAAGGGGGGTAGTTGGGAGGAGCATACTAGCTCCAGCCCCACATCATTATTCACAAGTTGGAGGGCCACAGTCTGAAGTCGGGAGACGCCTGAACTTATGTAGCTAACCAGCACTTTTTAGAACTTTGCCAGGGAAAATGATATCAGTGGGTGTCACACTCATCTCTACTAACCCCCTTGTATGCTTAGTTAATACATTTAGAGAACACCTGAAGAGCGCTTAAAGGACATGTTGTTGTTGTTGTTGTTGTTGTTATCAATTTTATTATTTATACCCTGCCCATCTGGCTGGGTTTCCCCAGCCACTCTAGGTGGCTCCCAACAAAATATTAAAAAGACGATAAAACATCAAACATTAGTCATTGTTGGGCGTTCACTGTTTGATGGAAATTTAGTTGTTGTTTTTTCCCTAGCTTTCAGTGTCTACAGTTAGACTGTGTTTGAACCTTGAGCATCTTTGGTTTTATAGCAATTGTTTTGCATGCATGGTTTTATTATTGTTATTTTAATTGTGTTCTGTTAGTTGTAATGATGTGGTTTATCTTCTTTTTTTATGTAAACCACTCTGTGGACGTTGGGTGATTAGAATCAATATACTAGGAACCAAAGAGGGCGCAGGGGCCTCCAACTCCTTTTACTTCATGTGGTGATCTTACCCTAAAGTTGTTTTATTTTTGCTGAAAAGGGTTTCAGGAAATCAAACACATAACTAAGAAGAAAATTTTGCCTGACCCTAAGTCCACTCTCCATTCTCTTTTTGATCCCGTATTTGAAACATTGTTCTGTAAAGACTTAGTGATATACAGTATCTTATTGTAGCAACTGGACTAACAATTGCTAAGCACTGGAGAACTGTGGTCTGAGACTTGCTGGAATAAACTATCTAAATATGGACCTGGGCATTAATGAGAAACTTGACTCATGAGAAATGAACATTCAACTGACAAGTTCTATACCAAGCTCCTTCAAGTTTTATGACATATCCTACAGCAAAAGATCATGGATTGCATCCACCAGGTATGCATGTGGAAAAGCATTTGGGGATGGGATGGATAATGCTCACTGGTGCAACCAAGGAGAGGACTAGGAGGAAGAGTTGGGGATTTGTTTTTCCTTTTGTTCTGCACCTATAAAACTAATATTATTAAATAAATAATATTTGGAAGACAGGAATGCCTGGCATGCTCTGGTCCATGGGGTCACAAAGAGTTGGACACGACTAAACAACAACAATTTGCAAATGGATGCATGCCCAAAGTGAGCTGAAGCCACCCCCATTTTTACTCTCCTCCCTCCTTGTTTCATGCATTTCACCTCCTCCCCATCCTGGGTTGCTTCCAGTATCAGAACAGTGTTGGGGAGAACGTCCCTTTAATACAGAGTTGGGCCGCTGCATTATTTGCATTTCTCATTCCTCTACTTCTTCATGCACCTTTTGAACCATCATTGTTGGCACATTTCTCCCTATTGCATTCCACTTCTGCTGCCAGGATTCAGTCTTCATAATTGGATATTCTGCTTTCCCTGATTTGAACCTCTTGCTTATTGATTTGATTAATTGCATTTCTATGCCACTTTCCATTCAAAATAAGCCGAAGGGGCCTGCAAGCAATAAACAACAACAAAGCAAAAAACACCATAGTTACAGCACAGCTTATATAATTAGCAGGTCATTAATAAGACAACTATAAATAATTCTAACCTATTTTAAAAATACAGCATCTAAAAAGTGAGCTAAGCATTATTATACTCACCACTACAACCAAGAATAGTCCAATAATTATTCTCTCTACTCACTTCATAAAAATACATGGCCAGCATACAAGAGGACTATGATCCAACAGAAATGCCTACAAAGAGATCTGTAGTGTAACAAGCATCCAAATCATATAGATGCGTGGCGTGGGCAGCAGCCCTACTCCCAGGCAAGCTGCTGTCCCTTAAACTCAAGCTCTCATCTAGAGACTGGGATAAACTCTACAGCTCTTCCTCTGGGACTTCACTCTCACTGAAATGAATCATCTTCCAGGCCCCACAAACAGTAGCAATATAAAACAACCAACAAAGTTGGTGATATTCCACAAATGCAATTCTGGTTCTAAATGCAGCATAAGGAGTCTCTATAGTATATTATATTTTAAAATGGGGTTTCAGAGTTGTTAGGGGTTTTTGAATGTTTTATGTAGATTTTCAATTTCATTGTTCTGTATGGGACAATGACAATAAAGAAATTGTATATCGATATTCTTGTGTGGCCTCATTGTCCAACAGTTATGACCCCCTTATAGGATAGCTCTATCTAGCTATTTAGAAAATGTCCCAATTGCTTTAGAATCTCAAAGTGATGTACAGAAAATCAAAATCAAATACAATAAACCAGTGTTTCAAAGCATAATACAAAGTAGAGATCTTGTAGTATATGAAAGAACCTCAAAGCCATGGACAAAATATAGATAAAATATGGAATAAACAAAAGCTCAAGTTGATGCAGAATATGAAAATCAAATATAGTATTTATAAAAGAATCTGAAAACTGCATGCAAAGTGTAGGTCAAAATACAATACCAAAAAATCAAACAATATACCAAGCAGAACTCAAAGACAATAAATAAATACATCTCAAAACAGAATACAAAAGAAAAATCAAAGAGTATGAAATATGAATAATCACATAAACCATTTTTAAACCAGTAATGCTTGGAAAATCCTAATCACTTTGTCAAGCAAAGACAGCTGACCAAATAACAACTCATACAGCCTTGGAATTAAAGTAAAGATAAATCAATAATGTCGTCTCCTTGCCTCATCCCCAAAGGCAGCTCTGTGTCGATAAAATTCTTGCTCCAAACATCAATGAGCAACTTTATCTCACCAATATTCCAGCTGCTCAGGCTCTTTCCCTGAGCTATAAACTCCCACTCTCAATCACCCACCGGACCAACTACTATAACCTTCGTACCTTCCAAAACAAACAGAAAACTGAGCAGGGAAGAAGAGAAGAAAGGAAGAAGAAAGGGTGGGAACCCAAAATAGAAAGGGGAAGGAAAGAGAAAGAGAAGTTTAAAAATAATAATAATCTACTACTGAGAGTTAGGCATTTAGGAAGCAGCCTTATACCAGGTCAGACCATTAGTCCAACTAGCTCAGTATTGTCAACACAGACTGTCGGCAGCTTGCCAGGATTTGATTTCAGGGAGGAGTCTCTCCCAACCCTAACTGGAGATGTTAGGGATTGAACCAGGAAACTTCTGCTTGCAAGGCAGACACCCTGCCACTGAACTATGACCTTTCAAACAGCAGCACCCTTTAAATAAGTCTATGGGCCAGGTCTTTCACATTACCCACAGTTGGTTTCAGTTCTCTCCCTCCAAGATCAACCAAGACAAAGAAAGAGCCCAGGTCAGCAGGGTAGCTAAGGAATGGGCAGACAGATGTATTTAACAGCTTATCTACCATTCCCAAACTCCTACCCCAGTCAGAATTCTTATCTTCCTAAGACTCTCGTGGTCATGATGACTCTGCTCCAGGCGTACATCTTCTTATAATCTATACTAAGTAAGTTAAGGGTAGCCAAATAAAATCTAATCCTAAATAATGAGTTGTAGTCCTGACTTCCTGACTTCCTGACAGTAGGAGCTGTTCGACAGTGGAATTTGCTGCCAAGGAGTGTGGTGGAGTCTCCTTCTTTGGAGGCCCTTAAGCAGAGGCTTGACAACCATATGTCAGGAGTGCTCTGATGGTGTTTCCTGCTTGGCAGGGGGTTGGACTCAATGGCCCTTGTGGTCTATTCCAACTCTATGATTCTATGAACATCTGGAGGTCACCATGTTAGCAACCAAAGTTGAAGACCTTGTCCTGTTTAAATATTGTTATATTATGTTCCCCTAACGTAGCAATCCCCTCCCTTTGCAAATCATCCTGGAATGCCATACAGAAAGATTTAACACATCTGTTGATAACTAGCATGGAATCTTGAGGAAACACGTCTCATAGAATACTAGTATAGCACATCAGAACCTCATTTTGCCACACATTTAGCTATATGAAATGCTCAGGCGTGAGCTCATACTCAGAATAACCTCCAAATGTCAGCTCCATCCGTCACCCAACCCCTGTGGCTGCATCATCACCTATGCCAATGAGTTAAGTTCCATTTTCACATGTAAGTTTGTCATTTCAGGAGATGTGTCAGTGTATTTATCACACTGCGTAGGCAGAGGGTAACCTTGGCATCCCTCTTTTCAATCACATTCATAGCCTTGTGAATATTTGCCTGAATCAGTGTGATGGATTCAAAAAGCCGAGTCCTGCTTGTATGCAGAATGACATTTCATTTCTATGACGGCAAGTTTCTATTACTGTTATTATATCTGATCCAAGTTGTTTATTCATTCCTGTTGTCTACCCCAAGGTCAGACTCCAATGGCTCTTTTAAACTGATTTCTTTCCCATTCTCTTCAAGTGGCACTAGGTCACAAAAGATGGCTACACATTTGTGCAAAAATTATTATTCACTGTTAATTATAAAAGTGAAGGAGAGTTATCTTTTGCTATTCTTTTTTTGTGGTTAGATAACCTGCCTCCTTCCAGATATCTGAAGCTGCAGTTTATAATGTGCCAGTCACAAAATACACAAGCATGGTGCCATATATTAAGTGGTGACATGATCAAAGTGTATAGAGTTATATATAGTTTAGAGAAAATGGACATGGGATGCTTCTAGACTGTTGCTATTTACTAGTGAGAGTCAATCACAAACCAGCAGGTTGCACAATTATACTTGATTGGAAGGTCTTGTGTAACAGACCTGCTTCTTCAAAGTATCGAATGTTTGGCAACAAGGAAAGTGACAGGGAACTGCACTGGAAAGGGTGGGCAACACTTGCTTGGATACAACATTATCTAACCTTTCCACTACAGTGGGACCTCAGGTTACATATGCTTCAGGTTACATACGCTTCAGGTTACAGACTCCGCTAACCAAGAAATAGTGCTTCAGGTTAAGAACTTTGCTTCAGGTTGAGAACAGAAATCGTGCTCCGGCAGCACAGCAACAGCAGGAGGCCCCATTAGCTAAAGTGGTGCTTCAGGTTAAGAACAGCTTCAGGTTAAGTACGGACCTCCGGAACGAATTAAGTACTTAACCTGAAGTACCACTGTAACTGGGGAATGGAGGAGAAATTTGATTCATTTAACACTGTTGAACCCACACTTTCCAAAACAACATATGAACCGGAATACACATTGTGACGCAGTTCTCCAACCAAACAATGTTTACAAAGATGCTTATATTGTGGGGAAGTGTGCATAAAAACAATTATATTCATTAAAGGAACATACAAAAATGCATTATATTAGGGGGACTTACACACATTAGTGAAAACTGCATATAAAGTGTGTTTACTAGGAAAATTTTGCACTAAAATGGTAATGAATTTTAATGAGGATTTTTGTTGCAAATTGCTGTAAGATGTGGAGAACTTAATTTGATTTGTAAAAATGAGAAACAAGAGAGAACCTAAACTGGCAGATCCTTCCAACCCTACTCTCAGCAAATCAGAAAGTATATTAATTTAACAGACAACATGCATATGAAATGGATGCCTATATGAAAAGTAGCTAGGGCAGTGAGGTCCTAAGACCACTATAAATGCCATTGGGTATTTTTCTTTCCAGACTTGAAGTATAAGTGTCCTAGCCACCATAAGGAATAAAAAACTCAACTTTCACTGTCCATCCATTAATCCCCATGCTACAGGAATATAGTTTAAAAGTACATGAAAAACTGTAAATATCAAGGATTTCACCAATACAAAAGTGCTGTAACAAATTAAGACCAAAGGGTAGATATAACTGGAGAAGCTGACGTCATAAGAGGCATTCTCAGCATTACATCTTCCACATCTGTATTATAAATGCTTTCCTATGCAAATGTTGTAGTATGCTCAAAAGACTGCCTTTTCCTGCACCAATCTCAGTTTGAGGTCTAAAGAAACATTTTGTATAGACTCTATACCAATTTTCCATTGTTTACATTGTATAATACCTTCTAATTCCCTGCTCCACACTTCTCCACAGAGAGCCACTGTGTAGTGGTTAAGAGCAGTAGACTCGTAATCTGGGGAACCGGGTTCGCGTCTCCGCTCCTCCATGTGCAGCTGCTGGGTGACCTTGGGCTAGTCACACTTCTTTGAAGTCTCTCAGCCCCACTCACCTCACAGAGTGTTTGTTGTGGGGGAGGAAGGGAAAGGAGAATGTTAGCCGCTTTGAGACTCCTTTGGGTAGTGATAAAGCGGGATATCAAATCCAAACTCTTCTTCTCTAAATTTATAAACTTCTACCTTACCAAAATCCATTTAACTTGGCTTAAACATGGGTTTAGTTTTCTGTAAGTACCAAACAGTTTAAAGGTAAAGGTACCCCTGACCATTAGGTCCAGTTGCGGATGACTCTGGGGTTGTGTGCTCATCTCGCTCTATAGGCCGAGGGAGCCGGGGTTGTCTGCAGACAGCTTCCGAGTCATGTGGCCAGCATGACTAAACCGATTCTGGCAAACCAGAACAGCGCACAGAAACATTGTTTACCTTCCCGCCAGAGTGGTACCTATTTATCTACTTGCACTTGATGTGCTTTCAAACTGCTAGGTGGGCAGGAGCAGCGACCGAGCAATGGGAGCTCACGCCTTCGTGGCGATTTGAACTGCCCACCTTCTGATTGGCAAATCTCAGTCTGAGCCTCTCAGCTGGTATAATGTATATATTCCACATTCTAACCATTTCTTCCAAGACTACTTCTCTGTCTTCAGATCTGCATTACCCCATATGGTTAATTTAATGTGAGCATATGGATTAAATTGTAATTGACAGGCCAATAAATAACATGTCTCTCTAGCTGCTAAAATAGGAAAATTTTTGAAACTATTTATGGAATAGGAACTTGTCTAGTTTGCCATGGAGTTCAGTTTCTTCAGAAAATTTCCATATTTTAAAATCTGTACATAATCAAATGTGCATGTGTGTACAGCTAGCACACTGCCAAAATAAGTGAAGTCTTAGTGTGATAATAATATGAGTATGGAATCTTAGGCTGAAGGGTGGGTAATAAAATATTACAACAACAACAACAACAACAACAATTCCTTTTGTGCAGCTTTTTATTAATATATACATATGCACTTACGCATTAACAAAAATCTGGATGCAATCATATAATAATCGCACTGAGAGTGCAGCTTTTTGGCAGTGCTTTAGAAATACACACACACACATTTGGTAATACAGAGTGGGGTGGAGAAGAGTCACAAATGAATTGAATAGCTGTGCATTCACAGTGCTCTGAGCAAAGCTGAAAAATAAAAATCAATCAAATCATGATGGATTCAAATTCATCAGTTCTACTTCAGAAACAAGACCAAGTAATTTTGACCTGTACAATCCTGGGGAAAATTTGAATGAGGAGAAAGTGGTGAGCTGTTGGAAGATGCCAGCAGGAGCTGCTTCATGCAGGCAGGTTTCCATATAGTGCAGTGTTGCTGACTGAGGTCCATTTGTTGGCAGCTACCACGCTGCATGTTAAACCATATGATATGGACCCTATGTGTACAAAATGCATATGCTAGGATAAAATTTGCATCAAATGCATATCATAGTGAAAATAAGATATAAAAATGCATTATACTATGCAAAATTGCTTTGAAAAATGTGTGTATTAGGTAAAATTGCATACAGAAATATTGGGGAATTTTGCACTAAAATGCTGGTGAGTTTTCATAAGTTAAAGCAAACTGATGTTGAAATGTGGATAACTGAAGACTTGAAAAATGAGAAGCTACAATTGACGGATTCGCCCATCCCTACTGAATGTGTAATGTAGTTGTTCTCACAAATGAATCCCATTGTGTTCAAGGGGACTTAGTTTATGGCAAGTGAGTGTAAATTTGCTGCTTAGCACACAAGACTGCAATATTATGCCCACTTATGAGCCTCCTTAAATTCAGTGGGACTGAATTCTAAGTAGTATAGAATTGTGCCACATTGCTATGTTTAAAGTCCAAATCTGGAGCAAAAATAGGCAGGCCAGATAAATATAACAGCTTGGAGTAAAAAACAAACCAAAACCAAAACTGTGCAACTAGATAAGCCATGTCTTAGGGGAATTTGGTCTCATGTGTCTCAAACAGCTTCTCCTTGTGCCACACAACAAGCCTTTTTTAAATAGATAAATAAATAAACGAATGAATGAATGAATGAGAGACTATAAAATCTAAAAAAGGAAACAAGTCACAACATAGCACTGGTCCTGCTAAATCCACTGGGTGCACCAAAAGTGGCACTTCCCCCCTCTTCTTTTAATTGACCTTTTTTGGGTTTTGGACAGAGCAGTGATTTAATGAGCTTGCAGCAGACTTAAGTACAGCAGCAGCAGTTCTAACCTCAATTTCACACATGCTGCCCAACTGCTTCATGGCTGACTGCAAAATTTGGCCTCAAACCAACAGGTCAAATTAAACATGCTTTAACTAAACATTTTATCAAGGCTGTGCTATGTAATCTAATTTTCTATTGCCGCTTTGCGTATAACTGTGTAAACCAATGCCACAGAGCTTTCGTTCAAATGGGTCCGCTGTGGTTCTCTCCTAGAACGTCTTAAATAAACAGGAAATAGATGTAGCCTATTAATTCACACTGTATTAACTCCAATTTCTGATGAAATTACATGTTATGTTACATCATTTAAATTATGAAAAGCTGCATTATATTTAGAATGGTTGTGGCCACAGATCACAAAGGAAGTGAAGGTTGCAAACCTTCATTGTGTGCGAAGGTTTATATTAAGTGTTAATGTATGAGGAGGACAATTTTAAGGCTTAGGAAGGCCAGAATCAAATGTGGCTTCCTTGGGGGCATAGTTCCCAGTGCCCACTCAGAGTTAAGAAGAATATGTAGCAGGACTGGCTGTGGCAAGGTGACTATCTATTAATTCTCTTTGTGGAATGGGACCAACTTTCCATCCCTCCTCAAACTAGCCTTCTGGAAAAAAAGAGCTCAGGGGCAAAGTCTCTAGTTACTGAATATGTGTGTGTCCATGGACATGTTTGTCTGAATGTGTATGGACATTCTCTCTCTGAATTAGCAAGTACAGTGTGTGTGTGTGTGTGTGTGTGTGTGTGTGTGTGTGTGTGTAAAACAGAGGGAGTTTGTGCTGGCCAATTTCAGACCCTCTAAGTGTCCCTAAGTTCTGGATTTTGATTTGATCAAGATCGTCCCAGGTTTTGATTTGATCCTGAAATGTCCTGTTTTTCCTTAGGACATCCCTATTTTCATCAGATAAATGGTGGAGGGTACAGAGTTATGCGACCCCTGAGCCAAGCAGATAATTTACTATACTAGCTTTAGAAGACATCTAAAGACAGATGTTTAATGTTTTATTATTTTTTTATATATGTTGAAAGCCACCCATAGTGGTTGGGGCAACCCAGTTAGATGTGCGGGGTATAAATAAAAAAATGATGATGGTGATGGTGGTGATGAAATAGAACGTCCCTATTTTCATTAGAGAAATGTTGCAGAGTATGCAATTTTGCCATACTCACCACAGACATGCAGCCCTTAGTGCAGGGGTGGGGAACCTCAGGCCTGCAGGCCAAATGTGTCCTTCCAGGCCTTTCTGGCCCTTGGGACTTTCTCCAGGCCACACCACCTCCTCAGGCCATACCTTCTCCCCTCAGGCCACACCTCTGACTAGCTGTGCTTCATACCATCTTGGAATGTTTTTTGTTTTTTTTCTGGCTGGAATGTATCCTGGACCTCTGATAATGCTTCACAGTTGCCTGAATAGACGATAAAGGGGGTGGTGAATGTGTGTTAGGGACAATTGTACAAAAGTAAAATTTAGATTCATTGTTCCACTCACTTTAGCCTCTGAACCCATCCACAAGTGGCATGTGCCCTATACAGGGCTGCCTAGAAGGTCATATGGCCAAACAAAAAAGGGGTTGGCCACGTCTGCATCTAGCATTCGGTTTTGTGTCAATTTCTTCCATTTGTATTTCTGCTTTTGTAGGTGGGTATTAATTTAGGCATTGGAACATGAGGGGAAAACCTCCTGATACAAGGCTACCTTCAGATGTCTTCTAAAAGTTGTGTAATTCTTTATCTCCTTGACAACTGAAGGGAGTATGTTCCACAGGGAGGGCGCCACTACTGAGAAGGCCCTCTGCCTGGTTCCCTGTAACTTCGCTTCTTTCAGTGAGTGAACCAGCAGAAGACCTTCAGAGGAGGAGGACCTCAGTATATCCCACCTTTCTGCCAAGGAGCTCAAGCTGCTATACAAGGACACTCCCTCCAATTATTCACAACAATCCTGTAGGTTAGGCTGAGAGAAACTGTGACTATCTCTGGGTGGGTTTCATGGCATCCAGTGAGTTTCAGGGCTACACTGGGATTTTAACTCTGATCTCCCAGGCTTAGTGTAACACTGCAGCCACTACACGGTATTGACTCTCTGCAGTCCATACCTATCTTATGAACAGATAGGAACTTCTTTGTCCAAGACTTCAACTGGCTTCATCCAGGTTATGCTAGTTTAGATCTTACACAGAGCCCAATTTCAGGGCTGCCTTCACCTGTCACAAGGTAGATCAATACTTTCTTGCAAATGGAATAAAAAAATTCTTTCAGTGATTTACCTTCTTTCAGTAATTAAGCCAATAATTTCAATCCATTCTATAAACACACACACTGCAAAATGTTACTTTTAAGCAGCCAGTTAATGATTTAGCAATACACGTAATGAATTTCCTGTTGAGATCATTATTTCTCCCCAAATAGTGGAAAGCATTTACACTAATTCACTTCAAAGTTTATAATAAAAATAATGGAATTCCTGTTGAGGCTATGTCTTCCAGAATATAGGAAAGCATTTATACTAATTCACTTAAATGTTCTCCCCACATCTGCTTTGGAAGCTGGTTTTAATGGCATTCCATATGCAAATTGCATGCATTTGGGGAAGGGCTGTAGCTCAGCAGAAAAATAACTTCTACAGTACTTTGCATGCAGAAGGTTATTGGCTCAGTCTCCAGCATCTCCAGGTAAGGCTTGGAATTGTTTCTGTCTGAAATCCTGGAGACCTACTTCCAGTCAGTGCATGGCAATAGTGAGCTAGATGGGCCAATGGTCTTCCTCAGTATAGGGCAGGGGCCTATGTGTTACTCTTGTGTGATTTTTAGAGAGACAGAATAGCCCGGCTGATGTACCCACTGAGGCTAGCTCAGTCGGCAAAGCACGAGACTCTTAAACTTAGGGTCATGGGTTCAAGCCCCATGTTGGGCAAAAGATTCCTGCATGGCAGGGGGTTGGACTAGATGACCGCCGGGACCCCTTCTAGCTCTACCATTCTATGACTGTATGGTTCTAAGTGGTTCCCAGAAAGTGGTATATGGCCTTCCTGCTCATAGAAACAGAACTTTACAAAACTATTGTAAATACTGATCTGTTGCAAATTTATGTTCCAAGCTATAAAGATGCACAAGCAGCTTTTCCAGAGTCGTTACTGGTTTTAATTTTGTCCTAATCTAGCTTAATTTTTTCATTATGAAAAATATATTGATTTTCTTCTACTTTTCAACTTTTTCATTGTATGGAATGAAATACTTTGGGGGGGACATACTGTGAAGTGTCGTGGACTATAAATGTGACTGACAGTTGTGTGTTTCAGCGCTTTCCCACAGAACCTGTCAAGATGGGGCAAAGCTTTCTTGATGCAAATCATAAATGGGCCAGGAACAATGAGTGGCATCTGTGAATGGGTGTTTTGCTTTTTAAAGGACATTTCATAGAGTTCTAACTTGGCTTCTTATTGCAAATGCACAACTGACACATTCTCACAATGCTGCTTAGGAGGTGCTGTTCAGGAAGGTCCAGCATCTGCATGTATCAGCCTTGTGGGGCAACAGCTAGAGAAGGCTATTGCCCACATGCACTGCACATAGACTTCCCAGAGCATCTGTATATATAGCCACTGAGGGAACTAGAATAGTCAAGGAAATAAACTTTTGGTCCGATTCAGCAGGGTTCTTCTTATATACTGATTAACCCATCCACATGCTTAACTGTGTCATTAAACCATAATCACAATCAAGCAGTCAGTTTCCCATAGCCATTGCTCAAGGGACATTTGCAGAGGCACTAATGCGCACACAGAACTTTGTGCAAACAAGAGTTTCTTCATTTACTTCAGGGTTGAGGAGTATGTGCATTTGTGTTTGGGGTTTGGTATGTGCATTACAGCTCAGTAGAGAGGATGAATTTAACAATCTCCTCCAAACCCTGCTGACCTTATGACCAGACCACATTATTTGGGGGATTACTCAGAGTTAGCATGTAAACCTAGTCACAAGTCTTCCCAGGAAAGAGACCATGCTTAAATTAAGCAATGCAGTCTCCCCTTTACCAGGGTTTGCTTCTTTTGCTGCAGCACAAAGGAAGCCCACATGAGACCCTATCAAAACTGTGTGATTTAGAATTTGCACAGACAGTGGCTCTTTATATGCTCACTTTAACACTAATCAATACAATCTCTCTTTAGCTTTGAATTAAGCCGTGAACCCCACAGTAGAAATAAGTACATTATGAACTGTAAGGAAACAGTTCATCTACTATTTTAAAATACTGAATGCATAAATATTTGCCGCGTTCATATACATTTCCGTTTTGGAAGTTGGAGTGGTGGTGGTTCTGGGGTAAAACATTATAAAATGCTTACAAAATGGTAAATGAAGAGAGGTCAGGTTGATTTGATTTTTTTTTACCCTAATAATTTCCAGCTGGTGTATCCATGCAGGTAAATGGTTGATGAGTTCCTGAATTATATGACAATGTATGTATACTTGGAAGCACTTGTTTCAATGTTATGTATCCTTACTCAAATACATCTCAGTTAAGTCAGTGGGTCTTGCATTCAAGGAAACAAACAATTGAATGGGTTATGCATTGCTTAAAAAGAATATGCACACCTTTTGTGAATGAAAGGTTTGTCCATTATTTATTTACTAGGAGAAGTGTAAGATGATGGCATAAAATAATTTTTTTTGAAAAAGATCAGTTGAAAATAGCACCAGTTAAGAATTAAATATATATTTTTCTGCAAATAAGGACACATTCACTAGGGAAAGTTTATTGGTAATAACAATCTTGATTGCCTGAGAGCTTTTGTGGAAACAAAAGGCTATTACATTTGGCATCATGAAAAATTCAACATGTTTTAATTTTCTTTTAATGTTCCAAATGTACTAAGCATTTCCCACAAATTAGAAAGCTAGATGATATTTATATCTATGCTGTGCAGCATGATGTCTATGCAAAAATAACCCCCACTGTGTTCATTGGGTCTTATTTCCAGGTAAATGTGTAATTCCACCTTGTTCGTGTTTTAGTGAAGCAGACTTTATGCCCAAAATGAAACATGTGTCCTAGTGTTTTCCTGTATCAAGCTCATAAACATTGCTTTAAGTGCCTTCACGGTATCAGTGCTAGTTGAACTTGCCATTATTTAGCATCTTTGCACCAGAAAATCAAATGACCTACTGTCAGCACGGTCCATTATAGGTTCATTTCTGAACTATCTAACAGCAAAGGGCTGCACTGGGGATCCAGAAGAGGCTCACAACCTGTCCCGGCTCATGCTGGACAAAGGACGATTACATTTTCTGCCAAAAATGTTATGTACCACCAGTCAGTATGGTGGTACATAGGCAAGGCAAAGTTCAAAGGTGCAGCAGGTTCAAGGCATGGCTACACAGGCTGTTCTGTTGATCCAACAGTTATATTATTATTTATAACAACATTATTTCCCTTTACTCAAACACCACAGCCCGCGTCCGAAGTGGTCCCAACGGCTCCCTCACTACTCCATTTCCAACGGCCAAGGGCGTCCGACAAGGTTGTCTCTTGGCCCCTTTATTGTTTAATCTCTATCTTCACGATGCAATTTCCACTTTGAAGCTAGCATCTAAGTATCCTCCTCACTTAGCAGGCCACCCCGTTGCTTCCCTTTTCTATGCTGATGATGCCATCATCTTATCCAGAACAGCTGCGGACCTAGCAAATGCAGTTAATGCATTTATCGCCTATTGTAAGGCGGAAGCTCTTAACATTAATTATAAAAAATCGAAAGTCCTTCATTTCACTCGTTCCCGCAAACTCAAGTTGGAGCCGCTTAAGATCACAGGTGGCTACTTAGAAAAGGTAAAAGCCTTTAAATATCTAGGCATAATATTCACTTATAATCTCTCCTGGACCACCCATCTACAATCTGCCTTTCTCGCTGCAACCACAACCTCTAACGCCATTGTCCGATTTTACCACCAGAAGGGCGGCAAACATCTTCCAGCAGCAATTCAAATATTTAATGCCAAAGTTGTCCCTAAATTATTATATGGATGCGAAGTATGGACTACAGCAATATCAGGTAACTTGGATCGCCCACTTCATATGTTTCTGAGATCTCTTTCCGGCGTCCCGAGATGTGTCTCAGGTGCAGCCCTATGATTCGAGTTCGCCCAGCCCTCAACTGTTAAACGAGCATGGAGTCGAGCCATTTCCTACAGCTTCCAACTATTAGTATCGGATGCTCAAATTAGAGGTGGTTTTTCCAATCTGATCTTAAGAGACATTCATAATTCGCCTTGGAAAACTACAATTAACCTCAAATTCCGCTCTCTTCTCAATTTGAATTGTAAAACTGTTCTTAACTTAGAGTGTATTAGCCCGGCGGCCCTACCTCTAATCAAAAAGAAACTACAGCAACTTGACTTCTCTAACACAGCTTCCTATGCAAGAGGAACGTGTTCAGGCCTAGCCCTAGCTATTCCACCTCCTGAAGGGATCCCTCTATACTGTTTCACAATTTCTTCGGAGGCTAAGCGTAGGGCCTTTACCTGTGCCCGTCTCAACTGTTTTCCCACAGCAGTTCTGTCGGGTCGTTATTCCAGAGTTCCCATCGCAGATAGAACATGCACCTGTAATGACACGACCCTGGAGACTATGGAACATGTAATGCTCTTCTGTCCCAACTGGACAGATGAAAGATCTCGGTTTTTAACTCCCCTCGTGAATAAGCTTCACGATCCAATCCAGCCTTGGATAGTGTCCCTCTTTTTGCAGGATTCTGATTGTTGGATTACCGAGATGACAGCTAACTTCCTGCTTAGTGTGATGAAGAGGAAAGCGGCACTAACTTCTTCCTTAACACCACAGCTGCAGTCGATTGTGGGAAAATGATTGCTTGTACATGAGAGCATGAGCAAAGTTCTTATTGTTGCAGGGTGATCTCATAGCTAGAAGCATCCTTGGAGCATGAACAGCGCGTGAACAGCTCGTGCTGTCCTATATGATTGGCTAACGTAGCATGGCCTGATCGCTCGCACGGTCTAGTACGAAGGTCTTTATCTACTGGCTAGAACAAATTGCTTGGCTTGTATTTTGTATCTTTCCTTGGCTTGTATCTTTCTGATTTCACACAATAAAAGCTGTGCTGCATTAGCCCTAGGAGCTGCCATATTAGCCCTAGGAGCAGCCATATTTCGGAACCTATCCTGGTGTGAGACTGATTTTTCTTTGGATGCCGAGCTGCAACTCGACATGGTACCACCATGCAGTGCATTGGGAAATCAAAGAGGGTATGCATTGAATGCAACAACACACCATAATGAAGCCAACAATACATGCAATTACAATCAATAATATTTTTCTTAACCATAATCCATTAGGCAACCAAGAAGACAACCACTCCCATGGATCAAAACCTTCAGGTGGATTCAAAGGATTATGAGCTATCATTTGTTCCATATAATCAATAGTAGCAGAGATATTGGTTGATTGATCAGTTATATACATACAGCAATGAGAATGAATTAAGACATAAATTCCACCTTTAGATGCAAAGATTACATTTAAAGCATAAAAAGTTTATAAGACAACTTCTCTTATTTCTGACATTTCTGTGTTAATCATTTTTAAAGCCAAGATAGTAGAATTAAACAAGGCTTCAGTCGAATTTGCCAATCTATGCAAATCACGGTAATTCATCCCTACACCTAAAGAGGGAAAAGGGATCTAGAAATGGCTGTTCCTGTATAATGAGAAATAGGTGATTATACTTCCCTTCTGTTACGCAAACAAACCTCTGGGAGCTTATCTATCAGGGGTATCAATATTCCTAAAGTGTAGGTTCCAGAAAAGGCAAAGGTTATTTCTTTGTAGGCCCTTGTGCCACATAGTAACCATAAATCAGATTGAAGCAAACATGTAGTTCTGCTGCTCTTTCTCATCCAGTTGAATCAAACATAAAAATCTCTACACGTAGCCTGTTGTTCATAAGTCATGTAAGTTGTGACATTATTAACTGAGACTTTTGGCCTATCACTCATAGTGGTAATATTAAAAAAAACAAGATCCATTAACATACTCATAGGTCCAATTACAATATGGATAATCTAATTTTTATTTTTTTTTTGCTATTATGATTAAAACGAAAACAATAAGACACTATTTCAAGAAGCAATAAAAACACAGGGAATAAACTTATGCGATTATCCTTCATATTATTGCTAATCTTATATGAAGCATTTACTGGAATGCTAGAATACCATCACCAAAAAAGGCTGAAAGCTTCGAGAAGCTTTTTAAAATCATTTTTCTCAGCAGCTAAAGGCACTAGCCAAGCATATCCCGCTTGCTGTAACTAAAAAGACTGCAACAAGGTCGAGAACAGAGCCCATTGTCTTCCCAGGCCCTGTTAAAGAACCACATTGCAACCCGCTCTCTGTCCGGGAACCATGCCAAAGCACAAAAATGAAACAACTGGAACACACTGAAACCTCACCCCCTCCCTTGCCAAGAGTCCACAATAGTTCCAAGACAGCCCTCTGTACATGCTCAGGGGAACACATCATAAGGCAGGACTCCTGAGGGAGGAGAAAAAAGGAAGAGATCTAGGGGGGTAAAATCCAAGCGATGCCAATAAGGATGAGAATGGTAAATTAGTCCAATGGCTGTTTCCGAGCAACCTGCGTGGTATTTCGTGGCTCGATTATTGGCATGTAAAAACCATAATCCAGAAGAAGTCACACAACCATTTCTGCAGATACAGGAGCCCATTTGCTGTAAATAGGCCTCATGTACTGCTCCGTGCACTGCTGAGCCAAAAATCCAAGCCCAACGAAACGTGGTGACACAGATGGGATGGTCGCTATTGGGGGGCAAAACCCAAGCGATGCCGGTCTGGCGAGGGCATCCTTCAAAGCCAGGTTCATTTCCCAAACAAGAGGCGGCAAAACTGTAACGATAAGTGGTAGAAACGGTGGCTTCCCAGGGGGAAGGGGGGCCAACGCGATAGGGTTGAAGATGGCCTTTCAACGTGCCAGGAAACACTGGAACAGCTATGGAAGGTGACTTTATCCATTGCAGAGGTGACTGTGATCTTGTCTGCTGGATCCTTATGTCCTTTAAGGGCAGAAAATAGTGGAGACAAAGTAGAGGTGGGCAAGTCCAAATAACTCTTTATCCGATTCAGCTGTCCAAGGATTTGTTGTAAATCCACCAATCTAAGATAACCAGGAAACTGTAGTTGAGGCGTAACTGGAATGGCTGCAGATGCTGTCAGCTTGTGTCCCAGGTACGTAATGGGTAAAGTCCGCTGGATTTTTTCTTTAGCCACTGTCAATCCAACAGGTTGTAGCCTTTGCAGGATTTTGGGACACGGCGGAGGACAAGGCCGTGGCTAGCAGGCCGTGGCTAGCAGTGCCCACTGACTGGCAGGCTTTAAGCATATCAGCAATGGCTATATTTGATGTTGCCATTAGAGGGCGCAGCGCTTGCTTATGGTTCTCATTTACATTAGTGAACGCAAGCTGGTGTACAGTCAGGTCTTGTGCTGCCAGGTCCTGAACTTGCCGCTTGAAGGTATTATACAAGCGATCAACAAATTGTCCATAGGGCTTTGCAGGGCCCTGTCTGACGCTTCCCAATCGGCCATCGCGCTCAGTTTTGTCATCAGGGACAGAGGCCAAAGCCTCTTGGGCAGCAGTTGTAGTGGCCTCCCAATACTGAGGTTGGAGAGTTAGCTGTTGGGCAGCAGTAAGAAAATTGCCTCCTCCCGTCAGCCCATCGAGAACATCGGTTGGGGTCAGCATGACGGGGGCTGGGGGTGCAGGAGCAATCACAGGGAAGAGATTAGGAGTTGCACAGTCAAAACCCAACAATGGGGCAGCGGCACGGAGAGATTCTTGGAGAGGAGTAGTAACGGGAGGTGCAGGAAGTGAAGAATGCGGAGAATGCAGGGGAGGGACGACAGGAGGAGCCGAAGGGAAAATGTCCGGCGGTTTAGGAGGTAGGTTTGAGGCAGGCAAAACAGGTACCTGAAGGGCGGGCGAAGAAGCTGTCGCAGCAGCCAGAAGAATGTTTGAAGGAGTTAAACACGACATAGCTTTGTAGACGTTACACCAGGCATGCAAAACCTTGACATCAATTTGTGGATGATTTTGAAAGAAGTGTCCAATTTTTTTCCAATCATCTAACCCCCAAGTTCCGTCCTGGGGGAACCACGGACAGTGAGTGTCCAGGGCTTTTATAAGGGACTTAAGGTCAGCTTTCCGAACAGCAAGGTTGTTACTGGCCAAAAGGAATTTAAGGTCTTTATAAAAAATTTTCTGTGGTGCAGAGAGAGATTTTCCCATGATTGCAAGAGTTGCAAAAAAAGGCAGGGAGCACTTACCGAGGGATCCTTAGGAGGATGAGGGAGGCGCCTTTTTGCCCTGTCCGGGCGGAGATAAGTGCTGATAAGTCCGTAACGTAGTCCAGAATCACATTCACACGGGAGCTCTCACCAGGGATCCACTACGTGGATGAACGACGCGTCTGCAGCCCTTGCGGGGCGAGGTGAGAGCTGAACGTTGTAAAACAGCATGAAGTCCGAAAGAAATCACACGGGAGCACTCACCAGGGATCCACTACGTGGATGAACGACGTGTTGGTGAGTGCTGAATAATCCGAAGGCAGTCACACGGGAGCACTCACCAGGGATCCACTACGTGGATGAACGACGTGTTGGTGAGTGCTGAATAATGAAAAACAACGTGAAGTCCGAAGGCAGTCACACGGGGCACCAAATGTCGAGTTGCAGCTCGGCATCCAAAGAAAAATCAGTCTCACACCAGGATAGGTTCCGAAATATGGCTGCTCCTAGGGCTAATATGGCAGCTCCTAGGGCTAATGCAGCACAGCTTTTATTGTGTGAAATCAGAAAGATACAAGCCAAGGAAAGATACAAAATACAAGCCAAGCAATTTGTTCTAGCCAGTAGATAAAGACCTTCGTACTAGACCGTGCGAGCGATCAGGCCATGCTACGTTAGCCAATCATATAGGACAGCACGAGCTGTTCACGCGCTGTTCATGCTCCAAGGATGCTTCTAGCTATGAGATCACCCTGCAACAATAAGAACTTTGCTCATGCTCTCATGTACAAGCAATCATTTTCCCACAGTCGATACGCCGCGCAACCGAACGAAGTTCCAAGTAGCCTTATTGTACAAGGACAATCGAGTTAGGACATATCTGAGGAGCTGAAGGACCCTTTAACAATACTCCTCCAGCCCCGGCCTTTCTTCTTCTTCTTCTTCTTTCTTTCTTTAAGTAATCGCCCAGGACGATATCTACCTTTACCTCCCCACCCCCATTTTATGTTGTTATTTTAATGTATATCATGCTATGGCCACATGGCTAATGCAATAAAAAGTTAATTCATCTTCATCTTTATAACAACAACAACATTTATATTTTTGTACCCCACCCATCTGACTGGTTGCCCCAGCCACACGGGCAAACATTAAAAACTTCCCCATACAGTGTTGCCTTCAGATATCTTCTAAAAGTTGTGTAGTTATTTACTTCCTTTACAGCTGATGGAGGGCATTCCATAGGGAGGGTGCCACTGCCAAGAAGGCCCTTTCTCTGATTCCCTGTGACTTCACTTCTCACAGTGAGGGAACTGCCAGAAGGCCCTCAGATCTGGACCTCAGAGGGGCAGGCATGGTTTTACTGCAGCAAATGGGATGTTTCTTTGGACTGTACAAGTAAACAAGAACCCTTTCAGGTAAGTTGGGTCTCAGCAGTCTGTTCACACTGGTGCTGGTATCTCCGAGTCCTAGGCAATGGTGGTGTCACTAGGTACATCTTTGGTCACCTCATCGGTAAAGTAAGGACAGAGGCAAGCTTTCTGGCAACATGGAAGGCAGTGCTGGAACTAGCAGTGATGCTGGCATGGAGTGCCTGAGTGACAGGAGGATGGGCAAAGCAGCATGTCGGGGTAACACATCACTGGGATCCTCCCTGAGATTGTTGAGCAGCAACTCCTCCAACTCCTCCCATCCCTCATCTTGATCAGGCCCTCCAAGATGTATCATTGGGACTCATAATACAACCTATGTTTCAATGTAGCTCCCAACAGTAACAGATCTCTGCCTGCGCCTGAATAAGAAGCAAAGGGCTTCTTAGAGGCAGGACTTGCTACTGTAATGATAACCTTAAAACTCTGTATCATCCCCTTCAATCAGGTCATTACAAAACACATGGAATAGCATCCTCAAATAAACCTGGATTTCTTCTTTCCACTCTGATGTACATGTGCTTGTTCCTTTTGTTTGAGGAGCTTTTCAGACAATTGCTTACTCAACTTATGGCAGTGATTCCAAGTCTTCATTTTTATGGCTGTCTTGCAAAGGTGTCCTATGAGGTCAGCAGCTTTTAATAATGACAAAGGCCACAATCCTATGCACGCTGATGCTTTGCTGAAAGGTTTGCTATAGGCTCTTCCAGGCAAGGATATGTCAGTGTGATGCGGAAGGAATTCTGCATGAGAGAGCAATATTCTAAAAAAAAATCTTCAAGGCTTGCATTAAGACAAGCTAATCTTAGCCATTTTCTTTAGAATGCATTATTTATTCATTCAGAGCATTTTTACCTGCACTGTTAAGCCAAAGAGACTCTTGGAAGAGCTTACATATAAGCTCCATAGAAACAAAAACAGTCTCTGCCTATGGGCAGATACAAAACAAAAGGAAGAAAATATAGTGAGTGAAGAGGAGAGCAAACAAATGGAGGCACCAATTATTAAAGGTAAAAGCTCTTATAATAGCAAGAGTGGGAAAAGATGAGGGGTGGAGCTGGCCTTTCACCAGAGCTGATGGAGTGAGCCTGCTTCCCAATTTTCCTATGGTTACAACAGGAGACATTCCTCTATAGAAGAGATGTCAGATCTAAACATCCTTTGATTGTTAAGTCTTCTCTTATTTGAAGTTGACAAAAGCTTACTAGTTTTAGGTAGTTTCATTACACTAAAATGAGCAAATTCTGTTCCATCAAGTGAGACTTAATAACAAAGGGAAAATACAAATATTAAAATTCATGCTGCTAAAATATATTCATCTAATCAGGAGCTTTCACTGATGAATATATTATAAATTAAAGAGATTTCTGTATGTGGGACAAGAAGCTACAGTTAGAACTGGATATGGAACAACTGATTGGTTCAAAATTGGGAAAGGAGTACGACAAGGCTGTATATTGTTTCCCTGCTTATTTAACTTATATGCAGAATTCATCATGCGAAAGGCTGGGCTGGATGAATCCCTAGCCGGTGGAAGACAGGAGTGCCTGGCGTGCTCTGGTCTATGGGGTCACGAAGAGTCGGACATGACTAAACGGCAGCAAGAAATGGAAAGAGCAATAAAATCAATACACAACAACAAGCATGCCATTAGACTATCTTCCATAGTCAGCCCCTCATTCATCTCAAAGGGACACGTGGAGGAGTGGTACCCAATCCCACCACCCAAATCTGGAAGCAATTCACTAGATTTGTTTTTTCTGCTGGAAGCATGGTTTTGGTACCAAAGCAGGTTATGGATTCATCATTGGCTCTTGAATCCACCTATAGATTCCAAAACTGTTTGGTTCCCAAAGCTTGTAAATCTATTATAATACAGAAATCCTGCAACTAAATCCTGCAAGATAAATCATACATTAAAAATGGAGTAAAAGTTTATATATATAGTAAGGCTAAGCCACAGCATTTAAATTTTATAGTGTTTATCCTAATCTAGAGGTCCTGAGATTTGCAAAATGAAACATGATAAGATGTGGCAAGAAGCACAGCCACATTGTGTCATTGTGTGTATTTGAACAAAACAGTGAAGATTTATCATAGAGTTAGGAGGATTAGCAATAAAGCTTTGCCATGTTCTTCAAAATCAGTCATATTAACAGCAGCTTTGCGAGACATCTGTGCAGTATGCTGTAGATGAAATACAAATAAATACACATAAAGAAAGCGATTATCACTTCTATAAGACTCCCAACCTAATGCTTTATACCCACAACACCCCTAATTAGATAATTAATGGTCTCATTTTATGGACAGGAAAATGAGGCTTAGCCAGTGACTTGTCTAGACCAGCTTTCCCCCTCCCCTACTGGTTCTGCAGGCTAGGGATGATGGGAGTTATAGTCCAACAACATCTGGAGAGGGGACCCAAGGTTGGGAAAGTCCAGTCTAGGCAACTAGAAAGTCCATGGGTGAAAGGGATTTGAACCCCCCAAAAAATTCTGTGGTGCAACATACACAATGAAACATGATTCAGGTAAGTAGCTGAATAAGTGTGCATGCACACGAAAGCTTATACCCAGAACAAACTTAGTTGGTCTCTAAGGTGCTACTGGACAATTTATTTCAAAATGAAACATGATGTTCTCAAAAAGTGCAAGTTGAATTAGAACACTCATATGCTTAAATATGTGTTATTAAGACACTTCTGCATTCTAACCACTGCAGTGGGAACTTCGTCATTCTAGTGCCCAGCATACTTCCATTCTGGGAAAAGTCTAGAGAGCCATAGAAGCAGACTAGAAAATGAACAGAGTGTCCCTACTCCATACAGAGCTCCTTCACTACAAACATATCTATAGGTGCCACCTGTGGAACGCTGAACAGCATAGGGTGGGATGGTCATGGCTTCCCTTTATGGGAAGATGGTTTGGCTTCCTACAGGATAACTTGCATGAGGGAGTTGTTCTGAGGTGGTTTGGCCTTTAGCAGCAAATGAAGCATGGTAGTAACAAGTCAGTATATACAGTGATACCTCGGGTTAAGAACTTAATTCGTTCTGGAGGTCCGTTCTTAACCTGAAACTGTTCTTAACCTGAAGCACCACTTTAGCTAATGGGGCATCTCGCTGCCGCTGCGCCGCCAGAGCACAATTTCTGTTCTCATCCTGAAGCAAAGTTCTTAACCCGAGGTACTGTTTCTGAATTAGCAGAGTCTGTAACCTGAAGCGTCTGTAACCTGAAGTGTCTGTAACCCGAGGTACCACTGTAATTTTAATGGGACTTAGGTTGCAATCCTACTTCCATTTATCAGGGAGTAAGTCCTATTAAATTCAATAGTGTCTGCTTCCAAGTAGACATAGACTGCAGTCTATGTACACTGTAAGTATATCTGACCCCAATGACATATGCCTTGGCCATTGGCTCATTATTTACAAATCACGGATACCAACCATCCATAGAGAGTGTGAAGAATTCCGTTTCCTAGGGCCAGCTTTAAACTGACTGTATACAGTACTGCAATGAGTTTCAAATTGGCATCATAGCGGGGGGGGGGGGGGAGAGGTTAAAGCAACACCAGGCCAAACCAAGAACTGGTTCAGGCCACACAAAACCAGTGTGAGAACACACCCTCTTTCTCAAGCTTTAATCCTATACTCTTTTTTAACCTGAGAGTAAACTTCAACTGAACCGATGTTACTTCGGAGGAAAAGTGCAGAGGCTTTTAGGCTGATAGTTCTCAGGGGAGGGCGAGGGCTTGCGCGCAAATCACTTTGCGCAGCTTCGCACATGCTGCTAAAACAACAAAGCCGAATGCGGAAGAATAGATCGTCACAGTTCTCGCAATCCAAATTATGACTGGTTTAAAGGGAAAGGGGGGGGGACCTTTCCTGGCTTACTATTCATTTATTTGGACGCCTGCAATGGCTGGCTGCCTTCTCTCTCTTCCTCCCCTCACACGTCTTGGTCCAAACCCAGAGCATTGCCTTTAAAAAGAAAGAAAAGGGAGGGGATGGCGAGAGCGCCGCTTTCTCGGCAGCGTCTGCTCCGTTACACGGAGGGGGCCGATTCAAGCCTATTGTGTGCGGGCAGCAGCATCCCCCGCCCCGCCCCCTTCCCCATTTCAGCCTGGACCAAACCATCCCGAAGTCGAGGGGGCCCCGAGAGGCAGCGGGGAAAGGAGCATGCCAGCCCCTTGGCCCAGCCGTGCTCTCCCGAGAGCTCAAGGCCGGAGCTCGAACCGGGGCTTCTGGCTGCTTTTTGGCTAGACCTGCGAGGCCGCCCATGGAGAAAAGGCAGCCCCGGAGCAAGGCAGCTTCTTTCCCTCGACTCCCCCTCCGCGTTGGCGAGGCAGTGGGAAGGACGGAGCTCGGCGCCGCCGCCGCAGCCAGCGGCTCTAGCTGTGGCAGCAGCAGCAGCAGCTCGGTCGTGGGAGAGTTTCATTCAGCGCGTGGAGGGAGCCCCGCGCGCGCCGGCGGGACGGCTTAGCGGGCTGCGCTGCTCCCGCGCCCCCTCAGCGGTTCGCCGCCTCGTCTCCCCTTTCCGCGGGAGCTGGCGTCGCCTGGCGCTGGGCTTGGTATCTCTGAGGAGAGGCGCGGCAGGTAAGGGTGCTTCTGAGAGAAACGGAGAGGGAAGCCGGGCGCCTCGGGACCGGCGGCGGCGGAAGAATCCCGGAGGGGTGTGTGGAGAAGGGTGGCTGGCTGACTGTCGCGCTCGTTGTCTGGCGCAGCTACAGCCCCGTCTCGTCTGCCCTCCCCAACCCCCTCACATCTCGGTTGCTCTGACTGGAGTGCCTGTGCCTTGTTTTGTTGCAATGGCCATAAGCACAGGCAAGCAAGCCAGCAAGCAACGCTGCTGCCCGTTGAAATAGCAGCAGCTGAGTCCTTTGGGAAAGGGGGGGGGGCCGCTAGCTTTGTGCATGCGCCAGCCACCTGGACTGAGCCCTCCCCACCCCCTCTCCAAAAGGGCATTGTTTGGTCGGTTCTTCCAGTCTCTCGGAGATATTTGGGTTAGAAGCAGGAAGTGGGGGCAGGTTTTGGGGGGAGGTTGCTCGTGTAAACGGGGTTTGTACTGCAGAGAGGAGGGTGGGTTATCTGAGTGTGCGTAGAGGGAGGGAGGCTTGTTTCCTTGCAGATCTCCAGAGATGGAAGTAATTCCAGGAGAATAGCAAAAGGTTGGATACCCAGAGCTGCCAAGAGGATTCTGTTGGCTCTGCCTGGGAAGCGGAAGAGCTGTTGGTTGCTGAGATCCAGGTGCAGCCGGTCTGGTTCCAAAGTCTTGCTAGGATCACCGTTGCATCCCGAGGCTGGGATCACGTGCATACTTACTCGGGGGATGCCTGAACTTGGACTGAAGCCAGCCAAAGTTGGGGGGAGCTGCTTTGAATGAACATCCTCCCCGCCCCCGCCCCCAAATAATTGCTACAGTTTGCTTGAGAGCACCAGCACCACACTTGTGATGATCAGTCTCTCTTCACCTTAGGTGAGATTATTTTTGAGTAAGCATGCACAGGAATAGGCTGTATGGCTCCTGGGAATATGTAGGTTGTGAATAGTTCGCTTTTGGCATTGTGCGTGGCAGTCCTGTACATGTTTACTTAGAAGCCATACTCATTGGAGTTTACTCCCTAGTAAGTATTTTTAGGGTTTCAGCTTTAATGTCATTCTCTCTCTCTCTCTCTCTCTCTCTCTCTCTCTCTCTAATAGTTCAGCAGTGTTTTTGGTTGCAGTCCTAGGAACATTTACTTGGGGAGTAAGTGGAACTGAGCACAGTGGGACTTGCTTCCAAGTAAACATCCATAGGGTTGCATTATTGGAGGACAACTGTGTTTTCACATTTGAGGTGCACCTGTTAGGAACTGGAGTTACAGTTGCAATAACTAAATTGTGTTAAGGCAGTATCCTAGACTTCTAGTAATGGCACAGATCCAGAGGAGGACTTTTCACACAGGCTTTCCTTACCTAAAACATCCATGATACATGCCTACCAAACTTCTTTCATCAATGTCGTTTCATCTTAGTGCAGGTCCTTTTAATGGCAGCATTATGATCTCAGTCTCATCTATAGATGCAATATAGTGGTTAGGAGTATAAGTTGTGATGTGGGAAGTTTCTACTTAAAATCTCATCTAATTTATGGGGGGGGGACTTTCTCCCTCCCCTTTTAGAATCATATAATTGTAGAGTTGGAAGGGACTCTGAGGGTCACCTAGTTCATAGGCAGGTGGCCCATATGGGGCTCAAACTCATGACCTTGGCATTATCAACACCATTCTCTAACCACCTGAGCTAACTGAGCCCATTTGTAGTGTGAGGATAAGAATACAGTAATGGCCTACTGCATAGGGCTGTTATAGTAACTTTTAAGAAAACATGAAATATTCAATCAGTTAGGCAACAGGTTATATACTAGAACTACTTAGATATGAATGGGCCTCATGAAGAGGGTATGTAAAATTCTTGCTTGTGGAGGCATTCTATATAGTAGGCTTAAAAACCCTTCTAGGGAATCCTGGTGTTTTTGGAGAACTTATCAGTGCATTCTTTAGTGAGAAGACCTGTAATGCTAGACAAAGTTCATTACATTTAGTCCTCCATTATTGATCTTTTTTTCCTGAACAGTTTTGCCAGAAGATGTTGGGTGCATTTAAGGCACGCTTATGGGTTCACATAAGATAACAGTGGAACTCAAAATTTGTGGCCAGTGCCTGATGATTACAGCACATGATCTCCTACAACAGAGATGTGGACCTATGTCTGTCCAAGTATTGATGAACTACAGCTCCCATTATTCCTGACCATTGGTCATAACTGACTGGAATTGATGGGAGTTTTAGGTCAGCAGTATTTGGAGGGTCACAGGTTCCCCAGCCTTGCAAGTATACAAGGACTTTTTGGTCATGTGCTAATGTTCTGTAGCAAGTATGTAGTTGTATGTATTCCCAGCAGATAAGTTGATGCAGAAGAGGTTTCCTGAAGGCAGAGAGTTCTAAAACCACTGGTATAAGAGACTCTCCATGCCCATTCCACGTGCTGCCTTGTTTGTAGAGCATCTCTTGCCCCCTGCAAAACCATTTTTCGCTGCTATTCACATGTGGGCTGCAACATTTGAATGGACTTTTTAGTAGCTTTGGGAACATGGAAGCAAAAATGTTTTGCATTTTTTAAAAAATCTCACTGGTATCAAGAAAAATTGCATTAATAAGCATTTGACTTCAGGATATGTTATGAGCAGCAAACTCAGTGGAAAAACTATTGAGCCAGTGCAAATATAAATCCAGGTTAGTTCTTCCTTACATCAAGAATTTGTCTTGGGCCTGTTGTATGTCTGAAATACTATTTTTATTTAATTCATTGAGCAATTTTGCTTCACTTAAATGGTCCTGAGTAAGCTGCTCCTTACAGGACCATTGAAAAGCTGTTAATAAAATTTAAAACTATAACAACACTGGCCTAGAAAGATTACATATTTATGACTTGATTTTGGGGTTGTCCAATGGTAATTCTTTTATGATGAATGAATAAACACAAGGTTCCTTCCTCTCACCCAGACTTCTGTCCTGTTCCAAATCTGGTACACATCTGTCACAACACTACATGAAATTAGGCTCCTATGAGGCTAACTTTTTAAATAAAAGGTTGGTAACTGGTCAGATTTCAAAGCGATGCTCTTTCTTTTCAGAGAGGCGAACCTAGTGGGGCCAAAATGCTAAAAAGGTACATAGAGACTATACTTCCTTATATATTCTCTAGCTCTTTAGAGATTGTTTTGTTACTGGTAGGATGTCAGTCAACTGAGCACTGGTTTCACAGTAGTCAAATATATGTCATGTATCCTTTTTATGGAAATGGCGATGTACCTTTTTTATTTGAATTATGATGTCTCCTGATAGGAAATGCACGAACGAGAGCTCCTTGCTGCACCCTGCCACCGTCAGCTTCAGGAATGCCAGGGTCCTAAGTCTTAACCATTTGTAAAATGATCAGACAGTTGTGATGGAGGTAGCAAATAATGAAATGGGGGTGGGGGAATCTCTTGGTTGCTACAACAATGTGACATGAAATTCCAGCAGATCAATCAAGGCAGCTTGCTCCTTCATGATAGTGGAAAGGGTGGAGACTTCCTTACAGATCAGCCATAGTGGCAGAAATTATTGTGTTGCTGCTAGTGTGGAATGGAATTGGTCAGCTTGCAGAATCAACTTTCCAAGAGCCAGAAATCAGTTTCAAGCCTTCCATTGTCGTAAGACTGCTATTGGCATATCTCAGTTTTAAGTTGTGAAGAATGCCTGATTACGACTTGTGTCAGTGAGCAGGAGTATACAATAGGAGGGTGGGGGATACTGATGAGAAAGGTGATGATACTGAAGCATCTGAGTTGGATAATATGAAGCAAAAATGCTTGTGTTGGCCTGATGTCTGCTTAGTGTAACCTTCACCACATTTAAAATCTGGCTTTTGCTGTGCATTCAACATGTGTGTTTCATATGCACTCTGTATATTATTTGTTTAACTTCATTTTTTAAAATAACTCTTTGGGCTCTTCCTGGGGATCCATGATGAAAACTAAGAACTCTTTATTCTCTTCAGTATTATGTACCTTTGTATTTACAGAATGTTATTGGTAATTTTCCTTAAAATAGTTAACTATTTTATTTCATCATGTCATAATAACAGTTGATGGACTTGGTTCTGTTTTTTAAGGGATGTCAGTGTCTCATGCACACTTCTATTAAGTTGATTATTTAAATACTTGTCTACTCTTTGATAATATTTGACTAGTCAATTGAGCAATATTCCTTTACCAATGAGTTGCCTGAAATCTTGTATTTCATTTGAGAATGTTATGTTCTCAGAAGCATGATAATAATTTGCCCTATGTTGAGGTGGAGAAGTAATTGATAAATCATAGTGGTTGAATATAAGATACATCCATTAAAATTTCATTTCAAGTACAAACTGTATTATTACCAGAGCAGACAGGTAACCCATTATTTTGTAGCTGGTCAAATGGAATCAAATATCTGTAAAAGCCTATCGAAAGAGAGATGTATTTCAGCTGACACGGAAAAGTGAACTGTTGATGCTTGGAGAGCATTCCATAGTTCGGCTGCCACCACAGAGAAAACTGTATCCTGTTCACTACACAATGTTTCTTATGTGGTAATGGGGCATTGAGAAGCCACCCCGCTTAAGCTTCTTTGACAAAAAGGCAGGAGAAAAGTGCAGTAAAATAAATAAATGTATAGATTGCAAGACAACAAGTTGCAGCCATATATATATCCATTTATGTTTTTAGAGCATTGTGATGTATTCAAGATCCCAGATTAAGAAAGTCTGTGCTGAGGTGTTTGCCATGCAGTGTCAGTACTCCAAGATCATGGCAGCAAAGGATTTTCTTTAGTCTTGAATCCTCAAACTTCAAAAAATCATGTAAAACCTTTAGGCTGACTTTCGTGGAACAAGGTCTATTTTCACTCTCATATCTGAATGTTGGCTTTTGTACTTCCATGCAGATTCAGAAGTAAGCTTTGCATAGATGAGTGGAACATGAGATTAGGACTCTATGGAAATACTTGATGTGAAAATTAATGACCATGGTTATTGCTTTGAATCTAACCTTCAAAACCCCTATTTGCAACTCAGCTGGACGGGCAAATTCAGGCTAAACATTTTTGCATTAGTTTCTGTTGGTTTCTTTGTTACACAGATCTCTTCTTGTTGTTTTCTGGGCTAGTTTTACTCTCTAGAGTAGCAACTCCCAAACTGTGTTCCACAGGCAACTACAGTGGTACCCCTGGTTAAGAACTTAATTCGTTCTGGAGGTCTGTTCTTAACCTGAAACTGTTTTTAACCTGAGGTACCACTTTAGCTAATGGGGCCTCCTGCTGCGGCTGCCACACAATTTCTGTTCTCATCCTGAAGCAAAGTGCTTAACCCAAGGTATTATTTCTGGGTTAGTGGAGTCTGTAACCTGAAGCGTCTGTAACCTGAAGCATCTGTAACCTGAAGCGTCTGTAACCCGAGGTACCACTGTAGTTGTCCACGAGCTTCATTCAGGTGGTCCACAGCATATCTGTGAAGAACAGTTACAATTTGAATTAGATAAAATTTGATGGCATTCAAATTCTGTTACAATAAAATGCATTACAGTGGTACCTCAGTTTAACAACAGCCCTGTTTAAGAATGCCGCAAAACTGGAAATAGTATCCTGGTTTGTGTACTTTACCTCAGTCTAAAACAGAAACTGAACAGTGCAAGGGCACCAGCGGCAGGAGGCCTCATTAGGGAATGCACGTCTCGGTTTAAGAACAGTTTCAGTTTAAGAATGGAGTTCCGGAACAGATTAAGTTCGTAAACCGAGGTACCACTGTATAAGAAAATAAGAATCAATAAAAATACAATTAAAGATCATACAGTATCTAGCAAAGTGCATTACAGTTGCTACAACAGGCAGAAAACAAGGTTCTGCCAGGAACCTTAGTACTTTTCAAGTGGTTCATGGCGAAAGGAAGTTTGGGAACCACTGCTCTGCAGGAGCCAACTAAAGCATGCCTGATTTCTTTTGGCTACAGCCCATTACGTAGAAAGGATTTTCCATGTGGACATCTATGCAGCTTTGTGGTCTGTTCTGTCAACGGAAATAATGTACATTCAGTTAGAAGGAAATATAATAAGCACACAATGTATGCACATTTAACTTGTGCACATTCCACTTTATGTACTTGGCAAAAAACAAACAAATAAGGGGTGGAAAGGGGTCAGTGTCTGGGGGGGGGGAGACTTTGGCAATCCCACCTGCCATTGAACCCATGACCATATGCAATTTTGGCTTTAGGCATGATTCCCAAAACTATAGTGAATGTTGAGAAATCTGTGTAGTTACAAATAATGCCCCGCACTTATCAATATTCATATTATATTGCCATTGGTATTCCAGGTGACAGCAATTGCATACATTCATCTGTATAGACACACTTTCCTTTCTTCTGTTTGTGTTTACTCTTGATGCCACGTGACATTTTGATCCTAAACAGTCTTACCTCTTGTTTGCTTACTATCAAATCAACTGTGTGAGATATTAAAGATTTGTATTGCAGCAAAATTAAGCATTTGCAAAAGCCTCAAAGTAATACTGATTTAAGGTAGTCTTTTAATGTCTATTCATGGCTGTTTTTATAGTCATAAGACTGCAAATCTATTGTTGCCTCCTTTTTATTTAATTTAATTATAAGACAAGTAGATACCATTTCTTTCTCTTCCTGCCCACAGCAAAACTCAACCTATACTACTGCAACAAAACTGTCTTTGTTTTTATGAATCTATGAAATTGTGTAACTCCAAGAGCAATCCTTCCTTTCAGGAAGAGACTGTTCCGTTAGGTCAAAAGTGACAAAATTAGGAACTGGTGACACAGCATTTGCTTACTCTGTAGTCTCACTGTTAGTAAAATAAAATACACCCCACTCTCAAGTTCCATGAATTAAAACATAAGCTTTGTAAAAATGAGATATAACAAAGCTCCCCCTCCTCACTTTTAATCAATGTAAAATTTAGCATGAAATTGGAGAAGATAAAAGGCTTACGTTTAAGGAGTTACCCCTTTGAGTTTAGAAGTATAGCTGAACTGCTAGCTTGACAACTTCTTACATTTTCCCTCACCGTAATGTGGTTTGGGGCTACATAATGGAAATGTTATTTATACATGCCTGGTTGCAGCCTTGCAAGTGCAAATAGTAAAGAAATCCATTTGATCCATGCCTTGCACTTACTGTACTTTTTTGTGTATAATATGCCCCCATGTATAAGACGCTCCCTGTTTTGGGGGACTAAAATTAAAGAAAATGGGGAAAGATTGCCAAAAATCACTCGCCCAACTGACGAACGCTAACAATCGTGACACCCACCAAATTGCCAAAGCCAATCCAAAGCAGCCCTTGCCGCATCCGCTAATAACCCACCCATTTGACAAAGCAGCAGCCCTTGCAGCAGACTCCATTCACCAATTGCCCGTCCCCCCTCTGCACTACCCATGTATAAGAGACCCCCATTTTTAACTTTATATAAGTGTAAAAAACCTTTGTCTTATGCACAGAAAAGTACAGTATATTGAGCAAATTTTAAACGTGGGCATGCCATTGGGTTGCAACCCTGCACCTTCTTCCACTTGCAAGAAATCCTGCTGATTATTTTTTTTTAATGGCCACCTCCTACCATGATACTCACTGCTTGAACTGATAACAAGCTGCTGCCAATATGGGGAGGGGCAGTCATGTGAGGAGTAACATTGTGTACAGATGTGTTTGCAGCTGCTTGTTAAATATCACTGGGCACTGAGTTCTTAGTATACTGAAAAGAATGTTCATGTATGTATATTTGTAGTGATAAAAAAAAACGTGCCATGAATTTAGTGTGGTTCCTTCATCCCTTTGATGTCCGTGTTTTTGGCATGTGTTTTCAGGAAAGAGACTTGTTTGATGAATCATAAAGGATTTCCTATCACTAATATGATATGATAATTTACAAGTTCAGATAGGATATTTATTTCTCTGGAGCCAATGAATGTTCCTTACTCTCCTCTCACCCCCCTCCAAAAAAAAAGATTGTCTAATTCTGACTTCTTTTATTTTTCATTGAGGAACCAATGAATCCAAATCCTTAATATATGGGACTGGTGTTTAAGGCTGCAGTCCTACAAACACATTGTGATTTATATAATTGAACTAGTTTTTAAGATATTTTCATTGTTTTATTGTTTGTTTGCTTCCTTGGGCTCCTTTGGGAGGAAGGACAGGGTATAAACTTAATAACTAAATAAACTAGTGGGTTTACTTTTGAGTAAGTTGCATAGAATCAATTGCTGTGCTAGCTAAATATTTTTCTGCTATGGAAATGCATCTGGGTTTGTTTGTTTTTTATCTCTTGGAATTTAGTGTACTCTTACTAGTCCTTTGGTAGCTCTGATTAGGATGGTTTCAGTTTTATGTCATTATGAAGCTAATATGTGACTTCTTTAGAGTAAAAACTACTTTAGTTTGGGAGATCTATGGATTCCCAAGGACAATGAGTTGGATAACTGCCTTACCTGCCACACCCTCAGGGCTCATGGAGCCTTCCCACAGAATCCCTTTGACATGCAATCTATTGCAAATTATCCATGAACTACAGTAATTCTTTTATAATACTTATCCTAGTGACTGGAATAGCAAAATTTGCTAACTGTGCAGAGAAAGACTTGCTGGTTAATATCTATTAATTTTAACATGCTTTTGTGGGAAAAGAGCTTGCTCTATCAAATGAACCTTAGAAACATCTTACAATGCATCAATATATCATATATACCTGCCTAAATCATAAGTGACAGTCTCTGAACATTACTGTTCTCTGCACCCCCAGGGCCCCGCACAAGCAAGCTGTAGTTGTAGTGGTAGAGCACATGCAAAGCAGAAAGTCCCAGGTTGAGTCCCATTATCTAAAAATCTCCAGGTAGTCCTTGCTTCCAAGTCCATGTACATGCTGAGCTAAATACACCAGTAATGTCACTTAGCCTAAGGCAGTTTCCTAAACTATGGGAGGTAATTGCAAAAAGGAAAAAAAGGGGGGGGGATATAAGAACGCAAGTATGTGAGGACATGCTAAAGTAAAGTATCAACTATATTTCTGTAGTTTTGCTGCTGCTCAAGGTGCTGTGTGTTGTGTTTGCTCTTTTCATTTAACCCCATTCTCTTTTCCAATAATCTGATAACTCCAGTACAAACTTTCTACCAGTGGGTTTCCATAAGAAGTGAGGTGGGTGGCAGCCTGGGTTCTCATGGCTGAGCAACTGGGTGAATATTTTGCCATGGACTCACTTTTCCAGCTTTAAACATTAAAGTTATCAAACCAGTTCAATTAAAATGTAATCCTCATAAGGGGAAAAGGAACCACATTGACATAACTCGTTCCAGATGTGCTTACCAATAGGCTCTTTCTTTCTCAGGCTTGGGATTTAGCCAGGTTCATCCGCTCTGTGCCTGTTTTTGGTCAGTTCCTGGGAAATCGGGAAGAGCAGCTAGTGTGGGAAAAGGCAAATGCTGATGAAATTTTGTATTTGCGAAGTGTCAGTGAGGAAAGTGGACAACAGAGATGAGAAGCATTAATGAAAGTCTCTTATAGTAACTATGACAGGATAGCACTCCAAACTGCTATATCGTGTTCTTGTGTTAAGATACTGTATCTTCACTGCTAGGGTCGGGAACCTTGGGTCCAGAGGCCAAATGGGCCTTTCTGTCTAGCCTTGGAACTCTCCTCAGGCCACACCTACTCGCCAACTCTGCTTCCCACCCTTGTTGAGTGCTCTTGTCTGGTTGGAATGTGTCCTAGAACTCCAATAACAACTCTTTCTTATCTGGATGGAAAATAGAGGTGGATGTGTGTAGAAATTAGCCTACTGTCAGTAAATGTTTCTTCTCTTGTTCCAGCCACTTTTTCCTTTGGTCCCACCCACCACTTGCATATGGGGCTTGGAAACAGCTTTCCCACCTTTGCTTTACTTGGAGGTCTTAGATGTGTTGGTCCAGCTGTAGTATTGTTCAACTGGCAAAGGGAACAGAGACGGAGTTGGGAGGGCCGAAGCTGATTTTCAGTTTTGGAGCCTTAGATTGCCTAGATAGCTCAGTTGGCTAGAGCATGGTGCTGATGACACCAAGGTTTCAGGTTCAATCCCCATATGGGACAGCTGCATGACAGAAGGTTGGACTAGATGATCCCCAGGGTCCTTTCCAACTCTATAATTCTATGATACTAGTGAAATACTTTTAATTGTGTGCTCCCCTCTTAAGTATACAGTGTGTGTGTCACATTAATGTTTGCACTCTCTTGTGAGTTGTATTTTTAAAACCATAATTCTAAAAAGTGATGCTCAGGGTTCAACAATGTTGCTCACCCCAGGGGCTGAGTATGCTCAAAGCTTTCTCTGAAACTTGGAGCTGCAGAGGTGAAAGAATAAAGCCTGTTGCCTCCTCAACCTCAAATTTCCACTGAAGTTTGGGATTTGTTTTGGTCCTACACTTGCCTGGTGTGTTCTACGTCCCCTGGAGTAAGGACTCCTAGCTCAGAGTCTGCATTAGGTAGAACGTGAGTTTTCATGTTGTGTTTCAGAGGTGTATCATGAGGTAAGGGGTTAAGGTAGTGTGGTCATAGTAACAACAAATTATTGGTTACAGCATCTAGAGAACAAGCTGCCTTCAGGTCAATTTTGAAGTAGCTTGATGTATTGGAGTGTTCTCAGCAAGCTTTAGGAGAAAACTTTTTTGTTGGACAGTTCTTCCTGGCTTGTAGTGTTATTCCATGCATACTGATGGTGCCTAATACATATTTCTATCACATTGAAGTGTAGTTTGGGTTGATACTCCCAAGTATTATTGTTATTATGGAGAGTACAGATGCTGCAACAGAATCTCAGTTGCAACAGCTGTTCAGAATCTCTCCAGCTGTTGTCCATGCAGCACAACATTGCCTTGCAATTTTACGTGCTTATTTATTTATTATTTATTTATTTATTTATTGAATTTAGTTATTGAATATAGTTTTGTTGCAATCTGTGAGAGTTCACTTGATAATAAGGAGTTAACATATGAAGAATCAATGCCCATTTCTCCCAAAAAAGCAGCTCACTTTCACCACCTGGCTGGCTGACTATGTGTGCACAGCGTCTCACTTTAGGTTCCAATCCACATAATAAGTTCAGGAGGAAATTGTCGTTGATTAATCATACAGCCAAATGTATATGGTTTTGTATACTAAAAAAGGAAATTAGGAACTTTGGATACACTGTTAATTCAAAAGTGCATTCCAGTATAGATCTGTTTCTCTGATGCTGATGAATTTGGCTTTCAAAATATGTTTCAGAATAACACAATAGGAGATTTATTATATGATCATTTAAGGTTTTTTGAGGGAGAGCCACAGGTTCAACATCTCCGTTAGAAGGCCTTTTCAATTTAGATTCTATTACTTTGGGGTGGTTTTTTTAAAAAGCCCCGAATTTTTGTGTTAGCTTTGTTTCTGGGTTTTTTAAAAAAATCATTATAAAAATAAATGAGATTATGAGAATGCAAACTATTTTTGATAGCCCAACGTTTAATCTGTTGCACAGATAATATATATTAATATCAAAGCTGTTATAAATAAAACAAAAATCCAACAAGCATCTCTGTTGGAAGTTAAATCTAGATATACTACTGTGCTGGGGATGCCTACATGTAAACATTTAATTAAACAACAGTAAGAGAAAGAAGAAATCAAATAAGTTTGAAAATAAATCTTTAACCCTAGTCCAAATAAACCGGATTTTGATCCAAAGTACAAGTACTCTTTCAATTATATGCAATCCAGCAGCAGACTGTAGATATTATTTTAGTTTTACTTGTTCATATCTGTCTAATATAATTCAGTATGTGGTATAATATGTTGCTTCTTCTTCTTTTTAAAATGCAGTCTCTTTCCTTCTTGTAGCTAGGGGAAAAAATCTAGGTCAAAGAGATGCTGTCTTATTAATAACTTAGGGCTCCGTTCAACAGAAATTATCTTCAGTGGCTTCCTAGCTTCTCTGTTTCATATCCATTGTTCTGAGACCCTTGCTTCTGACCTTTTCGTCCTCTACAGCCTTCTAAGTTTCATACAGCCAAAGGTTGTGTGACTGTGTGTGTTTATGATTGATTTCTTTGGATTTTTTTCAGCTTTTGTTTCTGCATTTACATTGCTGTTCCTCCAGCAGAAATATTTGCTAGCATGACTCAGTGGCTAAACATATTTTACTCAGAAGCAAGTCCTTTTGATTTAAGTGAGAATAAGGTCTACTTCACATGCACATTACTATATGTTGGCACTGTGACTGTTCCACTGTGGGGTGCCACGGGGTACCATTCTGTCTCTGAAGCAGTTTAATAATAATAATAATAATAATTTATTATTTATACCCCGCCCATCTGGCTGGGCCTCCCCAGCCACTCTGGGCGGCTTCCATAAAAACCAGAAATACAGTAAAATGTCACACGTTAAAAACTTCCCTGAACAGGGCTGCCTTAAGATGTCTCCTGAATGTCAGGTAGTTGTTTATCGCTTTGACATCTGCTGGAAGGGCGTTCCACAGGGCGGGCGCCACTACCGAGAAGGCCCTCTGCCTGGTTCCCTGTAGCTTTGCTTCTCGCAGTGAGGGAACCGCCAGAAGGCCCTCGGCGCTGGACCTCAGCGTCCGGGCAGACTGATGGGGGTGGAGACGCTCCTTCAGGTATACTGGACCGAGGCCGTTTAGGGCTTTAAAGGTCAGCACCAACACTTTGAATTGTGCTCGGAAACGTACTGGGAGCCAATGCAGGTCTTTCAAGACCGGTGTTATATGGTCTCGGCGGCCGCTCCCAGTCACCAGTCTAGCTGCCGCATTCTGGATTAGTTGTAGTTTCCGCGTCACCTTCAAAGGTAGCCCCACGTAAAGCGCATTGCAGTAGTCCAAGCGGGAGATAACCAGAGCATGCACCACTCTGGCGAGACAGTCCGCAGGCAGATAGGGTCTCAGCCTACGTACCAGATGGAGTTGGTAAACAGCTGCCCTGGACACAGATTTGACCTCCATGGACAGCTGTGAGTCCAAAATGACTCCCAGGCTGCGCACCTGGTCCTTCAGGGGCACAGTTACCCCATTCAGGACCAGGGAATCCTCCACACCTGCCCGCCTCCTGTCCCCCAAAAACAGTACTTCTGTCTTGTCAGGATTCAACCTCAATCTGTTAGCCGCCATCCATCCTCCAACCGCCTCCAGACACTCACACAGGACCTTCACCGCCTTCACTGGTTCTGATTTAAAAGAGAGGTAGAGCTGGGTGTCATCCGCATACTGATGAACACCCAGCCCAAACCTCCTGATGATCTCTCCCAGCGGCTTCATATAGATGTTAAAAAGCATGGGGGAGAGGACAGAACCCTGAGGCACCCCACAAGTGAGGGCCCAAGGGTCTGAACACTCATCCCCCACCACCACTTTCTGAACACGGCCCAGGAGGAAGGAGCGGAACCACTGTATAACAGTGCCCCCAGCTCCCAGCCCCTCAAGACGGTCCAGAAGGATGCTATGGTCGATGGTATCAAACGCCGCTGAGAGATCCAGCAGAACTAGGAAACAGCTCTCACCTTTGTCCCTAGCCCGCCGGAGATCATCAACCAGTGCGACCAAGGCAGTTTCAGTCCCATGATGAGGCCTGAATCCCGACTGGAAGGGATCCAAATGGTCCGCTTCTTCCAGGCGTGCCTGGAGTTGTTCAGCAACCACTCGCTCAATCACCTTGCCCAGGAATGGAAGATTTGAGACTGGGCGATAGTTGGCCATCGTGGCCGCATCTAAAGATGGTTTTTTAAGAAGCGGTTTAATAACCGCCTCTTTCAGTGCTTAGGGGATTTGGCGTATTGTATCATCAAGATGCAAGTGACACACAGCTCTGTCACAACTGAATAATGTGCAGATGTGCAAGTTCTGAGCCCAGTGCCTGGATACATTGGTGGTCTGCATGAGGGCCACAAGCTGAAGCTGAATGCTGACAAAGCTGAGGCCCTGGCCGTGAGTAGTGGTCCCCAGTTCTGGGAGTTAGTCTCCCTGCTTTGGACTGGGGTGGCTCTCCCTATTAGGGAGCAGGTGTGTGCCCTGGGGGAACTCACCTTTAACACTGGAGCCCCAAGTGCCTGGCTACGAACATTTTTTACAGCTTCATTTGGTGTGCTATCTACTTTTGTATCTGGACAAGGATAGGTTGGCAACAGTGATCCATGCACAGGTAACCTCATGATTAGACTACTGCAGTGTGCTCTCTGTGGCGCTGCCCTTGACATTGGTCTAGAACTGTATGGTTGGAAGGGAACCTGAGGGTCATCTTGTCCAATGCCCCACAATGCAGGAATCTTGCCCACAACCATCCCTGGGTGGGCTTGAACCATTAACCTTGTTAACAGCCATATGCACCAACCCTTTATGCCATGAGGCTTCTCCAGCTGCTAGCTGGAGCAACCTACTATGGTCATGTAACACCATTGCTGAAAGAGCAGCAATTGCTGCCAGTTTGCTACCAGGTCAAGTTTAAGGTTTTGTTGTCTTACAAAGCCTTAAGCAGTTTGGAACCTGAAGGAACATGTTCACCCATATAGACTGGCTATTAAGATATTAGAATATGGCCCTTTCGGTTGTTCACAACATGCAGGAGAGCATTTGGCAGGAATCAGGGTGAAGGCTTCCCCCCCTCTTGTGGCACCTGGTCCATGGAAGTAAGATGGACACCACTTCTGTTGAGTTTTTGGCACCTCCTGAAAACACAACAGAATTATAATAATATAAGAATAATTTATTATTTGTACCCCACCCATCTGGCTGGGTTTCCCCAGCCACTCTGGGCGGCTTCCATAGAAACCAAAAATACACTAAAATACCACACATTAAAAACTTCCCTGAACAGGCCTGCCTTAAGATGTTTTCTGAATGTCAGATAGTTATTTATCGCTTTGACATCTGATGGGAGGGCATTCCACAGGGCAGGCGCCACTACCGAGAAGGCCCTCTGCCTGGTTCCCTGTAGCTTTGCTTCTCGCAATGAGGGAACCGCCAGAAGGCCCTCGGCTCTGGACCTCAGCGTCCAGGCAGAATGATGGGTGTGGAGACACTCCTTCAGGTATACTGGGCCGAGGCCGTTTAGGGCTTTAAAGGTCAACACCAGCACTTTGAATTGTGCTCGGAAACGTACTGGGAGCCAATGTAGGTCTTTCAAGACCGGTGTTATGTGGTCTCGGCGGCCGCCCCAAGTCACCAGTCTAGCTGCCGCATTCTGGATTAGTTGTAGTTTCCGAGTCACCTTCAAAGGTAGCCCCACGTAGAGCGCATTGCAGTAGTCCAAGCGGGAGATAACTAGAGTATGCACCACTCTGGCGAGACAGTCCACAGGCAGGTAGGGTCTCAGCCTGCGTACCAGGTGGAGTTGGTAGACAGCTGCCCTGGATACAGAATAGACCTACGCCTCCATGGACAGCTGTGAGTCCAAAATGACTCCCAGGCTGCGCACCTCGTCCTTCAGGGGCACAGTTACCCTATTCAGGACCAGGGAGTCCTCCACACCAGCCCGCCCCCTGTCCCCCAAAAACAGTACTTCTGTCTTGTCAGGATTCAACTTCAATCCATTAGCCACCATCCATCCTCCAACCGCCTCCAGGCACTCACACAGGACCTTCACCGCCTTCACTGGTTCTGATTTGAAAGAGAGGTAGAGCTGGGTATCATATTGATGGACACCCAGTCCAAACCCCCTGATGATATCTCGCAGTGGCTTCATATAGATGTTAAAAAGCATGGGGGAGAGGACGGAACCCTGAGGCACCCCACAAGTGAGGGCCCAGGGGTCTGAACACTCATCCCCCACCACCACTTTCTGAACACGGCCCAGGAGGAAGGAGCGAAACCACTGTATAACAGTGCCCCCAGCTCCCAGCCCCTCTAGACGGTCCAGAAGGATGTTATGGTTGATGGTATCAAAGGCCGCTGACAGATCCAGCAGAACTAGGAAACAACTCTCACCTTTGTCCCTAGCTCACCGGAGATCATCAACCAGCGCGACCAAGGCAGTTTCAGTCCCATGATGAGGCCTGAATCCCGATTGGAAGGGATCCAAATGGTCCACATCCTCCAGGCGTGCCCGGAGTTGTTCAGCAACCACGAGCTCAATCACCTTGCCCAAGAATGGAAGATTTGAGACTGGGTGATAGTTGGCCATACTGGCCGGGTCTAAAATTGCTGTCCATCTTATTTCCATGGACCAGGTGCCACAAGGGGGGGGGAGCCCTCATCCTGATTCCTGCCAAATGCTCTTCTGCATGTTGTGAACAACCGAACGGGCCAAATCCTTTTATGGATCACTGGTGCAAGGCATTGACTGGTAATGATGAATTTAGTGTGTTTGTTTATTGTGATTTTACTTTGTTTTTCTGTATTGTGTTATTAAGCTGTATTTTACTGTTGTAGACTACTTTGGGATTTGTATGAAGGCTGGTATAAAATATATATTAAATAAATTGTTCTCATGTTCTCACTCTATATATGTCCTTACAGCTGTAGCTTTCCAAATTAGCTGCTAGTTCAGAATAGGAGGCATGTTTTTGAAGGGTACTATATTTCCCAGTAATAATGCCTAGGATTGGAACCCTGAACTTCTTGTTGGGAAGTATACTTTATCTATTGTTTTTGGTCAGTATTTAGGAAGGCTATCCCAGGAGAAGTTTTCTGCAATGATGAGAGTTAATATGTTGAGATTATTGCTGGATGAGGGGAAGGTTTTAGAGAAAACTCATGAAAGCCCATCACTACGTCTTAGATGGAGAGAAATCCTTATACATTTAACTAATGTTTTGTAAGAGGCTGGGGGGCATTTGCAGAATTTGGCTACACAAAAAAGTTGCATCTTTTCGTGATGTAAATGCTTGAGTTTGCATGAGCCTGAGATGTGAAAGGAAGAAGTTCATCTAGAGGAATTACTCCCAGCACAACTACTTCCAAGGTGAACCAAAATCTTACTAGGTGGCTCACCTGCAGCATCAATTGTTGGTACCCAGACAGTAATAGAAGGTTCTCCACAGGAGGGCCATCATCATAGGGGAAGGCCTGTTTTCCAGGTCTAAGAAAGCGGTCTTCTGTGATTGTATCTGGAGCAAGAGGTGCCTTTCACTCACAACCCAATATGGCTTCTTGCTTCTACAAGTAGATGACCATATAAGGAGTTAAATGCAAAACTCATATATCAACATTTATTAGATTGTTTAGATTATGTACAATAAGTTAAATGAAAACAGCTTTAAAATGTAACAATGAAAAAAATTCATACTGAAAGTCAAACCACACTAAATAATAAAACAATGTCAAACACAATTCATTTTATACACCAGAAACCTAAAATTACATTGAAATGTAAAAAAGGCCCACCCACATCAAACAGCATAGACAATACTAAATTAAGAAATGATACCGGTATTTGGCCCACTGTGTGAACTACTGCAGTTAATTTGGCCCCAAAATTCATCCCCCTTTGAAATGAGGCCTCCTTGTATTAATGTCTTTTTCTGGTTTTGATTTGTAGCATTGCCTTGTTGAGTTGCAAACTCTGTCATAGTGACTAGTTGGACTGCGGGCTTTAATATGATGTTCTTTTAAGTTGCTGAATAAATAATAAGTTTGGAGGTGCTAAGTACAAAGAATTGGTGCACTGTTATAACATTCAGTATTTTGTTTACTAGAACAGCTGAGCCTACACCTTGTTAATAAATCATTTCCAAAAATAAAACATTTGTTGCCTTTTATGATAGAGTCAAACTTAAAAGAGGTGTGTGAATTTTTAGGGAAAGGAGGTTAATAAGCAGAGGCGGGACATGCACTTTCTAAATCGTGTTTGCATGTTAAAACAACTAAGGGTGCAATCTAACAGGGAGGGAAGAAACAAAGGTGGATGAATGGCCTAATCCAGGGGTCAGCAAACGTTTTCAGCAGGGGTCCGATCCACTGTCCCCTCAGACCTGGTGGGGGGTGGGGCGGACTATGTTCTTTGGGGGGGGGATGAACAAATTCCTACGCCCCACAAATAACCCAGAGATGCATTTTAAATAAAAGGACACGTTCTGCTCATGTAAAAACATGCTGATTCCTGAACTGTCCGCGGGCCGGATTTAGAAGGCGATTGGGCCAGATCCTGGGCCTTAGTTTGCCTAGGTAAAGGTACCCCTGCCCGTACGGGCCAGTCGTGTCCGACTCTAGGATTGTGCGCCCATCTCACTTAAGAGGCCGGGGGCCAGCGCTGTCCGGAGACACTTCCGGGTCACGTGGCCAGCGTGACGAAGCTGCTCTGGTGAGCCAGCGCAGCACACGGAACGCCGTTTACCTTCCCGCTGGAGAGCGGTCCCTATTTATCTACTTGCACTTAGGGGTGCTTTCAAACTGCTAGGTGGGCAGGAGCTGGGACCGAAGACGGGAGCTCACCCCGCCGTGGGGATTCGAACTGCCGACCATGCGATTGGCAAGTCCTAGGCACTGAGGTTTTACCCACAGCGTCATCTGCGTCCATTTAGTTTGCCTACCCATGGCCTAATCCAATGCCCTGTTGGGCCTATGCCATCAGAGGAAATTGTGGGTGGAGTAGTGTGTCAGGGGAATAGGAGGATTCTCCCAGAATGACCATGGTGAACCACCTGATGTATCCTCTTTGTTGGAGAAGAACCTATAATAGACTTTCCCACATCCTTACAGAAGGGACTTGCAACATTGTATATTTCTCTGCAGTGGTGGCCTTTTCTCTCTGCCACCAGAGAGGGAGATTTGACACATCCAATGGCCCCTGGGATGGGGGCCCTCTCCCCCAGTACTGTAGGGTTGTTAACTTTCAAGGTTAACACATTTATTACGTCATAAGCTTTCGTGGACTCTGGTCCAGGAAAGTAAGTGTCCATAAGACGCACCTAGTTTTTAGAGGGGGGAAACAAGAAAAAAAATATTCTGAATCAAATGTTGTACTAAACTATTTAATAAACTACCGGTATATCAGAATAATATTTCAACCATGTAAAGTGAACAGCAGTCAACAGTGGCATTAAGAACGATCATCACTGTCATTAACAAATGAAGAGAGACTTTAAGGTTCGAGTACTCTTCTAGTCTTCTGTGAACCCCAAGAACTCATCATTGCTACAGTCAGAATTTATGAAGCTCTGTTGCTCACAATCACTGACATCACTTTCTTCGCTATCTTCATACAAGATACCATCTTTGTTTCCATCCAAAGCATTGCTAATGCCACATTTTTTTCAATGACTGTACAACAATTTCCTCCTTCACCGAGTGCCATGATGTTTTCACCCATTCACAAACTTGAGTGATAGTGGGCCTCTTCATTCATTGGTGTGAGATCATGATTACCAGCAGCCATCCATTTGTTCCACTCTTCTCGCATAAAAACCTTAAATGGTTTTTTGATGGAAACGAGAGGTTGCAGCTGGCTGGTAAGACCTCCAGGAATTACAGCTAGATGCGTCTTCACTTCTTTAAAGCACTTTTTTGTAGTTTTGCTAATATGTGCTCTAAACTGGTCAAGTACTAATAAGGCAGGTTTTTTTCAAGTTCCGAAGGGGGATTCCGATCATCATCTTGCTGCTACGTTAATATCCACAGATCTGTCCAAATAATGTCCATAATTCTATCCAGTCTTATCTTGCTGTTTCCACATCTCATCTTGTTCGTATATTTTTCTTTTTTTTCTTTTGGATCTCTTCTGATAATCTCCTTAAGCTGGTAAACACCAATTGTAATCCTGTGTGAATTTCTCCATTCGTCCAATCATCATATCAAGATGGTTTCCATATATCATCACTTTCATAAATAACAGCACTCTTTCCATCATTAATCTCGCAAATCTGTCGCTCTTTAGTCCCATTGAGGAGGCTCACCCACAATATAAAAACAGCTCTGTTCCTCCTCCCAGACTTAAGTCTTCCGACAGAACTTGCCAAAATGGCGACGGTATTTTTTACTGCGTCATTCAAAAGCTCTTATACTTTCCACGATCTTCTTGAAACATGCTTTGGTTAGAAAATTATCTCCACACAGCCTTAAATCCACAGCTTAAGTCATTTAAACGGCATTTCTGACTTGTGGGGGGGGATTCTTAGTTAATCACATAGAGAATAGAAAGGAAAGTTTCCCCCCCTCCCCCATCCAGTCCCGTTGCCAAACATACTGAGCCTTGGTGTGTCTTCTCAGGATTTATTCTTGTTCCTCCGACCCGTCTTATTTATCAGAGATCTCTTCAGTTAGCAGTCTTTACTCCCCCTTCTTCCTTGAAATATGTGCATTCGCTTCCTCCTAATTGTTTCTTTTGAAGTTGCTGCAGCTAGGGGTGCGGATCAGAGACAGCGTCCAGGAGCGCCGAGATCCACAGGAGGGCTTTCTGCCTAGTGCCCCCATCCCCACAAATTGGGTGGTATAGGGCACAGCAGGCAAGGGCAGCCCCCCCACACGCTTGGGGGGGGCAGGGAGGCTATTTACTCCCATCACAGCCTCCTAATTACCTCGTGTGGGTCGGAGAGATGTTATTGTCAGCCATCTTCCGATGCGCCCCTAGTGGCCCCTCTTTTCAACCCATACTCTCATTCCGTTTTCGTCCATCCATCCTTTCTCATGAACATGTACAACAACTCCTCTTGGAATCACTTCTTTTGAAAATGTTTTCCTTTTGAAAATTAACATGGGTTGCAATTTGGTGCCGTCTGCACAGCAAGACAACACAACTGTGTAACGGGTTTTCTCATGTCCGAAGGTTTTCACAACGATAGTTTTGGCACCTTTCAGATCAACAGTCCTATTAGATGGCACATCAAAGGTTAGCGGGACTTCATCCATATTCCCAATCTGGCCAATTTCAAACCCATTTCTCTTCCTAGCATCACTTACAAAGTTATGAAAAGACAGAATCTTAGATTCATATTCTTCTGGCATTTTTTGTGCAATTTTAGTTTTGGTGTGCATAGCAAGGCCACATCGCCTCATAAATCTGTAGCACCACAATGGTGATCCAGTAAAATCGTGAATGCCTTTCTCTACAGCAATGTGTTTGGCTTCATATATTATCATTTTTGTAGAGACTGAGAAGCCATTATTCCAGTGATTTGTGATCCATTCTTTCATGGCCACGTCCAACTGTGGCCACTTTGCAGCATTTCCATTAAAAGTGTGCTTTTATCTGCTTTTTGCAGCTGATCCTCCTGTTTCCTCCACTCTCTTACCACTTTTTCAGTTGGAGGTGGCCCAAAATGTCTCTCCGCTGCTCTATTTCCATGCTCCTTAGCATATTTTACAACCTCTAGTTTAAAAGGAATCTTATATGCTAGTCTTGTATGTAGAATCCCTCCACCCATGCAAGCATCGTCCCAAGAGGGTTGCACGAGCGCGCCCACCCATCCCAATGGGGCGGCCGAGCACGGGGGCGGAGGAATTACATGGCTCCCGCTATGCTTGCTTTACACCTGTGTAAGTGGCTCCTTTCCTGCTTTGCTGCTTTAAAGCAAGCCACGGAGGAGGGATGGACAGGAACCATGGCTCCATTCCGTCCTTCCTCCGCGCAGCATTCACTTCATAAGATGCACAGACATTTCCCCTTACTTTTTAGGAGAAAAAAAGTGCATCTTATGGAGTGAAAAATACGGTAACTTCATAGCACAGTCACTAAGATGGATGGCACTGTACTGCACAACAAGCCCCTTCCCCTGAATTATGTAGCTTTTAAGATTTTATTTTATTTTATTTGTTAGTGGTAATAGTGCAGACATGGTGCATCAGTATGACCTGAATATAATCTGACCTAGTCACCCAAATTCTGTCTCTTTCTGTATGTTGGATTGACTTTTCCCCCCAGCTCCCCTGCTTGCACCTGTAAATTTCTACCTTACTGCAGGAAGTATTTCTAAATAGTTATGGACAATTCTGTTTCTGCTTCCATCCACTTTCAAGTGTGTTCTATCCCTTTTCTGTATTAATCAGTGAATTTTGAAAACCAAGCGGGATTAAAATTTCCATTTAAATGTGTTTTTAAATAGGCATTTCTAAACGCATTTTCTATCAAAATAAGGATTTTAGAATGTGTAGTTTCATTCTGACCCCCCCCCCCAGCAAATCACTATGTCACAGTGTGAAATCCAGTGGATGGCTGCATTCCAACCTGTGCATTAATCTAGGAGATGCAGAATAATTCAGTTTGTATTGGAAACTGCAAAAAACTCCACATTCCCCCAGTATCCTCATCTATCGCTAATAAACTAGTGTTTGCCAGTGTGACAGGTCCCTGGCATTGGTATCAAATGCCATTTTCTTTCCGTTTGTTTGTTTGTTTGTTTGTTTGTTTGTTTGTTTAAAAAACACACCTTTGCTTGTTGCCTACAGAACATATTTAGATGTATCTGAAATAACAGAATTCTTTTCCATGAACATCATTTTTGCTTGCATGAGTGTCCTTTAAATTATGCATTTCCCTGGGCATAAGCTGAATATCTTGAACGTCCTTAAAGTCACTAGCATATCAGAGGCATTACCATAAAACAAAAAATAAATACATTGTCTGTCATTCTGTTTATTCTAGCTTCTGATTTCACCACATCTTCTGCATAAAGGATGGAAAGCACTGGGATCAAAAGGGAAAATTAGGGCACCAAGAAACCTAAAATCTAACTTACTCATGAATATTGCATTGTGTGTCCTTCTCTAACCCACACAAAAAGAACTAATATCTCTGTCTTTTATCCAATTGCATATTTTCTGCAGTGCTGTAGAACATAGATGTGGGCAGGGAGGGAAATAAAGAAACCCTTTTGTTTAAAATATCATTTTAATTAGCAGCTAGTTGCAGCAAGCCTTTAAAAAGTTGAGAAAACTGTCTCATTGCCTAGGACTGTGTTCTGTTTAAAACATTTTTGGATGACTTCATAGGTTTCGAAACTTTGGTTTCTATCCCCTCCCTCATTTGGCATACTGTTTGAATTCTCATATTGCATACATTTCTTTCCAGAGTTCTCAGTTGTATTTCTGTGTGTTTGTATGGTCATACATTGCTGTCTTAATTCAGTTCTATTTTGTTACATTTGGAGATTTTCATGGAGTTTTGCACTATGTCTCGCCATGGCCTCAGATATCCATGGGAAGTCTACAAAGTGTCTTGGATGCTTTTCCAAGCAATTCTTCCAGTGTTCTCCCCACCCTTTGAAAGAGCAGTTGCACAAACTGATGCACATTTATAGTGGCAGGCGAGATGTATTTATCTTAGCTGGTTTGGGATGGGGATTTGCATTTGAATGTTCATCCCCACTGCAATCCTTCGTCCATTTTACTCTGTACTAAAGGGTTTTAGTCAGTTAATTTTTACTCAGAGTAGACCCATTGAGATTAATGTCTATGACTTGTTTAGGCCTAGTAATTTCAGTGGGTCTACTCTGAGTAAAGGTTAGTTGAATACCACCCAAGACTTGGCACATCCAACAGCCAACTCTTCCCTCTCAGACAAGAAAATAAATTGGATAGAACTGGTCATAAATTTCAGTCACCATCAGAACAACAAATATTTGCATTGGAAATAGAACATCACCAGTTACTTACCATGATAGTCCATTTATGGCTAGGGAAGGAAAAATTAAAGGCTTTGGTGTTAGATGCCTCTCTAAAGACGTGTAAAATGTTATTAAATAGTTAATAATAATATTTTCATTAAAAGTAATCAGAGCGGTGAGTTTCACTGGAGCCTAGGTCTATAAGGGAACTTGTGTTCTTTATTTTCATTCACAGATTCTGCTATGAATACCCTCCCTTCCTTTGCTTATGATGGAACTCTTTCATTTGTACTGGTTAATAGTGTGCACCACATGAGCACTGTGTGTTCACACATCACCCCTCTACTTTCTCAATTCTTCTCTTTGCCACATTTGTATAGTAGCACCAAATAGCTTCCTTGGAGTTTCTGTGTTCTATGGAAGAATGATGGGAAAACTTTCTCCATCTGCTGTTTCAGAACTTCTTGTATAAAATCTGTTTCCTATTAAATGAAACTGTAGAAGACACAAGCTTTCCAAGAGGGCTGGATGTCAAATGCACTCTCATAAGTAAGAGGTACAAAAATACTAAACATAGAATAATGGCTACAAGGTGACTAAACATGTGATGTGTACTTCTTTTGTATACATGTCATTTCCTTCTGTTCTAATATTTCAAGGTTGTCAGAAGGCTACTGAAGGGTGATAGTGGTGAGCTGAAATGCCAAAGCAATTGGGCTGATATTCTTGTGTGCTGATATAACAACATGTAGCTGATTAGTTTCAGCATAACATGGATAGGGATGTGCTTTCATTCAGTAATACAGTATGGGATGGTGGATCGACATATTTATTTGGCTGTATGGTTGTCCATGCATAGTATATTGCTTTAAATGGGATGTGCATTGGAATGTGCATTCCCCCATTCATGTTCTGCAATTCGTCACTCTTAACTAAGTGAAACTAGAGCTTTCTCAGGGCAAAAGCCTTGCTACACCATGCTGCCATGCAATGAAACTGAGCCTCATCAACATGAACACATTCCTTCCTCTCCAAATGAGCCCTAAAATGGTGTTGAAGCAGCAGTAATTGAGGACTACAACTTGCAGCAAAAAATAAACTTTTCCAAGAGGGTTGTTTTCTTTCTTTCTGCATCTCTTGAAAGCCCACTTTGTCCCTTGCAAATGCTTGAGTGAACATTTTGACACAGAATTTCTTTTCAGCAGAAAGCTACAGAAAGGTGAACTCAAAAAGCTAGGTGCCCATCAGGATTTCTGTTGCATTAGGGGAATAATAGTGCTGAATAATGAAGGCAGAGGGCAAGGTACCAATAATTAAATCCCACTGTACTGCAGCCCATTTTCATTTTGGGGTTTGTCACAACTTCTTGGCTTCCAGAATGAGGATATGGCAGTCAGCATGGAGAGACCATGGTGTTGTGGTTTCCACTTTGGGGGGGGGGAGGGAGGATTGGGCATCAGATATTCTAGGAGATGCTTGTTCTAACTCTGAGTATATATTTTGCTTGCTTTAGTGAGCATCTATTCAATCCTGCTCATATATGCAGACACGAAAAATATTGCAGGCACATAGATTCATGGAAACTATGAGATGTTGAATGACAAAGGACTTTCACTTGCACAACAGAACTTCACCACTTCCCCCATGTGTACTCCTGAAACATGCTCTGGGTTTTCCCCTGACTCCCCAGAGCAGATTTGAGGAGAGTGCAGGGCATGCATACAGAGAGGAGAAGGGAAGTTGCACTACACAAGCAAAGATCATTGTGCTGGCAGAAACAGTTGGATATTGTCCAGGGTCTGCACCATACATAAACATAGATTTCTCATTAGTGTAAGGTTGGTTCATGTTCAGACATTTATTTGAAAGTGTGTAGGGAGAGGGGAGCAAGATTGTGTGTGCTGACTCCATAACTGCCCTACATGTATTCAGTGTGATATCAGAAAGATATTTGTATTGCACGCCTATGCAAACACTCTGCCCTTAGGCTCTGTCTTTGCAATCAGATCTCGTAAATAAGTAGCAGTTGAATATTAAGTGGTAAAGAAACACAGTGGTACCTCGGTTGTCGAACGTAATCCGTTCCGGAAGACAGTTCAACTTCCAAAACATTCGACAACCAAGGCACAGAGGGGGGTTGAAGAAAACGCAGCAGAAGCCGTTCGACTTCTGAGGAACGTTTGAAAATGGAAGCAATTACTTCTGGGTTTTTGGCGTTTAGGTTCTAAAATGTTCGGCTTCCGAGATGCTCGAAAACCGGTTAAGAATTTAATTCGTTCTGGAGGTCCGTTCTTAACCTGAAACTGTTCTTAATCTGAGGTAGCACTTTAGGCTAATGGGGCCTCCTGCTGCTGCCGCGCCGCTGGAGCACAATTTCTGTTCTCATCCTGAAGCAAAGTTCTTAACCTTAGGTACTATTTCTGGGTTAGCCGAGTCTGTAACCTGAAGTGTCTGTAACCTGAAGCGTATGTAACCCAAAGTACCACTGTACTTGAAATAAACTGTACGAGTAATGACTCTTGTGTTGGTGTACATTAAAAGTTTGTATATAAGAAGTCATAAGGTATTTTAATTTTAAAATATTTCATATGCAGATAGGCTTATTGCAAGATGTATCTTTTGGTTAAATGATTATTTTTTAGCTGAATCCTTGCCTATGTATGATGATTTCAATTTTATTTGTCCTTTCGGTTAAAGTGATACACATTTTTGTTAATGCTGTGGGGCTTCTTAAAGTTTGACATAGCTTAGGGGCTCCTCAGGCCTTAGCCTGGCCCTCATTGTAGTCCAGCAATGTTTAGGGGCCCACAGGTTCCCCAGCACTATGCTGAAGAGGTCTATTAAGGCACATGTTATGTATAAACAGATGTTATACCTAATTCATTTTATGTAGTATGGGTGACTTGAGTCACTGTAGAACATGTTGCATAGTTTGTCTTCTGCATTTTTCATTTCTGAATGTTATCATTGGTTTTATGCAGGTGGCTTGATGTGGGAGTGGCAAAAGTGTTTGTTTGGTGTCTTAATGCCACTGTGGAACTTGTTTGATTCTATTTAGTTCCTTAAACAGAAATGCACTTCTCAGATTATATGGGGTACGATAACTTTTTTAGGTTTCCTGTTGCAACCTCATTTGGGCTTCAGTTATTCATGTTAAGTGTGTGTGTGTGTGTGTGTGTTTTTAAAAATAGTGACTCAGCCTGCCTGTCTCCTTGAATTGAGAGTATGCTTTTTACAGACTGATTCTCTTTGTCATAATGTCCACTGGCAAAGATCTTCTGTTTCCAATTAGATGCAAGGCCAGGATCTCCCACACCTTTTCTGTTTTGTCAAATCACTTCTCTTGTTCCAAGAATAGAACTATCTTTCCTAGTTCAGTTGCAGAGCAGAAGGTGCTCTTTTGGAAGAGACTGTCATGCTTCAACTGAAGAGTTACAGAACCCTGTAGCTGTCTAGTCGGTTAAAATTGGCATAATTCTTTCTCTTTCATTAGTATGTTAATTCTGTTTATAGTGTTAAAGTGCTATATCAGTAGCTTCTGTATGTTCCTGTTAAGTATTAAAATTGGCATTGCTTATCATCTTTAAGACTGAGCAATGGATTAAAACATCGTTTCATAGATTTGAATACATGTAGTGGCTCTTCAGGGAATGTTAGTCAACCCAGCTTCATAAATTTGTCCCAAACTAACCTTGGCTTGTTTTGAGAACATAGTACTGTATACTTTCACAGGCACTGGAATGTAATCAACAAGAATAAAGAGAGGTCAGGCGATGTCAGATGAGCAAACTGTATCTAATATAAACAGAACTGATATCCTAAAATGACAAGATTAGGGCAATAGGCTCAACAGTTGTGGATTATTGAATATCCAGACTGAAACATGGGGCAGATTAGCCTACTCAGAATAAATCGGAGTTTTTGTGTTAGAAGCTAAAAAGAAGAGACTGTTACATTTAATAGGCATGTAAAGAGGATCTTGCAGAGTTCTGTGGTATCAATTTGATTTACCTATGGCAAGACTCAAGGTGGCATACAGATAAAAATAAGAACTGCTAAAATTCAACCTAAAAGTATGGATTTACACATTCTTGCTGAAAAAATATGTATGTTTGTATGTGTGGAAGATCTCGCCCTGATAATCCCAGATAGAAAAGGTCCATGTATATTCTGAGCCCAGGATTGCAGCTTACCTGGCATGGCCAAACAGGCTTTAGTCTGCCCTGTGCTGCATAGATTCCCAGGATAGTGACACACATAGTATGTTTGGGGAGTGTTCGTTTGTGGTAGTATGTGGCTTACCCACACTTTCTTTTGGGGAGCAGTGAGCCTAATCTGCAACCCAAAGGGACACAACGTGCCCTGGATGTGACAGATCTGGCAGTTCTCACATCACTGTACATAGTGCAGTACATTTTGTCATTTTGTTTGCTGAAGTTCTAAAATACCAGTATTGAGAATAACGCTAACCATCTTCAGCTTTAGACAGAGTTCAAAGTGGTTTGCGAACCACAGTTAACACTAACTCTTACGAGTTTAAACACATTTTCTGCAAATAACTTTTAAAATGTGTGTGTGTGTGTGTGTGTGTGTGTGTGTGTGTTTCATACAGGGATGGCACCTGGAAGGGACAGAACAGCACCCATGTGTTTATTTCACCCAGGGTCTTAACAGGAGATCAGAAAATGTTACATCTGCCTTGGACCTCATAAGGAAGATCTCACTTTTTAGGTGTAGTAGTAGTAGTAGTAGTAGTAGTTGTGTGTTATTGCTTAAGCATGCACTAGTTTATCATTTGTCTTCAGTTTGAAATGCCAGGTCTTCAGAGGTTATATGGGAGTAAGAGGACAAGTGAATTACTCTGCTTACTTTCACTTGTACATTTATATTGTACCTTTCCTCCAAGGAGCTCAGGGTGGCATATATAGTTCTTCCCCCTCCTCATTTAATCCCCACAACTATGTTGAGAGTAGATTAGGTTAAGAATAGGTTGGGTTAAGAGACCGTGACTGGTCCAAGGTGACCCAGTAAAACATTGATTCTTGAAATTACTTCACAAGGAGAGTTCAAATTCTTCACTATAAACAACTCCATATTCTGTGAATGACTTTGTTTAAAATGGACATTTAAAAGCTGTTTTTGGGCTACAGTCCCAATCATCCATGACCACTGGTCCTGCTGGCTAGGGATGATGAAAGTTGTCATCTAAAAAAGAGCTGGAGACCCAAGTTTGAGAAACTCTGATTTATGCCCTCTCTACTGACAATGGTCATCAACCAGAGTGGCCAAAGTAGTTTTGGTTCCATATCTGGGCCTGAAATCAGATTGAAATGGGTTTAGATAATCTACTTCTTCCAAGCATGTTTGCAGGTGGGCTGTGAATACTGAAGTAAGGTGCATGCTCTCTTTCAAGTGTGCAGAGAAGTTTCTAATGCCATTTATCTTTATGTAAGTGGTGAGATGCTGTTGCTTTTTCTGTTTTAGCTGAACAGAATATGGCCTGTAAGCACTTATCACTGTGAATGTGACTTGGTTTTCTGACAGTCTGTAGAGGTGCAATCCTTAGGGCTAGAGCTGTTTATTTAAAAGAGAGCTTAGTTTTGACTGCAAATATTACCAAACCACAATTTTGAAAAAAGCTATTCTAGCTTGAAATTGCTGTGGTTCATGTATCTTAGTAACTTCCCTCACGCAGCAGCTGCATTCTGCATTTTGTGGTAAAGGCACATACCCATCAATAGCTCCTTTCTCTTGGCACAAGGCTGTAGGAAGTTGTCAATAGCTTATTCAGCACTTGTTCCCTTGCTTGTGAAAAGAGATTCTGTAACACTTTAGTAGTTCTTGAGACAAACAACTTGATTGCATTTTTAGCTAAATATTATGTGCTTGTATACAAGACTGTTGTTGATGCATCTGCTTTACACTTCCATTTAATCAGTTGGACTTAAAGGGATATAATACTGGGTAGGTTGTTCTTCCTATTGAATAGGTATCACTCTTCTGGATTTTTATTTATTTATTTATTTAGCATTATATCCCTCCTTCTTTTGAAAATGATAACCCAGTTACACTGATAAACTAGGTCTTTGTGTCTGATATTTGTATGATACTATAAAAATGAATCAATATACCGTATTTTTCGGACTATTGGACGCACCGGTCCATAGGACGCACCTAGATTGGGGGGGGGGAAATAAAGGCAAAAAAAATTTATCCCCCCCCCAGGCGCGGGGCTGGGGCGGGGAAGCCCGAGCTTCCCCCTCCCCCAGAACGGGACCCAGAGCCATGCTTTGGCATCGCTCTGGGAACTTGCGGGGCTGGGGGAGGAGGAAGCCTTCCGCCAACCTCCAAACCATGTCGGGAGACAGCGGGATGGCGCGCTGCGCCTCTCCCGCTGTCCCCCGAGCTTGTGGGGCTGGCGGTGGGGCTCTCCTGAAGCCGGGAGGTCGTGGGGATGGTGGGGGGGGAGAAGCAGGCTTGCTTCTCCCTCCCCCAGCCTCCCGATCAGGTCGGGGAAAAGCGGGATAGCGGAGCGCCGCCATCCCGCTTTCCCCCGACCTGATCTGGAGGTTGTGGGGATGGTGGGGGGGGAGAAGCAGGCTTGCTTCTCCCTCCCCCAGCCTCCCGATCAGGTCGGGGAAAAGCGGGATAGCGGAGCGCCGCCATCCCGCTTTCCCCCGACCTGATCTGGAGGTTGTGGGGATGGTGGGGGGGGGAGAAGCAGGCTTGCTTCTCCCTCCCCCAGCCTCCCGATCAGGTCGGGGAAAAGCGGGATAGCGGAGCGCCGCCATCCCGCTTTCCCCCGACCTGATCTGGAGGTTGTGGGGATGTGGGGGGGGAGAAGCAGGCTTGCTTCTCCCTCCCCCAGCCTCCCGATCAGGTCGGGGAAAAGCGGGATAGCGGAGCGCCGCCATCCCGCTTTTCCACGACCTGATCTGGAGGTTGTGGGGCTGGTGGGGGGGAGAAGCAGGCTTGCTTCTCCCTCCCCCAGCCTCCCAATCAGGTCGGGGAAAAGCGGGATAGCGGAGCGCCGCCATCCCGCTTTCCCCCGACCTGATCTGGAGGTTGTGGGGATGTGGGGGGGGGGGAGAAGCAGGCTTGCTTCTCCCTCCCCCAGCCTCCCGATCAGGTCGGGGAAAAGCGGGATAGCGGAGCGCCGCCATCCCGCTTTTCCACGACCTGATCTGGAGGTTGTGGGGCTGGTGGGGGGGAGAAGCAGGCTTGCTTCTCCCTCCCCCAGCCTCCCGATCAGGTCGGGGAAAAGCGGGATAGCGGAGCGCCGCCATCCCGCTTTCCCCCGACCTGATCTGGAGGTTGTGGGGCTGGTGGGGGGGAGAAGCAGGCTTGCTTCTCCCTCCCCCAGCCTCCCGATCAGGTCGGGGAAAAGCGGGATAGCGGAGCGCCGCCATCCCGCTTTCCCCCGACCTGATCTGGAGGTTGTGGGGCTGGTGGGGGGGAGAAGCAGGCTTGCTTCTCCCTCCCCCAGCCTCCCGATCAGGTCGGGGAAAAGCGGGATAGCGGAGCGCCGCCATCCCGCTTTCCCCCGACCTGATCTGGAGGTTGTGGGGATGTGGGGGGGGGAGAAGCAGGCTTGCTTCTCCCTCCCCCAGCCTCCCGATCAGGTCGGGGAAAAGCGGGATAGCGGAGCGCCGCCATCCCGCTTTTCCACGACCTGATCTGGAGGTTGTGGGGCTGGTGGGGGGGAGAAGCAGGCTTGCTTCTCCCTCCCCCAGCCTCCCGATCAGGTCGGGGAAAAGCGGGATAGCGGAGCGCCGCCATCCCGCTTTCCCCCGACCTGATCTGGAGGTTGTGGGGCTGGTGGGGGGGAGAAGCAGGCTTGCTTCTCCCTCCCCCAGCCTCCCGATCAGGTCGGGGAAAAGCGGGATAGCGGAGCGCCGCCATCCCGCTTTCCCCCGACCTGATCTGGAGGTTGTGGGGCTGGTGGGGGGGAGAAGCAGGCTTGCTTCTCCCTCCCCCAGCCTCCCGATCAGGTCGGGGAAAAGCGGGATAGCGGAGCGCCGCCATCCCGCTTTCCCCCGACCTGATCTGGAGGTTGTGGGGCTGGTGGGGGGGAGAAGCAGGCTTGCTTCTCCCTCCCCCAGCCTCCCGATCAGGTCGGGGAAAAGCGGGATAGCGGAGCGCCGCCATCCCGCTTTTCCACGACCTGATCTGGAGGTTGTGGGGCTGGTGGGGGGGAGAAGCAGGCTTGCTTCTCCCCCCGCCAGCCTCCCGATCAGGTCGGGGAAAAGCGGGATAGCGGAGCGCCGCCATCCCGCTTTTCCACGACCTGATCTGGAGGTTGTGGGGATGGTGGGGGGGAGAAGCAGGCTTGCTTCTCCCCCCGCCAGCCTCCAGATCAGGTCGGGGAATAGCGGGGTGGCGGCTCTGCGCCTCCCCGCTGTCCCCAGCTTTTGGGTGCAGGCTGCTGCCCGCAAGCCTTGCGAGCCCGCGGGACATCCCGCCGGGCTTGCAAGACTTGGGATAGCTTCCTGAAGCCTGGAGAGCGAGAGGGGTCGGTGCGCACGGACCCCTCTCGCTCTCCAGGCTTCAGCAAAAGCCTGCATTCGCACCATAGGACGCACACACATTTCCCCTTCATTTTTGGAGGGGAAAAAGTGCGTCCTATAGTGCGAAAAATACGGTATGTTTATTCAGCCCACTTTTTTAAAAAAACCTATTCATAGTGAGTTGTGAATTTTTAGAAACTATGGTAAATTAAATAATCAGCATCATTGTCCTTAGTCTTCCACTCAGAGGTAATATTTACTATTGAAAATCAGTCCAAAGAATTTCCTAACACCTCAAGTTGTACTCATTAATTTGTAGGGTGTTTAACATATATTTTCTTGTCAATGCAAGTTGTTTTGACAGCTACTTTGACAAGTGCTTGAATAAATGTTATGCCTTTACAAAAATGTGGCTTCCGAGACTGTGGACCCACCAACCTGACTATCTTCCGCTGTTACTTGCTCTAGGCGCTGCAAAAAATATCCTGAAAGTGCTTGTAGAGGACTTTGGCCTTGGAGAGCTACTAACAACCTTCCCCCCTCCACCACCAAAAAAAAAAAAAATCAAATCTGAAACACCACCTTACATCAAAAAACTATCTGTGGTCCAGACGAGCATAACAAAAATTCTGAAAACACACTAGCTGGTGAGATGCTTTTTATACATTTATTCTGACAAAATGATTGGTAGAGTGCAGCATTCAGTTCTTCCCCTGGTATGGAATTTCTGTGTACCATCTCTTTGCTTGCTTCAGCTATCTTAATTTTTCATCCTAATATGGTATGAGTTTATTTACCTTGGAAGGACTTTCAAAATATGTGGAGAATCTTGGCTGATTAAACTGCATTCAGCTCATAGGACCAGTTAAAGGTGAAGGGTGGAAGGAACAGGACTGGTTTTGTGCAATTACTTTTCTGCTCCTCCTCCCAGACTTTAGTAATTATATGGGGGGAGCGGAGTTCATCATTCCCTTGAAGTAGTGGTTTTCACATTGGGGTTTCCTGAAGCTTATTAATTGTCCCCAAGAATAGAAAGCTACTGCAAAAGTTGATTCGCGTTGCCTTAAAGTTTATTACAACCAAAGGCTTCAAGCTGGCTTTATAGTTCTCTGAAATACAGTGGTACTTCTGGTTACAAACTTACCGTAATTCATTCCAGAGATCCGTTCTTAACCTGAAACTGTTCTTAACCTGAGGTACCACTTTAGCTAATGGGGTTTCCCGCTGCCACTGCGCCACTGGTGCTATTTCAGTTCTCATCCCGAGGTAAAGTTCTTAACCCGAGGTACTACTTCCAGGTTAGCGGAGTCTGTAACCCGAAGTGTTTGTAACCCAAGGTGTTTGTAACCCAAGGTACCACTGTAGTGAAATAGGCAGTAAAAGCAACTGCTCCATGCATTTGTGTATCATTTCTGCTTTGTCTTGAGGAAGTGGAAACATGAATGGGAACCTGTCTACCTGTGTGCTTTCACGGGCTTCTAATGCTCAACTCATCCTTCATCGTGGAGTCATTCACTCTGGTGGAACCTAACTGGGAGCTCTTGGTGGTAGAAGAGTCTCAAACAGCTGTTCAGTTCATTCAGCTACATATTGGTCCACTGACTGACTTGGTCTACCAACAACATACAGAGAGGAAGCGCTTGTATCAAAGCCAATTTTGTAACACTTTGGCTTGCAGCCTGACACATTTATTTGACTGGCACTAGGAACAATTGGAGTGACCCACAGTAACACAGTTCATCAAAGTTAAATGCAGGCTATTTTAAAAGGCTGTTGCCAACTTAGCACTTAGAAAATGAATAATTGAATAAATAAGTTTCACTCTTCTGAATGGAGCTCTTTCAAAAGAAGCGTCATCAATTAAAAATATCCTTTGAATAGCGAAAGGCAGCTTTGTGCTTAGCTGTTCTTAAAACTGTGGGGTGTTTATCATTCAGGCAGTAGGTAATCAGGACTAGATTTCTTATACTGAGAAATGCAAGTAATATTAGACACTTCTCTTGATCAAAAGAATAAACAGCAGCTTTGGAAGTGTGCTGAAGCCCTTCATCATATTTTCCCGATGTTGTTTAGTTTTTACCCTGCCAGCCGTCTTTAGAAGTTTGCATTGAGGTTTTGTTGGTTTCTGCTAAACACTCTTGAACAGGGCACAAGAAAAGGTGTGAACCATCAAGAGATTGGTGGAGCTATTTTAATAACTGCATCACTGGAAGGGCATAGTAGAAACAATGTCCACAATACATGATTACACTAAGTAAGTTTCCTCTGGCACCAAGAAGCTGGAGGAATGTTACCTTGGATTCTCTTTTTAATTGTACTGATATCTAAATAGAACCTAAAATAAAATAAGAATGGAATGATTTTGTCAAACTTGGTAGAAAATGGAAAGTACATTTTCCTTATGAAAAATTAAAATTATTTAATATCCAACACAATTTACATCTCAACTCAGAAATTAATTCCATTGATTTCAGTGAACTAAACTCTTTAGTCAATGTACTTAAGATGGTGCTTTAGGCTGCTATGAAAGTAGAAAATTTAATGGCAGCTCAATGTGAGACAGAGCCTTTTCTGTAGCAGCACCCATGTTGTGGAATTCCCTGCTAGGAAGTGATGAGACAAGCCGTGTCCATGATTGTATTTAGGGAGGCAGTGAATATATACTTATTCTCTTTGTTTCTTAATACATGATTGAATATTTAGCTTTATTTTTTATTGATTAGTGCTAAAGGTAAAGGTACCCCTGACCATCAAGGTGCAGTCGTGACCGACTCTAGGGTTGCCCGCTCATCTCGCTCAAGAGGCCGGGAGCCGGCGCTTGTCTGCAGACAGCTTCCGGGTCACGTGGCCAGCGTGACTAAGCCGCTCCTGGCGAACCAGTGCAGCACACGGAAACGCCGTTTACCTTCCCGCTGGAGAGCGGTCCCTATTTATCTACTTGCACTGTGAGGTGCTTTCGAACTGCTAGGTTGACAGGAGCTGGGACCAAACAATGGGAGCTCACCCCGTCGCGGGGATTCAAACCGCTGACCTTCCGATCAGCAAGTCCTAGGCTCTGTGGTTTAATCTCAGTGCTAGTCAACACATTTTGGAAGTTAGGTTTTGTTTTTCTAGATATATTGGTTTGCAGGGCTGTGTGTGTGTGTGTGTGTGTGTGTGTGTGTGTGTGTGTGTAATAGTAGGAGATACAGGATGGAGCACTTGTCTTAGACACGCTTCTTCTTTGCAGTACATTGGTGTGTTGCTTCTCCACCCCCTAAAATGTGGGTGGAATGAAGGTACTAATAGGAAATATTTGAAATACTACCATTGCAATATGTTCAAGGAAAATGGAAGGTTCTCTTTAAAGTTGTCAAGGTGATGTTTGTCCTACTTTATTTCTCCTCACTGAAGCAAGTTTAACTGTTGCAGATTGTATGAATAATTGAACAAGGATACCTCACTCGTTACCCAAAGTAATATTCTGCTCACTTGCTGCTCAGAGCTGTGCTTCACTCTTTATTATGGCACAGAGCTTCTTAGATGTTTGTGATGTTTCATTCCCCAGTGTGAGTGCTGGCTTTTGCTTCAATTCCCTCCATGATTTAAATAAAACGTTCAGAAATCAACATTAGTATTGAAACAAACATCTGCCTGCCCCCCTTTCCTCCCCACTCCAAAAAAATCACAGACCTAGAAGAGATGTTTCCTCACAAGTCTGGATTTGCTGTCTTTACGGATATTAAACATGAGGGGTTTGCCACATAGTATTTTGTAAGGGGAGACTCCAAAAGAAATGAAAACAGAGCTCTGTGTATCTGTTTTGCTGTTTCTAGCAGAAGATATTTAATTTGCCTTCTAAAGCCAACCTCGAAAATGATGCAATTCAGCTGAAGTAGATTTATGGTGCCTTTTCCTCTGGAAATCAATACAGCTTGGAGGGGCTGTCATGGGAACTGGCTGACTGAGATGCAGCTGTGTTCAAATATAAACTTCTGTACCGCAAACCCAAAGTAATGACTCTTGGTTTTTGTTTTTTAGTCAGCACTTTAGCTCTGAGACATTATGGGGTAAGCTTTAATTGACTGCTTTGTTTCCATTAGGAAGTTATTGAAACTTTGCTATAGCAAATTCAGCAAGTTGATGTGATGTTCTAAAAGCCATTGCTATTCTTATTGCCCTTGTGTGTTTTGTGGTTTGTAAGGACCTGGAAATGTGTTGTGGGACAAGGTAGCATTTGTATACTGCAAGAGATGGAACCACTTCTCTCTCTAGTTTTATAAGCTTTGTAGTTGCTTGGCCTGTAAACAAGGGCTCAGATAAAGCAATTTCTTCATACTGATTGTAGGGATCAGCCTTCTTCATACTGAGTACATCAGGGACATGTTTGCTGATGTCATCAGCAAGTTCTATTTTATGCCGCTGGAAACTGGATTTTTCAAATCATATTTGTCGCAATACTGCGATCTTTCAATTATTAAAATATAATTGATAGTACCATTGCCTTCAGAAGCTCAGGGTGATGGTGATGATTTGGGAGAGGGAATTGTCTTCCCTGAGTTGCACTTGGCACCTTCATCATATGCTGAAGAAATACCTTTTTACTCTGACCTCTGACACTTGGAATGAGTCCTTTTAGGGCTTGTCCTATTTTTGTAACCATAATTTGTTTGAAACTATTTTTCTTTTGTTTTAAATTGATGTGACCCACCCTGGGACCTTAGGGTAAAGAACATATAATAAATCAAATATATTGTTATGGTTGCTATTATTAACAGCAACAATGGTGATGTTTACACCACAGATTCCACCTAGACTTAAAGGGATACCCGGCAGCAACCACCTTCTCTCCTCATTTCACAGATGCTCCAAATCCAGTCATAGAAAGAGCCATCCAAGAAATGTCGTCTTAAGACAGGTTTAGTCAGCTATTGTTGGACTACAACTCCCATCAGCTCCAGCCAGTATGGGTTTCTTGGTATTTGGAGTTCAGCAACATCTGGAGAGCACCATGTTAGCTATCCCTGAGAAAACTGAAGAGCTGGAACAGAATTTGTAGAGGCCTGGGAAAGCATTCATGACATAAGAGAGTGTATCAGCTTTAGAATTACCAAAAAGTACAACAATAACCTGAAGCAAATCTTCTTTTGAAAACAATGTTTCTCACAACTTGGCAAGCCTGTTTTTCCCCTATTTGAATGGAATATAGAAGTATACCATGTCACGGCTAAAATGGCCGCTGTTTCTTTAATGCGAATAAAGCTGGGTCAGCATGACTCAGCAGCCTGCACCAAGTTGTATATATAGAGTGAGAAATGTTAGTTTGGTTGCTGGTGTTTGGGTTGGTTGGTTGGTTAGTGTTGGTGTGTATAGTTGTTCAGTCGCTTTTGCACAAAGACTTTTAAGAATAAAACTCTGCAAGGACTTTTCTCGTGGACTCTTATGCCGACAAGGGTCCGAGGACCAGGCTGAGGAGACAAAGGGAGGTCAGAACCCTTTCCTTCTTTTTTTGCTTTTTACAAACACTGACAGGTTATGGGCCCAGTGTTTCTGAGCATGTGCAGAGTGCAAAACGACTGACAGCATCTCAGCAGGGAGCTGGTGAGTCCTGGTGGTGTATGGAGCCAGTGGCTGTGCGTTGGAGCAGTTGGTGGCAAGCTGTAACTGTCTGCAGTGACGCTGGAGCAGCTAGGATCTGAGGATCAGGAAGGCACTCAGTGTCGGCTACTGGAACAGTTTGAACTACTAGAGGACCACAGTAGGTGACTCACAGAGGGGCTACACCAGTTGCAGAGCCAGGCGGGACTTGAGGGTCAACAGAGGCAGCAGCTAGAAGCCGGTGAGTGCCAGCCAGGACCATCCAGTTGGACTCTAAAGAGAGAGTCAGGAGAGCTTGCTGGAGACCCCACAGAAGGGGCTCAGCTAGCACCAGCAGAGATGGCAGATTTCCAGTCTTCCCAAGTTATAAATATTGGGAGAGGCATCCCTTTTGAACTTCTCTCAGAGAGCAACTGGCTGAGTTGGTCAATTAAAATGCAACAGTTGTTAAGGAGAGATGGACTATGGGACTGTGTTGAAACTGAGGTTTTGAGAACTGACTCTGCTGAGAAAAAACGGCTAGATGAAAGGGCTCGTGCCCAAATTATGCTGTGTTTGAGCAACTCTCACTTATTGCATGTAGCAAATGCCAGCACAGCGTTTGAGTGCTGGAATTTATTAAGGACAATGCATGTCAGAGAAACTGCTGGAACTATCATTTCTCTGACCAGAAGGCTGTTCAGGACTGTTATGAAGGAAGGTGAGAGTTTGGCAACTCATCTTCAAATGCTGAAATCTCTGTTTCTTCAACTACAGCAGAGAGGTAAGCGTTATGATGAGACTGACCAAACATACATTATCCTTTCAAGTTTGCCTGAAAGCTGGTTGCCCGTAATTAACAGCATGGAGAGTATGCGTCCCCGAGATCTGACCCTTGAGTATGTGGTTGGAAGATTGACCGAAGAAGCAGAAAGAAGGTCAGATAGACAGGCTGAACTCCAAGAACGGAGGAGTTACAGCTGAGGGGGCCAGCAGCAGAATCTGCCAATGGAGCAACACCAAGGCTTGGACTTGGCCATGGCGGTGAGGAGGTGCTATAGATGCAACCAACCCGGGCATCTCCAATGTCAATGCAGGGCAAAACCTCCAGGAGATGACATGGAGCAGAGACAGCAATCGACACAGAAACGTAAGCAGAAGGGGTTCTCTTCAGGGAAGAAGAACACGCGTTCTGCTCAGTTTGTGTCTGCATTTTCTCGGGAGGAGAGGAAGATACCTCGAGGAACATGGCTGATGGACTCTGGGAGCAGCAGGATTATCGGCAACCGTCGGGAGGACTTTAAGACCCTGGAGAAGCCAGCTGATGGAAAAGACTCAATCTATCTTGCTGATGGTCGTAGAAGCAAGATTGATGGCCAGGGTACATGTTTCCTGCAGTGCTTGAACACTACTCTACCAGAGACTCTGTTTGTCAGCAGTTTGGACTATTGTTTGCTGTCTGTAAGCTGTTTGATTAATGCAGGGAATAGTGTTAACTTCACACCGGATGGCTGTCTGATAAAGAATGGAACTCAGGTATGTGGCCATGCAAAGTTGGAAAATGGGTTATATGTAATGCAGGACAAGCCTGTTAAAGCAGCTCAGGTGGTTCAGGATAATTTGCCAGTTCATAAGGGGTGTGTACATGAACTGCACAGAAAACTGGGTCACGCCAATTTCCGTGTGCTTTCAGAGATGCAAAAGGTGTGCAAGAACCTAAAAGTAAATAGCTGTAACTGTTTCCTAGATTGCAATGTATGTAAAATGGCCAAATCTAAGAGGAAGCCTGTGGCTTCTAAAAGTGACAGAGTATCTAAAGAGGTTTTAGAACTTGTCCATTGTGACGTGATAGGCCCTTTCCCACAGAAGACTGAAAGGGGCACCAGATATGCTTTTCTGGTAATAGATGATAAATCACGTTTTAGTTGGTTGTTTTTGTTAAAGCAGAAATCTGAGTGTTTCCCCACATTCAGAGAATGGGTTGCCCAAGCTGAAAAGCTCTTCGCTCGCCCTGTTGTACAGTTGCAAACAGATAGGGGTGGAGAATTTCTGAACAAACAATTTGGGACATGGTTGCGACGTAAGGGGATCACTCATCGCTTGACTAACCCTTATAGCCCTGCTGAAAATGGTCTGTGTGAAAGACGTGGGGCTGTAATACAGTCAGTAAAGGACTGCCTGCTAGTGGATGCAGGATTGGGTCACAACCATAGGCTGTGGGGCAAGGCTTTTCTGACAGCGAACTTTTTGATTAATAGAACCTGGTCTAGCTCTATAAAAGATATTCGTTATCGTGTGTTGTTTGGGAAAGAACCAGAGTGGACAATGCTCCATAACTGGGGTACTTGGGCACATGTAAATATCCCCAAAGCTCAGTGCCAGAAAGGGGGCGCTAGAGCGCAGAAACTGCGGTTTGTGGGATATCAGTCCTATGGCAAAGGGTGGCGTTTCAATTTACGCCCAGGACGCGTGGTTCTGTCACGAAGTGCAGACTTCGCGGACCAGGACAGATGGACTGCGATCCATGCCAACCCAGATTGCCTACTGCCCCTGCAAGTAAGAGGAGAGGCATGTTCTCAGCCATTGGCAACGCAGGAACAGGATGAGGAGGAGGCACAGATTTCCCCAAAAGATGTGGCAAAAGATAATACTTTTCTAGAGGAAGAGGAAGAAGAGCCAGAGATAAGGGGGGAAGAAGAAGTAGTTGTGCCTAGGCTCTCCCAGCGTTCAAACAAGGGTGTACCTCCTCAGCGTTTGACCCTAGGAGGAGTGAGAGCATGCAATGTGAGTTGTGTGGAACCACAAAGTTATAATGAAGTCTTAGACTTGCCCCTTGGAGAACGTGCTTTGTGGGAACAAGCTATGAAAGAAGAAATGGACTCTTTTAAACGTACCAAAGTGTTTGAGGTTATAATGCCGCCACCTGGTGGCAGAGTGGTGTCATGCAAGTGGGTTTACAAAAGAAAAACCCTTGCATCTGGGGAACCACGTTTTCAAACCAGATTAATAGCCAGAGGGTTCACTCAGATTAAAGGGGAGAGTTATGATGAAGTGTTTTCTCCCACTGTAAAGAGTGAAACTTTTCGTTTAATGCTTTCCATTGCTGCTGTAAGACAACTAGCAGTGCACCATTTTGATGTTGATGCTGCATATCTGCATGCAAATTTAGACCATGAAGTGTTAATGAGACAACCCCCTGGGTTTGAAGAGGAGAATGGTGCAGTCTGGCATTTGAAAAAGGCTGTTTATGGTCTCAAACAAAGTGGAAGGTGTTGGAACCAGTGTTTAAATGAAGCCCTTGTAAAACTTGGTTTTAAAAGGAGTATGGCTGATCCATGCCTGTACACCAAGGGGACAGGCAACAAATATCTAATGCTCTTAGTCTTTGTTGATGATTTGTTGTGGCAGGGAGTTCCACAGATGAGATCCAGAAGCTCACAAGTCAACTGGAAAAGAGGTTTAAGCTTAAAGCCTTAGGGCCTGTAAGCAATTACTTGGGAGTAGAAGTAAGGCAGGAAGCAGATGGAAGCTTCCTATTGAGCCAGAAAGAGAAAATTCTTCATTTGATAGAGCAGATTGGCATGGAAAACTGCAAGCCAGTTCAGACTCCCATGACACCAGATTTCCCAAAGACAGTGTGTGATGATGAATTTGATCAGCCTGAGTTGTATCACTCAAAGATAGGATCACTGTTGTATTTAAGCCAGTGGTCAAGGCCAGACATTGCATGTGCTACAAATGTTCTGAGCCAACGTGTATCTAAACCCAGTACTGCTGATTGGTGTACTTTGAAAAGGCTTATCAGATATCTAAAAGGGTCATTAAATGTATGTTTAAAGATATCTAGTACACAAGACGAAAAACTAGAAGTATTTGTTGATGCGGACTGGGGAAGCTGTGTAGCTACCAGGAAATCTACAAGTGGAATGGTTATGATGCTTGCCAACTCCATAATTGGATGGAGGTCAAAGAAACAAGGATTTGTTGCGACCTAATCCTGTGAGGCAGAATATGGGAGCCTGTCGCTAGCATGCAATGAAATCATGTGGTTTATACAGATACTAAAAGATCTAGATTGTAAAGTTGATTTGCCTATCCAAGTGTATGAAGATAGCCAATCGTGCATTGCATTCGCAGGCTCGGAAATAATGAAATCCACATCAAAACATATTGCTATCCGTCATGTGAATGTGAGAGATTGTGTACAGAATGGGGTAATCAAACTGGAGTATTGTCAATCACAAGATAATATTGCTGATTTGTTTACCAAGCCTTTGCCAGCAACATGCCATAATGAATTGATGACAAAACTGGGTTTATGTATATAGTGTATGTATGTATTGTATGTATGTATTGTTTCTGTTGGGGTTTTTCGCATTTAAGAAACAGAAGGGGTGTCATGGCTAAAATGGCCGCTGTTTCTTTAATGCGAATAAAGCTGGGTCAGCATGACTCAGCAGCCTGCACCAAGTTGTATATATAGAGTGAGAAATGTTAGTTTGGTTGCTGGTGTTTGGGTTGGTTGGTTGGTTAGTGTTGGTGTGTATAGTTGTTCAGTCGCTTTTGCACAAAGACTTTTAAGAATAAAACTCTGCAAGGACGTTTCTCGTGGACTCTTATGCCGCCAAGGGTCCGAGGACCAGGCTGAGGAGACAAAGGGAGGTCAGAACCCTTTCCTTCTTTTTTTGCTTTTTACAAACACTGACATACCATGTCATGGACTGCTGTTAAAATCAATATTCTGTTTTGATTTAAAACTTATAAAATGTCGGGTTGTAGCCGAAGGTTCTGTTCCTCCCAAAAGAAGGAGTCTTCCTCTCGTGGAAGAATGGGCTCGTTGGATCCAGCCCATTAAAAGCTGGATTTGGGTACATAATAAACAAGGAACTGGCCACATCAAGTCATAATATTCTGTTTGGAACAACAAGCTGGATATAATTGCTTCAGAATCAGATCTCATAATTTAAAAGCTTAAAAACTGATTTAAACATATGGTATTAAAGGAGAAAAAACTTTATAAAAATGAAATCTGAATTCAGTACCAACCACCATCTACATTTAGGGCCTGGTATTCTGTTGCTTTCTCGCTCTTCTTATAAAGAAAAACAACAATGCAGTTTTAAAGTAGAGAAATGCCCAGCAGTTTGCTGGTTTTGGGGAGGAAGCAGCATCATGGGCAATTTTATGTAATGCTGAAAGATTTGCAGAATTTTTTCTGATGTGAAAATAACAAGCTTAGTATTTGTGACCTAGATTACTATGTCTTTGTTGCAGTTATGAGTGAATGCACTTATGAGTGGGGTGTTTTTTTGTTTTGTTTTTTGTTTTGTTTTTTGTTTTTTGTTTTGTTTTTAAAGCAGCTCATTGGCAAATGTAGCCACAGGCTGCAAAGGGTTCAGTCAAGAAATCAATGCTCTTTTTCCATCTGACTGCCTTGAAGACTATGTAAATTAAATGTACTTAACCATAAAACCTATCTACATTGCTAGAGGTACAGTTGGCAGTTACAAACTACCACCAACTCCATTTTGGGAAATGGATCGATTTATATATTTGAAAACAGTCATAGCTAGGGTTCCTTGGAATTTCTCATAGTGACTTTCTAATAAATATGTAACTTGAACTAATAAGGTTTTATTCCTTATGAAATAAATCAGAGGGCCAATTATCTTCCCATTTTGCATCTTTGTTAGGCTGGCATTCTAAAGTATGAGAGCAAATACCTTAACATGTATATGACCGTATTTATCATAAATTTAAATAGCAAGAAAAATGCTCCAGGTTTCAGCTACTTTGATTTCCAGATGATTGAAGACTTGACTGAAAGGCACATAAGGGCTGCTTTCCAGAATTGTATGGAGTGCATTTCAATAATGATGGTGATGTTATTATTATGTGCATGAGTTTGAAAAGAACTAAATAGGTTGCATTGTTTAAATGGGCTAATTGGATTTAAGGGAAATAGGATGAACTGAGATGTTTACTGCTTATAATAAAATACTTAAACCAGTACATTTTGTTTGCTCAGTCCCAGTTTGTATTCAGGTAGCTCCAGATTGCTAACCTGCTGCATGTTCCTCCAAATAGTTTCAGACAACTCACATATGTAAAGGTACCATGCTGTGATTGTACTGATTTGCAAGAATGGATGGAACATGTTTTAAACTATTGCAGGTAGCAGGATATGACTATCCTCCATATTGCCCAGGAACTTGTATGATAGTCTGGAACAATTGCCACTGTGCGGTGAAATTCAGCATGCATATGAGCGTAACATTGCCCCAAAAGTCTTTCATAGTCCAACACACTTTCAAAAAGGGAAACTTGTTAAACATGAAGAAAAAAGGTAAAATGAAGTAGAATTAAGGGTTTGGGTATGGAGAGATTAACTCGGTCGGTGGACTGCAGCTGGGAAATAAATCTGTCACATGCCTATTACTGCTAGCCACAACTACTGCGGCAGGGGAGGCTGGTTTTGTTCCATTGGCATAATCCCAGAGAGGCCCAAAGAGAACCCTTGTCTGTGTAGCTCTACCAGGTTGTGTTTCTTTGTAGTGTGTGGCAAAAGAGACAAAACATGCAACTTTTTTCCTTTTATACACAAAAGATTCTACCAAGTGAATTCCATGGCCTTCTAACAAGTATATTCTAACAGTGTATATGAGTGTCTAATGAGAAAGGAAGGAGATTATTTGTGCTTTTGAAAATGGCATTCTGTTCCCTTGCCTTCACTACAGGCTTATGGGAGTGCTGCTCTTGCTTCTACTTCCTGGAAGCTTTCACCCTTCTGTTTATTGTGATGTAGGTGTGTCAGAACCAAGAGCTCATTCTGCACTAGGAATACTCATCCTAGCTTGACTTGCTATGGCATAGCAATCCAAAGATTTGCCGGAGGTAGAAATTGCAAAAGTTGCTGCTGAGAGCGCTAACAAGATTCCAAAATGCCCTTGTGGCATATGTTTAGATATCTTAGAAAGGGCTGCAGGGTGTTATTTAACATAAGGGATAAAATCCATAAGTAGTACTTCTCTCTTAATGCAAAGTAGCATTCTGAAACCCAGAAGAGCTTAATGCTTACTGTTCTAGTTGTGCAACACCGATATTCTAAATAAAGCAGGAGAGGCTGGTTCCTTGGATAACTGGGGCACTTACTGAGGATGACCAACCTCTGTCATTTTCAGTCAGTCTGCAATCTTCCAAGCAATTGTGGGTGGCTCTGCATGTCATTGTCTCTGGCTCCGCCTGCTCCTTTCCTCCCTGCCTTCCACCCTAGCAGTCCCAATGAACAACCGCCGCCCCAGCACATAATATAACTTCAGCAGTTAATCCCACTTGTTTCTTTTTTGTTTGCAAGCAAGCCCTTAATATCTTGTCCACATTTCTTATGCAGCTTCCTGCTTGTCTCAGAGATAGAAGGGGACTGCAAATGCTCTTCTCATATTTTTTTAGGAAGTGAAACTCTCTTAGGCTGCAATCCTATGGATGCTTAGTTGGGAGTCAGCTTTGCTGAACTTATTGGCTCTTACCTCTGAGTAAATCTTTGTAGGAACAGTCTGGGAATCTTAAATTCTGGAAGAGTAATTGTATTAATCTGTGCTAGAAAAAGCAACAAAAGTTTGCAGCACCTTAGTTTTAAGGTATTACAAGCCATTTTTTAGTCTAGAAAAATACAATAAGAGTTTTCATTAATTTATAGAATGGGGAATAAATTTATGAATGGAGACTAGATATTTTGGCAGTGTTTTCATTACTGGCATTTTCTCAAGGCAATCAAGATGCACATTTTTGCTCTCCTTTCATTTTAAACTTGTTAAAGTTTTCTGCAAAATGTGAACGTGGGCAGTGAGACATTCCATCTTTTTACATTCCAATTAAATTCCTAGGCATGCTCAGTTTGGGAGATTTGTTTATTGAATTTGAATGTTTGAGCAGCATGTAAGCCTTGCATGTTAAATTTTCTTCTTCTTCACCAGTTGAGTAAAATAATTTGCAGATATATCAATAACACTTTTTATCAACTAATTTGGATTAATGTTGGAAAAGCTTTAATTATGTTGGTTATTGCACAGGAATTGCAAGCTTAATTTATGCTGACATGGTATGTCTGATGCAACAGAAAGATAAAAGTCATAATCCAATACAGAAGGAAAGTATCTCATAACTTGCATTATTAATAATAAGAAATTAGGGGAAAAAATATGCAGTACAGTCCCACAGATGTCTTTTGACAAGTATACTCATTTGAGTTCAGTGGAATTTACTCCCACAGTAAGTGTCCATAGGTTGACATGAATTTCAGGTTGACATGAATTTAGCACACATAACATCTGGATGTTAAATTCATGGCTACAGTGGTACCTCGGGTTAAGTACTTAATTCGTTCAGGAGGTCTGTTCTTAACCTGAAACTGTTCTTAACCTGAAGCACCACTTTAGCTAATGGGGCCTCCTGCTGCCGCCACACCGCCGGAGCACGATTTCTGTTCTTATCCTGAAGCAAAGTTCTTAACCTGAAGCACTATTTCTGGGTTAGCAGAGTCTGTAACCTGAAGCGTATGTAACCTGAAGCGTATGTAACCCGAGGTACCACTGTACTTATTAAATAAATCTGGGCCATTATGCTAAATCTTCAGAGCGGGATAAAGGGCCTTTCCTCAATTCATATAATGTGCAACGATGGATGTACACGTTGATGGCAGGATACTAGAGCTTGTCAAATAGTGGCTTGTCAGTGGACGACCGGTAATTTAACTTCACATTTATTGCCATATTCAAGGAATTCAGAAATGTTTTTGTGTAAAAACAAAAGTCCACAAAGGTCTGCTTTCACCCTAACAATTACTGGTGGTTTCCACTGATTACTGTATTTTTCGCACCATAAGACGCACCGGCCCATAAGACGCACCTAGATTTTTGGGGGGGAAATAAAGGGAAAAAATTGTATTTCCCCCCCAGGTGCGCTGCGCTACACCAGGAGCTTGGGGCGTGCGGAGCTCAGCGCGCCCCAAGCTTCTGCGTGCCGGCAAGGTCTCCGCTAGCGTGGGAGAGCTGGGCGCCTCTCCCAGGGCTAGCGGACCCCTGCGCTAATCCAGAAGCTTGGGGCAGGCTGAGGTCAGCGCGCCCCAAGCTTCTGCGTGCCGGCAAGCAGTCCGCTAGCCCTGGGAGAGCCGCGGGGCTCTCCCAGGGCTAGCGGATCGCTGCGCTATACCAGGAGCTTGGGGCGTGCTGAGCTCAGCGCGCCCCAAGCTTCTAGGTGCGCACAAGCAGTCCGCTGCCGCCCCAAGCCTCGCGCACCCGGTGGGACCTCCTGCCGGGTGCGCGAGGCTTGCAGACACTCGCCCGAAGCAGGGGGAGCCCTCCTGAGGGCTCCCCGTGCTTCGGGCGACAGGCTGCCGCCCCAAGCCTCGCGCACCCGGTGGGACCTCCTGCCGGGTGCGCGAGGCTTGCAGACTCCCCGCACGCGCTCTTCCGGCTGGGGAGGTGACCCGCGGCTATAGAGGCTCCTGCCATAGCCGCACGTCACCTCTCCAGCCAGGAGAGGGTCGCGGGGGGCTGCTTTAGCCCCGTGCGCGTGCTCTCCCGGCTGGAGAGGTAACACGGGGCTGTAGAGGTTCCTGCCATAGCCGCGTGTCACCTCTCCAGTCGGGAGAGGGTCGCGGGGCTATGGCGTCTTCGCTCCATAGGACGCACACACATTTCCCCTTCATTTTTGAAGGGGGAAAAGTGCGTCCTATAGAGCGAAAAATACGGTATGTATACAAAAAGATTTGTTGGGAAGGGCTTGATTGTGTTTCATTTACAGAAGGAAGGACTAGCCTAAATAGCATAGATGCTCTATGCTAGCATCTTCATAATTTGAGAATCATTAGAGAATGTGGGTGTCAAATAAAATACAGTTATGGACCTAACAAGTTCAATCTGGTTGTTGTTGGTTTTTTTAAGTGTGCTTAAGTACTAATTGGGACAGATACGGTTGATGTCTATGTTTCATTCAGAGAGTTTAAGCACATGCATTTTTAGCAAAGTTTAAAAATACTTCGCAATATATAATATATAGCTGTGTAAACAGTTTAAAGTTTTTCTTCCTGGGTTGAATTAGTGTATTCATAATTCAGATGGTAATTTTCACTACCAACCAGATTGGGTCAAGAGAGGGAAAGAAAATGAGAACTGGGAGGCTAGCTTCAAGCCCTGCCTCTAGCATTGATTTGTTTTGCTGGCTTTCCCTTAAATTGTAGGTCGTTGAAATAAGCATTATTATTTTGCCCTGCTTTAGCTAGTTGACCACCCTAAATCAGGATTCTATAAATTTTATCTTGGCTAGTCATTATTTGTGCTCGCCATCATAGCTATTGCCCACTTTACTCTATAGGTTGCTTGGCGTATGCAATTACTGTAGAGGATGGGGCAGATAATTCATGTCATTTCACATTGTTGTAATGGGGTGTGACTTGTCTTGTCATGCTCCCCAAATCAAGTAACCTAAACCCCAGCCACATACCTGCCTGCCAGGCTAACTACCCCACTCCTTTCTCACTACATGACACCACCTGAATGTAAGTGGTTAACAGGCCTGGTGTGGAGGAACAAGAGGAGCAGTGGCTCAGATCCACTGCCAACTTTCCTGGTTCTCCTGGCTGCTGAGACTTGATATTGTTGCACATCTTACACTTGTTCCTCTCAATATGCCATCAAGAAAATGATGAATGGGCATCCTCTGCCGATCCTAGTATCCTGTACGTACCTAATGCACACAAAATAAGGTTCTTTGCATGCAACAAAAAAACTTGGAAGAGGACAGAGCTGGTCTGTTGTGCCCAACACAGAATGCTTCTTTCTTCCAGAGGTCCCTGCCAAGTGCAGATAATGCATGGAAAGGAATCTTTGTACTGGGTAGGGATGCTCACTGATAGAGAGGAACATTTGCTTCTGGGGAACTAGTGAGGGTATGTAGACCCCTGAATTGTTTTTGGAAACACAGATATAGAGTCACAATTCAGCAAAATACTCAAGCATATTCTTTACAAGTTTCAGCAGCTCCACTATAACTTTGCTTTGAGAAGCCATGTGCCAAACGTTTATATGCATCCTCATTACACTAGCACAATAAACCAGAATTGGAATTACTCATCCTTCTCTACTGCCAGTCTGTGATGTGTCAAGGAAAATGATCGTATTTCATGCAAGTGCAACAATTTTGCATATAAAAAATGAAACACTATATTGTAGCATAACTTATGAAGGAAACTGGCTTTGAAATTGATGAATGCTGCTTCGTGGTTTCAGATCTCATGAGGGAGTATTGAAATAAGCTGAATGTGTGGATTTGATTTTTTGCATTTAAAGAAATAGCACATGTACACACACATACACATACAATTAGACATTCCTAGAATACCTGCCTTTGGGGGGGGGGGTATTTTCTTGATCATGTGCCGTTTTTCATAGTACTGTGCTAGCAAACTGCTATAATTAGATTAACAGCCTGCTAAACAGCAGTGACAGTATCCAAGTCTCAGAGAGCATGTGCTAGATTCTTCATGCGCCTTTCTCCGATTGGCTGCTGGCGTTTGCTGCTTGCCAATTTGATAGGTTTCCACAGTAATCTTTATGCTGCATTAGAGACATAGATACAGAGGTACAATGTTCATGCAACGGTGGAGGAAGTCTGCCTCTTCTGTGTAGAATAAAAGAAAAGCCTACAGACGATAGAGGCATTGCTCTTTGTTATAAACCCATCAGCATTTAACAACTGCTGGCTGCAAGCAGAGGTCAGTGAAGGAGTTTCAGTTAATGGTAATTACTTTCAGGTCTTTATCTCCCCCCCATAAAACACATCCATGCATGAAATGAATACAGTTAATCATGTCATCTGTTTAATTTGATCTTGCTTTCATTAATATTGTGTGTACTCCAGCGAGATGGTCATCACATTATAAAACACATCATTATACTAAGAATTTAGCAGAGAAGTATAATGTGTACTGCATGAAGAAATAGCTCTCATATGAAATCTGGAGCGTGGCATGTACCTTTTTTGTTATTCTAAGAGCAGTGTTGGTGTTTATTTGAAGGGGGTGGCTGAATATTTGAATTAGAGCATATATGACTTTTGCCTTTCATGGAGACGGAGATATTTCTATGTAATGATCAGATAACAAGGAATAATGTCAGGATGTATGCTTTAATGTGATCGGTGCAATAACTGCCTGCCTATTTATGCATAGGGAAAGGAATTCAGATTAATATGCTCCATTGTCTGTCTGTCACCTTACATTGTTTGGGTGAATTCTTTGTGTGATCCTTTGAATTTTTTAAGTAGCCTTTCGAAAACATCCACTATAGTGCAGTGAATCCATCTCTGCATACTCATTGTTCCCAAAGGCCAAACAGTGAGATCAAGCTTGTGTGTGTGTGTGTGTGTGTGTGTGTGTGTGTTTGTTTAAGGACCTTGCCCTGAATGTAGTGAAAGAGGTATATATTGCTGCAGTGATATATCTGACAAGCTTGGGTGGGTTTTTTTGGTTTTTGTTTTTTTGGTGGGGCGGGGGAGCTGTTCAGGAAAAAACCATTTCCGAAATTTGATTCATCTTGTATTGTCCTGTTTTTTCATTTGGGATTTGTGTGGTGACCAATCCAAACTTATTCAAAACTATGCCGATTGCGAAGGTTTATTAAAAGAGCAGTCAAAGAGAGCTCTTTCTCGATGTAGTCTCAGAGTGCACTGTGACTTACAGTGTTCAAATGCATGGGACCTTGCACATGATGACGATGGTTTTAGTGGGTTTGTGCAGGAGAGGTTCTTTGAGGATGTTCCCTTGGTTTGTTTTGACTGCTGATAGCCCATAAATGTGCATTAGGTCACCAGTTGTCCAGCTGGCACTTCGCCACCATGCGTCTGGGTAACAGGAGATTTGCCTCAAGTGAGCACAAGCTATGGACTTTCACTACTACTTTGCTTTGACTTCTTATCTCTCCCACTAATCTCTGGCTCCCTCCTCCCCCCCAGTGAAGTTTTGCACTGCATTGCAAAGCAAAACTAGGTGAGTCATAGCTATCGGTCTTTTGCCCATAAAAGCAGATTTTTTTTGTCATTTGTTGTCAGCTTTGTGCATTTTACATTTGAACACAGAGAGGATGGAAAGCAAACACAAGAAAGTAGTCGTTCATTAAATATTTTACTGAGTTTAACCTTCAGCCTAGATTGTTTTAATATGGTGCATAATGTTGATAGTTTGTTTTGTTCTATTTGTAGAACAAGAGTTAAACTAGTGGTTATGACTGACATCCCAAATTTGGTTCATCACACTTTTGAATCTGAGCCCAGCTATGAACTGGTTGGTGGCTTTTGGCAAGCCTCTCAACCTCAACCTTCCTCTCCCAGCTTTAAAATATTAATAATACTCATCATATTACAGGATTAAATTGATAATATATGCAAAGAACTTTGAACATGAATGTGGGGGTGGAACTGTGGATTTTTATTTTTATTTAATTTACTTGTCTATTGCCTTAAAGAAACTTCAGTACCAGTGTTTTCTGAACTCTGTATTCCCAGAAATTATAGAATAGCCTTTTTGCATAGCAACAGTTAAGTCTAGGACAATGATGAATAGAGAGAGTGGGTGTGCACATACAACCTGTGTGTTACTGTCTGCTAGCCCCTCTCTGTGCTATATTGCCAATTATAATTGTCCTGTGTTTTCTTTTTCAATAGACCTACTGCCTCTTATAATTATCTATGTGGGTGGAAAATAAAATGTTGCAGTCTTTTTATGGCATGGCACTTGATGCTGCCAGTGCCTTGCAGATGTTGACAGCAGCTCATGTGACAGTTCTAGACAGTTTTAATTCAAAATGAGAACTACCTGTCTTTTCTGTGCCAGCAACTACCGGTATATAGGACAAGCTCTAGTTTTCTGAAAACATGGATGTAACTCCTTAATTTGTGGCAGGTTTTATATGCATCTCTTAATAACCATTTCATGCATGTGGTAACTTCCATACTGAAAGCTGTTTCTGACACAGTAACCTTGTCAGCCTTTCCCAACCTGGTGCCCTCCAGAAGATATTATTGGGCTACAAAAACAACAACAACAACGAAGAACACCTTCTTCACCCACCTGTATTGCATCTGTGGAAAGCAGCAGCAGGAGACTCTTTCAGGTGGTTCACAATATAGCGGAACAACCTGCTGCATCAGGGCCCAGTACAGGCCACATGATCTCCTGCAATGATTTTGCAAAGTTTTTTGCAGATAAAGTCGCTCAGATTCGGGAAGAGATAGACTTCACCGTGGGAGCAGGGCCGGGCCGGGAGAGTACTAGAGTCCTGTCTAGTCAAGTTGTGTGGGATTAATTCCAATCTGTTACCTCTGAGGATGTGGACAGGCTGCTTGGACGAGTGAAACCAACCACCTGTCTCCTTGATCCTTGCCCATCCTGGCTTATAAAAGCTAGCCAGGAAGGGCTGGGCAATGGGCTTCACGGGGTGGTGAATGCTTCTCTCTGTGAGGGAGCCTTCCCAGACCCACTGAAAGAGGCAGTTATCAAACCGCTTCTTAAAAAACCATCTTTAGATGTGGCCAATATGGCCAACTATCACCCAGTCTCAAATCTTCCATTCTTGGGCAAGGTGATTGAGTGAGTGGTTGCTGAACAACTCCAGGCACACCTGGAAGAAGTGGACCATTTGGATCCCTTCCACTTGGGATTCAGGCCTCATCATGAGACTAAAACTGCCTTGGTCACACTGGTCGATGATCTCCGGCGGGCTAGGGACAAAGGTGAGAGCTGTTTCCTAGTTCTGCGGGATCTCTCAGCGGCTTTTGATACCATTGACCATAACATCCTCCTGGACCATCTAGAGGGGCTGGGAGCTGGGGGCACTGTTATACGGTGGTTCCGCTCCTTCCTCCTGGGCCATGTTCAGAAAGTGGTGGTGGGCGATGAGTGTTCAGACCCCTGGGCTCTCACTTGTGGGGTGCCTCAGGGTTCTGTCCTCTCCCTCATGCTTTTCAACATCTACATGCAGCCGCTGGGAGAGATCATCAGGGGGTTTGGGTGTCCATCAATATGCGGATGATAGCCAGCTCTACCTCTCTTTCAAATCAGAACCAGTGAAGGTCCTGTGTGAGTGTCTGGAGGCAGTTAGAGGATGGATGGAGGCTAACAGATTGAGGTTGAATCCTGACAAGACAGAAGTACTGTTTTGGGGGGACAGGAGGTGGGCAGGTGTGGAGGACTCCCTGGTCCTGAATGGGGTAACTGTGCCCCTGAAGGACCAGGTGCGCAGCCTGGGAGTCATTTTGGACTCGCAGCTGTCCATGGAGGCACAGGTCAATTCTGTGTCCAGGGCAGCTGTTTACCCACTCCATCTGGTACGCAGGCTGAGACCCTATCTGCCCATGGACTGCCTTGCCAGAGTGGTGCATGCTCTGGTTATCTCTCACTTGGACTACTGCAATGCACTCTATGTGGGGCTACTTTTGAAGGTGACCTGGAAGCTACAACTAATCCAGAATGCGGCAGCTAGACTGGTGATTGGGAGCAGCTGCCAAGACCACATAACACCGGCCTTGAAAGACCTACATTGGCTCCCAGTACGTTTCTGAGCACAATTCAAAGTGTTGGTGCTGACCTTTAAAGCCCTAAATGGCCTCGGTCCAGCATATCCAAAGGAGCGTCTCCACCCCCATCGTTCTACTCGGACACTGAGGTCCAGCGCTGAGGGCCTTCTGGCAGTTCCCTCACTGTGAGAAGCCAAGTTACCAGGAACCAGGCAGAGGGCCTTCTCGGTAGTGGCACCCGCCCTGTGGAACGCCCTCCCACCAGATGCCAAAGAGAACAACAACTACCAGACTTTTAGAAGACATCTGAAGGCAGCCCTCTTTAGGGAAGCTTTTAATGTTTGATGCATTACTGTATTTTTATATTTTGTTAGAAGCCGCCCAGAGTGGCTGGGGAAGCCCAGCCAGATGGGCGGGGTATAAATAATAAATTATTTATTATTATTATTATTATTATTATTATTATTATTATTATTATTATTATTTATATTATTATTATTATTATTAACAACTTTGGAATATCTTTTTTTTATTTCCAGACTGTTTAACTAATTTTGGAAATTTTGACTGCTGCTGGCTTTTAATTTTAACATTGTACTTCTTGTAGCTTGGTGTAAAATATATGTTTACATATGTTAAAAAAATTTGGCAAGCCACCTTGGGAGGGCAGTGTGTATGCTTTAAATAAGTAAATACAGCAAGGTGAAACAATATTTTGACCAAGAGTTATAAAGAAGTATTTTTTTTTCTTTTACCTGGTTAAACATCAGTTTTCCCAGCTGATAGAAATGCACTTCAACTTCATAATACACTCTCATAAAAAATTCATAACTCCTACTTTGTCAGAGAAATCTGATTTTCCTTGGATACATAAATATTGCCTTTGACAAGAGAATGTCCTCCTGACAGGCAGTGAAAATGTGCTGTAAAACTTTAATATTTCAAGGTGGGCAATCAAACCAGTTGCAAAGAGGCTACAGTAAAAACTTCCACACATGGCTAGTTTCACTCAGGAAGAAGTTGGATTTTTAAGGGAATGCATGATATGAAATAATTTGCTCACACTTTGTTTTAGCAGACAAAACATTCACCCATAGCTAAAACTGCTTGATTTCTGCTCTGTTTCACCAATTGACAAGCCCCCTATTAAGCTATTAATCCAGCAGATATGAGAAAATGCAGCACTCAACTCTTATTTTCCAACTATCTTGGTCTGCCTGTTACAGCTCCGTTAATTTTTGTTGTTGAAATGGTGCTTGTATCATTATCTCTCAATATGAAAATATGATACACTAGCCAACAGTATTATTATCTCATAAAAGTGCAGGGACATGTTATCTTTCAAAGACATTAATTTGCATTTAAAATGGTTCTGATATATTGTCATTCTCACTGAAAGCAAAGTTGTTTACACTGTGTCCGCTTGCCATAAACCCAAGTTCTCTGACATCAAAGATATGTCCATGGTTGGGGTTCCCCCCCCCCGCCCGCTTCTTTTGGGGAGTGGGGTGGGCTAGTGACATCTCCAGTGTCTTAACTACCAGCATCCCTTTCCAATGTCACCACCTCCTCAGTCCCCTTTCTGTGTGCATGCACACTACTTCCAGCAGTGTAAAGGGGGTGAAATGACAGTAAAGAGGAATGGGATAGACTACAGCTGATTCTTTCTTTGGCTCCTTTTGGACCTACTAGCCCTGATCTTCTTTGAAGCAAGTTCAGTGCTGGTGGGATTTTATTTGCTCCACTGGAGAATGGGAAGTCATTCCGGAGCCCCCTGCATCATCCACAGCAATAGCGGATTTAGTAGAACATGACACTCTTTCATGCTGTTTTCCCCTGCCAGCGCCAGCCTTCTGCTTCAAATCTGTTTCCTTTTCCTTAGCATCTCTGATTGGGACTTTGCCAGTTGGTGATACTGAACTTGGGTGCATAGTACATAGCTACAGAGGCAACAAATTGCTTGTAAGCTCTTCTTTGAAATCCTGAAGGTTTTGTTTCTGGTTCTTCCCCCTCCCTTTTTATTACAGCAGGAAAATGTTGTATAGTGGCATGGTAATGTGAAAGGTTTAGAAGATGTGTAAAAAGAAAAGGAGTGAAAGTGGTCTGTTTTCCAAGTGCTATAGTTTTGATATAGTTTACCAACATTAATTAGGAACATAATGAGGACATGGGTAACTTAGCAAGGCATATAACCTACATTCTTTCCTTTGGGCTTTCAATGGATAAGTTTGTTTTGAAGGTATGTGCTGTAAAGAGAGATTTCTGTTGGGAAGAGATGACTGGAGCAGCATTTTTCATTGATTGTGGAAGTAGTTTTTCTATAGCCAGACTCTAAAAAGGAAGACCTTTAAAGACCTTTATCTTTCAAAAACAATGCAAGCTATTTGGATTTTTTCTTTTCTTTTCTTTTTAATGAAATAGGTGCCCTGTAAAACTCATTTTCAGATGTCTTGACAGAAATGAAACCTTTTCCATAGCTATATCAGGTGGTCTAATTAAAGCTATAGGATAATATTATTCTATATTATCCTAGAATAATATAGGATTATTCTAGCATAATCCTGACTCTAATAAGAAATATTATACTTAGTGAATAACAAGACATCCAACTTCTAGTGCTGTCTGCACACTGGCAAAGTTTGTGATGTGAGATAACTACGTGAAAAAAATTGGGCGAACATGTTTTTAGCATCTGATGTTATTTGTACCGGTAATTTTCATGTGTATTTTACATAAACCACCTAGAGTTTTTGATTCTTAAGCAATATATTAATCCAGTTAAATCAACAATTTATCAAATCAAATAATCAAATAATCAAATAAAAATTAACATAAATGTGTTGTTATTATCCATGACGCATTGTGCCAAATCATTTATAGGGTGAAATTTCACTGGTCTGCTGATGACACACTGCCCCATTTCTCCTTTTCATAACATTGTGCTATTGTGATGCCTTCCCTGAATGATCTGCCTGAGTTCAAGCATAGACTAGATGATAATGAAAAAGCTTAAATTGAACCGAGACAAGAGAAGATGAGGTGGTAACAGTTTGGGTCAGTTAAAAATGGTATTCTGTGTGCCTCTTTCTCCTGATTTCAGCAATAATGTTTCATTCAAAAACAATTTTTTTCAAAATGCCTCTTTCACTCAAAATAATGTTTGCTATCTGCAAATAGCAGTAATTTTAAACCAAGTGAAAATCACAAATGAACTTCTGCTGCCTATGGCAGTTGCTCTTGCAGAACTGTTACCCACCTGATTTTATCGTAGTGATACAGAAATTAAATATTTTTTCTACAAGTTGCTAGGTTTGCTTCCTTTGCAAATGTGTGAAATAATTGTTCTTTGTTAACAAATGTGTTACCATGGAAACCCTCCAGGCTTCTTTACAAACATTATTGCTATGCATGTATACAAAGAAGATATTATAGATCCAGTGTCTTAAATAACTGTTAAATGTTTGACTACAGAAATATGTACACATCAAAGTTCACCATAAAAACCTTATGGCTAAAAAGTGTGCTTGAGTAGTTGCAGGATGGTTCTTTTTGGATTTTTTTTGGGGGGGTGAATTTTGGGGGATCCTCCAAGCTCTTGAATTTTTGCTGGAGACAACGTCAGCAAAGTCCTGCTTGCACCTGCTGCAGAATATATCTTCTAAGGGCAAGTACGTTTCCTCCCGGAGTTCCCTGCACACAGCAAGCATTTTGGGAGGAAAGGGTGATTAGCAACACAAGCAATGGTTTTGCCTAATAAGGCAAGCTGAAATTTGTTGTTGAAAACTTGATTACACTAGGACAGAGTTGCTCGAATTGAGCTCTAAAGTTTAACATGATTAGTAGACCTTGGGCAGGGAGCTCAGTTTGCTGGACTTGCAAATAAGCAGACTGATGATGGTACAAGAAGTAAGGCAGTGGAGCCTGGTAGCAGGGCTGTAGCTAGGGGGTGGTGAGGTGGACCCCCATCAGGGGTGCAGGCATGGGGGGGGGCTAAAAATATGTCCATAAATATGTCTATGAATAAAAATACAGTGGTACCTCGGGTTAAGAACTTAATTTGTTCTGGAAGTCTGTTCTTAACCTGAAACTGTTCTTAACCTGAAGCACCACTTTAGCTAATGGGGCCTCCTGCTGCTGCCGCACCACGATTTCTGTTATCATCCTGAAGCAAAGTTCTTAACCAGAGGTACTATTTCTGGGTTAGCAGAGTCTGTAACCTGAAGCGTCTGTAACCTGAAGTGTCTGTAACCCGAGGTACCACTGTACTGATTATTGCCTCATGATAAAATGTTTTAAATAGAGGGTGAATTGAATGGGGGGGGTTGGAGGAGAGGCGGAAAGAAGAACTAATTTGTCAGTGGCTAGGGAATGCACTCTGAACAATTCTGCAAGGGGCGCAAGATCACCTAGTTACGGTTCTGCCTGGCAGCTAACTCACGTAACAGGTAACTCACGTAAAGCCAATATTGTGTATTGTGTATTGTCAAGGCAGCCCTGAAACCACCTCCATGTGAGCATCCCTACCTTTCCAAAGCTGGTGCATTGAGGAGGCATTTTTGCCGTCGCCCAACCACCACCAAGCAAGGTGGGGAGCTTTTAAGCCATCCAAGTTCTTGCAAGGGCTTCCCAGAGCTTGCTAAGCAAGGTGGAGAGTTTAAAAGCTTTTTCCAAGGTAGAAAGAGCTTTTAACCTCTCCTCCTCGTGCACGTTTAATTTGTGTGATTTAAGCTGGCTGGCCAACAAGCATGTAAAGCTGAAACCATGCAAGTTAAATGTGTGTAAGTTGTGAGTTACCTGTACTTTGCCCTATACGACTAAACCTCTTCTTAGTATATTTCTTTCACATAGCCTACAAGTTTTTGAGCTGGTGTACGGGCTGAATACAGCAGGGCTTACCAACTTTTGATGACAGTAGGGAATTTAAAGGCCAGCTAATGAGTAATCAAGTGTATTAAGAGACATTGAGCAGGCTTATCAGATCATAATCTCAGGTTCATATTCTGTAATGCTGATTTCTCCAACTATTGTCTACTGCCTAACTTATAGTTGTTTTCTCAATGCTGTAGGTCAAATCCTACACACGTTGCTTAAGTCTTGGACAAATCCACTTTTTTAAAAAAAAAAAATCTGATCTGATAATTCAAGGTTGTTTTCTCAGGGATTCTGACATCATGCTTCTATTTGCAACATCATGTAGCTGCCTGGTATGAAACCATCCACTTTTTTCTTTTTTTCTTTTTTTGGTTCTCTATATTCCAGTTTCAAAAAACATATTTTAGGAATGGACCACTCTGCAGCCTGCTGCAATATCCATAGTGTAATGGTTCTAGGGGTTGCTCGTGTGTAAGCCGGTGCTTATCTCCCCGGCTGGGTGCAAACACCTGGCTGGGTTGCCAAAGTGAACCTTTTCTGTCCGGACAGCCACTCACCCGTGGCTGACTCAATCGCTGGCAGAATCCATCAGTGGGTGTTTCTTAAACTTCTTCCAGCAAAGAAGCTCTTTGACGCCTAGTCTCCTCCTACTCTCTCTGCGTGAAAGCCTTCTGCGCAAGGAGGGCGTGGGCAACGGAGGACCCCTACTCTCCCCGCTGGTCCCAGACAAGGAGTCATGGGACCGCCTCGCCGCTTCCCCCATCTGCCCCCCTTCTCCACTGGTGCTACGCTGATTCTCTTCCCCAGAAGATGGGCTGCTTCTCCCGATCCCTGGACGCTCTCTGGAATCCCTCTGGCTTTTGCTCTCTCCCTCCGGCACTGATGGCAGTTCCCTGACACATAGCATATACAATAAACTTATTGTTAGAGTAGGCTGATGCGGATATGACTTTGCTACCAATGGTGATAATGGCAAAATCAGGATTTGTCCTTATTTTCAAAGAAACTCTTTTCCATTAAACTAACGTTTCAAGATCTGACATGGCGACTGTATATTCCTACATCACAAGAGATGTACCTTTTGAAATATCCCAACAGTTTTCCACATTGAGATGTCAGAAAACTTCAATCAAAATCGATACACTTAAATCACAACAGCTGATGTATTTTAAGGCCACAGTCAGACAGCAATTTTGTCCTTTTGTCCTGACATTTATGTAGCTGATAATTTTCACATTTTATGTAACCTTTCACATATGAAAGCCACTTCTGGATATTTACCATAATCAGCTTGGAAGCTTAGGCATATCTGCGATAGCTCAACCAGGAGAGCATGAGACTCTTAATCTCAGGGTTGTGAGCTTAAGCCCCACGTTGGGCAAGATTCCTGCATTGCAGGAGGTTGTGCTAGATGACCCTTGGGGTCCCTTCCAACTCTACAATTCTAGGCTTCCTTGATAATTGCATCAAGAAATGAACTCCTTTGCAGCCCTGTTAGAAAACCTGAATTTTTCTTGTGGTTTTCATGGATAATACCATCTCTGCTCACATGACAAAATGTGGGGCAGTTCTTTCCCACCATTTTCATGGGTGAATAATGAGGAAACAGAAGCGCACATGAACATAAAGGGTGATGACATGTCCAGTGACATCCAGTGTTGTGCTACACAGTGTTCACTGGCATGAATCAAATTTAGCATGACATGGCAGTATATCAATCAGAAAGCCACAATTCCATAATGCAACAACTAATGCAGTGTAAAATGAATATTAGAAATCAAGACAGAAGTACTAGCATAATGACCAGAAAAACTAGAGCAATAATCTCCATGTCTGAATGCACCTGGAATCTGCATCTGGAAACTTTTACCAGGTCAATCGTGTTCCTGTTCTCCACGCCTAATTGATCATATTGTTCAGCATTCTTATAATTTTCCTTATATTTATAAATAGTAATAGGTTCCATGATCTTTATTGTACTTTAATCAACAGATCTCCTAGAATTTTGGGAGGTAGGGAAGGGGTTTCCAACTACCAAGATTCATCAGGTTCTTGAAATGCTGACAAGTATTTGTCTAAAGCAAATCACCACTGAAGAATCTGCTAGAAGTGTTGCTACACTGTTTATTTTACCTACATAAGCTGATTCTATTTTATTAGACTTTCTGAGGAGAGAAGTTGCTATTTCTATCTTAGTTTTTCATTTCTTGAAACAAGTGAAGTGTAAATGAAAGAGTTGTTTTAACCTCTTTTCTTCTCCAGATGCTATGTTTACTTAAAATCTAATCACTAAAGTGTTTGCAGGTCATCAGTTTATTTAGCACTGAAGGTAGTATGCACAGTCAATATGTGCAATATGCTGTGTTCAAAATTTTCAATTATATCATGGATCCATTACATAAGCAACAGGAATTCAACTTGGTTAGAAGTTTATGCATCTTGGCATTAGTGTACAAACTAATTTATTTTTCATATGATATCATATTATATACTAATTGAACTTGTTCTGCAATATACTAACTTGATGTTAATCCATATGATCATACTGTTTGTTATCTGTGTACAATTTTGGTTTAAGTATCCATGATTTGAATTAGGTGGCCAGACTGTTTGCATGTTGAAGGTATATAAAACAGCCTACACCTCCCATTGTATACACTAAATTACTTTTGTAAAGCGCAAAAGGGAGCCTTCTATCTTCTGTTATCTTGTTCAGCTGGCTATATCTCAAGCTGGCTGACCAGCTATCACTTGCCCATTCATGGGCTTTTGAAACTTTTAACTATTTGTCTACATTTTCCAAAAAGTTTATCCGTATTTTCACTTTCAACTTTTTGCCACCTACATTTTTTAAGCATAGCAGTGTTCAGTACAAGACTGCTTGGCAGCATCAACCCACACAAATATAATTACATTTGGTGGCAGGAAAGTTTAAGCAGAGTGAGTCATATTTTGGTGAATATGGTTGTAGACTCTGCTGTGTAGCCTTATTTTTTCTTTTTATTTCCTATAAATCTGCTGAAACACAGATCACCTGTCTGTAGATGTGATTTCTTTTGCAGCCAACCCCCTGCTGACACACACATGCTCACATATATTTTTTACCTTCTCACATTAAAACAAATATTGTGATTCTGAAGGCTTATTAGAAACAATGCTATCCCAAACAGAGATAAATTAGCCAAAAGAAACTTATGTATGATCAGCAAGAGCTTTTGAGGCCAGGAGTGAAGGAATTGTTTGGTGGTGGTACTATGGTATGCCATAGGAGGTATTCTACTGATACACCCCAAATTTAACTATTTCTGTGTGTCTTGTGTTCTGTGTCTCTATAATAAGTGAGGCTCAGGCAGAATAGGGCAAATTTTGGAAGGAGTCTGTTACTGGCTTGAAAATGTTTGCCTGTGCAAAGACACCAAAAACAATGGCGCTTGCATTGAATGGTCACATGATATCACTTTGTAGATTACTCGGGCTAAAATGTTTAATGCCATCATCACACTTATTACATGATGCCTGAGTGATTAGGATAATGTTCTTACTGTTGTAAAAGGATGCAGTTGCTTATCAGGTACTTAGCAGCCTTTGAAGAGCAGAGAAAGGTATTAGCAGACAGGTGGGAGGCAGTTTTGTCCATTGAAAATGCTGCCTTTTGTGCAAAAAAAATGCATGTGAATATTTGTATAACCAATGGCTGACATATTAATTGCTTGATGTGCCTATTCAGTTAACTCTGTAGACCCCCTGTAGTGTCCCCAAGATAGAACCCTGGCCGTCTTAAGCATGATGTCTATGGCATACAAAAGGAATAAACAACACTTGGGATTTATAGCAGCTGATATTCTAACTTGGTTCTGTGCTCTTCTTCCCTCTGCGCTTCATAAAAGTTTTATTCTAAAAGAATTTGAAGAGCTCTTTAGACTGGAGTTGCAAGCCTCATTGTCCCAAGCATTAGATAAGGTGGTATGCCTGTGTCTGGCTATCACTGCAAACTGCCATGGTAGGCATGAATGAATTACGTATAGGAATACATAATCAAATGCCATTTTTCTAGCCAGGTTTCTCCCATGCCCCCAACTTACTAATTTTCTGGGTGGAGGAATATTCTTTTCCTTCCCTCATACAAGTTCACACCTCAAAACTAAATCAAGGCACTGATTCATTACCTCAAACTGCTGGTTTTTTTGGTAACTTGGCTTGGCTCTTCTGACCTTTTTTTGGAATTCATATCTCTCCTTCCAGGAGAACTAAAAATGTAGTCTAGCACGACAGTTTGCTGGTATATTGAAGCAATTATTTCTACATAATAATGCATAGATAATATGCAATGGTGTTGCTTTCAAATTTGTGTTACTTGATCTTTTAGGTGTAAATTCCAAGAGATACATTGTATTATTAGGGAGTCGTTTGAAGGTAGACGTGCTGGCCCATAAGAAAAATGGCAAAATCTGCATTAGGGGATTACCTTCATTAGGCCAACCAAATTTTATGCTGAATATAGGATGCAGCTACAGCAGGCGTCAGCTGCATCAAACGTACAGTCCAGAGAGTGCATATCAACCCCACCCCCTTCATGATACGCATGTGTACTGTTGTGTGCTAGTGCTGCGCTTGTGATGACAAATGAGAGTTAGATAGCACCTCATAATATCAGTTTAAACTTTTTCAGAGTTTTCATATTTAGCCTGTGGAATGCTAATGATGCTGTGCTTCAAGAGTAATCACAGAATATAACTGGCCTCTTGTCTGATAACTATTCAGTCACTTGAAAAATGTGTTGATTTATTTCTACTCTCTTAGAGTATTTTTTTTTCTTTTTTGGTAGGACTGAAATTACTGCAACATTGACTTGTAATTTTCATCCTAGGTTATCTGTGCCAAGAACAAATGCTACTTACACTTCTGCAACACAAAAATAATGTGCTGCAGAAGAAGAAGTAGAAATGGTTTAATTTAAGCACAAGCTTAGCAAGTTCCTTATTTACTGAACTAACGTTTTGTTGGAAACAATATTTTTCCCCCCAACAATGTTTTTAATTTTAATGTGCTATATAAACAGCAACTTGTTTTTGGAAGAGGCTGCATGATAGAATTTGAAGTACTTCAACTGGGTTTAATTTCCACTGCATTGAAGCTAGTGACTAAGCTTCCATTGAAATTGAACAAAAGAGATAAATAGTCAAGGATGTGCAAGGATGAACATTAGGGGGTGATATTTATTTTTATTTGTTCTTGTCCTGTTTATTTATTTTCTTTGATTTATCTCTCTCCTGATCCAGATGTTAATGGAGAAGAATAGCTGCAGGTCACCAGCATACTGATGCCACTATGTTCCAACACTCCCAATAACCACTCCCAGTGGCTTCATATATTATTATTATTATTATTACTACTATTATTAATAGTATTTATTTATTAAATTTCTACAGCACCTTCACCCAAGGATCACAAGGATTACAATATAAAAACACAAAGATGCATAACAAACTAAAACAATAATCACACACACACACATTGTTTAAAAGGCCATAGATTGTTTAATTAGCCAAAGCCATAGCATATAGATGTTAAATAGCATTGGAAAGAAAATAGTGCCCCAGGGAACCCCATAGCACAGGTGCCAGGTAGTCTTAAGAACACTCCCCCAATGCTACTCTTTGGACTTGATGATGTAGGTAGGAATGGAACCCCTATAGTACAGTGCCTCTGATATCCACCCTACACAGCCAGTTTAGAAGGATACCATTGTCAATAGTATCAAAAGCTGCTGAGATATCAAGTAGTAGCAACAGGATTGAACTTCCCAACCCTTTCCCATTACAGATGACTGTCCTCCAAAGATCCTGTGCAGAAGAAATACATAGAAAATTGTTAGATTCACTCTCAAGTGTGCCTTTCTATGTACTAACATAAAGCAGAATGTTAAAGGTGGTATTGTGCCTATTTCTCAGTTTTAAGCAAAAACTCTTAAGGTACAATAAGTCTTATCCCCTCCACGGATTGTGTCATAGACTGGCTGGATGCCAAGGAGTGATGGGAGGCGCCAGCTGAGGAACCCCCAAGGGGATAAGACTCAGGGCCTGAGGATTGGTGGTGGGATGATGATGATGAATGGTCAGAGGGAGAAGACTGGGAGGAGGAGATGTCGGAAGCTGAAGAGGTAACAGGGTTTGGTGAGCAGGAAGAGAGCAGTCCAGAAGCAGAGGCCAACGAGGAGGGGGATCAGGAAGCAGGGATATGAGTCAAGCTGGTGATGAAGCCAGGGTGTCTTCCCCTCCTGCTGTGACCACATCTGTACTTAACTATTATTTATTCTTCTAATTTTATCCCCATCTCTATTAATTGCAAGCGTTTAATCAGAGCCTGCTCACTTACTTTGATTTTGTTGTGTCTCTGTAATAAATCAAACCAACAAGCACATCTATGATGATCTGGGTTTCAAATTCATTTTTGTTTGTAAGCCAAGTGGACACAGAGAGGGTGGGTGTCAAGATAATTGGTATTCCCACAATTGTTGTACAGATTTTATAACAAGAATAGGGTCTGTCTTAAGAACAGGAATGTTGTCACATCAGCCAGGCAACTGGAAAGAAAGCAATTGAATGGAAGTAAGGAATTGTATTAATGGATTGGATTTGTGAGGAACAATGACAAGTTTTGCACTCTCTTCTGTCTAAACTGTTCAGTGGGTCACTGAAATGGTGACATCTCACTAGTCAAAATGGCATGAATTAGGGTAGTCATATATATGTTTCTCTGATATAGTGAATTATTTGTATTGGGTCTCTGAAATGATTCACAGATCTGTTTTACTATAGTGCTACATTGTTGGACTAGGTCTCAGAGAACATTCAGCTCTGATTCACTGGGTGACCTTGGGCCAGTCACCATCACTCAGCCTAACCTACCTCACAAGGTTGTATGGAAGACAAAATGGGGAGGACAAAACAATGCACTGTATATCACATTGAGCTCCTTGGAGAAAAGTTGAGATATAATTGCAGTGCTTTGGGAGGACCCGGGGGGTGTAAAAAATGAAGTGCCAGTGCTCATATCTTGATAAAACTGCCTTGGGTGCCAACACAGAGTGGCTGCCATAAGCAGCAAAACAAGATGGTGGTACTCTATAAACTGTACAGGTCTAGTTAAATAAATGTGTTGGCCTTGGAGTACTTTCTCTGCAACATTGATAGATATCTCTGGCAGATAGGTTGCCTCTGTGTGTGATGTCCAAGATAATTCAGGGAAAGGATCTCTGCCCCCAGCCTCAGGGTTCCAGGGCTGTTCTACTGCTGTAGAAGTGCCTGGATCCAGTTCATTGCAAAAAATGAAGTATCAAGGGTTACACCAGCAATTATCAAACAAGCTGTATAGATAAGACAGTTGAATTCAATTGTGAGATAGCACTGTGTATTCTAATTGGCTCTATTACATTTTGATTGATTGGTCTATGCTTCTGTATCCTATACATCTCTAGTACTAAAACTGAGCTTATAAACTATGATTGCATTTGACAGAGGTTATGCAATTTGCTACTTGCTCAGTGTTTTCAAGCACAAGGAATGAGATAAAAGTTTGAAAGAGCAATTCAGCTGAGGATTGGGCATTTAGTATCACTAGCTGTGCTGTGCCAAATTTACTCAGATCAGGAGAACAAGCTATTGTGATTGTTATTCTCCATATAAAAGCATGATGGAGCATCTAAATATAGAAACCCAGCATACTCTTCCCAGAATACAATTACTGATATATATTTATTGCATAGGCCTTGTAAATATTTTTGTGCAAATTTGTCTTGGAATATCTAAGGCAAAAAATAAAAATGAGGGGATGTTTCAAAGAATTATCTTAAGTGTTTCCAGCATCTGATGCTGTAACCCACTTCGCCTTAAAACATAATTATTGTAACTTAGATATCAGTTTACTAATTTGATTGTTTTCCTGATGTCTTCAGTAATTCTTTCCTCCATCAGGCTACATCTAAATATAAAGTTTAATAACTTGTACTTGAGGTCATTTTACTTTATTTATTGGAAATTCACTGAAGAAACAGAAACAGTAGTGAAATCAAGGTTTGGACTTTGAGTTTCCTTAAGGATAACTGTGATAAAATTTCAGTTACAGATAGGTAGCCGTGTTGGTCTGTCATAGTCAAAATAAATGCCAACAAATGCCAACAGTGTCCTTCAGCTCTCTATATTGGACAAACAGGCCAAACCTTACGCCAAAGAATAAAAGGACATAAATCTGACATCAAGAATCACAAAACAGAGAAACCAGTAGGAGAACACTTCAATCTCCCAGGACATTCTATACAAGATCTCAAAGTAGCTGTTTTACTACAAAGGAATTTCAGAAAGAGAAGCTGCTGAATTGCAACTCATTACCAAACTTAAAACCATGGAGAGACCTTGTCTGAACAAAGACATTGGATTCTTATCTCATTATACATGACTAAGCCATTTCTCACCTTCTCACCCCTTGCCTTTTCCTGTAAGACCTATTACAGTCGTTAAGAGTCATCAACAGGCTCATCTCAGCTATCTGCCAATCTCCCATTCCCACCACCCTTCTGAGTAATACCCCTCCCCACCTTCTCACTATATAGAAGGATCTGGCAACTTCTGTTTCAGTGTATCTGAAGAAGTGTGCATGCACACAAAAGCTCATACCAAGAACTAACTTAGTTGGTCTTTAAGGTGCTACTGGAAGGAATTTTTTTTATTGTGATAAAATTTGTTGAACAGTGCATAGCATTTTGTTTTCTTTTTAAAAAGCAAATATCAATGTTTATCAATTATGCTGGGCTTTAGCGCCCCATTGCAACCCATTGTTTCAGGTAGCATGCACCCCTCCTCTTGCCACCACCTCTCTCTCCCCCACCTGTCCAGGCACAAACACCTACCCATCCCCTGACATCAGTGAAGTGCATGCAGCTGTGAAAAAACTTAATGTGCTGATGATTATGTGAGGCTTAATGCGTTGTGAGCTAGAATTGCTGGAGAGGGTGGAACTCTTTGTTCACCTTCAGCAGAAAGGATTTGCATTTCATCTGCATTTGACTAAGAGCTACACATTAGTTTACACTTAATCACTGTTGTATTATATTCAGAATCACTCCCTGTAAATTGTAAACACTACCTTGCATGAAAGCAGTTTTCTTGGAATGTGCCTGGATCTGAGTCATGCCAAACACTGAATTTGTGTCCATAGAGAGGAAACAAATTGCCCCATGGAAAGCAGTTTATTGAAACCAATTAAAAAACAAACAAACCCAAAGATGACTGCTTGAGCTACTACAGATGGATTTTTGATAAATTCAGAGTTTTGCAAGTAAATTTGATACTCCCTTGCTGCTGTTCTGCCAGATTTGCTCTCAAAGACTGACTGAATGCTAAAATATATAAGTGCTTAGAAGTTACTACTTTGCTTTGCAAAAATATATTATTCTGCAGGAGTTGTGCTACAGGACTTCAAATGTGGTGAAAATAGTTGGATACATATCTTCCCTATTGTTATTTGAGACACTTGATTTTCTCTTCTCATTGACACCTTGAAAAACTATTTTGCCTTGCAGAGTTAATCAAGGGAATTCCCACAACTCAAAGTGTCCCTATTTGAAATGCAGTACAGATCCCTCGGCTTGTAAAGCGAGATGAGCAGAGACCCCAGAGTTGTCTGCAAGTGGACTTATCTGTCAGGGATCCTTTATCTTTCCCTTTACCTTTACAGATCCATGCACCAGATATATCCTGCTGTGGGTTTCTTTTTTTAAGTTAGCACTTTAAATCAAAGCAGAAGAGAAAATGTCTCTCCAGACTTGTGTTCATTGCAAATATGTAAAAAGTAGTCCATGCATTTTGCAGCTGCATACATGCAGTTTTGCAGGATGCAATTGCATTTGGAGGTTTGAGTCTTTAGATAGGTGCAAGGCAGGGCTTTCTGATGTGCATTCACCTTATTTGTAGCCTGCTGTAATTACGGAGTTCTTTTTGCACATTTAGACAAATAAAGGTTGTTGGTGAGCATTTTTGGTTTGTTTGTTTTTTTACGGGTGTTGTGAATAAAGGTTTTTGGAGAAAATGGTAGGTGAAATGAGTGGAATTACTGAGAATTGCTGTTTTCTTAGGGAATAGCTATGTTCATGAGACAGATTGAGGGAAGGTTGTGTGACTGTGTGGGGGTCTCGCCCCACGCACTACTCCTGGAATGTGCTCCCTGACATATTATCTTCTTCTTCTTTGGCGATTACTCATAGCCGAGTAAGATTGTCTTCCATAAACACAGGGGGTTTTTGGAAGACGCCTGTGTGTGAATTTGTTTTATGTGTGTAGGTCAGTGCACGCTGACCAACACACAGTCTTCGCGGTAAGGCTCTGTTCCGATGGCATGAGTAGTCACGACAACCAGTAGATTCTTATCTGCTGCAGCCTTCATCTGCCTTCACAGCTGTTGTAACATACTGCTTGTTATCATCAGCCTGTTCTGCCGTAGAGGACTTCTTGGAACATTCTTTGTCTAGTTCCTTCCCTTTGACCATACCGCCTTGGGTGACCCTGCTGGGCGTACGAGATTCCTGACTGCTTTGCTCACAAGGGTCATAGGAATGTGCAAGCCCACTCACCACGACAAGGTGATGATCTAGCGAGTGAGGACATATTATAGGGGTCATGTGGCTCTCATCTCCCAAAAGTTTTCCCCCACCCCTGCTATAGAGAGGGTTCTTATGGGGAAGAGGCAGCGCAGGGACATGTATTTGGAGGAAGAACAGAATTGGAGATGCCTCTGCTCTTAACAAGAACAACAACAACACACCCTGAATATGTATCTTGGTTGTATTGTGTTAATTTTGTAGGTATGTCCTTAATAGAAAGAGAATGGGAAGTTTGCTTTTATTGAAATTCAGTAGCAGACATCTTTGGTAAGTTGGGTGATGGAAGTTATGGAGGGATACCAAATTTGACAATAAAATGTTAAACATGGACCTGCAGCAAAATCTTGCTGTGTGCAGTACTCTTGTTCAGTGTGCCAGCCAGCCATGTCTTCTTTCAGGGCACTCCCTTCCACCACAGTCAGTTTTCTCATGCCCAATTTATACTCACCATATTGTGGTGACTGAGAATGCTTGGTCATCATTGAACTGTTTGGTAGGTACACAGCTGCTCCCTTAGAATTGTTTCCTAAATGGTGGTTTATACAGGCAATCTGCGCTTTGTGCACATTCAAAGAATGCGCAACCATCCACGCACAGGCCATTTTTGGACCCAGAAGAAGATGGAGTGGTGTAGGGTTGTAATGGACTTATGCACTCTTCACCGACTTGTGCAATAACCTGGAACGCAGCCATCATACCAATTGGGGCTTGCCTAAACTTTTGAAATGGGGCTCCCTGAAGCATGCTGATATCTTGCTCAGTACCTCTGTTTTGCCTGCTTAGTCTTCCTAACTTGGTACCTGAATCTGTTACTGGATTTCCTTTACATTTTAGTCCCTGTTGTTGTTTAGTTGTTTAGTCGTGTCCGACTCTTTGTGACCCCATGGACCAGAGCACGCCAGGCACTCCTGTCTTCCACTGCCTCTCGCAGTTTGGTCAGATTCATGTTTGTAGCTTTGAGAACTCTGTCCTACCATTTTAGTCCCTACTCTCACTCTAAAACTCATCTTCAGGTTTCTCCTAAAATGCCATTGATTCTACCTGCAATCAATCAATCAATCAATCAATGCAATTATCAATGAAAGGAACATCTAAGTAAATCACAGTACTTTAAGAGACACTGCCTAAGCTGTACTAATCCATAACGCCCCTATCCCATTTGTTTTCCTTTATTTCATAGTTGCCTCTGTTATTCAAACTTTTATATCCATGGATCACAAATGTGTCTTTTCTGGAATGTTTTTCTACATATCCGAAGCTGCTGTCTTGATCTAGAGCACTAAAAAGATCAATATTGGATCCAAATTATCTAAATTTCTCTTACTATCTTAAAGTGAGGTTGTCCTTCATCTCAGCACTGTAGCTGAATCCAGACTCTGCACAGACCGTGAAATTTTTGCAATATTCTAAGAACACTTGGAATTCCAAGCCATATAGGTGGAATCTACACACATATTAAAAAAAACTCTGTGAAAATGCTTTTTTAAGAAATGTTTTGAAAAATACATTGAATTTTGCATAGCTCACTGGCGCCATCTGGTGTCACATCTGTATATTGCACATCTAAAACATTTTATTTGCGGCTGTGTAGCTGAGTCCATATTAGGGACGTGGGTGGTGCTGTGGTCCATGCCGATCAGAAGGCCGGCAGTTTGAATGCCTGCGATGCAGTGAGCTCCCATTGCTCTGTCCCAGCTCCTGCCAACCTAGTACTTCAAAAGCACGTTAAAGTGCAATTAGATAAATAGGTACTGCTCCAGCGGGAAGGTAAACAGCATTTCCATGTGCTGTTCTGGTTTCACCAGAAGTGGCTTAGTCATGCTGGCCACATGACCCGGAAAAACTGTCTGAGGGCAAATGTCGGCTCCCTTGGCCAGTAAAGCGAGATGAGCACCGCAACCCCAGAGTCATTCACGACTGGACTTAACTGTCAGGGGTCCTTTACCTTTACCTTTTATCTGAGTCCATAGTCAGCTTGCAAGAAATCTGGCTCACTGCCCTAATCTGCTTCTAAAAGACCTCTCTCTCCCCAACCCCCTTTGCATGAGCCATGGTGTCTATTTGGGAAGATATCTGATGTTTTCTTCTTAAGAGTTAAATGACCAATTTCCTCAGAACACTTTCACTTTGACTTTTCTGGCATCCAGCATATCACACTTCACAAATGCTAGCATAGAAGCCATTCTTCCCCACTGACATGCTCCCCAACACAGAGGAGAGAAAAGCTGTGCCCACAGTTTTCCAGCTTTGCTTCCGCTGTACGTATAATTCACACTAATATTACTCGGCATTCTACCTTAGATATAAGACTGGATTTTAAATACAAAATCAGACCGCTAAGTTTGAGTCCAGCAGCACCCTGTAGGATCACAGGGTAGCCACGATGGCTATGTTGCAGCTCCTCTGTCAGAGGCAGCGTGCTGGGGATCACAGGTGATGGGGTCTTGTTGCATTCGTGTCTTCCTTGCAGGTTTCCCACAGGCATCTGGTTGGCCACTGTGAGAACAGGATGCTTTCCTAGATGGGCCATTGGCCTGATCCAGCCGGCTCTTCTTACTTTCTTATTTAACCAATTGCTTTTCAACTAGGGTCACTGGAGCCTCATTTTCAGAGAGATAACCTCTCCACCACCGCCTTTGCCTACATCCAGTGCAACTGTACCATAGAAAACAACATTTTGTACCTGCTTCATTTTTTTCTGTTTCACAGCTCCTAAGGCAGTGGAAAATTTGCCTTTCATCTGGCTAGATTAAAACCAAAATAAAAACCCTAAGATGCACAAGAAGTGCAATAACTTCCTTTAACTAATACCTGACTACCGGAGACTTAAGTGCATCTTTGCTTTGATGGATCATATACCAAAGGTTCATCTAATCCAACATTTTGTTCTTCATAGCCAGGCAGATACTTGAGAAGCTCAGAAGCAGGACATGAGTTCATCAGTATACTCGGCACTCATGTAACCCAGCCACTGGCATTCAGAGGCATATTGGTGACCTTGGAAGGTAGAGCGTAGCCCTCATGCCTAGTAGCCAGCTTGCCTAATCCCTTTTCTTCTTGCACAAAAAAAATCCTGAACAAAGGTTCTTGAACTCTCATCTCTTAAGATTTCTGGTATTCACCACAGAACAGTCATTAAATCTCACCAACCTTTCTTTATTTGAGGCTGCATACACAACATATATTTAAAGCTCTCTTAAGGCACATCTGGACCAAGAATCCTGGGAACTGTAGCTTTTACCCCGCCATCGAACTACATTTCGCAGCACCTTTTACAAACTACAGTTCCCTGGCTTCTTGTGAGTGGAGAAATATGCTCTGAATGTATGTTGCGCAGAGAATGATTCTCTCTCACATCCAGTACTAAGACTGCTTGTTTTATGGACTTCTAAAAATATCCAAAATCTGCCATTTTCTCCTTGTCAGGCCTGAGCAAAAGGGCAAGGAAGAAAACAGTAAGCTAGTTTCTAAGCACACATTTTATATGTAGCACTACGTTTTTGTTTGCTCTGTTTATACAGTGGTACCTCGGGTTACATACGCTTCAGGTTACACACTCAGCTAACCCAGAAATAGTGCTTCAGGATGAGAACAGAAATCGGGCTCCAGCGGCGTGGCAGCAGCAGGAGGCCCCATTAGCTAAAGTGGTGCTTCAGGTTAAGAACAGTTTCAGGTTAAGAACGGACCTCTGGAATGAATTAAGTACTTAACCTGAGGTACCACTGTATTTGCTTGTAATGTCGAAATAGGCTGTGGACACTCTCTGTTTTGCTCTTTATCCAATGTGCTCCCATGGGTGGTTTGGAAAGCCATGTACACAAGAGGTTAACCACAATCTACACCTATCCTGTGATTTCTTAAGAAATACTGCATTTTGATCCATTTCCCCCACAAACCTGCTTCGATCCGAATTGAGAAAAAGAATGACCTAGCTGTGTTTTAAGCCAGTAATGTGCACACTGCCTTAGATTGCAACAAGAGTAATCATGGTTTTTTTCCAGGGTGCTTTGAAAGCTAGCATAGTAGCACTAAGATAAAAGGCTAATAGCAGAACACAAAGGGATCGCTTAAATAGAGAGTTCCAAAGAGTTTCCATTATTAATGATGTATAAGAGAGGGGAAGGATGGAAGCCAATAAATAGTAACCTTTACAGTGCCGTTATTGCAGAGAAGGCTGTTTTTAAGTAGCAGTCAAAAGGTAATAGGGTATAGTGCTATAAAGTTTTATGAATCACTATCCAGAAAACAAGATGATGGTTCAGCAGGGTATTCTGAACTCTTAACTGATTTGTTAACATTAGAGACTATATAAAGTCAAATTTTGAAGTGCATATTTTAGCTCTACTTTCTAGAGATATTCAATTCAACATCTACATGCCATTTAAGAGATCTTTTTTTTATGGCCAGCATGTGTGCAGCACAACAATTGTCTGGTTTAAGTTTGCTTTCTAAAATTAAGTTCTGAGTTATGTGTCTCCTTGAAATACAGTGGTACCTTAGGTTACATACGCTTCAGGTTACATACGCTTCAGGTTACAGACTCCGCTAACCCACAAATAGTGCTTCAGGTTAAGAACTTTGCTTCAGGGTGAGAACAGAAATCGTGCTCCGGCGGCGTGGCAGGAGGAGGCCCCATTAGCTAAAATGGTGCTTCAGGTTAAGAACAGTTTCAGGTTAAGAACGGACCTCCGGAACGAATTAAGTACTTAACCTGAGGTACCACTGTAAACAAATCTCCCTTTCCACAATACATAGCTAAGGGATAAAATTTGGCACACAGTGTTGCTAAAAACTTACAACACCCCTTTGAAGGACACGTCCACCTAGTGAGAAACCAGTAAGTCTATTCGTAATCCAGATGCAAGGCGATGCAAGGCTTTTTGTGTTTGGCAACCTTTTAAAGAGAATAATTTGCATCTGAGAGCATATGAGTTACACATGTGCCAGGTTTTAACCCAGTTTTTTTTACATGCTACTGAATTTACATTTTAGAAACTGAATTTAGATCCTCATTTACTGAAATAACACTGCAGTTCTACAGTATAAAGAGAGATATAGAGATGCAAGGCATGCCATATCACAGCTGATATGTTTATGGTGTCAGTGTATCAAGTCAGTGATTGTCAATTGCAGCAGCTTCCAGGAACTGATTAGCACCTTGTGTAAGAAACTTAGAATTCACTGCAGATTTAGTATGGAGTCACAAAAGCAATAAAAAGGTCAAGAATATAGTAACAGGAATCAGGACATTCCTTGGTGCTTATTTTATTACTAGTATCTGCTGATTATATGGAACAATAAAGAACAATAACAACAACAACAACAAACTTGTGAGTCAAGGGTGGGGGAAATCTAACTTAAAATATGAAACTAACAGGTTTTGTGAGGGGAACATCTATTGTGAAAGCGGAGCTTGAGCTTTGATCGATAAATGGCATCCATTGACATTGAGCTTAGACTTCTGATACAGAAAGGGCACAGGATAGTCCTGCATTGTCTGTGCTGTAAATAAATGCAACAACAATTTACTTGCTATGCTGTTCTTCCTTTTCCCTTCCACCACCACCTCAGACTTTTGGGGGATATGTGTATGACAGGGCGCTATAGGGAGGACAGGGTGCTATAGAGAAATAGGGAGAGAGAAAATTTCCCCTCTTTCTCAAGTGGATACTTTGCATCAGTGGAGGGGGCAATGGAGGTTAATTACCAGCCAGTGTTTGTATGGCTGGAACACTTGCTTACCACACTCTTTAAAAATCTTAGGTTTTGCAGTATTGCATATACTTTCTGGTTGGATATTCAATATAGCTTTGTTGCATAATTTGCTGCCTTTTTTGTAGCCTTAGTGTTCCATAGTTTGCCTGGTAATGCCTATTAAAGAACTCATTCCGTATTCTTAATGTCACTAAATGATGTATAATTCTGTCCTTATTGCTATGTTTATTTCAGCAGTTACTGAGGAAGTATGACAAACCTTTCCTGCTCTATGAAGCTTTAAAGAACTTTTATTGAGTTGGATACTAATAAGTAGATTAAGAGATCTTAAGAATTAATAATATATGTGAATTACTGGTGTCATAATTTCATAGCAAGAAATAATAAAAAATATTTTTATACCCATGTAACATCTCTGAAAAAGAAAGAAGATAAATGTTCTGTTTGGAGTGTGTTAATAAAATGTTACCAAATTGTGTTTTTATTTAATGCCCATGCTGGTAACATAATTTGCTTATTAAAAGGAAGACATATAAAAAAGCTTTTGGATCCCCCACTCAGTCCCAGTGCAAGGGCATGGGGAGCACTTTCACACCCCTGGTGCAGAGCTACCCTCTATTCATTTGATTTATGCCCACTTCAAAATGAGATGTTTTCATACAAGCTGCCATATTGGATTAAACTAGTTTTCTGTCTAACTCATTATTTTGCCTGCTGACTGTGACCAGTCAGATACTATTGTGTGATTCTTGTGCAAGGCATGATAGTCATATCTTGGTCTGTTGCGCCCCAGCATTAGATAATCATAGGTATGGGTATAGGAATGGTGCTTCATGGCTTGTAGGCACTAAGTACTCTCTGATGGTAGATTAATTTGCTTGCAATTCAATTAGGTCGTTATGATTTTCACCCTGCATTATCAGCCATTCAATTCATCATTTACCACCAGTAAGTAGCAGCTGTGTTGATGGCAGATAGATTAATTCATTCTCTGCCCACCAGGTGCTGCCACCACATTCTGTTTCCTTCCCCTTTTTTTTGCTGGTGCTTCTACTTGAAGAAATACCATAACATCAGCAGTAGTAACTATAGCAGAGGAAAGGCAATAAGCATAGCTGAAGGGAAAGAGTATTAGGTAAAGAAGTAGTGAGTGAGCAAGAGTAACAACAATAGGGCGGAAGGACTGGGGCATGAGTAGGCAGAGGAGACAGGAGTCCCCCTTTGAGAGGTAAGGTTTGCAAGACTGATTTATTTTTGTAACTGATTTTGGCGTGTGATCATACGAGATCAAAAGGGTTCTGTACACAGCATTTGGAACACATTGCTTCCCTCAAAGAATTCTGGGCACTCTAGTTTATCCCTCACAGGGTTTCAATTCCATCACTCCGGAACAAACTGCAGCACCCAGAATTCTTTAAGAAAAATGTGCTCTGAATGTGCTTTAAAGGTATAGCAAGTACAGAGACAAATGACGAAGTACTGTAACCCTAAGACCAGAAGGAGATGTTTGTCTTAGACATTTGTAGCATTTGTCTTAAACATTTCAGAGGGGGAGCCATGATAGTCTGTTGCAGCAGCAACAACAAAATGTGTTAGTCTTTTAAAGGTGCCCCAAAACTCCTTGTTTAAACATTCACAGCAGAGACAAACATTAAGAGAGAAAGAAGCTATTGCTGTTTTTAACTCTGCATAAACTGTTCAGTATAAAATACATGAATTAAGATCATCTAGGCAAAACGCCAACAGCTGCAGTTCTGGTTTTCTTTTGTGACAATAGATATAGCAGGAGGGATTATTAAATTTTCCCTCCCGGTTGGTCCTTTTCATTCAGCCTCTTTACCATGTTTCAAATGACAGGCAGAAATATAGGGACAGCCTTGAAAATTCAAGAGACCATATAAAATGTCTAAGCAAGAATATGATTTACCGTATAAGCCTGCAGCTTTGTCGCTGTAACTTATTTTTTAAAAAAACAACAACATTTGAACCCCAGGCTTAGATTACAAATAACTAACATCTTTAAAAGATGCATAAATATACCTACATAGAAGTGCATCAATCCCAGTTTGTTAATCCCATATTAATAAGGCGCATGCCATTAGTCGAAAGTATGGTGGAATGTTTTAGCTTGAACAGTCCACAGCTGTAGCTCAGCCAACAAATGAAGGGGTGTGGAGAGAGATCTCTGTTGCTATATCTGTGATATCATACACTGTTACTAACATGTGGTTGGTTATTTTGCGTTTCAGATCACTGCTTGTAGTGGAGCACAAAGGAACCGCAGAGACTTCCACGTCCTTCATTGAGAAGAAAGAAGCCAGCAGAGCAGGATTAATACAGGCTTGTTTCTGGTGGTCTTCTTATACAAAGGCTGCCTTCGAGGGTGGGGGAAGAAGGAAGAAAGAAACACCGTGCTTATTTAATGAGCTGTGAAATGAAGCGCTGCTGCTGCTACTGCTGCTGCTAACCTCCCAATTCCTAGATTCATCTGCTATTCATTGTGCTTAATATACATGTTTCTGCACTGTGCATTTAGAAGATCCCAGAAAGGAATTCAAAACGGCTGCCGGGGAAAGACCACCAAACATGCCTACAGAAACACTACAGACAGGTAGCATGGTGAAACCTGTCAGCCCCGCCATCACTTTCACTTCAGCCGTTCCACTCCGCATTCTAAACAAAGGACCTGACTATTTTCGCAGGCAAGCAGAGCCTAACCCAAAAAGACTTAGTGCCGTGGAGAGGCTGGAAGCTGACAAGGCAAAATACGTTAAGAGCCAAGAGGTCATCAATGCCAAACAAGAGCCTGTGAAGCCAGCAGTGCTTCCCAAGCCGCCAGTGTGTCCTGCAGCCAAGCGGGCTTTGGGCAGCCCTACCTTGAAAGTGTTTAGCAACAAAGCAAAGACAGAGAGTGGTGTCCAAAGGGAGAATCTGAAGCTAGAGATTTTGAAAAACATAATCAATAGCTCAGAGGGCTCTAGTTCAGGTTCGGGTCACAAACATAGTTCACGAAACTGGCCTCCCCACAAATCCGATTCAGGAGACCTTAACCGGCATTCGTTTGCAGAATCCCTAAAGGTTTACCCCACCCAAGGCCGTAGCAGTCCTCAAGAAAGCAACTCCAATGTGGGTAGAAGGCTATTGGGACAGTCGCCAGAGTCATTCTTGCACGTTTCCCATAGCTCATCAGACATTAGGAAAGTATCTAGTGGCAAAACCTTAAAAGCAATACCGTGCAGTAGTTCAGCTCCACCTCTCCCTCCCAAACCCAAAATTGCTGCCATCACCACGCTGAAATCGCCAGAGATGGACACAGTAGAATCCAGCTGTGGAGTCAGTAGACGACCTTCTCTACAGCGATCGAAGTCAGACTTAAGCGACAGATACTTTCGAGTTGATGCAGATGTTGAAAGATTCTTTAACTACTGTGGACTGGATCCTGAAGAACTTGAAAATCTTGGGATGGAAAATTTTGCAAGGGCTAACTCTGATATTATCTCTCTCAATTTTCGCAGTGCAAGTATGATCAGTTCAGACTGTGAACAGTCTCAGGACAGCAACAGTGACCTTAGAAACGATGATAGTGCCAATGACCGCGTGCCATATGGCATTTCTGCAATCGAAAGAAATGCCAGAATCATCAAGTGGTTATACAGCATCAAGCAAGCTAGAGAGTCACAGAAAGTGTCCCATGTGTGAGTTGGATCCGCAGGGGGGCAAAGAGGGACTGTATCTTTGTGAATATTGTGAAGGGTTGTGAAGTCTACTTGAAGTCTTAATACACTTCTCAGATCTCTTTTTGTGTTGCTTGTTGTGCAATGTTTTCAAGTTGCATGCCTGTCAACATGTGAACTGACCTGGCTTCCACTTGAACAATAACTAGCTACAGAGCCTGGCTAAGCATACACACATTATCTGCCAAAAGTTTAAGACCAGAATCTAAATAGGGCTTTGTTTATGAACAAATTGTTTACATTAAATGGTTATATGGCTTCTTTTTTCTAGATCTGTAGGTCCCTTGTGGTTGTTTTGGGGTTTGGTTTTGTTTTGTACATTTTTGTGTGTGTCTTGAGCACAGGTATAGTTGAGACACAGGACAGAAATTGCCAACCTAAGATTGTTATAGCACCGTGCATTTGAACGGCATAGTAGTCTGTGGAATGAATGGGTCAGATTACCTGTAATAATAATAATAATAATAATAATAATAATAATAATAATAATAATAATAATAATAATTTTTATTATTTATACCCCGCCCATCTGGCTGGATTTCCCCAGCTACTCTGAGCAGCTTCCAGCACATATAAAAATATAAAAAAGTCAAACATTACAAACTTCCCTATACAGGGCTGCCTTCAGATGTCTTCATCTGTGAACAGCAGTAAAAGGCAGTAGTATAGGGCTGAGCTTGCGGGGAGGGTGGGGGCTGGCCTGTCCATGAACTACATTGTATAATGCAATTATTTTTCTTTCTTTTTTTAAAAAAAGGTTGTTTACCTTTCAAAGAAAGGATACACAGGTTTTCTGTCGTAATCTTCTAACTGAATCCCCCCTCCACACCCACCCAGATGCCTGGTGCCCCCATATACAGCCTTTTTACAAGCAGTGGTCTGGAAAGCTATAAACTATTTTTTTGATGTAGCAAGAACGGTAATGGTTTGGTTTCACCAATCAAGGGGTATTTTGAAAAGAGGCTGGGAAAATGAAAAGGATGGGTGACATTTTAAAGGAAACTTCCTTGTCTTAAACTTTTGACAGGAATGGTTAGATCCTGTTTGCTGATCTTTGAATGCCTTTACACTAGACAAAGCACATCATGATTACAAGCTCCTGCTGCTGACTACTTTTTTGTAGACCTGTTTGAGCAGTTCATGAACAGAAAATGGAAGTACACAGCCATATCAGTATAATAAGAGCCTCTTACCCAGAAGTTTAAACACACTCAATATAGCTGAACTATATCTGAGAAATTGTGATTATGTTGTCTTAAATATGTTATATCTTAAGGCTGTGGAAGTTTGTTACAGCTCTAGGAAACTGTAGAAACATGACAGTATGTAGCTTCTTTTTTGTACCCTTCTCTTCCTCCTTGCACCGTACGATGTTTAGTGCTGCACGTCAATCTGTTACACATTTTTCTTTTGACAATCTTGTGTCTTCCCAATGGTTTAACTGTCATGTCAAAGTGGCAGTTGTGGTGCATAGCGGAGAGTTGAAAGTGCAGTGGTCTGCTTCATTATTATTATTATTATCATTATTATTATTATTATTATTCATGCTTTGAAGTACTTTGCAGCACTCTGATACTTCATCAGCTAATAGGAAACTTTTTCTTGTGTAAATGCTGTAAGACTTTGTACATATTTCAGTTCTTACGAGATCTTTAAAAAAAAGTGTTATGCTAATAAATAGCTCTTGGTGCAGCTACTGGTCATGAGTTTCTCTGTTTGTACTCATTATGCTAAAGTGGGCACAGGAAAAAGATTGAATGTAAGGGGTGTGAAAGCAACTCCTGGTTAAATGTATAATGGAAACAGTCCCCATCCCCTGCCTCAACCATTTTACTGCTAGACTAGGCATAATCAGGGTTGCTGTTTTTGTTAAAATTTGTAGTCTTAGCCTTCAACCCCAAGGTTCCCAGGGCAGTGCATAACAATATGTTTGTTCATTAAGTTTATTGTGCTAACCAAAGGCCATAACGGTTCATAACAATATGTTAACATGCACAAATCAACACAAAAGTCATAAAGCAAATATCAAACCAATATATCAATATATCAAGAAATCAGAAATTCAAACAACCCAGCAGCAATCTATCTGTTACATCAGCCCAGACCATATTCTTTTGTTTTTGTAGAATTATGTATTTTGTACTCTTATTTGGTATTTTTCTGTTGCGAACTATCCTGAGATCTTCAGATGAAGGGCAGTATACAAATTTGAATAAAATAATAATAATAATAATAATAATAATAATAATAATAATAATAATAGGCATGTAGAAATTAATGCATCTGAATCTGACACCTAAAAACAATGTAGGCAACAGGTGGATCTCGATGGGGAGAGAATTCCACAACCAGAATGCTACAACAAAGATCCTAATCCACATCATTACATCACGAGATATCAATAGAACTAAGAACAAGGCCTCTCTTGGAAATCTTAAGGCATGGGATACCAGGTAATAGGGAAGGCATTGTTTTAAATACTTTGGTTTAGGCTATATAGATGCCATAGGCCAAAGTCAGTATCATAAATTGGGCCCAGTAGTAAACAGGCAGCCATTCGATATCCTTAAGGCTAGGTGTTACAAATGTAGGGAGCTGTGTTATACCAGAGTCAGACTGTTGGTTCAGCTATTACACCATTGTCTATTTTGACTGGCAGTGGCTCTCCCAGCCCCACTTGGAGATGCAAACTTGCCTTCCAAGGCTAAAAGAAGAGGGGGTGATTTTCACGAGCGCCACATCTGGGCGGAAGGATTAAAACTCCTCACACACTGTCTCTTCTTTAGAGGCCATTCCTGGAAAAAAAGTGGTTCAGGTATAAGTATGTGTCCACAAGAGCAGAGATGAAAGGAGGTGAAGAAGGTAACTTTTATCAATTAGTACCAGAATTTTAACAGATCACTGGGGCTCAGTAGCATGTGCTCAATAGTTTTTAAATAATGCAGATATAAATTTGTTATACCTTTGACAAAAAAATATGCAACTTGTCACCAAAATCCATCCTGAAAAACAGCCAATGCAATACCAGTTTTTAAAAAGGGATCTAAGGGAGAGTCACAACAATTAGCTAGTTACTCTTTGTCCTAGGTAAATTGGTAGAATTATTAAAGCTAGAATTATTATTTGTATTTTATTTTACTGGAGTACAAGTGCATATATTGCCACACAGAAAAACACAAATGTGAATAAGGGCATATAACGAATATGAATGAAGTCATAGCCCAAAGGACTAATAAATTAGATTACAACATGATAACCATAATGTCAAATAAGTGAATCTTTCAAAAAGGATGAAATAGGCGGGGGATGAGTACTTGACACCCCTTTGTTGATGTGATGAAGGGAAATCACATTTCATAGAAGTCTTATTTAGCTGCATCACTTGCCAGTCTACTTTGACATATTATCTTTCAGGCAATGCCCAAAAAACATAATTCTGGACCAATTCTGAACTGAATATCTAGAGAAGCATTTCCAGTTATATCTGCCTCCATTCTGGCTGTTATAAGGAAGAATACGATGAGGTCCTTCTGGAGAAGCTGTTATTGATACTCCTCATATACACACACATACATGCAAAATGGTAACTTGAGGCAATGCAGTATGTTTAGACATACAATGTCTGATATATTCCTTAAACCCTGTTCCCAGAATGTCTTAACCACTTGACCAGGCCCACCCCATGCAGATCATTCACCCCCCCTTTCCTTGCATCAACACACATGAGAGACATTGTTCCATCGATGTTGCAAAAATGGTTGGGGGTAAGATAGCACCTATGCATGAGTTTCAAGGAAACCACACATACTGAAGCTGAGATGGACTTTGTGGAGCACTTTGGTCTGCATGAATGACAAGCGAAGCTCTAGAATAAAGGTTCCTGCATACATTCCTCATAGTTCTTAAAACTATCAGAAGACTGAAAATGAATTCATTGCAAATGGTGGATACTACATGTTCAGGAACTGAGGTAACACGTGCCTTTTCAAACTGTAAGAGCGCTGCCTGCTGAATATTTAGAAGCTTAGATGCAAATGAGCTTATTTGATGGTGTAGCAGCCAGTTAAATTGATACCTTGAAGCTTTTCAGCAAGTTGTGCTTTGCTTTGCCATCTACCCTTAAAAAAGAAGTCTGGTATTCTGTTCAGTCTGCATTTTCCACAACCAGTGCATTTCTTACCGTATTTTTTGCTCCATAAGATGCACCTGGCCATAAGGTGCACCTAGTTTTTAGAGGGGGAAATGCAAGAAAAAAAATATTATTTAAAGGGAGCTCTGAGCAGAGCCTGTGTGTATCCCAGGCTCTGCTCAGCGCTCCCTTTCACAAGCTGCGCGGAGTGTGTGTGCGGCGCTTGCAGGCTTTTCCCCGAGGAGGGAGAAGGGCAGCCCGCCACTGATGGGCCGCCCTTCTCCCTCCTCGTGGAAAAGCCCCCAAGTGCCACACACACACACACTCCACACGGCTCTTTAAAGGGAGCGCGGTTCTTGGGGGCGTTTGTGGGAGGTGGGGGAAGTGAGAGAGCCTCACTCTGTCCCTTTCCCCACCTCCCGCAAAAGCCAGGGATAGCCGTGTAAAGCCTCCGCAGGGCAGTGGGATGAGGCTTCGCTAAGGCAGAAGCTAGAACTGCTAGAAGGAGCACTGCAGAGGCTTCGCGGGCTACCCCAGAGCTGCTCAGGAGCGTAGGGCATCTGCGTGCAGCCTGCCCGCTGCTCCCAGGGCTGGCGGGGGAAGCCCGGATTCCCCCCCCCCAGCCCCAGGGACCACACATTCGCTCCATAAGACACGCAGACATTTCCCCTTAGTTTTTAAGAGGAAAAAAGTGTGTCTTATGGAGCGAAAAATACGGTATATATTCCCATGTCTGTGAAACAGGTGATCCAAGAATAAGACAAATATATGTAATGTTAGCATTTAGCCCAGGATTTCCACATTGCCCTTAAAAAGATACTGTGTATTTCTATCATGGTTAAGAGAGGACTGCCCTTAACGATAGCGAATGAAGCACAAGTTCCCAGGGAAGACTCATTCTCGATAACATGGATCAGTTGTTTGAATTTAAATGGGTCATAATATATTTTTAGAGTTGGAAAGCCAAATGCTCCTGCAGTGGTCTGTCTTTTATGTACCCTAGCTACAATAAAACATGTAGCTCCTGTATTGGTCTCTACCCCACCGCAGGCATTGTAACTCTCCAAAGGAGTTAGCTACAGTACTTGGATTGTGTATCTGTTTTGGAGAGAGCCAAGGCTGAACTCCTGTGGACTTTGTTGGATATATTTGGCCCACCTCCAAAGCAAAGCAAATATTATCTGAAGCAAAGCTGTCCCCTATTGGAAGCACTGAAGCAGGTTCCGAAATGAATTCTTTTTCTCTGCACACTTGTGTTAGCAACTATAGTACAAGCATTTGCTACTTCTTCATTGTTAATACAAATAGGAGTTGCATGCCGGTGTACTCCCATTAGCAGGAATTCAGATTTGTCATAAAGCGTTGTACTTTCAAGGGTATGTATGTGTCATTCTCAACTCTGTTTCAAAAATGTAGAAGAATGAATTAATAACTTCCTGCATATGCCCAAAAGGGAGAGTCACGAGAAAGTTAAAATGCAGCTGTTCTGCTACTACTTAATGTTTTGCAATTATATTCTGGTAGGAAAATAGGGACAAATGATGATGAAAAGTTTTAGATAGAAATTATGTATTTCAGTCTTGTGCTATAGAATGTTGTGTTTGTTTGCAAAAGAAATCTAACATCTGATGATCAAGGGCTTTTGAAGGGCAAACACAGAAGGAATAATGTGTTTGGCAGGAATTCAACAGTCAAAAGACGTTTAGAAAATGCAGCCAATCAGCACTGCTGACTTTCTCTTTCTTTTTTTCTGCTGCAGCTTCATCCATCCATGGAGGCTGCACATATTTGATTCAAAGTCTCTCTGCTCATTCAGTGAGAAACAAAGTGCTTAATGGAGCTCTGGGAAAGGGAGTTGAATAAACTCCCCGCAGAAGTCTATCACCCGGAAAGTGCCAAATATCAGCAGCTGGAGCAGACTTTTCCCTTGCCTGCATGTAATGCTATAATTCTTGGCTTCAGACAAAATAACTTATTTATTTTCTTTCTATTTTTTTCAAGTTCACAGGTAGCATAAACGTCAACATGAAAGAGATTAAAAGGGGACAATGCCTCAATAAATGGAATTGATCGGTGACAGAGGCTTTGACGATTACAGCTCAGGAGCCTATACTGCAGTTTATTAGAGAGTTTTCTTAGGGGCAATTAATCCACTGAGAGTGAGGCATCTTGGAGTTTGCATGAACATTCCAACTTCTCAGGAATGAAATGGTGAACTAGAGTCTCAGTCACTGGTTGGGCTTCTCCCTCTTCTGCCTTCCCTCATGGCCTGCAGATCTTAAGTCGCCTCAGAGAATGTGAGTAAAGAGGTGTCTCAACAGTTCTCTTAAGCCCTTTCAGGAGCAGTTCATACCTGACCATGGCATCTTCTATAATCAGTTGAGCTGATTTAATATGAAAGGTCAATGGGAGGGAAGGTCATCTCACAAATGGGCCAAAAATAGAATGAAGCAGGGAGGGAAAATAAGAGGCCAAGCACACATTACACACAAACACATGAAACAACACCAATGCTACTTAAAAAATAATAAAAGATATACCAGGACCATGGGGGAGAAGGTGGTTTAACCTACACATGAGTGATTCCAATCAATATTAGTGGGACTTAGTTTCAGTTAGAGATGTTGGAGAATTCCAATGAAAACAGAAACAGCAGTGGAAATTACCAGTGTTCACTTATTCATCCAATGTTCAGAGAGAAAACAATCCAGTAAATATGTTTGGTATTTGCTGTTGATTTCAAATGATACATAGTTTATTACACACACACACCCTTGCATTGTGTTTGCTTTGCATTAGTGGGGTTGTGGTGGAACAACATAATGGCAATGTAATTTATGCAATTAATAGTGTAAGTTACGCAATTTCATCTCAACAGATAGTGAGACGAATAATGTGATTTTTGGAAGACGACGAACTGCAGCAGAACACTAACACTGCTGCATGCAAGAAATACAGAACACAATGGAAAACAAGGCTTCTTAATCCCTCCTCTCAGGTAGGAGGTACAGAATTGAAACTGAGCACTTCCATTTTCAGAGTGTATAACAGGGTTCAGCAAACTTTTTCAGCAGGGGGCCAGTCCACTGTCCCTCAGACCTTGTGGGGGGCCGGACTGTATATTTTTTGGGGGGTGAACGAATTCCTATGCCCCACAAATAACCCAGAGATACATTTTAAACAAAAGCACACATTCTACTCATGAAAAACATGCTGATTCCTGGACTGTCCGCGGGCCGGATTTAGAAGGTGATTGGGCCGCATCCAGCCCCTGGGCCTTAGTTTGCCTACCCATGGTGTATAAGAAGAGTTATAGGGCTGTTATTACACTACACCAAAGGTGGAGAATGTGTAGTTCTCTGGATGCTGTTAGACTACAGTTCTCATCAGCTCAAAACAGAAAAGCCAATGATTAGGGATTATGGGAGTTGTAGTCAATAACATGGGGGGCACAGGTCCCACACCCCTGATCCACACCTGGGAGTAAGCCCCATTAAACTAACATCTGAGAATACATATCTAGGATAGCACTGCTAGTGAACCAAAACAAAATGGATTCAGCTGCCTTTAAAAAATGATTTAGCCTGATTAGAAGCTGGCACTCTTCTTGTGGGTACATGTTCTGGTCTGTTATTGAGATAGTAATGGCCAATTGCCTCTAGTGTGTGAAAGACCAAATTTGACTGTTGACACATCTACTCTGTCAGCGGTGAGCAGGTAAAGTCATTAAGAAAGTGTTAACAGCTTCCAAAATATTCAGAAGCAGAAAAAAACGACAGTTCCTGATACTTCCCTGTGGCTTTATGCTAACAGGATAACTTGCATCTTAAAATGAACAAAATTTTGGCATGAGAGCAGAAAAGATTGTATGAGGGCATTTTGGGTAATTCCGAATCATGACAGGAGGAAAATCGGGATGGGGGAAGGAATTGCTTATATAAATATAGGTTAGAAGAGAATAGCTTTTAAAAGTGTGCTAAAATGTGTGACCTGCTTTTCAAGCATATTATTTTATAGAGTTAATCTTGCTTTTGTGAGGCGATTGAATAGTGCTAGGGTTTCTCTCTCTCTCTCTCTCTCTCTCTCTCTCTCTCTCTCTCTCTCTCTCTCTCTCGCATCTGCAGATAATATTCCAGAGTACAAAAGAGAGTTTTCGTCCTCCACCCCCACCCCCCCATTTTAAATTATGGGATATAACACTGCTTTATCTGCAGTGTTTCAGTGTAGACCAATTTCCACATATCTTCTCCATTAACTCTGACCTGCAAATGACTTGGGAATGTGTGCTTTGCTAATGTGCCTCGCTGCATGAAAATTATAGTATTAAATCTCAATAAATGCTTAATTTGCTCTATCCATGTTATGCATATCGGCAAGCAGATCAGCTTACCATTATCTGGCACAAAATGAACTTCTCCTGAAAACCCTTCCTGTGAGCTTATGGATTTGGACTTCCATCTGCTGATGTGTCTGTTGTATAAAGCATTTGTGAAGAAAGAAAGCAGTCATAACACTTCCCGTTTTCCCAAGGTTCTCAATTTTTGCACTTTCTCCAGCTGTTAAACGCTAAATGGCAATTCAGATGAATTGTCTGTGTCCTGTATGTTAACATGTGCATATTCTGAAGAATATGGCAAGCAATCAAATAAAAAAACAAAAAAGCACTGTTATCTAAATTGTAAGATTCCTATACAAGCAGAGTGGAGTTATACAGGCAAGCCTGATGAGTTTATAACCTTCATGTGTTGGGAAGAGATTGGAATAACTCTCTCTAATTTTCATTATAAAATGTACTTTTGGCAAAATTTGGTGCTTTGTTTTTGATGTCAGCTAAGAATAGCCTTAGAGCATTCTTGCTCAGGTAGATCCTCTGCTGTATGCTGAGAATGGGCTTCGGCACTGGAATAGTGGTTGAAGGTTTTTAAGCAGAGGTTGGATGGCCATCGGTCATGGACCTTTTAGTTGAGATTCCTGCACTGCCAGGGGTTAGACTCGGTGACCCTCAGGTGTCCCTTCCAACTCTATGATTCTGACCGAACCTCTTTCCGATTTCCTGGCACTTGGAAGGGTCTTTTTCCCAGATGGGTTGTTATATGTTATATGAGGAAAGATGAAACACAGAAGGCTTTGCCACACACAAGGCACAAATACTTGTTTCACCAGATCATTCTAGCTTAACAGATATCACCTGTGAGTTATAGAGGACTGATGAGGTTCTCACATTGTATAGTAAGTAGTTGGTACTTTTAAAAACAAATTTGACTTTTTAAAACAAATTTTCCAAGAGAACCTTCCAAAGTTGAAACTGTGATAAAGTAAAACAGAAACATTACAGCTGCAATCATAAACTTGCCTAGGCAGCAGCAGGACATAAAGCAGCTGAGTCACCATTGCATTGCATTATAGAGCCAGGGAGGAAGAACTGGGAAAGGAGGAAGAGAAATGCTTTGTATATTTGCCATGCCAGCTCCCAGGCTGGTGCAAGAAACAGCTGTGGCTTAGTATGCAGTATTGTTAGGCACACTAGTGAACAGTGTATGAACTTGTCGGGGACAGAGGGTGGCGCTTGGGGGGGAATTGTCATCACGCCACTCCTTGGTGTGTGGAGTGCCTCAGGGTGCAATTCTCTCCCCGATGCTTTTTAACATCTTTATGCGCCCCCCTCACCCAGCTTGTCCGGAGTTTTGGGCTGGGTTGCCATCAGTATGCTGATGACACCCAACTCTATCTGTTGATGGATGGCCATCCTGACTCGGCCCCAGACACACTGACCAGATGTCTGGAAGCTGTGGCTGGATGGTTACGTGGGAGCCGGTTGAAGTTAAATGGGGAGCCGGCTCCAGACACACTGACCAGATGTCTGGAAGCTGTGGCTGGATGGTTACGTGGGAGCCGGTTGAAGTTAAATCCTTCGAAGACAGAGGTCCTCTGGCTGGGGAGGGACGATATGGGATCGAGGGGGCAACTCCCATCTCTTGCGGGGGTGCAATTAGTGCCAGCACCGGCCGTTAAGAGTTTGGGTGTAATCTTCGATACCTCCCTCTCTATGGAGGCGCAGATTACAGCTATAACAAAGGCGGCATTTTTTCATCTCCGCCAAGCTAAGCAGTTGGCCCCTTATCTCTCTCGTCCTGACCTAGCCACTGTGATCCATGCGACGGTCACCTCCAGACTGGATTATTGTAACTCGCTCTACGTGGGGCTGCCCTTGAGACTGACCCAGAAACTCCAGCGGGTGCATAATGCCGCGGCGAGACTCCTTATGGGGTCTTCGCTGCGAGAGCACATTCATCCGGTATTATACCAGCTGCACTGGCTCCCGGTGGAGTACAGGATCAGGTTTAAGGTGCTGGTTTTAACCTTTAAAGCCCTATACGGCCTAGGACCCTCGTACCTACGGGACCGCCTCTCCTGGTATGCCCCACAGAGAAACCTACGGTCTGCAAATAATAACATCCTCAAGGTCCCAGGCCTCAGAGAGGTTAGGCTGGCCTCAACTAGAGCCAGGGTCTTCTCGGCTGCGGCTCCAAACTGGTGGAATGCTCTGTCACAAGAGACTAGGGCCCTGCGGGACCTGACATCTTTCCGCAGGGCCTGCAAGACAGAGTTGTTCCGCCAGGCTTTTGGTCAGGGTGCAGCCTGACTCCCTCCTCTGGCAACCTGCTCAGAATTTTGCTTAATTGGTTGCCATCAATTTGATTTAATTAATTTTTATAATGAAATATTTTTAGATTGTGTGATTATTTGACTGATTATTTGATTGTTGTTAGCCGCCCTGAGCCCGGCTTCGGCTGGGGAGGGCGGGATATAAATAAAATTTATTATTATTATTATTATTGAAAGGTGCCATATTGCATCCTCTGTCACATTGTGAGAGAGTCTGGGAGGCACATCTCAGATCCTGGGATGCAAAAACAAGTGAGGTGAATGAAGGCCATACAATTTTTGCATTGCTAATAAAAACTCATGGCATAAAGTCATCCTGCTATTGGACTGGTCTGTGATTGATTTTCTGTTTTGAAAATACCAGATAATCCATAAAAATAATACATAGAAACTGCAAGCCACAACTCCTACTTGCATTTCTTTTTCTTTTTTAAAGGAACCCAGTTTGCTGGGGGAGAGGGGGTTAAATCCATTCCTCCATCAGATCTAGTGGAATAGCTTAGAAGCATGTCTGTGATCAAAGCACCAAACCTTGACAGAGGTTTGTCAAAAGCACTAAAGGTATATTAACCTAGACTAAAAGAACATCATTTCCAAATAACAGCTTCTAATGGGAAGCTAAGGTTTATACCCCCCCAAAAAAAAAATTAATCTGAAGAGGAAATAGCAATGGCTGTGCAAGGCAAAGAAGAAAGCTCCAATCAACTCTGATAAGTAGAGTCATGGATTTTCCTAAAACACATTTCTATTTATCTCCTATGTTCCATATCTAGAATAAACATGTAGAAACTGACAGAGCTGTGTCTCCCTATTTTTTGTTGTGTTTCTGCAAATAGAACGTTATGATGTTCAGTACTGACCAAACCTGCTTAATGAACAACACATCCTCGGTGGAACATAAGTCTGCATGACAAGATAGAAAGGGTGATGGCCTACAATTCGGGAAGGTATTTGAGGTGGTTTGCACAGAACACCTTAATCATAAAACGGTTGTGTTTGTCTGACTTGCAGCTAAGCCCTTAATTGACTAAATTAACTGAATTTCTGCAATACAACCACCTTACTGATCTCTGCCTACAGTGGTTTCCAGAAGAACTAATATAATATATCAGTACTTAGTCATGAAAACATCCATTAATGAGTGAGACTTATTCTTTAATGTATTTGGTTCCCCACCTCATCTCAAAAGTTTTAACATTTGTATATTGCTCTAGAGGTTTGGGGGTTTTTGTTTCATAGAAAAAGTACAGAGTATTTCACAGTGATCATCTCAGCCATAAGAGGATCAGGCCAATAGCCCATCTAGTCCAGCATCCTGTTCCCATCATGGCCAGATGAAATGGGATCAGCTGCATTAAACTCTGCAGGCTTCAATTTGGGAGGCCAAACATTGAGAAAACTGTATGCCTAAGACTTTTACAGGAACATATTCCAGATTCTTGTAGGCTCTCTTTTTCATCTTCTATAAAAGAGACTATTTATGACAAGCTTATTATATGCAGAAACGGGTAGACTATAACTTCATAAAATGAGAACATTAGGGCCTTTAGATATTCTAATGTTAAGTGTTCCCAGTAAGTCAGAAAAATTCTCTGCTCACAAAGGTGATTTACTATTCTCCATTGCCCAGGGTAGATTGCCCCTTTAAGCAGGTAAGAGCATAATTTAAGGCTGAGGGCAGATAACAGGGCTATTTCCTCCCCCTTGAGAACCAAGGGGAGCTTGAACATATGTTTAGGGGGGTGTAGTTTGAGTGGTTAATGTGCATAATAACTGGCCATTGTGCACATTCACCAGGCCTCTTAGAGAATGTGCACATAATCCTTTCATGAAGAGGGAATTGTACAATGCACCCTATGTGGGTCTGCTCTTGGGTCTGGTTCAGAAGCTCCAGCTGGGGCAGAATGCAACAGCCAGACTGCTGATGGGGGCATCTGGCCAGGAACACATGGCACCATTGTTAAAACAGCTGCACTGGCTGCCCATGTACTACTGAGCCAGGTTTAAGGTCCTTGTATTAATTTGCAAAGCTTAGAACAACTTAGGTACCTTTGGGATTGCCTGAATCCTTATATCCTAGCTCAATCGCTCAGATCTTCTGCAAGAGCTTCATTCATTGAGTTGCAGAAGCTCATTTGACAACAACAACAAATGCAGTCTTTAGTGTCTTTGGTCCGGTATTGTGGAATACTCAGCTGGTGCCTTCTGTTTCAACTGACTCAGTATAAGGCAACTTCCTATGTTTCTTACGCTTGTGGGGTCCATTCTTTTACTTAAAACATATGTTTGGAAGTTGATACAGTTCTTTGTTGATACCTTTTTGGTCAATAAATATGAGCAAACATGAAAAGGAATTAAATTTGTGTAAATATCTTCCACGTCCCAACTCTCAAAGTGAAATAGGTTTGTTTTTTTAAAAAAGTTAGTGTTTGCTTTGGGCTGGTTTTGTGGCACCCTGTTACTGCTAGTGATAGTAACGTAAGCAACCAAATTAAAATGGAACTGATTGACAGAGCTGTCAGGTTACTTATTCTGCTGGGCTGTGAGCTTGTCATACCACTTAGATTAAGAAGTCATGCCTAGCTAGTATTTGAATGGGAAGACATTTGGGATCCAGCAAGCGAATGGTGCTGATGATAAATCCACTCCTTTCTGCCATGTTGATCAACAATACTCTTTCAAGAAAGCATTTGAGTGCTCCGCTATTTTAATTTGCTTGCTGATCAGGTTATCCTCTCCTGTACAATCCTCGTTTCTTTTTTTGAAATCATTTCTTCTCTGTTCCTTTAACTTTGCTCTTCCTCACTTGGGCTGTATTCACATGGCAATTCTGTTTTCACGACTTTCCCTTAACTTAAATTCTGAATTATATTTGTGTTTTCATGTGACTTAAAAGCTACTTCTGGAAACATAGTGGAATATAGTGCAAGTTTAGCGCTCATTCCCATTTTATTTGCTTCTGGGGGGGAAAACATATGCAAATAATATGAAAATGACAATTAAACTTGCATTATATTCCAATATAGTTCCACTATATTCAATTCAGTTCACATTGAAAGGTAAACCCACCTAATTCATGCTTTGTGAAGCAATACATGAACTGAAACTTAACCATCTTTCAAAAATCACACTTTCCCAAATTTTGTAATGCTGTTCTCTAGACACTTTAGTATATGAATTTTGTATCACCATCAATTCTTGCTATTGTGAAGGGTTCCTGGGCTTGTTTTTCATACATCCAGCTTCTCAGCCCATCTCCTTCCCCCCCATTCTGTTGTATCCTTTGCCTCTGTAGAAGTTGATGCCTAACAGCAAGGGAAGATTGCTTCCATTTTTAAGTATGCGTAAAAGAGCATATATTAATGCAAATAACATACAACTGCAGTATATTAGGGTAAAGTCCTTTGCAAATATGTGTATATAGGGAGAAATTTGTACTAACATGCAGGTGCAATTTTATGTGGACTTCTAACATTTTTTAACAGAATCACAAATGAATGTGGAAATATGATGAAATGACCTTAAAGACTGGGAAAATTAAAAAATGAGAGGAGCCAAAATCTCTAGCAGCAATATTCTTAAGAGGGTAAATGCAACTCCTACAAAAGCCCATAGCAGAAATAAAACTCCACAGTATTAACCTTCAAATAATACTTGTATTGGCATATATTTGACTAAGTAATGTGCTGAGATCAAAATACAATGCACCTTAGTAAGCAAATGTAAATGTAAGCAAATGTAAACAAAGTCTCCCATATTTTATCAATTCAATGCAGTTTTTAAATGGTTGCATGGGAGATTTCCAAATATGTGCTTTGCGCAAATTTGCTACTGTATACAGTTGCTTGAGAAAGTCTTCATGCAGGACTGACTTTAATGGATGCACTGTCTAGTTTTCATAACTGTTTTTGGTATCTGAGGGGTGCAAACCAGTGAACAATAGAGGCCAGAGTTTGCTTTGTGTGAGACTACAAGGATCACTCTAAAAGTTTATTGTGTGTTACTAGCAGTACTGTACATCATTAGACATGGGATAAATTGTTGCCAGTTTGCAACACCGCACTGGGGCTTCTTTTAATGTACCATGTAAACTTTAGCACAGTCTTTTGCTTCTGTATTTATGATGCTCTCTTCCCAATAAGTGTTCCAGCACAGTAATTGCTAGTCTTTCAGACAATCCTTATTACAAACAAATTAAGTTGTTTCAAGCCATGGTGCACCTAACATTACATGGGTTGATATAAATCACATTTAATGAGTTTCCTCATTATTCAGAGTTTGCAGCCAGTGTGAACAGGAAGCAAACAGCCAGGCAGTAATCAATGTTATAATATATTCCCTGTCTAGTAATAGCAGCTCTGCTTTGGTCTCGTAAGACTGGACTTGGAGTGTACAGTGGTACCTTGGGTTACAGATGCTTCAGGTTACAGACTCCGCTAACCCAGAAATAGCACCTTGGGTTAAAAACTTCGCTTCAGGATGAGAACAGAAATTGCACGGTGGCGGCACGGCAGTGGTGGGAAGCCCCATTAGCTAAAGTGGTACCTCAGGTTAAGAACAGTTTCAGGTTAAGAACGGACCTCAAGAACGAAGTTCTTAATCCGAGGTACCACTGTACTTCTTCAGTGGTAGGTTTAACTACCAACGCTTGGCATGTTATAGATTTTGTATCTTCAGGGGCATTTCTTGAATAACCTTCCCACGTGCTATACCACCAAGAGATTTCAACAGTAGCTTATGATGTAATGTAGATGGTGGATACATGGGACACAGCCTTTTTGGCTGTGGCCCACACATTCAGATTTGGCTCACACATAATGCCAAACCATGAGTCATCAGACTATGGTTTATGAAACCATGGTCAAGTGTTATATGTGTCATGGAATGCTACTCAATATTGATCCAGAGTAGATTCCAATGTATAGTTAGCGGAGTAAAAAATTAAACACGTTGCAGAATTCCCAAAAAAATAGACCAGAGGCAATTGTATTTCATCCAGCAGAGCTTTACTGCTACTGAAGGCAAATGAGCATAATGGTTACAAATCCAATACATTCAGGATTGGCACTGACCATAAGAAATCGAGTTGCGGCAGACTTAAACTTACAATAACTTATAAGTCTAAATCTTAACACTAAGCATGCTATGTACAGAACACCACACCAGAAGGAAGAGAGATAGAAAGAGAAAGTGAAACCTTCCAGCCTTACTTTTGTAGTCAGCATGACCTTGACAGAAAAGATAACAGAACCAGTTTAAGCCGAGTGTACTCAGCTTCTCTGAAGGAATAACCCAAACATCATGAACCTTCTGCTTGTTTCTTTCACACAGAGAAGCTTCCAGAAGCTTCCAGAACCCTCTTGAATTAATTAGAATAGGAAAGATCTCTACACATTATATAAATACTTTATGCACTAAGAAATGCAAACTGACAATATGTGAACGCAGCCCTGCAGCTTAACTATTGTTTGCTTTATGCCAATAAACCATTATCTGAAGCCATGGTTTGTTGTTGGCTTAAGAACTTCAGTTTGTTTTAACTACTGCTTGGTGTTACATATGAACCCAACACCCTAGGTTCTCACCAAGCTACAAAGGCCTGAGGCAAGAGCAGCTGGAAAATGAAACAAGCTTTGGAGAAATGAACCATAGTTTGTTTGATCAGCTGCGGGGAACAACTTGGGGTTAACCCGAAATTGGTTAAATGCACCATGGCCTAAACAAAGCGTGGCTTAACACTGTGTGTGAACCAGGTCTCAGACTCTTTACCTCAGATAACTCATATTGCTCTGTCTCTTTCAACTGTTTATAGCTTAAAATCATAGAGTTGCTGAGTTGGAAAGTGTATTGGAAAACATCTAATCCACCCCACCCTCCCGCTCAGTGCAGGATTTGCAATGCAAGGTGCAACAGCATCTTCCTTATGCACAGATCTTTTTCCTGCATCTTTTTCTGGCGCTGCCAACAGGAATGAAAAGGAAGATTCAAAGGAGTCCAGGCCTCCTTTAAATGCCAGGGGATTACTCCAGCTGCTTAGTATGACAATCCCCATATAACAGTTAGCACTCCCTTACACAGACCAAGAACGTTTTTCAAAAGATAAAGGTTGGGCATGAGCCATTAATCATGGGACTTGCAGTTATCTTTCACCAGTGAGAAAGAAAGGAATTGGTTGCTCAAGGAGAAAATGGGGAACTCTCGCTGGGAGGGGAAAAAACTTTTTTAAAAATCGGAAATAAAATAGGACACTCCGAGCTCTTTGTTTTGCTTCCAAAAATCTTATCAGAGCAGATGCAGAATAAAATTTTGGCTGTGCTATAAATAATAAAACTTATCTTCTCATTATGAGGGCCACAGCACAGTAAGGAATCCACGTCCCAGGGTGTTACAAAATATATAGTCTGGACAAGATGTTTTCATTCCTAGGTTTTTATTTTTAGCTTTTTATATAGACGTGTTGGTTAGTAAACAAAAAAAAAAGTTGATTGTTAGGTATAACAGCAACTCAGTTTCTTAAATCTGGCATCGGAGGCATTACAAATGACCTTCTTTTCCTTTCAAAATAAGAGGCCTGACAAATGCTTCTTATTTCAAAACAAAATGTATAGACACTTTGTTTCTCATTGTAGGAAAGGAACTGCAGCACATACATAGTTTCTGAGTATCTCTGGTTCATGGTTTGAATGTAGCTGGAATGTCGCTATGTATTCAGTAGCTGACAAACAGGGAACAGAGAGGTTTGGCTCCCTGAGAAGAGACTGACCAAGGAAAAGGTAAGAAAAAGAAAACTGGCATGACTTAACTATTGCTGGCCCTATTGGTCAACCTAATTTTGCCACAGAATCGTTGCTGTAAGACTAAATAGGACGACTTGCATTGAATGTGCTAGAAGAAGAGTGGGGCACAAAATATAGGGAGAAGTGTAGCATGATGCTATGGCAACCAGTGGCGTAGCGTGGGGGGTGCCAGGGGTGCCGGCCGCACTGGGCGCAACATCTGGGGGGCGCGAGTCCAGAGGGAAGGGACAAGTTCCTTCCTCCGCCGGGCTCCCCGCCGCCACCGCCAGCATTGCGCCCTAGGGCGCGCGCCCCCCGCCGCCGCTGCGGCTGCGCTCCACTCACTGCTCGCAGGAGGAGGAGCCGCTGCAGCAGCACCAACGCCGCCACTGACGCCTGGCCGGGCACGGGCAGCCTCCGCACCCCGATGCTGACGCCATCCCCTCAGCCCAGCCACAGGCGGCGGCTGCTTCTGCCGACTGGGAGGGAGGAGAGCTCCGAGGGGCCTCGCCGCGCCCTACGCTCCCCAAAACCCCCCGAGAGGAAGCCCGCGGGTGGGCGAAGGTCTCCCGGCAGAAGGGGGCGCCGCTGGCTCCGGCTCTCAGCGCAAGTCTCAGCCGCAGGGGGGGGCGAGGACGGAGCACAGCTGGAAGCCCCCGGACCCGGCCGGGAGGAGGAGAGGCGCTCGCCAAGCCCGGATCTGGAGCTCCACCTACAGCCCAAGGAGAGGAGGGGGCAGGGAGGCGCCCGAGGGGAGGGGGCTTCGGCTGCCTCAGCCCGTGGGGGCTCCGCAAATAATAAATTTAATAAATTCCTGCTGAGCCTTTGGGGGGGTCCTTGGCTCCTTCGCTCGCCCCCAGCCCCAGTGGCATAGCGTGGGGGGGTGCAGGGGGCCGGGCGCAACATCTGGGGGGCGTGCTCGCACTCGAGTGCTAAAATTCACGGGTTAGGGGGCGCAAATTACTTGCCTTGCCCCTGGTGCTGACAACCCACGCTACGCCACTGATGGCAACCATCCCAGCAGCTCAAGCTTTTCAGCTTGTCGGGCAGAAAGATCTTCCCCTTTTTTCTCCCACACACCGTTTTGTGGTTCTCCTGACCTACCCAAGTCACTCTCAGAGTGCATGGTGGGAGGAGAAGCTCTCTTGCACTAGTGGAAGTCCTTGCATAGGCTTCTGCTGGCAGGACTAGTTAGCTGAATCCTGCCCAAAACAATGACACCGAGAAAGTAATTTTCTTGAAGTTTGCTTTTTTAAAATAATAAATTAATTTTAATTTTAATAATTAAAATAATGGGATGGTATTCAGCTAAGTTTTACATGAATAAGTTAGGCCCATTCATTTCAGGAGGTCTGCTCTGAATAAAACTTAGTTGAATACCACCCAGTGGAAGTATACTTTTCCCCCTCTAATGTTTGCTTTTATTAAAAACAGAAGTCATTGTTTTAAATTCATTATTATTCTCAGGCTATATAAGATATCTCCAGCAAGCAGAAGTGTCTGAAATTGTCTCTTAATTGTCTCTAGGAAAAGTCCCATCTAGTTAACCTTTCCCAAATGGACTGCAGACTTGGAGGATAATTGCAGACGCCAAAAGAGTTTGCCAGGTATTAGAGATATGATTAAAATTTCCTGTCTCCAAAGAGGAGTCTGTCAGGTTTTTTTCTCCCCCCTCCCTTGCTGTCCCCTGGACTCAGCTTTGGTATCAACATATGGGACATGACATGCAATCCATTTAAAGATGGAAAACTTGAAAATAGATTCAAGCCCAATGTTGGTCTGGTGCCAAGATGAGGGGGGCAGAATCAGGAAAAGATACTGGGCCAGGTACTCGGGGTTTCTTTCTCTCTATCTCTTTTCCCTTTTTTGAATTTGCTTAACTGCATTGGCTTCAAATGAATGAAAGCAACATGCGCCAGCTGAGTGCTGGCTCCTTGCACTCAGATAACCAGCTGTTTGGGTCTCCTGCAAAGACTGCAGAGCTTCAAGCGCTGTCATCTCCACAGTTAAATCTGATTCCCAGACATAAATTAAAACCACATTGCTTTCTCGCTCCCACAGACTAACCTTTTTTTTTTTTTTAACAGATCTTATCTTCTCATTTTTCACGGACAGGCCCACATCCTCTGTGTTTTCACCATGGCCCCTGAATCCCACTCTGGTACTATAATAATTTATGAAGATGTTGAAAGAGGCTTGGATGCCACACCCACCCCTCGTGTTTTCCTCTGGGAAGGGATCGGGAGCAGTGGCAGGGGGAGATAACTTCAACGTTTGAAAGTTAAGAATAGAAGAAGATCGAGGGATAAGCTTACTTTTAAAACTGGTAAAGCCAAATGGGCAGTTGTTTGTGTTGCCACTGAAGCAGAAGGTAGATTGAAAAATGTGGGATCATTTTTAAGGCATGCTCTCAAATGTTACCAAAATGTTGCATCCTTCTTTTTTAAAAAAAGAAAAGAAAAGAAAGAACACTTTTTTAATGGTGAGAAGATGACATGTTCCATCTTGATGCGCCGGATTTATAATGTTGTGGCATTTATATTCTACTGATAATGAAGCTTTGATCTTTCTAGAAATGTATGGAGATAAAAGAGAGATTGATTCACTCTGAATTCTTACCCCCTTAGGGAACGGAGAGGCAGGGAGCAAGCTTGATGAGGGTTACACAAACACAGACCAGAGTACAATACTGTCAAGAGGGACTGTTTATACTGAGTGAGTGTGTGTGCATTGACTTCATGGGAAAGAACTGTGTTAAAAAATTCTCAGTCACAACTGCAGTAGTATATCCACAATGAAAGTATGGTCCAGCCAGTGCAAGCAAACTCTGAATGGGTTCTTGTGTCAAGAATGGTAAGAGCAACATCCTGGAGTTGGGTTTCTCTCCTTTTTATTTGCATTAGTTCTTAAGAGAGGGCAAATTGTCCATGGCTTTTATTCCTTTAGTGTATGCAGAAGGGTGGGAAGTTTGGAAAAGAGGAGAGAGGGAGCAAGTTGGTATAGAAGAATAATGTATCCACTCACAAGGGATTGGAGTGGGGATGTTTAGAACTAATAGGATGTGGTTTGGTCTACATTGTTAGATCAGTCTCAAGCCTGTGCTGACCTGCCGTAAACTGCACAAGAAGAGCCCTGTTCGATCATATCAGAGACTCATCTATATCTATAATAATATAATATAATATAATATTATTTATACCCCGCCCATCTGGCTGAGTTTCCCCAGCCACTCTGGGCGGCACCCAATTGAGTTTTAAAAACAGTACAGCGTTAAATATTAAAAACTTCCCCGAACAGGGCTGCCTTCAGATGTCTTTTAAAGGTAGGATAGCTACTTATTTCCTTCACATCGCCACTGCCGAGAAGGCCCTCTGTCTGGTTCCCTGTAGCCTCACTTCTCGCAATGAGGGAACCGCCAGAAGGCCCTTGGTGCTGGATCTCTGTGTCCGGGCTGAACGATGGGGGTGGAGACACTCCTTCAGGTATACAGGACCGAGGCAGTTTAGGGCTTTAAAGGTCAGCACCAGCACTTTGAATTGTGCTTGGAAACGTACTGGGAGTCAATGTAGGTCTTTCAAGACCGGTGTTATGTGGTCCCGGCCACCAGTCCCAGTCACCAGTCTAGCTGCCGCATTCTGGATTAATTGCATAGGATAGATCGTCATCCTGCTCTGAGTGGTCTCCAAACTGTTTATGGCAACCAGCTAAGATACCAAATTGTCTGGAAAAACAAGATGGCTAACATATAAAGGACAATAGTTAGCCAAGTTTTGCACAGTGAAATTAATCAGTTTAAATAGTTATGTTCCTTAATTTAAATAAGCCTACTATGAATAAAACTTAGTTGAATGCTGCCCAATGGTACCAGTGTTGACTCAGGGGGAAAAATGTGGAAGAGACATGCCACGAGCCCAGCTTAAGATGCCACAGTAAGGTGTGTTCACATTACTGCCTTAGAGCACAGTTAAGTTGTTGGGTTTCATGCCTTTCCCCACTCTCAGCTGTTCACATTAGCAGAGCTTCATTAGTGTCAGACCAGGAGTTGTTGACAGGGTGGGGGTATCTGTATCCTATGCAAATGTGGGATACACACCTTATTAAAGGAGAATTAGGAAGTGACGCTGGCTTAAGAAACACTGCATCAAACACTAGTAGAGGATACATATACATATTGGATAACATTGTGTGAACACAAAAACCCAGTAATGGAAACTCAGCGAGTACCTAGTAAGCAGGAGTATGAACACAGCCATAGGCAAACCACAGCTTAGCTCACAGCAGTGCAACTCCAGCAGGAAAAGTACAGTGGCCACAACCTCCTCTCTGAGAATCATTGGTAAGGTTGGCTCCCACCAAGGGCACAGACCCAGGAGTGTGTGAAAATTGCACCACTGGTGAGAGAGTGCAGGAAGAGGAGAAGCCGCTTGTCTCCTTCTTTCTTTCTTTCTTGCTTGCTTGCTTGCTTGCTTGCTTGCTTGCTTGCTTGCTTGCATTTATATCCCACCTTTTCCCTCATGGTGGCTTACATAGTTCTCCTGCTCCTCATCTAATCCCCACAACATCTCCATGAGGCAGGTGTGTCTAAGAGGTAGTGACTGGCCCAAGGTCAGCCAGTGAGCTTCCTGGGCAAGTGGAGAACTGAACCCTGGTTTCCCAGGCCCTAGTCCAACACTCTCACCACTGATGAGGGAAACAATCCCTTTTCATCTTGCCTTTATTTTCTATCTGTGGTGACGATGGTTCCTACTTAACAGAGAACAGCCTATTTGAAAGCTCTCCAGTTCAAGTCTGATTTAAACATAAGGAACACTTAAGAAGGGAGAGCAGGAGCCTTGAAGCTTACCATCCATAGTTAACAGCATCTGGGCAGCAGATCAAGCAACACATAAGTCACCTGGTGTCTCTTCACTCCTTACTTCATTTCTATATACATCTATATAATTAAATAGTTCTATTCAAATTATGGTACTTTTTCTAAATTTGCAGCTCTGCAGACAAATTGCCATATGCAAATGTTGTACAAATTGGAGCTCTCTTTGGTTCTCTTTTTTACCTGCTGAGGCAAATCCTCTTTTTTAGCAATGCATAACTGGTCACTCTATTCCCAATGTTTAAACTTTTATATGGAGCATGGTGGAAAGAAAATTGAACATCTACACACAAAGAAAGAGAAGGGCTGGATTGCCTACATGACAAGAAAAATTAAACTGGGATTTGGAGACTCCACTATCTCCCCCTCCCCCCAAACTCCTTGCAGAATGAAAAGCATTTAGTGTTTTTCTTTAATTACCTTCTTGTTCAACCTTTTATTTGTTGTCTAAAACCTTCAACAAGGACTTTTGTCTTCCTTTTTCTCCTGCCAGAAATCTCTTGAGTAAAATTGCTCCTTTCAGAATAGACTAGGAGACAATAGCAAGAAATTATTGAGGAAAAAGTTCACATAATGGTGAACAGCGTGGAAGGAAGAGAAAAGAAAACAAGGAAAGCATGTCAGGGAACATGTCTTCCTAAACTTTATCTCTTATCTAAAACTGGGGTCACCAATGTGGCACCTGTGAGGACTTTCCCTGGTGCCCATGAAACCTCTGAGTACCAACCCCTGCCCCATACCCTTTTTGTCATGAGGTAGGGAGTTGCTTTTTACTCCTTGAAAGGGACACAGAGGTGAAGGAGAATACTGGAAGAATGAGGCAGTACCACAACAAATGAAATATATTAAAACAGTAAAAATATCCATTGAAACATAATCAAAAACATCAGTACAACATGAGTAAGTACTGGCTGGTTAAAAACAGAAATTGATATTGTGAAAATCTGCCTAAACAATACAGTTTCTAAAAGAAGGGATGGTTCCTGCTTGGTGATCCCAATGTTCTCATTTTTTTTTTCACAGGTTGCCTTATAGAATTTTATATCCTGCTATTTCCCCCAAAAAAGAAACTCAAAAGCAGCTTACAACAATCAAATATACAAATGTTAAGACCGAAATCACAAATTATATTAAACCAAAACAACCAAAAAATAATAACATATTGAAGACAAAAACAACTCATACAATCAAGCAAACACAGCAAGGAAAACATCATTAACATCATGAGAAAATAAAAGTTCTTTAGCTGAAGACCTTAATAAACAACCTGGTTTGAGCTAAAAACGTAACAAGTGGCATTCAGTATGTAGGCCTATTGAAATTTATGGACCAAACTTAGTCATGCCCAATCATTTCAGTGGGTTTATTCAGACTAAAGTTTAACTGAATGCCTTCCAAAGTGTCAGGGATTGGTAGATCTCCTCTGGGAAGGCATTTCACAGAGAGAGCATTACTTTCGAAAATGCCCTTTCCATGTTGGTACCTGCAGGCCTCATACAGCCATGATATCTGGAACAGGGCCTCAGATAGTAAACTGAATTTCTGGAAGGAACATCCTTAAGATGATATTTTTGCTCACTTTCAGATGGTTACGAACTATGTCTGTTCCTGGCATTGTTAGACTTGGCCACAATCATACAGGTAACTTTAGTGATTATTAAGCAGTTCTTTAATAGTTCAAATTCCACATGCCGTTGTTCCAGTAATGTTAGAAACAGAAAGGGAAAGCCACTGGCTGCAATATAAAATATGATTGAGTACCAGGCCTTCTGGAGTTCATTACAACTTCGTTCTGGATCACTACTTGACTTCTTTCTGTTTGTTCATTCTCTAGCCTTCTGGTGTGCCAAATCACATCATCACCATAGTAAATATTTTGCATTGTAATACAACATGTTCTGCTTCTTGTATGTTAATTCATTTCTAATAATGACCTTCTTGGGGGAGATGTGTGCATTTTACACCCCCCAAAAAATAAAACAATACGGTGTAATGATGACACACTAGAAGTGTTTTAGCACAAGGAAGTTGAGTTGAGAGAGTAAATATTTGAAATCTGGTTTTGTGTTCCAGAAGCTTTGCCCCTGCTGTCACCTGCCAGCTCTTTGCTCCCTAATATGCCATAATAGGAGTAAGTGGAAGTTCTTTCAGAAGGAATTCTAAGCAGCCTCATCAAGGGCTCTATGAAAGTCTTCCCCAACATTGTCCTCTCCAGATGTTGCTCAATTCTAGCTCCAATCAGTCCCAGCCAACATGGCCAATGAACGGAGATGATGTGAGATGTTGTTCAGTGACCAACAGAAGAGAAGCAGTTGGGAAAGCCTAGTCTTGGATCTCTAAACCACCCCCTCTTGTTCCTGTTTGCAGGGCTCCTTGAGAAGTAGGGATGATTGAGGATGCAGTCCTATACACACTTGCTTCTATGTAAGTCCCATTAGATTCAATTTTACTTTCTTCTGATTAGACATGTTTAAGATTGTGCTTTAATTCAGTTTTAACTTGTTCGTGTAGGTATGGCCAGAAAAAATAGGTCCTGGTTATAGCAATCTGTTACATTTGCCTGGTGGGATTTGTCTCATTCCAGAAACTATTGCCTGAAGGAAGAGGCTGGAGTCAAACCAATGTTTTAATCAAGTATGGAAAATCCAGTATTTAAAGTATAAACACGGCAATTGCTTCTCTCCCTCCCCCACCCGTCTTCTTACTGAACATTCTTCAGTGAGGGAAAACATGCCTTATCTGCATGGTCGTATGAGATCAACCTGGTCCACTGCCAAAAGGGAAGGATTCTCACACAGGAAAGTCACTTCCCATTGCTGGTTCTGAAATCTTTCTTTAAAAAATGAAATGAACAACTGTTTTGTGCCTTCCATCTTGGTATTCTTTAGGAGGGTTGACAGAAACCAAGCAGCTGGAGTAACTCCCTCCCCCCCCCAATCTTGAACAGCCGCTTATTCAGTGGGAAAGAGGAGAGGAAACTGACACAAATCTGTGCATCTAATGATGAAGCAGCCAAGTGTATTTATGTCTAAGCTTTAAGGAAATTGCAGAAACCCTGATTCAGCCCCCCTAAGAAGATTCCCGCTGTAAGGCTGCCAAGGTCACTGAATGCCTAAATCTGATGAGAAAGCAGCCCGTGAAAGAAAGTGGCAATTCTTTTGAGCAGCTCAGCATTCAGTTGGCCAGATGCATTTATATTTTTTTTGCCATGTCCAAACTGTGACATTCCTGTGAAAACAAGGGATTTAATTCTAGCTGCCATTTCAAGGTTTTACCAATAGGATAGGAAAGCTTTTTTAATTTGTACTGCAGTGGTGGCTCTCCACAAGGAAGCCAAGTTAAGGCCTGGCATTTCCTTGCCTGTCAACTTGAGGTATCCTGGTATTTGATGCCTCTAGGAGGAATTCTCTGTAGCAACAAGTCATTCTATTCTGCTCACCCTTCATTTTTCTAAGTTCATTTTTCTATATACCATATTTTTTGCTCTATAAGACGCACCAGACCACAAGACGCACCTAGTTTTTGGAGGAGGAAGACAAGAAAAAAAATATTCTGAATCTCAGAAGCCAGAACAGCAAGAGGGATCGCTGTGCAGTGAAAGCAGCAATCCCTCTTGCTGTTCTGGCTTCTGGGATAGCTTCACAGCCTGCATTTGCTCCATAAGACGCACACACATTTCCCCTTACTTTTTAGGAGGGAAAAAGTGAGTCTTATAGAGCAAAAAATATGGTATCTTGTCACTATATCCTACTAATGGAAAAGCAACATCACATAGAATCATAACAGTTGGAGGGGGAGCCTTGTAGGTAATCTATTCTGAATTGGAGCAGTTCCCCCATGAGGAAAGATTACAACATTTGAGATACAACAACATGTGTTGTTTTTTAGGGGAGAAAACAAGCACGGTAGAGACATGGTAGAGGTGAATCAGATTGCGCATTTTGTGGGAAAAGCAGAAAGAGCACATTTTTTCCTCCCTCTCTCATATTACTAGTATTTTGAGCTAAATGGCAGAAGATTCGGGGGGGGGGGAGAAGCATTTTTTTTCACACAGCACATAATTGAACTATGGCATTTGCTCTCACGGGATGTAGTGATGGCCACTAACTTGGATGGCTTTACAAGGGAGCCCGACAAATTGACGAAGTATAAAGCTACTAGCCACAATAGTTCTGTGCTACCTCTGCTGCTAGAGGCCTCTGAAAACCAGTTCCCAGAAATCACACGTTCATGTCCTGCTTCTAGGCTTCCCGCAGGCATCTGGCTGACCATCTGCTGAGCTTCTGTCAAAGAGGAGCTACCTGCAAAGCTTACATCCCTTTCTAACAACAGCCTCGGTGTTGCCAGTCTTGGGACTGCTGTACAGAATTCTGCAGACGAATGGCTGGAGGTAAAGTACTCATTCCTTTGAAAAGAAGGGCATCAAAAGCATCCATGTTTTATCTTGCTTTCATTGGAGAGAAAAAGGGGAGAATGAAGGGGAGGTTCCATTTCATTGGAACTGGAACTTGTCAACACTGTTTAAAGTGATGTAGACAAAGTTGTTCGAAAAGGCCTTACTACTGTTTTCAGATTAGTATGGCTAAATTAAAGGGATTGGCTTTGATTTATTTTCCCGATCGCTCAGCATCAACAGAAGCACCTTTGGAGCATGTCAAGCATCTCCAGTGAGCAGATCAGCTGAGTTGCTGCTTTCTGCTAAGAGCTCATGCACAGCAAAAAATAGATAAATCAATAACAATGTGAAGCTTAGGAAGGGTAAAAGTGGTCTCTCATCTTGCAGGAGAAATGCAACTCAAAGTGAAGTTATATTTAGAATTGGCAGCTCCCTGTATTATTGTGCAGGGGCAAAAGGAAGTGAGGTGCGCCCATGGGTGCAATCCTGAATACATTTCTTTGTAAGTAATCCCATTTCAATCTGAATGGAGTTTATCTCCAAGGACATCGGTTTAGAATGAGGCTGCATACACATGGTTTCAGCACCACAACTCCAACAGAATAACAGGAATAACCTTCCACAAAGCACCCTTATAGCATTATTCCCTTGGTGTCCACTATTGCTAGCTTGATTGCTGGGCAAACGTAACAAGGTAGAATCTGACTGCAAATGAAAAGTGAGGCACTTACAGCCTGTTGTTATTTTTAATCACAGCCTACCAAATTCAGTTTAGGTAATTAAAGTTGATTTGGCGCTGTTGTGCAACAAACATCCTTCACTCCTCACAAGTGGACTTTTTGCAAGAAGGAAAAAGCACTGGAAAGTGTGGTAACAATTGTTTGATCATGCAATGTTATCTAACCTTATTCCATCCATAATCAAACCAGAATAAATGCTCAATAAAAAGTTGTTGTCTAACCTGCCTGCAAATTTTGTGCCTAGAAATCAGGACGGATACTCAACAAACAGGTTATCTGCTTCCTTTTTATTGCTCCCTAATGCATCATTGCAACCACACCAGTTTTTAAACATCCTGGATTTTTCTTCTGCATTTTTCTTCTAGTATCCTTATTATCTGAAGGCTTTTCAGGCAGACAAAACAATGAAATCTGAAACAGTGAAGCTGCTGTTCTTTGTATTATTCCTAGAATTCCAATATAAGTGACAAGAGGGGGGTGTCATTATGTGTTTGTTGTTATTTTTGGAAATTGTAAACTAGTCCAGTTGAAGAGCAGTATGAAAATACTTGTAATACGGTAAATAAATAATAAAGGGTGGGATCCAGTGGTCACTATCTGCTTATGGAGAGGAATCCATCAGCAGATAAGGGAGAGGAGTCATTCTGGAGTCTCCCAATCCTCTGGAGCAGATTTACGGGGGCCACTGCAAGGAGGAAAATAGTCTCACGCTCTGTTCTGCTGACTGATCCCCTCTTGCATACTGTGTTCCATTTTAAGCGGAACATTCCAAATTTACAGAAGCCAGTCCCAATCCCAGATGTCCCATCTTCAAATTCCCTTGGGTTATTTCTACAGCCATGAATTTAAAGCAATAAATTCAAAGCAAAACATATCATTATGTCTTCTGAAGCAGTAACATAACAATAAATATTACAAGTCTCAGGTAGTTAACCCTCGATTGATTCCTATTTCAAGAAATAGTTCAAGAACACATGAACTACTAACAACATCAGATCCTGTTTGCTGACTGACAGGTAAATATGACTGCTTCCCACTGAGAAATTATTGCCCTGAAATGCATTTACCACAACGAATATGCTTTTTAAAGGTTTATTATGATTTAGGGACCCAGCCATGCCCCCTAAGTCACTTAGGAGCTTTTGAAAATCCTTTCCCCCTAGTTTAACAAATGATAACAGTTTTATCACTCTGCAGACTTTTAGGATTAAGGAGATGTGGATTTATGTAGTGAAAGCATTCTATACCTGGTGCTGCAAGGTGCTTTGTCATAAAGAGATTTCTTATGCTTAACAATAACACCATTACCTACAGTATTTGCGGCCTTGCAGATTTTAGTTGGCATTTTTAAAATTAAGTAAATGCCCAAAAAGAGCTGGGTATTTTGAAAGCAAACCATATCAGTGGGTGTATATACCCTGGTTCCACAGTGCCACCATCTGAATTACTCTGGCCTCAGCCTGACTTACATATGTTGCAGCAGATCTGGGATAATTCAGATGGCAGTGCTCCTGCATACTGTGTAACTGTTCCATTTTAAGCGGAACATTCCAGATTTACAGAAGCCAGACCCAATCCCAGATGTCCCATTTTGGCTCCCGTGTTCTAGAGGGAGTTTTTTCATTCCACCCTGTGGCGTGAGTCAATTGGTTCACACCAGAGCATGGGACAAAAAACAAACAAACAAAAACAACAGAAGCAAAACTGAACTTGCCCCATACGTCACCACTCTTCTTCCCCCTTCTGCCATGGCCTTTCCAGCCGACGTACATCTGGAAGCCGCCACCACACTTGTGGAAGTGGCAGCAGCATCTGGAAGTGTGGTGGCAGCCATGGAGGCCACGGAGGTGGAGGCTGAAAGCAAAGGCAGTGGGTGAAGGTGCGAGGAAGTGAGGGAAGGGTCAGGCATGCAAAGAGGAATGAGACCAGAATGAGAGGGGGCATGGTCTCTGTTGAGGTTGTGTTCCAGTTTCCCTCACTTCACTGTTGGAGGGCATGCTATTAAGTACCCAATGCAAACCCAGAGCTCCACTCAACACTAGTTCTATTTGAATAGGCAGGGAACTTACCTGGCAATTTTTAAGTGGTGTGGGATGAGCACTGCTGGTGTGGGGCACAATACCTCTAGAAGAGCCCTCTGAGAGAAGCTTACCCAAACATGGAGTCAGACTTGAATAATAGCATGAATAGAACACAAGAAAAGGCCTCCTGGGTGTGGCCAAAGGCCCATTTAGTCCAGCATCCAGTTCTCACAGCAGCCAACCATGGTTATTAATTGTTAGAATGGTTAGAAATGCTAAAGATCTTTGCAAACCTGGTTAAAAAGAGTCACAGGCTTATCCAAAGAACTCCTTCCCTAATGTGCATCTTCTTTCAACTGGAGCGTGAGCGTCTATTCTACCATTAGCAATCTGTGCAAATTTCCCTTTGGTTGATTGGTAGTACTGGAGTTCAGGTGGACAATAAGGTATTTTAGCAAGGCTTTTGTTTCCACAAGTCCATCCTTAAGGCCGTGGTACTGTCTTTTGGACCTACATGCCCTTTGTCATCTTGGCTGTCCCACCCTACAATTTGTTGCCTACAGGTGAAGGACAAATGAACACTGCCAGGTGATATTCTCCTGTTCCCCTTTTTTCACTTATTTATATTACAGAAAACAGAACAAAACAGCCTCTTCCTCTCATTTTTATCTAAACACTCCATTTAAAAAACGAGCCACAGCAATTAAATCTTCAGGCATTTCAAAGAGAAATGAAGACCTCTATTCTACATAATATTTGCTCAACACTGCCTTTTATGATCCCACTTAGATTCAATACCATCTGGTTTACTCAGTTAAAATTAATTGAATTACTTTGTGGTTAAAACAACCACTACCCAACTGGCAGAACTCCAGTGCTACAATACATTGCAGTTGACAAATAAGAATGAAAGTGGGCTCAATCATCCCAGCCACTTGAAAGGTTTTTTTCCCCCTCAGGGGATCAAGAAAACCCAAGGACACATCCCAACAGCTGGAAACATCATTATCCCCAAAGAGCCAACAAATGTAGAAATAGGCACTAACCCTTTAACTGGCTGGAAGGTAACACTCAAGGGGTGGGGCCTCCAGTCAATAACTACCTAGACTTGCCATAAAACTCAGCCAGTTGTTCTGGGGCCTTCTTTGGCCACAGCAGCAAGAGTACTATCTCTGTGTATGACTCTCCCCTTGCCTTGGGAGCCAAGAATCCTGTACTTGGTGATAGGCATTCCTGTGGGATCATGACATCTTTATATGATCATAGTGATCAACTTTTCAGTGGATTTATCTTATGTGGAACACATCAGTTTTAATTATGTGAAGCTGCATTAAGATAAACATTTATTTTGAGAATTTGATATTGCATAGGTGCAGACAATACATTATTATTATTATTATTATTATTATTATTATTATTATTATTATTATTATTATTATATCAGGGCAGTGATATATAATTATATATAGTGATATATTATTATATATCAGAGCCAGTGTGGTGTAGTGGTTAAGAGTGGTAGACTCCTAATCTGGTGAACCGGGTTCGCGTCTCCGCTCCTCCACATGCAGCTGCTGGGTGACCTTGGGCCAGTCACACTTCTCTGAAGTCTCTCAGCCCCACTCACCTCACAGAGTGTTTGTTGTGGGGGAGGAAGAGAAAGGAGAATGTTAGCTGCTTTGAGATTCCTTCGGGTAGTGATAAAGCAGGATATCAAATCCAAACTCCTCCTCCTCCTCCTCTTCTTCTTCTTCTTCAACATTAGAAACACATTACAAAACATCAGTGGTAAATACATAAGCAAACATCAATGGTAGTTGTAAGAATTTGGCCACAAACTATTGCAATTGTAGGACAAACATTTTGATGGGCCTACACAAAATTCCCCTGAAAAAGATCAACAACTTTTGTGTCCAGATTTCTTACTTCTTGAAATTCGGCAAGGTCAGATGGCTCATCTAATTTCTGAAGCGATCTGAATTTGACCTTGCCTCCTCTCAGTTTGACAGCCAGGGAGAGCCACTGAGGATCCCTGGCCATCAAATGACAGCTTTGTGTGACAGCATGAAACATCTGAGGTAAACAGGCAGCATTCTCAAAACCACTGATGGCAGGAATTCCACCCTCTTAGATGTCTCTCTTGCCCCAGTGTCTTCCATTGAGCTCCTCACGCCTCAGTAATTCTTGGACATGCTGCCCTTCTACATCCTCTTACAGTCAAATCTTGTACTTGGCCACTTAGAAGTCAGTTTCATTTACTTCAATAGAGCTTACCCCTAGGTAAGTGGGTATAGGATATCAGTCTTATTTAAACTTACAGAGTGACATCATTATATTTAATAAGAGATTTAATGAAGCTATATTGGGCGGGGGGAACTATAGCTGGAAGTCTATCCTCCTGGATGGGTGTGGAAGTGTTTTTTTGGGGGGTGCACCCATCAAGCCAAATAGACTTGCAAGCCTGCTGCTTTTAACAGTTTCAAGTAGCGAGGAGTAGCCTTGCTGGGGTTTCCAAACAGATCAGCTTCCAGGCTAGCAAGGATCAAAGGACAGCCCCCACCCACCCTGGCTGCCTTTCATAGTTTTGTGCAGACAGGAGAGATCTGGCAGGGCATCTGCTGACTGAGGCAGATTAGAAGTAGCTGGATGGAAAGCAGGTGAACTGGAGATTCTTTTCCAGCATGGATTTTAATCTTAACTGCATATGAATTTAGGAGTTTCTAACACTTGACTCTTCAGCGAGATGAACATTACAAGTCCCCAAAGTTTAATTCTGAGCTCAGGCCTGGCAAGCTTTGCTGACATTTCTAAATTTAACAAAGTGCACAGAAAAAGGTAGTGATATAAGAGTAACTGTGGGTGGATTCATTTACAGGCAACATCAAAAGAGATGATTTAGTTTCCCTGAAACCTAAATAACTTTGTAAAATGCCGCATGCTGCAATCTCAGAGTTTATGAATTATGAAATTATGTTTTCATCGGTGCAATAAAAGTAAATAATGAATGATGCTAAGATTTTTTTTCCTTTTAAAATTTGTGCTCTTGTTTTTAGTTCAAAGTGACGATAAACTTTCATAAATCTCTCAAGCAAGGTAATGAATACAACAGTATAGTTTGGCAGTTCAAACTCTATCAGCGTTTAAGTGCTTTTTCTCTTAGGTGTTTTTGTGGTTGCAAGGTTTTAATAATTGAAAATGGAGAAAAAAAATATCTAGATCAACCTTCATCAACCTGATGCCCTCCAGATATTAAGGACTACAACTCCCATCAACCCAGATCATTCTGGCTTGGGATGATGGAAACTGTAGTCCATAACATCTGGATGGCATCAGGTGGATGGAGGTTTGTCTAGATTAAGCTTGGTTCTCTAGCTGTTTTTGGCCTACAACGCCCACCATCCCTAGCTAGCAGGACCAGTGGTCGGGTATGATGGGAGCTGTAGTCCTAAACAGCTAGAGACCTAAGTTTGGGAAACCCTGGTCTAGATCACAGATGAGGGGATACTACTGTATATCTGAATATGGTACCCAGAAAGCAATTACTTTCTGGAACACTTGTATTATATCTATGAGTGATAAAAGCTAACACATAGAAAAAATATCATAGTTTTATATTTTTTTAAGTGTTCTGATAGCACATATAACACATCTCAAATTATCAATGCAGATGAAAAGATTAACTATAAATGTATTTATTATACTTTATTATATACTTTCTGGCCCCTATTGACTTAGACTGAATCAGTTCCTTGGCAAAAGTATGAATAATCTATTCAAGGAACAGATAGGAAGAGGGAGATGGAATCCAGACTCCCATTCCCAAATGCAAATATTATTCTGCCTATTACTGATGATCTGGCTAGTGCTGTGCATGTACAAAGAAAGCTGTTGGATTGGTCTAGGAATTTATACAGGTGTTTCCTCATCTAGATCGGGATATCTGCACAGACCACTTAACAATGTACAGCCGGTGATGACATCACACCTTATTTTATGCCGTGTGGAGTTTTAGACTAGGCAAATTACCAGCTGACACCGACCTTCTTCCATTTAATCAGTAATAAACATGACTCATGTTTGATATGGGTGATTTCCATTATTAGAGTGATCATCAGGGAACAGAGCTCATGGAAATGCTGTGAATGATTAAAAAAAATACATAACATGCTGACAAAGTGCAGCAGATTTTGCCATTGGGGGAAAAGGTGGAAATCAGCAAACCTTTAATCTTGTCCTGGAAAACTGTGTAGAACAGGAACTGGAAATGTGTCTGGTGGCTATGGCTTTCCCTGTTCCCTGCTACACCCACAATTTTAGATAAACATGTCAGGCGTTTCTACACCTGCATCTCTCATTGCACAGTTCTGTGCATGTCTACTCAGAGGTAAATGCCACTGAATTCAAGTTAGTGTTATAGGATTGCAGCCTCAGTTTCCTTCTGTCCCTTGCTCAGGGGTAGCTCAGGGGTAGCATGATTTGCATGTTGATGAACACCGAACAGTCATTTTGCCATCCCAATATGAAAAATTTCCCAAAGGAATAATGAGATTAAGTAGACTGGGTAATTTACTTAGGTCAGGTTGTTGTTCCTTCAATTATAAGACACAGAAATGACTCTAAATGTACTCATCTAACCAGACAAGCTAGGCAGGGTGGAGGGGGCGGACATATGTAAGATTGTTGGATATTATTATCTAAATGACTTTTATGCTAAACCTTTACATTAGAGGACTTTCTGGGTATAGAGGTTTCATGCTAAATGGCTTCTCAGACTTCACTAGCCAGGGCATGTTCTTTGCATTTTTTAAATCTTTCAATTTTAATCCTCTGAAGCTCTTATTTCTTCTGTTATGCTTCATTAATCTATATAGTGATATTCACTGTCACTTCTGGCCATTTCAGGCATCTCCAAGTAGACAGCCTAATTCTTAAGGTGCTGTGGGACTCTGTCTTGTAGTTGTCACACAATATACTGTTCCAGAATGTAGCCTCAACAGTCCATCCTACCTCACCACTTAACTCTTGAGCATTCAGTTTCTCTTTCAGTTATGTGCATCCTAATCTTAGATGTACCTGCTGAGCATTCCTTTCCACAATAGAACTTAGTCTGCATACACACCACACATTTAAAGCACACATCTCCCACTTTTAAAAAGCCTAGTAACTGAAGTTTAAGGGTGCTCAGAATTTCTAAGGGTGCTTGAGGGCTAACCAGAGTTCTTTAGGGGAAGTCATGTGCTTTAAGTGTTGTCAGAGCTGCCCTAGGTCCCAGCTCACAAAGGACCAACGCCACTTCGTTGTTATATACAAAAGTCTTTATTGAAGTTCAGTTTGTCTTTCACATCGGCAGCGTGCAGCTCTACGTCTGAAACTCTAGACTGCCGAAGCTCTGTCTGAGTCTCCTCCCCCCACACACCAGTTTAAGACTCTAGCCTTGCTCCACCTCTTCCTTTGCTCTTTCCTCCTCTGGGTCCGCCTGTCAGCTGGGGTCTCGCCCTTCCTAGACTCTTCTGACGCTGAGTCTCCTGATTCCTCTCCCTGCCTCCGGCGGGCTTTAGGACCTAGTTCCCGATCTGGGCTTTCTGCTGTCCCGCGCGCCTGTACATTTGAACTTGGCGCGCGCGCCCAGCCGGCAACCTTCCTCCTGACCGTTTCACTGCTCCTGTCACTGCTTCCCCCTTCGGGGAGGCTAGCTGGACCTGACACCTGGGACTCTTCCCCCCCACTCTGCTCTGGTGGGGAAGCTGGTCCTGATTTCCAGCTGCTGCTTTGGGAGTCCCCGCTGGCCACTGTTTCTGGTGTGTCCCCCCTGGGACCCCTCTTGCCCTGACCATCGGCGCCTCCTTCTGGGAATCTTCTGATTCGCTGGAGAAGCTCATGGAATCTCTCGGGTCACTGTCATACTCCCCTATGCTGCCCTCAGATCCTTCCCCTTCGCTCTCCATCTCCTCTCTCCCCTGTGCCTCTGTCCCTGAGCCCCTGACAAGTGTATATTGAATACATGGGGTATATGCAGCTTTGGTCCAAGGAGAGCGTGCATAGAATTAAAGCCAAACTGCACATCTTTACATCTCACATTGTTCAACATTATTGGTGTCCAGAACCAGTTTGTCTATTACTGATTTTAATTTGGCCTTAATAAATGTCTCTACTTTGTCCTGCTGTTTAATCAGCCACAGATGTGATGATAATAATAATAATAATAATAATAATAATAATAATAATAATAAATTTTATTTATATCCCGCCCTCCCCAGCCAAAGCCGGGCTCAGGGCGGCTAACAACAATCAGATAATCCAACATTCTAAAAACATCTTATTCTAAAAATTAATTAAAATCAAATTGATGGCAACCGTTAAGCAAAATTCTGTGCAGATAAGCAACACATGCACACATTTGTAAATCAAATAGCAAAGAGACAAGATAAAAGACAAGGGAACATATTATTTGACCTTTCTGCTTTGTTTTTTTTTAAAAAAGATTGCCCCACAAACTTTCAAAAAAGCATTACAGTGGTACCTCGGGTTAAGAACTTAATTTGTTCCGGAGGTCCGTTCTTAAGCTGAAACTGTTCTTAACCTGAGACACCACTTTAGCTAATGGGGCCTCTCACTACCACCACTTGATTTCTGTTCTCATCCTGAAGCAAAGTTCTTAACCCAAGGTACTATTTCTGGATTAGCGGAGTCTGTAAGCTGAAGTGTCTGTAACCTGAGGTACCACTATAATATGAAATGTTTACAGTGTAATGGCTATATATGTGTAGATAATTTCATAAACTCCTTGGGAAAAGTTGTAATGTTGATATCTGTTTTGCCATAGTCCAATTATAAAGAGAATATGGTTTATTAAAAAATTGATTAAGAACAGGACTTCAGGAACTACCCAGGACTGTTAATCTTTCAGAAAAAAATCTCTTTCCAAACCTCTTGGCAGATTACTGGCTTCTTTCTTCATTTGAAAGTAGTCTTTGTAATTGGCCAGTTAAGAAAGGCTGAAAAGATGTGACGTTGATTAGGATTTAGAGGGGTGGGGGTGGGGGTGGGGTTTAAAGGAGAGACGGGGAAGGAAGGGAAGGAGTGTGTGTCTAAGCCAGGAGCTGCTAAGGAAAGTAGCCAACACATTTCAGGATTTTTTTGGCAGGTTTTGTCCTAATGAATTATAGTATTTGCTCTCTCTCCCACCACCATATCTTCTACTACCATCACCCCACCCCTCACACACGTTTCCCCCAATTCTGAATGATTTTGAAAAGCTGCAATTACAGAGGTTACAGATAATTTGAATCAACACAGCTGGTCCTGGAACAGTTTCAGCGCATAATCACCTATCATGGATGCTAATTCCTGCTATGATTAAAACCCATGCTTTCCAGTAGGGCCGACAGCTCCATTGTCAGATATGCCACCCCTTAATGCAGAAGTCTTGGGCTTGTCTCCACCTGGCTTGCAGGGTTTCCTATGTTGGGTATGATAAAATATTGGGGGGGGGGGGAGGTAAGCCCTGTCAGGCATAATCGATCACATGACACAGTGCATGCACACCATTTGAATGGCAATGTCTATCAACTTGGGGGGGGGGGCAGGCCTCCTCAAGTATTGGGGAGGCTAAAGACCTTTCAGACCCTAGGAGTTGGCTTCCTATGAATATGTATGTACTTTCCCCAAACCTGCTTATGCGTGGACAGTGCTGTTTGGGCTTCATCTGCTCCTCAGAAAAGAAGGGCATGGTAATTGTGCACAGTCCAATAGAACAGGAGCACAGGAAATTGTCTTATTGTGAGCCAAATCATTGGGCTATCTAGTTCTGTCTACACCGACTGTCAGAGATTTTCCAGGGTTTCAGACGGGGGGTCTCTCCCAGTCCCATCACAGATAGAACCTAAGACCTTCTGCAAGCAAGACATATGCCCTACCACTAAGCTGTGACCCTTCTGAATGTACATGAAGACAGAAAGAGAATACAAGATCAATGAATAAAAATGAACGGGTGGAAAATAAACTTAATGTGAGTTGAATTTACATTTTCAGTTTTGAACTCTGAATATGATTTTGTTTGTTGAATTTAATGCATATTTTCACCTCAGGCTTTAAAAAATAGATATTGGGAGGAATGTGGCATGAAAAAGAGAGAGCTGTCTAGCTTCCCATAACTTCTTTTATACAAAACAGTGTAACAGGATAAGCAAGAAATGCACTTCATTTTAAAATTAGGAAACCATAATCGAGATTTCCCTTATTCAGTTACATTTTCACATGAGTCTGCCTTTTAAAAGTGTGTGGAAATGTAGAGAGAAGGGGATCTCTCTTATCTTAATTAATCTTCTTCTCATCCTCCCCCCTCTTTGTGACAACTAAGCCATCGTAGGAGTTGAAATTACGTACTAAGAAAACCTGGAATTTGATGACATAAGTGTTTGAAGCAAAAAGGAGTTTTGCAGTATCCAACGCTGATGAATAAGCTGTCAGTATCTGCAAAGGCAGCAGCTCTCCCACAGTAAGATGAGAGCTGGCAATGCAACGTAAGTGAACAGCACCTGTGAACGAGTGTTGTTCATTTGTCTCTTCCCTGTTGCCCTGAGACAGTTGTTGTGGGGAACAACTACAACTCCCATCAGCTCCATTCAATATGGCCAATGGCCAGAGATGATGGGAGCTGTAGTTCAATAGCAGCCAAAAGGATTCCCCCGCACCTGTCCTGAGGTTTTGATGTGAGAAATGTGTGTGGGGAGGTGTTCCTGGCTGGGTCTTCTTCAGGTGGCATCTTGGGGCAGGGGTAGTGCTATTATTCGAGAAAAAGAGGTGCCAGAGCTCACCATAAACACCTCCTTTGTTCTCTTCTAATGGCATTGGTGCCCACCTGAGAGGTGCCGGAACTGAGTTCCAGTGATTTCCAGCTGAAAAAAACAACTCTGGGGAGACAGGACCTGAAGCCTGAATGCTGCACAAGGCTTCTGACACTTTGGGCGCCAGCAGGGAGAAGGCTGCCATTGCAGCTTCCCTTTCTGCAGTAAAATGTCTTGACTGGTTGACACTGGGAAGGAGGTTGTAGACTCTCCCCAAACCAACCACTTTAAGTTCATGAGGAAGGACAAGGCTCAGTGCTAGAGCATCTGCTTTGACTGCAGAAGGTTCAGTCCTTGGCATCTCCAGGTAGAACGGGGAGAGACTGTTGTCTGGAAAGCTGCCAATCAGAGTGGACAATACTGAGCTACATGTATCAATACTGCATTGCAGCACGAGGTAGCTTCCTATGTTCCTAGCACATGCCAAAGCATTCTCGCAGGATTGTTTAAAAGTGATTTAAATGGCCTTAATGTTGCATTTCTGAACCTACTGTGATTTCCTTTTACTTCCTCCCATTACTCCAACCTCGCAATTCTTCGTGGATGCTTCTTCCTTTCATCTGAAAAATGGCACTTCCTTTCCTTGGAAATGAATAATTCCCGCCCCCTTTTCCCACTGAACATTTTACTCCATTCAGCGGTTTGTTGTGGCTTTACTTTACATTACAGCCTTTACCGTCAAACTGGAAACATCTTATTTTCCAAAGTGGTGCTATTCATTTTTTTCAACACTTTTAAACATCTATTTCAGCAGCATTGGTTATGTACGCTTTGCTCAGCCATGTTTAATCTTTGGAGCGATCTGTTTTCCCCTTAGAAAGTATCTTTTTAAATGCACCTGAATGAATGTATTCATTCCAGCTACCACCATGGTGACACTTTAATACCAAGGCCTTATTTTGTTAACAGGCTGTGTGGCATTAAATATGAGTGCTGGAGCTACAGAAGTAATTTCGTCTGTGAATGCCTAAGTATGGCTGAATGGAAGCATAAGGTGCTATGACAGAACAGAACATCTCATCTTTCTATTTTGGATGGCACCATATGCTAAACAGTAGCTTTCCTCTTCCTCTCTGAACTTAGCAAGCAAAGCCATTCACTGTCAATACTAGCTTCAATTTTGTTTTTTAATTACTGTTTATATTTACTATCAGACAGGATGCTATATAGGAGCTTCAAAAATGTACAAGGTCCAGGTGGTTATCTCTGTCTTCAGATTAAGATTATGCTTAATTACTTATCCCAGTAAAAGAAAGAGAGAGACAACCCTAGTTTATAGATTTTAGTGCATTTTTTAAAAAAATCCCAATTATTTAAAAGTGAAAGTGAGTGAAGTGGAATTGGGGGGGACCATTTTAGTATACAGTGGTACCTCGGGTTAAGTACTTAATTCGTTCCGGAGGTCCGTTCTTAACCTGAAACTGTTCTTAACCTGAAGCACCACTTTAGCTAATGGGGCCTCCTGCTGCCGCTGCGCGGCCAGCGTGCTATTTTTGTTCTCATCCTGAAGCAAAGTTCTTAACCTGAAGCATGATTTCTGGGTTAGCGGAGTCTGTAACCTGAAGCGTATGTAACCTGAAGCGTATGTAACCTGAGGTATCATTGTAGTAGTTTACAAATTAGATTGGTGTTAAAGCAGAGTCTCATATCTGTTGTTTTTCCCCCTGTGGCTGCATGCACACCACACATACATTTAAAGCTCATTGCTTCCCCAAAATAATCCTAGAAACTGCACCATTCAGAGCTTTAAATGCCTGGTGTGGAAAAAGCAGGAAAGAGAGTGTGTCATCCTTCTGTTCTAGGAAATGCCCAACACTTCTCATGAGCACAAACTGAGAAGATGTGGGAGGAGGCTTTCTAGAACCCTATGGCAATTCTTCTGCCCACAGATGCCTCTGCCATTAGGGTTTCTGTTCTTTTTTAAAAGCACAATCAGTGCCCTAGGATCCACCATGCTACAAAATAACATTTCTCTAAAATGTAATCAACAAATGAAGTCCATCTAACCTGATTGTTTGCAATAACTTCCTGAGTTTTCACTGAAAGCTAGCAAGCTACATTTCTTCCATCCTCAACTGTGAGGAGTTCTTCATTGCGATGTCTTGCAAAATAACCTCATAAGGGAAAAGCAAATGAGTTTATTTTTTTTTGTTTATTTTTAAAATTTATATACCGCCCTTCATCAGGAGATCTCAGGGCAGTTCACAGAATAAAATACAAGATAAAACACAAAGTTTATATCTCAAGCTCATGCATTAATATCAATTAAGGCTACTGAAATCAGGATTAAAATCAAAATAAAAGGTTAATTATTGATATTTTAATATGTGCTAAAAAGTACCATTATGTCAAATTGCAAAAACAATAGCATTGTGTCTCTTTTTCTTTTCTTTGTTTTAATCTAATTATCCAGATTCCTAAAGATTTTCATTTCACAGAAAATGTTCCTAAAGTGAGCCTTTTGATGCACATCTGATAAGGCCATCAAAGTCCCTGTTATTATGCATTCCAATTGCCCTTGGGAGTATTTGATTAGAGCATTTGCTTTGTCACACTGACAAACTAAAAGTTATTATCTATCTCAGGGGGCTAACGGGAAGACATAGGAAATAAAAAGATTGGTTGTTATGACATGCACAAGAGATCTGAAAAGCTCCATGGATATCATGAAGTGAGGCAACAGAAATGCAAATTAGATTGGCTTAGCAATATTTGCACATTCTAATTATGTCACCTAGCAAAGGACAAATATATAAATAAATCAGGAGGTAAACATGACTTGGTTTCAGGAATGCTCATATTATTTCCTATGCCGTAGTTGACTGTGAGCAAAGGGGATTTGGGCATTGGGATAAAGAGTGAAGGTGTGGGATAAAGAAGGGACAGGTTAAGCCACATAGGAATCTGCAACTTACGATGATGCTCCATTCTCTTTTCCACAGCCCAAGCTGAAGAGGAAGGAGAAATGAGTTTTAGTATTCTCGCCAGTTTCTTCAGGACCAGAGAATGACTGAGCTTATCTATGCACAACATTTCTATACAATCTATTAACAACAACAAAAATATTTTTGAGATTCACAAATATAATTTAAACACATGGAGCATAAACAAAAGAACAAAGACGTATGGGGTGATGTCCTGCTAAGTCATGCTCAATATCAGCATGCAGCATCAATATCAATAAAATTCTAAAATTCAGGCGTCATTTTTTTTTTGGGGGGGGGGGTAGGGAACCAGTCAGTAGACATCAAATGATCACCAGGGCTTACTGGCCAAGTTGGTCTACTAGGGCCAGCAAGGAGACCAGGGAAGAATTTAAATGTGGAGTCCCAGAAAGGGTTTCTTCATAGAAGAGGAAAGGGAATAGAGGATCAGGCTAATTCAAATTGATGGCCAGGCGGAATAGCTCTGTCTTACATGCCCTGTAGAAGGAGATCAAGTTCTGCAGGGCCCTAGTCTCGTGGGACAGAGCATTCCACCAGGTCAGAGCCGTCACTGAAAAAGCCCTGGCCCTGGTGGAGGATAGTTTGGCTTCCTTAGGGCCTGGGACCTTTAAGCCTGGAAACGCCCCATTCCACACCCGCGTCGCCCCATTCTGCCCCTTTTTGTGACATTTTTGGGTCACTTCTGGGTTTGGAGCAATGTGCATATGCATGGTCGTGGACATATTGAACGCACATAAATGGGGGGGTTGCATATGTGTGGGGGGGTTTCATTATACTTACAAAAGAACTTTTTTAGTATGTGCTCATAAGCTGTCATAAGCTGTCATCTTAGTAGATATGTAAAGGGTTGTACCTGCCCTTTTCTGCAGGGCAGGTAAATCTAAGTGCCCATTAATTTTGGGAAGAGTGTGGAGATGTCTACCAATTCCACACTAGAACTGGTAACATGGAGTTGCCTGTTGAATTAAAAAAATAACATTTTTATTCATAACCTGCATTTTGAAGAGTTGACCATTTACAATTTACTGCAAAATAAGAAAGAAGTTGGAAATAAATAAATAATAGTTCATATTGCTGTGATTTTAAAACATACATTAAATGTGTCCTAAATATGAAAATGGTCTAGATTCCGTATATATAAACACCAATGAAAGCAACTTTATTTTTTCCAGGTTTTTAAAATTTGTATTCAAAACCTGTTAATCAGTCATCTCTCTGCTGCTCTTGATATCCAACAGTGCAGTAATCAGAAACTTTCTGGGTTCGCTTCTTGCTGTGTGCACTGGAAGTTTGAATATACAGCTGACTACACATCAGTTCTACATCTGCATATAATTTCTGTTGTCTTCTTATTCCAGCCATGTTATAGAACATAATTAGGGAAAGGACAACTGTTTGCAACAAATCAGAACTAGGAAAGTGAAATCTGGCAAGCTTGGTCCAAGCAGAAAAGTTATGCAAACGTTATGCATTATGGAAATATTAACAATGCAAATTTGTATCTTGGCAGATAATCATTGACATTCTTTTATTTCGAGTACAATTTCAAAAAGAAAGAAGAAGAAGAAGAAGAAGAAGAAGAAGAAGAAGAAGAAGAAGAAGAAGAAGAAGAAGAAGCAGCAGCAGCAGCAGCAGCAGCAGCAGCAGCAGCTAATTTAATTTCTACAGTGCTACAATGGTAGTAGGACTTGACAAGGGCATATTGGAGCATATTGAGGGAAGCCTTGGACCCACATGATCTCAGCACTTCCCATATCCCCAGCAAGGAAGCAAAAACTTGCCAGCCTGGGACTGGTGTGAGGTTATTATATTCATACTGAAACCAATGTATTCAGCCATGCCTACAGAGGAACCAATGGCACAACTTCTCAACTAACCTGAAACCTGTAAGCATAGAAGTCAAGATTGGATGACAACAAAGGAATATGGCATATTGCTGAGCAGGATGTAGCCAAATTGAGGTCCAGTTGATTAAATGGGAGTGTTAAATTATGTGCTTAAATTTCTTCACTTAAAGCCAACAGAGCCTCAAAGTGCTTAACTTAGGGTTGTGCTTATTGTTGAGTCAATGGAGCAACCAATCCACTTGAATGTAATATCTATCTTTCACATACACACCCCAAAGTTTGGAGGGGTCATCCAAGCTCTCCATAAGATTCACCTAACAATAGGAATTGGTATGGTCCAGATTGCCAATAAAGAGTTTTCTTTTAAAGAGAAAGTGCATGTAGAAAGTCCTGTCAGACTTTGGAAGCAAAGAAAACAAGAATGCTGTGTGACAGGCATGTTCTATGATTCCTTTTGCTGCTCAGTGGTTTGTATCAGTCCTGCATGCCAAATAGAGTGTTTCTGACAGCATCACTTCCCTTGGTTCCTTTAAGTTACAGGCTGCAGATATCTCATAAACTCACTTTTCCTTCAGATCAAAACTATAGCTGAGTGAACAGCTGCCCAAAAGGATGTACACCAGTTATATCTGAACAATGATAATCTCAGATCCACCTCTGAGTTTAGTGTGTGTGCACGCGCGTGCGCCTAGCTATGGTTTTTTTTAGCCTGTCCAAAGATATGAGGAACTAGCATGAAATGGAATTCAGCAAACAAATTGGTTGCAGAGGGGGATAGATCAATTGCGGTAGAGTTTAGAACTTCAGAGTTCTAAAAACTCTCAGTGGGTTTATTCAGTAAATCAGGAACACCCAGAAACACATACAATTGAATGGCTTCAGTGCTGAACAAAGAGAAAGATGGAGTGGTGGATAAACAAACTTCAGCAGGCACTTAAGCACTAGGAAATGATGGTTCCACAAATGATTTAACAGAGCACTATAGTACATAACAATATGCATCCTCAGGATGAAGATCCTTCTATGAAGCCAGAAATAAGTCCTGTTCAACAAAGATCCTCTATTACGTTAATTATAAGCTTTCTCCATGTGGCTTCTACCTGTTTGGCCTCATCCTTAACAAGTAGGTTCTTGATTGCAGCTTAATCATGCAATTCCTATATTTTTTAAAGCATACTGTATAATGATTGATTTTGTCTCTTCTGCAATAAAAAGAACATCAAAAAAAGACTAAGGCTGCAGTCTGAACCCCACTTATCTGGGAGAAAGTCCCATTGAATTCAATAGGACTTCTGAGTAGACATTGTTAGCATTGTGCTGTAAACCGGCTAAGAAACCAGTCATAAGTAAGGCTGAACAGGAGGCTATTATAGGGGCAGAAGTCACAAGTAGGAATATTATAAGTAAAGGCACAGTAGCCTTAAAAAAAAAAGCTTGATAAAACTTCGTCCATTTTCTGGTGGCAAAATATATTGAAAACAATTACTATAATCAGTAATACCTAATATCAAGTTTAAGTCGTCATAAAATGTGTTATGGAAGATGGGATTATTGGATTGTCTTTGTACTTATTTTTATTATGTGTTTTTATGTACTTTATTGTACTTTTATAGTGCGAACCGCCCTGAGATCTATGAGTATAGGGCAGAGAGGAAACACTAGACTCATCTATTTTTCACCAGCAAAAGCCTGATCATTACCATAAAAGGGGGGTGGAATCAGAAATGGTCACAAATTCAAGATAGATACATGTGTGGTAGAATATGTATAATTAAGGCACCTGCAATTTCTGACATCTGTGATATGGATTCTGTAATTTTACATTTGGTTTTTGATTCAGTACAATAATATTCAATAGGCTCTGGAACAGCCCTGGATATACATCCTTGTGCAAATTAATTGAAACAAACAATGTAGTTTATTGTACAAAACTCACATATACATGTACAAAACTCACATATACATACATTAGTAACGGATATGAGCTCCACTATTTTTAAGCAGCATTTGAACATGGTTTGGCATGGAGTCTACTTGTTTCGAACAGTCACTGTTGATTTTTGGATCCTTGGACCACACTTGATCCAGCCCACCTAGCAGTTTGAAAGCACGTCAAAGTGCAAGTAGATAAATAGATACCACTCCGGTGGGAAGGTAAATGGCATTTCCGTGCGCTGCTCTGGTTCGCCAGAAGCGGCTTAGTCATGCTGGCCACATGACCCGGAAGCTGTACGCCGGCTCCCTCGGCCAATAAAGCGAGATGAGTGCCACAACCCCAGAGTTGGCCACGACTGGACCTCATGGTCAGGGGTCCCTTTACCTTTACCTTTACCACACTTGAATCAGCGCCTGAATGAGCTTCTCCATAGTCGTACAGTCTATAGCACGGAGGCGACTTTTGCATATAGCCCACAAGTTCTCAATGGGATTCACGTCCAGGGAATTCCCTGGCCAATCAAGTATCTGTATTTGCTGCTCTGTCATGAATTTCTTCACCACTTTCGAAGTTTGGAAGGGGGCTAGGTCCTGCTACAATATCCCAGTACCATCAGGACACGTCTTTTCCAGCTCTGGAATAACTCTTTTTTCATAGAACCTCAATATATTGTGGCGTGCACATCATTCCTTCTATTGGCTTCAGGCTTCCAACACCATAATGATCAACTGACTTTTCGTGTTTGTTTTGAGTACAGGATTATGAGTAAGATAGAAAACATGCTTTGTTTCAATTAATTTGCACAAGGGTGTAGGCAACCCTATATAAGTATACTTACAATCCACAAATTACTTCTGAACAGAACAGTTGAGTGATTTCATATGATTACGGTATTCATTTGATTGGATTCTGTATTTACTTGTGTTCTGCATAATCGTGTGATACACCTACAGCTATCTCTGGCATTGCTTGACCTTTTTGCCTCCATACACACATATGCTGATCACACACACACACGCACACACGGATAGTGCTAGCTATAAACAAGAAATAAATCACACTTAACAATGTTACATTTCACCTAAGACTAAAAGCAAAACTGTTTCAGTGATCATAAAGTGTTTATGTAATACAACATCCAATTATAGAAGTTTAACTTTTGTAGTCTCTATTGCAATTATTGCCTTATGGCCTTTGTTCTCCATTGTGCACCATTCATTTTTAGATGTGAATGTTGTAAATTAATACAAAGTACACTGTCTGAATTTGTGATGTGCTAGTTTGGTAGATCAGTTTTTCATGGCTATTACCCTAAGAAACTCATGCCAAACTTCCAGGTGCCTGTTTCCTTTAAGACACCAACATTGGCAATGACCCCAAGAGACCTAGCCAATGGAAAGGAAACAGAAGAGTTTCCTCTGGTGCACATGATGAAGAATTGGCAGTCAGCTATTAAAGATTTTGCAGAGCATACTGTAATACTTCTAACCTGTGCTGTGAGCAGCTTTTTACTGGAAACCCATCACAACCAGAGATCAAGAACACCCCATCTCTGCTGTCAGGTTTGAATGTTGTCAAACATCCAATGATGCTTTTACACTGAAGAGTGAAAGCCAAGAATGGATAGATTCTAGATTAATGACCTGGAAATGTGAATCCTGGGAATCTTCTATAATTAGTTCCCCAAACCCCAAGCAGTCAGAGCCTCTGTGTTACAATAGCTACATGGAGATTGCTTTAAACAGCCTCCTCATTGGTACTGCTTCATGTGGCAACTAAGACATGTGCAATGTTTCAGTACATGGACTGTTCTCCATCAGAAGGAGAACCTTTTGGTGGGGGCTGTAAGTGGCATACAAATGCCGCTGTACCCAAGGGGGTCAAGTCAGGAAGATGCTCAGCCTGTTAAAGCAGCTTCCATACCAAAACTATTTCAGAGGTTGTCCATGTGGCCTTAAACAATAAGGAAACTTGTCCTGGAGGGTCATGCATGTTATATAGTTAGAGGCTGCTGGAATGATGTCTACAGCAGCATTGTGTATATCCTTATTCCTTTTCATCCTTTAGCACTGCTAATTTTATGGTCCAATGTGTGCCTTTGTGTTTTCTTCAGATTGTGCCAGTACGTCATTTAATGCAGCTGTTAATAATTGAATTTGCCCTGATATATCTGTGATCAAGAAAGTGCTACTTGCTTGGGGAGAGTTTAGTGAAGTTGGTTACTTTTGCAAATCCTTGATTTCTTGATATGAAATAGAAATGTTTCATTTCCATCATGTTTTTTGGCTGTGCACTGTCACTTCATTCTGCCTTCATCAACATTATTGATATTTTTGGATACATCTTGCTTTGCGATGCTGACTAGCTAGTAGTGACTTAATCATCCTGGCTTCCACCAACTGTTTTCTGTCTGCTAATACTGTTGCCCAACAGAACTAATGATAACATTTTCTACAGTCATCTCAGCAGAGACTGCTCCATTGCACATAAGTCTGCTCAGTATATAAAACTCCCTGACATATTCTTGGAAAGGAACAGAACAGATTACTGTATATCTTTTCTTCCTTTGGTGAATGAGGATCACTGACAGAGGAAGAGGAGTGCGGGGGGAGCGCACTGCCCCCGGCAAGGCGATCCTGGTGGGGTGCCATCATGGCTGCCTCCCACCCGCGCTGGGCACCATCCCCTGCAGGTGGTGTGCCATGTCCCCAGGGCACATGCCAGCCCCTCCCCCACTGTTCTCCGCCCCTCCCCCTGGTGCCGGAGCATGAAGCTCTGCCATTGATGAGGATATGAGTATTTACCGGTAGGTGTAGAGAAACAAACAAGTTTGGCTAGAATTCTGGGTATGCAAAAATCGGCAATTTGTTCAGAGTTCCATGCAATCTTGTTGCCTTGTTTATAGGGTTCTTCATCCATGAGTTGGCTCACAAATGCATGGCATTTGGATGCCAGTGGTATGGCTGCGTTCTGGCTACTCACTGGTATGTAAAAGCTGCATGAGTAATAGAGGCCCATTGTATGGGATGCAGGACTGTACAGTGGTACCTCGGGTCACATACGCTTCAGGTTACAGACTCCGCTAACCCAGAAATAGTGCTTCAGGTTAAGAACTTTGCTTCAGGATAAGAACAGAAATCGTTCTCCGGCGGCACGGCGGCAGCGGGAGGCCCCATTAACTGAAGTGGTGCTTCAGGTTAAGAACAGTTTCAGGTTAAGAATGAACCTCCGGAATGAATTAAGTACTTAACCTGAGGTATCACTGTATGAGACACTACTTATTATTTTATATCCCACTCTTCCTCAGAAGACTCCAGCGTGGGTAGCACTCAAAATACCAGAACATTAAAAACAAATATCACAAATTTTAAAAGCTCTATTCAATTTGTACACATTAGTGTACAAGCCATTTGTTTTAAACATTTAGGTGGCCATTCAGAAGAGGAGGCAAGTTTTCAGCTGGAAGTGAAAGATGGGAAATTTTGGCACAAGCCAGCATAAGTGATAGGACACTAGAAAACACACACATATAAAGCTTTGAAAAACCACAACAAAAATACTATGAGCATGTGCAGTTTCAAATTTTAAAAACTTACTTTACTCATCATTGGTTTTGCTCTTAGGGCCTTGGTCCAGTCAGTAACTTTCAGCATAACTAGAAGGAGCAATGGCTACAAAAGGGGACTTGGTCCTTGTACTGTAGACATCAAATTCTACTTCCTTTAACCAGACTGATGCATCTTTGTTCCATGTTTTTCTGTTCCCTACCCCCACAAAAAACAACTTCAATCAATCTTACCAGAATCCTATACCCAATTTAACTGAAATCAAAGCAAGCCCCATTAAAGATAAAGTGACTTCCTTCCGAGTAGACATATATGTTACTGTACTGTACTATAAGTTAACTGCCTGGACTTTATCCATGTAGAGTTTTTTGCATTTGCCATGAAGGGGGGCATTCTTAAACAACCACCCACATGTTGTAGAATCTTAGAATTGTAGCATTGTATGGGAATCCGAGGGTCACTTAGTCCAACCCCCTGCAATGCAGGAATCTCAACTAAAGCATCCAAGACAGATGGCCTTCCAACCTCTGCTTAAAAGCCTCCAAGGAAGGAGAGCCCACAACTTCCCAAGGGAGACCATTCCACCATCGAACAGCTATTAATATCAGAAAGTTCTTCCCAATGTTTAGTTGGAATCTCTGTTCTTGTAACTTGAATCCATTGATTGCTATGAAGAAAGGAAAGGCAATGGAGTGGGGGGGTAAGGAAATCTCTTTGGAGATTGTAAGCAGATACAAAAGGGGGGGGAGCAAGAAGCCTGTTGTTAGGACTCAGGGATTCCTGTCACCTGGTGTCCAAAGCAGTTCACTCATCACTGCCTTGTTCATTCATTCACCGAAGACATGCAGAAGGAATGGCCAGCATATACTTTGAAGTTTTTCTGGACATGATTTCCTTTTTTTTCCTTTACTCTCCAGAGACAGAATAGCTTGCTTTTGTTTTTAAACAAAAGCTCAGAGTCCAGCAGTCTACCACGGGCCATGAGTCAAACCACTGTAACACTGTGGCTCCAACTCCCATTTCACAGAGTCATTCCAGTCCAAGAAGATATCAAAAGCTGCATAGAAATCAAGCAGATTTATCAAGCTGTCCTTTCCCTGACACTGGTTATCAATCTGGGCAAGAAAAACGGTTCAGAAACCACCCCTGCCTGAAGCCAGAATGACATTGGTCTAGGGAACTGGCTTCTGTTTACAACACCAACTAACATTTTCAAAGTTCTGTCATTTTGTATATGAAGCAAATCTTTTGTGTTCAATTCAAGTTCAACCCACTCTCTTTTAACATCTACAAGTGAAATAGAACTTTATCCTTTGCTGTAGGAAGAGCCATTGTGAAAAGATATTGAGACAGCTAAACTGGCTTAAATTCAAGGTAGAATTCTTGGTAGGTCTTCAATGCTGAGTGTTTCTGAAAAGGCAATCCCTCAAATACTGTCAAGAACAGAATTTTCTGCCATTTGTAAGTATAATATATTATATGCCATCTCTGGTAGTGAGAAATCAACAATTTTTCCAAAGGTCTGAAAAGCAGTGTTATCTACAGAATACATGTTTATGAATTTAACACAACAGAGATGCAACAGAGAAACAACATCCTGTTTGTGAAACAATCTCCAAATAGACTTGTGCAAGTGCCCCCGTATTTCTGGGTTAGGTTATTTCTCTTCCAATAATATCAGTGGCCAATGTGTACATAGCCTTGCCAATCTATGCCTCAAAACCTGCTTCACTATGCAGTTCATACAAATATATTTAGTATGTATTTAGCTTACATTCTGAGCACCACAAGCTAAGGCTCCTTTTCATATGTTATATTTCTAAAAATCAGCTACACTGCTCAGAAATAGTCACTTCAGCAGTAGACTGTATATATGATTTGGCTATATTTCTAAATATACTGTTCATAGTATCTATTGGGAAGCTCTTTCGATTCTAGTTCTATAGTGAGCCTTGAAACAGCTTTAGAAATAAAATTGTTTCATTTCATTCAAACCCAATGAATGTTTAGTGGCTTGATTGAGCAAGTCAAACCTGTGGTGATTTAAACAAAACTATTAATTCTCTCCTTTATGAATAAGTTAATTTTCCCACAAAGGTCCAAATGTACCTCTTTATTTGGTGATTTTGTCTGATTAAAACAGCTAACGGCTTCTTTCCACCCAAACAAGATTTATACCCATTTGATTCTATTAAACCACAACAGGCACATCAATCCAAAGTGATTCTAGTTAATTTACATGTCCCTGCCCATTGGTCTAGAAAACTTTACTTTCTGTACAGAAAACCTCGACTTCCAAATTGAATCCTAATGCAAACTTCCAAGGTTCACACCAAGGCCACAATAGATTGCTTTGTAATTGATTGCATTTAGTTCAGAAGCTGTCTCAGTATCAAATGTATTACTTTGGAGATAAGCACACACTCAGCTGTGTTCAAATCTATTTTATTGCCTTGCTTTCTGAATTTGCATGCTGTCTATGCAGCCCTCCCTCCCTCCCCTATTCCTCCTCCTTCAATGGGACTAAAAATGCCTTAAACCTGAGTTCCTTGTTTTAAAAGATTGGTAGTAAGAGCTATCTTCTCTGTATCTCACTTATTCAGGTCACATCTTTGGATCAATAGAATATGACTTATGTTTTTATATATGCTGGAAGCTACCCAGAATGCCAGGGGAAACCCAGACAGATGGGCAGGGTATAAATAAAATCCTCATCATCATCATCATCATCATCATCATCATCATCATCACTAGGTTCATATCTCACAATGCTTATTGATAAGTTTCTGGTGTTCAGAAACTATGGTGATGTAGCTACTAGGATGGTGTGCACTGAATATAAATGGTCAGGCATTTGTATTTTATTGTTTGATAGCTCCCTGATTGAAAAATGATACCACATTTGTGTGAATATGAAATAATGAGTCCTGATCAGAGACACGTTTGGCAGTAGATATATCAATTTTAACATAAAATATACTTGCTAAGAAATGGTTTTCTCCCACATGAAATCCAAAACTATTTGCAGCATTAACACTCAAAAATGAATTTCTGACAGTGCTGAGCTGATCAGAGTCATACTTTTTGAATGATGGTTCAATTTCTAGAGCCAGAAAGAGAGAGAGAGAGAGAGAGAGAGAGAGAGAGAGAGAAAGGTCTTCGGTGTTACTGAAGGATTGTACAAAATTCAAATAACTTAGATGAGTAGGTTATAGATTCCAACTATCACAGTAAATCCCTTGTTCTATCAGTTCCCATAAAAAGGTTTCTTTGATTGGGTGATTCAGCACTGCACATGTTAATGTGAGCCCACTGAATAGCTCATGAATATATCCCAACCCCATTCAGGGCTTTACTCTGAGACTTGTTTTACTTAATCATGACCCAATATACAAGTTGGGGATATTTGAGTCCCCACCACTCCTTTTATTGAGGACAATTTTGCTCTACTGCAAACTGAAAATTATGACATAGATGCTGACTTGTTTAAATTATATTATTACATCTGAAGACTTTACTTTCACCCTTTAAACCTCACATGTACACAAACATAATGAATGAAGTCTGACCTGTCTAATTTATTCAGTCTTATAATACAGCTTTGCATAAGATGTTCAGATCAAATATTAGCTTTGTTTAGCAACTCTAGACCATGGTGGAGTACATTTTCATTGTTTTAAGATTTAAACAATTTTGCCAGGGGCACAGAAACCTCTCGATCTCGGATAGATCAGTTGTATTTTTGCCATCTTGAATTACGTCATTTCAGATGTTAAGGACAAATTTCAACTCACAAAATTTACAAATTATGCAAATTGGGAAGAAATGTACAGATATGGGGAAAATTTAGCTGTATCGTATTATAATTAAAAACAATCTTGACAATTAAAACCAACAAAACAAAATCCAGGCTAGAGAGATACGGTTCCAATTTTATTCCCATTACATACCAGGCAGAGGGCTTTCTTGGCAGTGGCACCCACCCTGTGGAACGTCCTTCCACCAGATGTCAAGGAAATAAACAACTATCTGACTTTTAGAAGACATCTGAAGGCAGCCCTGTTTAGGGAGCTTTGTAATGTTTGATTTTTGTGTGTGTTTTTAATATCCTGTTGGAAGCCGCCCAGAGTGGCTGGGGAGGTCTGGCCAGATGGGCGGGGAATAAGTAAGAAATTATTATTATTATTATTATTATTATTATTATTATTATTATTATTATTATTATTATTATACAAAGGAAGAGCCAAATGTGCATTTATAAAATAGGGAGAGAAAGTAGGGGCAGATGGGGGCGTGGCATCAGGGGGGATCTCAGGAAGGTATGGGGGGCTGGAGGGTAGCACGGTGGTTGCTGGGCATCTTGGGCACTGCAAGGGGTGGAGCCACTGCCTGTCCCTCAAAACACCAGCTACGGAAGTTTTGGCAGCTCTGCTAAAAATAGCACAAGACGTTTGGTGGCTCCCCTAAAACAAATTTGGTCCGACCCAGGCGCTAGCAGGGGTTGCTATGCCACTGCAAGCTGAAAAGGATTCCCCACCCCTAGTCTAGAGTGTGTAACAGATTCCAAACTGAATTTAGACCAGGAGTGTGACATTGTTGCCACTAATGCCATGACAGGGCTGGTGCAAAATCCAGTCACACACACACACAGTTTACATGACTGAATGCAACAACCTTAGTGCATGGGAAGAAAGCAGCAGAGTAGCCGATGCATCTGGTCCATCTGCCATGCAGAGTTCCAAAGTAAAACACACACGGCGGCAGAATTCTTCAGTAACAGTTTGCTGAGGTTTAAAAGGTTCACAAACCCAGGATCCCCAGGAAGGTTCACAAACTTCAGCTCCTAAGAGCATGTCCAGTTACAGAAGCAAAGAACAGGAAAACAGAAAGAAAAAAAACTGACTGATAAACTGAGCTCAGAGGCAGGAGATATATTACCCACCGCTGAGTATATGACCTTGAGTCTCACATGACTGGCCAGATTAGTGACCCATAAAGCTCACAATCCTTAACATACCAATCCTTAAGAACCCCACTGTTTCTTCTCAAGCGTGTGTGTGTGTGTGTGTGTGTGTGTGTGTGTAGACTTTGCAGCTGGCTCTGGAGGAAGGGAGGGCAGGTACATTTAGCCAATGGGGCCAGACATCTCCCCCGACCTAAAGAAGACCCCTGGGAATGATGCTATGTCATGACAGAGCCCTCAAGATCCCACCAATTTTGGCAGTGGTGGAAAGAAGAAAAAAGAAAGAAGAGCAGCTCAGCGCACTGGTGGGGATGTGAACTGCCCTCACTGGTCATGAAACTAATTGTTTGATGAGTGGGTGATAGTTACCTATTCCTGAGTAGATCTGCTTGGATCAAATGAGGGCTGGGTGGCTGTGCCATGCGTGTGTGTGCATGTATCATAGCCACTTCAGTTGCTCACACACAGCCTTGGAGGGTTGCCCAAGTGTAAATTCAGCCCTTATGTCAAGAAATGTTCACTACCCCAGCTTAGTTTTAGCATGGTCCATTTATGGGCATCATCTGCTATAAAGGAGCCTTCACAGTTTTTAATTGTTCATTTCAGCCTGAAGTGTCTGGAACATCTTTTTCCAACCCTATTGGGTAAGCTCTAAGTAACAGAGTCTGCAGTCTGAAATATTTGCTATTTAGCACCTTTGTAATATTCCACATAGAGTTCATATTTCACTTGAACCCGATCACAAATCTTGGCATTCTTAGAGGTAGATGACATGAAGAGTTTTGTGAGTTTCTGCCACTAGGTAAATTTGGTGTTCACTTAATGTCCTTTAAGCAATTCAAAAGGCAATTTTCCTGTAAAAGAATAAGGAGTAGTTTATTAAGCAAACAGAGTTGTGCAGATTGCCTCTTCCCAGGGTTGTTGCTGTGAATAAGACCGACGCATACTCTCTTTTTCTACTGTGTTCATTCTTCATCTAACCCATTCCCTGCTCTTGATTGTTTTGATACTAGCAGACAAACAATTGTAACCCACTATGCTTCCCACTATGGTTTGGGTGTTGTCTTGATGCAAATGAAAGGAGGCAGGGAAGTTACGGCTGTGTTTGCCTCCAGAGTGCTTAATGCATCAGAAAATAACATGTTCTGTCTTTGAAAAAGAGGCTCTAACATGCTTCTGGCCAATGTAACACTTCAGGACTTTCTTGTGATATAAGGTTAACATTTATCACACAGTTCAAGTCAAGCAACCTCAAGAATAGGTAAGCAGATCATCAGACTTAGGGACTTCTGTTTCCAAATTGATCATCTCCCAAACATTTGGAATACCACTGCAGATTGCTTATCCTGTGTTCTGATTTTAAGCCAAGAGGACATCAAATAAGATGCTGATGAAGCATTGGTAATTAAACAATAGCCTCATCCACCCAAGGAGTGAGTATACCTTCAGAATGGAAAGTAGCCCTGAGTGCTGAACAAGAGCCTATTGATCTTATATAAGCAAAAGATAGTAATGCAAAAAGAAGCTATCCAGACCTCTGCAAACATACGGGCAAGTAGCAAGTGAATTGTGCCTCCTCAGTGAGATTTGAAAAATTGAGAATTGAGTAATTCCAACATCTCCACAAGCAAGATTAATTAATGTGGTCCATGGAGATCACATAGGAATGTCTAACTAAAAGATGAAATAATCAAAGCATCTGGTAGCCAGGGATGAACAAAATCGTTGACGAAATAATCAAGAACTGTACTGTGCCTTATGTGATAAATTTCAGGTGATGTTCACAACCCCATTAATTCCATTAATTCCAACAAAACGTGGGAAATATTAGCTTAAGATATAATGGGACACTTTCATGACCAAGCTGCAAAACAAAGATGTATTATTCTGATGGTGATTTACTATTCCAAAGGGCAGAAGTTTCATTTTCTGACAAAACTGCTAGACGTAATTAAGTTTATGTCTGCAGTCTTTCCAGAGAAGGTCCTCTCAAGGAATTAGTGTCTGGCAAAGGTCGACAGCTTATCTCATTTGAAATGGGATACACTTCTGCAACAATGAAATAAAACACAGAATTCTTTTTATGTCTGAAAAGTGTCCCCATGCTAGTAGTATCAGCAAAGACTTATGGGAAATCAGCTATCAGTTATTTGCAATACAGGATCCACTATTTTGGGCCAATTTCCTCTGGGTTTCTCTGTCCCAATAATTAAATGCCTCTCTGTGAAACACACCCTTTCCCCTTTGCAATGTGTCCCTTCAATTTATTTTAGGAATGGAAGCCTCCATAACCTGTTGGGTGCCTATCTGAAATTATTCAGTCTAACAACATCTATAGTACAAACAGACCAGAACCAACATGGTGTATAATTCTGAAGCAGCCTTCTGGTATTGAACCACCAAGAATTTGATTTGGCAAATATGTGTTCTTATTTTCAATGAGCCATAGGAAAAACAAACATGGTAAAGAAAAAAGTAAAATGGGTCAACACCATCAGCCATTTAAGTGCTATTTCAGCACCACCTAGTGGCAAACCGTTTCTCTGTAAAAAGGGTTTTAAAAAGATACAGTAGATGAAAGATATTTTATTGGAGAGAAATGATAGCAGTTTACAAAAAAACAAAAAACAGCAGTTATCAATAAAAACAGTTAAAAATAACAATATAAAACATTTGCAAAACTAATTAAAATCAACGATCAGCTAAAAACCAGTTTATAGCACCTGCCAACATTCTGTGTGTCTGAATAGACTTGCCTAAACAAAAATCTTTTCAGCAGGCACCGAATACAGTGAGAGCACCTGCCGCACGTCAATAGTCAAGGGAGTTCTAAAGCGTGGGCGCCGTCACACTAAAAGATCAATTTCTTACAAGTGCAGAACGAATATTCTGTGGCACCTGCAGCAGTGCCAGTTTCGCAGATGCGAAAGAATAATAAATATCATTATCCCTTAACCGGAAGCAAGATTGGCCGCTGCACCCTTTCTTCCCCTTTTTTTTTTTTTCTGGCACCACCTGACCCGATGGAGAGGGACGGGGCAACGAACGCAGACTGCGCGTGCGCACACAGAACGGCATGGGGCCAGAGTTCGAGGCTTAGCGAGGGGCGCGCGAAGAATTGGTCCAGCTCCTGAGATCTCGTTGCCATAGCTACACGCGCTGCCGGAAGTGCTCCTCCATGGTCCCGCCCAGCTCCCCGAGCCTCTCCGTAGAGCAGAGCTCGGGCTCCTGGGAGAGACTTCTTGGCCGCTGAAGATGGCGGACGGCGGGGCGAGCGCCGAGCAGGAGCAGCAGCAGCAGCAAGAGAAGGCGGAGGACGAGGATACGGGACCCGGCACGAGCGGGATGCGGCGGGAGAAAGGGCCCCGTGGAAGCGGGCGGCCCCCTACCGTCAGGGACCTGCAGGTACGGGGAGCGGAGTGGGGCGGGCGAGAGAGCCCTCGGTGTCGCCTCCCCTTCCTGGGAGTCGCTCCGCCTCGTAAACCGAGGGTGGAGGTGCTCCAGAATGGCCAGCCAGGGTTGTGTAAGAGAGCAAGCTGGGAGCTGTCGCTTTCTGGGAGAGTTTATAGCAAGCAGGCATTATTTCTTGGCAGCCGCCGTGTGCTGTCTCCGCACCTTCTTTTCCTCGCAACTGATGGCGACACGCCTTGCCTTAGGTAAAACCTCCGCCGAGCTCACCGTGTTGCCAAACACGGGTTGTACCGGGGGGGGGGGGACTGTTAAATATAGGTTAAGAGCTGGAAATGTCGTTTCCTCATCAGTCTCTAGTGAAATGAAATGGCATGGGGAAACTGCTCTGACAGTGCATTCCTCTGCATGCCTTTTCAAAAGTAAGCGTCGCTGAGCTCAGTGGGGCTTGCTCCCGGTAAGAGAGTGCATATGGTTTTGGCTGGAGATATTTGCCTCAGCGATTCAAGTTTGTGTGTGCTTTTTTTGCACACCAGGTCAGACACCAGGAACGATTTTCCGAAATAAATCAAAGTAACCATATAGAGTTGCCTGTTGATGTCAGAATCTCTTATCTAAAGTCTCAAACTGTGATATGTTATTTGTGGCTTCACAATTCTATGGAGCATTAAAATGTTTATGAAAAACATGTTCTTGTCCTAAATTTTGTGCCCTCGCCCTGAAGCAGCTTGTCATTGAAATGGCATCTGGCCCTCTTCATAGAAATGATGTTGTTTCTAATCCAGATTTTAAAAATACATTGCAGTGAAACATCAATACTCAGGGAAACAAAATTAAACTATAATACTTTAGGTTTTCAGTGTAGAAACAAACCATATAGCATAATTTACTTTAAATTTTGCTTCTTATTCTTTGGGCCACTTAATTGATATTAATAAGATCTATTATGTAAATTACATGCAGCTTTTTTACTCTCACATCTTTGCCAAGTGCAAACCCACATCCACCATTCATTGAAAACAACAGAGAGGGCAAAAAATACACATGCAAAAATACAGCATGGACATCTCTGTGTACTTTAATAATCATGAAGTTAATCTTCATAGGCTTTAAATCAAAAAGTATTTTGATAATTGCCTAGTTCGTGAGCTGAGATAGCTCAGTCAGTAGAGCATGAGACTCTTAATCTCAGGGTTGTGGATTCGAGCCCCACATTAGGTGAAAGATTCCTGCATTGCAGGGGGTTGGACTAGATTACCCTTGTTGTCTCTCCCAACTACAATTTTATGATTCTATATAACAAAGCTCATAATATTTCTGCCTCTTGCTTGGACTTCAGTATATATTCTGTAATAATTGCTTAGACATATCATTAACTTCCACTGTGTCTACAGCAAGAAATGAAACCTGTGGCCCTCAGATATTGTTGGACCATTGGCCCCACCCAGCATAGCCAATGGTCATGGAAGATGAGAGCTGTAGTCCCCAGTTCCTGGTCTAGAAGTCAGTAGAAGTTGGCCTAATTTGCTTGTCATGTTAAACCATAGTTTAAAACAAACTATGCTGAAAACAAACCATAAGCCCAACGTTAGACAGCGGCACACTTGTGGTCAGCTGGAGTTAGAAGAAGCACCATGCACCAACATGCTTCTCTTTCATTTATATTAAATTAAAAATGGTTTTATGTAATACAGTGGTGCCCCGCAAGACGGAAAACTCGCTAGACGAAAGAGTTTTCTGTTTTGGAGGTGCTTCGCAAAACGAATTTCCTATGGGCTTGTTTCGCAAGACGACAATGTCTTGCGAGTTCCTGCTGTTTTTTTTCCCTCCCCCCCCTTTTTCTAAGCTGCTAAGCCGCTTATCAGCTGATCCGATCAGCAGATAAGCCGCTAATAGCGCTAATCCGCTAATCCTTCAATGGGCTTGCTTCGCAAGACGAAAAAACCGCTAGACAAAGAGAATCACAGAACAGATTCTTTTCGTCTTGCGAGGCACCACTGTATGTGAGCTAGATCATTGTGTCTAAGCACATGCTTCTTGTTCACTTATTACATTATCCTTACTATACTGTTTTATTCTGAAAGTAAAATCATGTTCAGTCATATAAGGAAAGGATTTATAGCTGTCATGAAGAAATGTTATTAATTGTTGTGCTATCAAGTGTTGCTCTTTTGTGACATTAGTAATTTTTACTTGGCAAACAGCTGTTCTTTCAGCATGTGATTGGGGAAAAAGGTTATTTTTTAAAAAATAGTTCTCATAACCATGCCTGCCCAGTGATCTGCATATTTGACCGGTATGAATTAGTCACCTCTCTTTTAAAAGAGAACTACATGTAGAATACATGTAGTTAGTTTTTTGGGTCTGTAGACATTGACTAAAGCATCTGGTGTTTGGTATAGCTGGCATTGGCTGGATTGTATGAAGATGAAATGAAAAGACAACCGTCTCATTCTGAGAAACCAACAGCTACAGTAAGCAGTCATCCGAGATTACCAGTGCAAAGGTAAATAAGGGCTTTTATTATTTTTATATGACACTGTCAAACAGTTCAAATTAACTGTGAACAAATTTCCTATAAGTGTGCATTTCAAAAATGCAAATATTAAGCAAGCATTTTAAAAATGTAAAGGAGTCTCTTCCTAAATCCCTGAAGACGCAATCCTATGTACACTTGTATTGGAGTAAACTCCATTGTGCACAGTGGTACTTTCTTCCAAGAAAATGTGCATTGGATTGCAGTGTGAGTTGCTGTCTTTCATCAGGGAACCAAAGGGCCATGGAGAACCTTCTACATAAGCTCTACTGAAATGCATGAAAGTTGATGAGCAGCACTAGGGCAAGGTGATTATAATATAAAATTTGTTGTAGACTGGTTCTCGTACAGCATTTGCATGCTATTCCTTTATTATAACAAGAGTCTTCTAACTTAGATTTGACTGTCACAACCTATGAACTCTACAGAGGTTGGATATCACAAATTTATTTTCAATATAAAAAAAATTAAGATTGGTGGTGTAAAATTAATGGAAGTTTAAATGAATATTTCTTGGCTGACTTCTTCAGAAGCTTGCGAAAACCAGAAAGAAGTATGAGTGATGACAAGGATAACAAAAGGTACCATAAAATAAGCATTTAATTGATTTATAATATTCATAAATAGTGTGTTTAAGTTTTTATGTTCCTTTCCCCCTTGAACTTTTCTTGTCTTTTTATTATTGTTGTCATCATCCCCAGCGGTAATAATACAGTGGTACCTCGGGTTACATATGCTTCAGGTTACAGACTCCGCTAACCCAGAAATAGTGCTTCAGGTTAAGAACTTTGCTTCAGGATGAGTACAGAAATCGTGCTCCAGTGGCGCGGCAGCAGTGGGAGGCCCCATTAGCTAAAGTGGTGCTTCAGGTTAAGAACAGTTTCAGGTTAAGTACGGACCTCCGTAACGAATTAAGTACTTAACCCGAGGTACCACTGTAGTTGTCATCCTCAATTGTTGCGGATCCTCTCACGTTGAACATGGGGTTAATATCATAAGCTAACATGAGAAGAGACAGTGGAGGTATAATGGCTTTGAGGGCCTCCACAAATTAGTCTAATCCTCTTCTAAAGTCATCTAAGTTGGCAGCCATCACTACCTCTTGTTTGAGTGAATTCCACAGTTTAACTGTGCTGTGTGGAAAAAGTACTGTCTTTTGTCTATCCTGAGTCTTCCAGCATTCAGCTTCATTGAATGGCTGAGTTTTCATAAATCATGCACAATTTTATGCCCACCCACTCCCGGCTTATTTGACTATTTTTCTTGAAAACAAAACAAAAGTCCCAAATGCTGTAACCTTTCATCATGGAGTTGTTACTCTTAAGTTTGACTGGGTGCCCTGCAAGACACCCTTCCAACTCCTTTGATTCTAAACAATGATGCTTTTTCGTTAGTAGGAAATAGTGACACGATATGGGGTTGTTGGCATCTGTCTGTGTTGAAAGACAATGGAGTTCTCGTTCAGGGGTGAAATCAAATCACTGGAGAATCGCAGCGCCCGCTGTGGCTGCAGAGACTGGTAACTTGTAACTGCTGCCTCTTGCATTGTTTTTGCTGAGTTAGCAAGCCTGGGCAGTGTGCATGGAGAGCCAGGGCTGCCCAGACAGCAAGGCCTCCCTCTCAGCCTCACTAATGTGGTCCAAAGGAAAGGAAAGCATTACATTTGGCACCAGCTTGGCTGCAGGGGTTGCTAGAAGGAAGCATACAAGATGCCATCCAACTGTCTTAGGAACTCCATTCCAATTTTTTTTAGAGTTTACTCCTTAGCCTGTTCTTCCTCTGAAGATGCCCCATAAGGCAGCAGGTAGAATAGGTTATACACTCAGTCTTTATTTCTAAAATATGCTTCCGTAAACCAACATCCAATATAAGATGCACATCTTACATGTTGAAGGTATAAAATCAAAATATGAAATAATTAATCTATTTTTTCACCTTTCTTCAGTGTTTTGTTTTTGTGTGGTTTTCGTCTCTTCGTCCCTGGGGAAGTTTTTTCAAGGGCATGTCTGTGGGCCATAAATGATATCTCAATTGCATCTTGGAACCTGACACAGGTGCAAACACCCAGTCGTGATTTTTGCATGCTGTCAGATTTCTCCAGTTCTTCAGCAGCAACCTGTGCCCAATCACTTAGTGTTGCTGAGGATCTTCTGGTCTTCAGAAAACTTTAAGGACGGATGGGGTTCAGGGAATTCCCTTGTGTGAAACTCCCTTCTATTTGCATCAGGGTTGTGTGAGAACTTAAGAGTAGTCCTGCTGAATCACAGCAAAAATGTATCCAGTGCAGCATTCTGTTTCCACAGTGGCCAGGCAGATGCCTGTTAGAATCCCAGAAGTAGAACACGCAATAGCCCTCTCCCATTTGTTGTCCCCAGCAACTCAGATTCAAAGGCATATTGAATGCACCCTATTATTTTTATGAATATCTGGACATCTTAAAGAAGTACAGATAAATTTGGAGTTCCTGACTGTGTCAAAACTCTCTCAATCTTTTAACAGCACATAAGAAGTAATGTGGTTCTAATCAGAATATGAAATAGTCAGGAAATTAAATAGTATGGGAGGGTGGCTTTTCTTAAAATGAAGATATTAACCAGAATAATATTTTTTTCCTAACATTACCTGGTAAGGTTCTTCCAAAAATATTGATTCCAGCATGAAGTAAAAATAATTCAAATATAAGGCATTAAAGAGCTTTAGGGATTAGATATTGTACGTAAAAATAAAAACTTAATTTCTAAATTTAAAACTATATTTACTTGTTGAAGTTATTAAATGTCTATCTTGCCCTTTCTTCCAAAGGAAGTTCCTGACTTAGAGAGCTTACAGTCGAAAGCAGGGTGGGACAGCCCAAGCCACTTTCCCTTCTGAAACAGAGTGCTGTTTCTGGCACTGCACAAACTAATGGACTTCTGTTTGAAAATTTCTTAATACTTATGACCAACAAATGCTGTTTGCTTTCTTTCTTTCTTTTTTAAAAAAGTTTTTATTCAGGTGATTCAGAATACAGAGGGCTCAGTGTTGTTGCCTCATCCAATAATATAGCATCCAGTAAAATTGTCGCTGAACTTTTCAAAGAAGCAAAAGAACATGGGGCAGTCCCGTTAGATGAAGTATCAAGAGCATCGGGGGATTGTCATAAAGCTAAAGTAAGTACATGCAATCATTTTTTTATGGGTAAAGCACAATTGTTTTAATGCAAAAGTGCTTTTATTTAACAAGTATAGCACTTGTTTCCTTTTTAAAAATTACTTTTGATTACTTTCATTACAAAACGTGAGCTGAATTTAAAGAGGCAGCGGGTAAAGTGTACTCCAATTCATAATATTTGCCTGCTTTAAACCACTTTTCTGCCAGACAGGAATTTACAGCAATTAACGCTAGATGGGTGGCGCTGTGGGTTAAACCACATAGCCTAGGGCTTGCTGATCAGAAAGTCGGTGGTTCAAATCCCTGTGGCGGGGTGAGCTCCCATTGCTCAGTCCCTGCTCCTGCCAACCTAGCAGTTCGAAAGCACGTCAAAGTGCAAGTACATAAATAGGTACCGCTCCGGCGGGAAGGTAAACGGCGTTTCTGTGTGCTGCTCTGGTTCGCCAGAAGTGGCTTAGTCATGCTGGCCACATGACCCGGAAGCTGTACGCCGGCTTCTTTGGCCAATAAAACGAGATGAGTGCCGCAACCCCAGAGTCGGCCACGACTGGACCTAATGGTCAGGGGTCCCTTTACCTTTACCTAATGCTAGATGCTAGTGTCCCAGGTTGGGAGGTTATGAGAGAGGGTCATGTGAAAAGAAAAGGTGCGGCTCCAGTATCTTTTGTATGAAAATAGTATGGAAACACTGCCTACAATTGAACACAAAGTCTAAACTAGTCCACATGATATGGTAAATATCTCCTTAGCAACTACTAGCCATTTCATTACATTGAACAAAATGAAAGCCACCGGATGTAGTAGATGGTGACCACCCCCAGGTTCATGTTCAAACAGTGTGTGCTGGCACATGTCCCTGACAACTACTTTTCATACTTTGCCTGACTTGAGCCATTGCACCAGCCCATACTATATGCTAACCATTATTTAGAACTCAAACCAGGTTGTGGATTTGATTCCTCCTACGGGCCATCTACTGCATTGCAGCAGTGTTGGACTAGATGATCCTCAGGGCCCCTTCCAATTCTGCTATTCTATGATTTATTAATTTCCAGATACCCAACAAACAAGCCATAGTTTAGAGCTGCTTGACTGCTTTTTGTTTTCTGTCTGCTTAGCACTTATTAAATCTACTCCTATCTCTGTGGAACAGGAACTTCTGGAGGTGGAGTTGACAGCTGGGACACTGGTTTGCTTTTCAATTTGAGCATCATGCCAGAGCATACTTTGCAATCCAACTTCAAACTATGCTTTCAGATCCTGTTTTACTAGTTGATCAAAACAACATCATTTGGCATGCTTGAGTTTTTCTGTGTACTATAGGAAATTACTTTCTGCTCACCAGAAGAGAAGAGTGTCACTATCTATAAAAATATTGTTTTGAGTTGCTTATTACTTAATTGTGTGATTAAACCAGTTGTCACTGACTTTTGCCAAATCTTCCCCCCTGTGAAGACTTTCTTTCTAAGCTGCAGGGTGCATTTTTTACAAAGTATTTACTTAACTAAACAGTGATCTGTTAATATTACTAGTAGTCAGTTGGTTTAAAATAAATTCAAGTAGTTACTGCAGCTCTGTAACTCAGACCTGTATTTTAAATATTTTATTAGTCATTTTCCGGTGGTGGATACAGATTGGGGAAGTCAACTATGAAGCGCTCTGAATATATCTATGGAGAAAATCAGTTTGGACAAGATGTAAGTATAAATACGATGAACATAATTTCCTGTTACATGCAAGAGATAATTAACTTTAGGAACCCTGTGTGCGTAACATATGACATACCCAACTGCAAGAGAAATTCCTGATAGCTTGTTCCTTATATCATCAATATATACCTAGATAATTTTATAGAACCATAAGTTACATTTGACAATAATAATTTTTTTAACTCCAGTGATGCAAAAACAAATATTTTAAAGGGAATGTAATTATTTCTGTACTAAGGACTCAGAGTGAGTTTTAGAGCGAGTTAGGGGAAAGGAATCAAGGTGCTTCTCTTATTGATCAGAGCTCCTATTTGAATAAAAGCTTCACTTTAAGTGATATGTCCAAAATATAAGATCTTAATCCTTAAGCCAATGTATATGAAGTGAAAGATACAAAGTGATAACCTCTAACTCAGGGGTCAGCAAACTTTTTTAGCAGGGGGCCGGTCCACTGTCCCTCAGACCTTGTGGGGGGCCGGACTATATTGGGGGGGGGGGGAGAGATGAACGAATTCCTGTGCCCCACAAATAACCCAGAGATGCATTTTAAATAAAAGGATACATTCTACTCATGTAAAAACACGCCCATTCCCGAACCATCCGTGGGTCGGATTTAGAAGGTGATTGGGCCGGATCTGGCCCCCGAGCCTTAGTTTGCCTCCCCATGCTCTAACTAGACAGCATGCCGTATTTGTGGTTTCTTCTGAATGAACAATAGAATACATTACCATGTGTTGCCTGACCACATCATGGTTGGCACTAGCAAATACCATCCCATTGCCGTCCTTGTTGGTTAGTGTTCCACAAGGGCAGTGTGAATTCATGTGTGAGAATTCCCACGCAGTGAAGAGAGTGAGGCAGTCCTTTCTCATAAAGAGCTACAGAGGCACAGCAGAGCTCTTCTGGACACTGAGTTGGAGCTAATGTGTCTTTGATTACATTCTGATGGCATAAATTCATAGGCAAATTCCTTTTAAACTGTGGGTTGTACCCAATGTTAGTTCTACACATAGTACGCATAGTAGATGCATTGAAATTAATGGACATAACTCACTTGGGTCCATTACTTTTAATGGGTCTACTCTTTGAAGGCAGCCCTGTTTAGGGAAGCTTTTAGTGTTTGATGGACTATTATATTTTAATATTTTGTTGGAAGCCGCCCAACAATATTATTATTATTACAGTGGTAATTTGGGATGCAAAAGGATCCGTTCCGGAGCCCCGTTCGCATCCCGAACGGAATGCATGATGCGACGGCACGTCTGCGTGTGCGTGGGTCTCATTTCGCCGCTTCTGTGCATGCGTGCGACGTCATTTTGAGCGTCTGCGCATGCGCGAGCGACGAAACCCGGAAGTAATGCACTCCGTTACTTCCGGGTTGCCGCGGAGCGCAACTCGAACACGTTCAACTCGAGGTATGACTGTATAGCTGAATAGAATGTTTAGTATTGTAATACTGGAAAACAAACCAAGGTGAATATAATGATCAAACATCTGGTGTTACTTTTTTACATTTTCAAAGTACATCTGATTTATTCATAGGTTCAAATTTTACTTAAACTGTGGAGGAACGGTTTTAGTTTAGATGATGGAGAGCTGAGATCATACACGGATCCAGTGAATGCAGAGTTTCTTGAGTCTGTTAAAAGAGGGTAAGTTTACGGTATTTGTGGCTATAGGAACACATTGCTTCCTGTGCAGTGGAAGAAACTGCAGCTGGAGAGGAAATCCAAAAAGCCTCAGTAGCTAAGTAGAAGTCCTAGGGTCAATTAAAGAGATGCTGCTTGGTTTGGAATACTCCCTTTTCCACAAGGTCTTCTGTTTTAAGTGATGGCCTTAGCAGTACCTAGGTAAGGCTTCAGTGGTACCCTAGACAGATCCATGCAGGAATCAGGCTAGATCATAAGACCTGAGCTCAGATATTGTTTCAGCAACCAAGTCTCAAATAGAGCTGCAGCTTCTATTTTGTCTGCCTTTGAAGAGAGGAGCATCTTTGCTGTAGTAGTAATTGACTCTGATGGAGCGTAGGAGGCTGTGGGTCCACTAGGGCAGAGGTTGGGAAACCTCAAGCCCAGGGGCTGAACGTGGCCCTCCAGGCCTCTGTCTCCATCACCAGGCCGTGTCCCATACCAGCCCCATTCCTAGCCGTCCTCAAGTACTTTCTCCTGGTTGAAATGTGGCCTTAAGCTATGATAATGCATCCTGCTTACCTGGATAAAGAGATAAGCCTCTTAGCTGCAATATAGCCTACTCTACAAAGGTGAGAGCCGCATCTGTTTTTTCCAGCCTCACCCACAACTGGGATGCAGCTCCTTCAAGGTTGCCCATGAGGCAATGAAGCTGTAAAACGTTCCCCATTCCTGCACTAGGTCTTCTGAACTGAGTCTGAGGAAGGCAACATGGTGTCCTCACCCCGTAGAGGTATTGGCACAACCAGCTCTTCTGGTGAAGTGTTTCTGTTTGGCTGTTTACATCTTGAACTGGGAGCAATTCTCTCCCCAAATCTCCAGCTGAACTGCTTGAAGAAGAGTTGTTTTTTTAAAAGTGAGAGATTGGTCTCAGGATCAGAGGGTTTAGCATTTGGAGCACTGGTCCAGTTATCGTCAAGAGAACGGTTCTAACTTATGATAAAATGTAGGCTGCAATAGACCATTTTGATAAGGAAAGGATAAATATTTAGGGAAGGGATGGTAATTTGCAACAAGCTGGCACCAAAAACAGCTGTTTCTAGATCAAGGAAATAGATCACAATTACTAGAGAAGTCTATATATCCCATAAATGACATGTGAGGAAGCTTGTTTATTATATATGTTGCTTTATGGAAAGGGTTGGTTTTGATAGAGGACTTTTTGTATTAAAAATGTACCAAAAAGGATATTCTGTTACTAGGGGCTATATCATCCTCAACCACTGAATAGGATATGAATACCCAGCCCTGTAACATGGTGATGACTCTTCTAGACAGTCTTTTATTTTCAGTCTGCGGCTTCAACATGTAGCAAGTGAAGTACATATAATTTTGCCTTTCTCCCCCCGCCCCTTCCTGACCATAATTTTGCCTGTAGCATTTCTTATGTATGCCTGATTAACAGCACAATACTATACATGTCTACTGAAATTAAGTCTCTTTGGTTCTTATTCTGTGGTAAGCGTGTATAGGATTATATCTTAAACAAGCCATTTTATCTGCATTGTGGAATGTATGTGCTGATAACAGAGAAGACTAGAGGATAGTGGATCTGAACTATTGTTGTTATCATTATTTCATATTTTAATGACGTGATCCAGACAAAATTGAATACTTTTCAGTTTCATCACTTGTTCTTTATGCTCTTGCATAAATCAATAAAACTGCTTAAATTGGATATTTCCCCTTTTGTTTCTGCTGTTAAGAGAGATTCCTGCAGAACTTCAACGTTTGGTGCATGGAGGCCAAGTTAATCTGGATATGGAAGACCACCAGGAGCAGGAATATGTAAGGCCTAGATTGAGATTCAAAGCTTTCAGTGGAGAAGGCCAGAAACTTGGAAGGTTAATTTTTTTTCTAAATCCTTGGTTTATAAAAATACAATTATCTTGTATTCTTGCCATTGATATAGTTGATGATTGGAATATAAAATACCAAAGGCCATTCTATTATCTTCCCCACCCCGCTGCTGAAAACCACATTAACTCAGAAATCTATTGGGGACTTTATACCAGTAGTGAACAGGGCTCAGAGCTACAGTCAAACCTCAGTTCCCATACTCCTCCCTTTTGGAACGTTTCGGCTCCCGAACGCCGAAAACCCAGAAGTAAGAGTTCTGGTTTTTGACCGTTTTTCATAAGCTGAACGTCCGACGGGGCTTCCTCTTGAGTTCAGGAAGCTCCTGCAGCCAATCAGAAGCCGTGCCTCAGTTGTCAAACCTTTCGGAAGCCGAACGGGCTTCCGGAATGGATTACGTTTGACAACCAAGGTTTGACTGTATTTCCCTCTTGCTCATGCAGACCCATGTCTGACATGCATTCATTCCATTTTCTTTTGCCCCTCTTTTATCTGTGTCTCTCTTCCCCAACTACATCCTCCTTCTCACCTCTTGTTACCCCATGCAGCAATTAGACTGGAAAAATAGCTTCCACTGGCAGCTATGAAACCTATTATTATTATTATTATTATTATTATTATTATTATTATTATTATTTAGCCTAACTGCCATGTTGGGAGGAGGGGTGGCTTAACTCTCTCCTCATTGTGTCTCCTCACAAAAGTCTCCCCCCACCCAACAAACACCCATTGCTGAGTGGAAGGGGAGGCAGGATGAAAGTATAGGCCCTGCTAGCCACATCTGGCCTACAGGCTGCAGCTGCCCCACCCCTGCTATAGGTCTTCTGCATGCTATGCAGACTATATGCTTCTCACTTGCCACCCCATTCCAACAGTTTGTTTTAATCTTTTAAGTTAATCTTAGCATTTGAGTTTGGTTACTCTACAAAAGCAATTAGACTAAGGATGCTCAGTGGGACTGAGTAAACATGCATAAGATTGGGCTGTTCCTCATTTGGAGCTTTTTTCCTCCAAGCTAATGGTAATTATATGCCTGGTATTGCTAAGTGAAATACATTTCAATTGCTCTGCTGTTTTTCCTTTATTATTGAAGGCTGGCAAGTTATGGATGTTGGGTTGGATCTAGATTTCCCTGGAGCAGAGTTCTGCTTCAAGGACACTCTGCTGGAGGAAAGGGACTAGGAATTTATTTTGTCAATTTCTTCTTCCTCTTGAAAAACTGTTCCAGAGGATTGGGGGACCCTCTGGAACTATGTTGTAAGTATAGTGGTACGTCAGGTTACGAACTTAATTCATTCCGGAGGTCCGTACTTAACCTGAAACTGTTTTTAACCTGAGGTACCACTTTAGCTAATGGGGTCTCACACTGCCGCCGCGCCACCACTGCATGATTTCTGTTCTCAACCTGGGGCAAAGTTTTTAACCTGAGGTACTACTTCCAGGTTAGCGGAGTTTGTAACCCAAAGTGTTTGTAACCCGAGGTGTTTGTAACCCAAGGTACTACTGTAGTTCTTGGAGCTGAAGAGGGAATTGATGAAAATTGCCTTCCCTCTGCTGGAATGGTAGTTCTTCCATTAACAGACAGAGCCTTTTTTTCTGTTTGCAGAAGGGCATGTCTGAACATCTTTTTATGGCTGTTGGAAGTTTACATATACTGGTCCAGAATATGCAATAGCACTATGTTCTCTTTGACTGCATTCTGTCAGTGTTGAGATTTCTTACTGCTTTCTGACATATTATACAATAATTGACACTGTGCTTAATTACAAAATGCAATGTTAGAAGTGTGGAGAGGTGCAAAGAAGAGCTAATTTGTCCATGGCTGGGGGCACAATTTGGATGGGGCGCAAGATCACCTAGCTATGGGTCTGGTGGTAGAGCATCTGCTTTGCATCCAGGACATCCCTGATTCAGCATCTCAGGGTACTGCTGGCAAAGGCTACTGGTTTGAAACCCTAGAAAGCAGCTGTATATCAGTGTACACAGTACTGAGCTAGACGGACCAGTGGTCTGACTTGGCATAACAAGACAGTTATGTATGTTCTTATTCTATTTTATTTTTTGTGAGTGTAGATTTACTTATAACCAGTCCCTTAAGCGACTGAAATGTTTTTAACATCCAGTTCAAATCCTTTTCTTTGTATTAAACAAATACAAAAGCACAAAATTTAACGAATTATGTTTCGTTGAATTGTATGAGGTACTGAGGAAGGCAAGAGAGCATTTTTAGAAGGCACCCTTGCACTCTGTTTGTAGACACATTCATTTGCAAGTAAGCCCCATTGACTTCAGTGGTACTGGTTGGCTTGTAGATAAAGTCTTTAACATTTCAGCTGTCTTTCAGCTGTTTCACTTGTTTCTTAATTTTAGCCTTACGCCTGAGATTGTCAGTACACCATCTTCCCCAGAGGAAGAAGAAAAATCCTTCCTTGATGCTGTGGTTCTGATCGATGACGCTGTGCCAACAACTAAGATTCAGATTAGGCTAGCAGATGGAAGTCGTTTAATACAAAGATTTAATCATACCCATAGGTAAGCTTAACTGTACTGAAATATTGGATCTTAGTTCCAGATTATCATAACTTGTCATCTGAAGGTTATTGCCAGTATTCTGAGCTGATGAGTGGTTTGTTTTTAAAGTGCAGAGCATATTGTATTGATCCAAAGACTAAAATATACATTGTTATACTTTTGTCAATAGGATTATAGATATTCGGAACTTTATTATCCAGTCTCGCCCTTTGTTTGCCACCACTGACTTTGTGCTTCTGACTACATTTCCACACAAAGAGCTTACAGATGAAAGCCTGACACTACAAGAATCAGATATTCTGAACACGGTGATTCTTCAGCAACTAAAGTAAATCTTGAGCCTTTCAGTGCAATATCGCTTCCGTGAATGGATAATGTTGCATATTGTTCCTCAAAAATGCTTCCAAGGAGGAAGGGGGGGGGGGGGAATGACAGAGAGAAACTAGCCGTTTCCCACTTTAATGGATCAATTGGCATTTAGTGCTGTTCTGTCTTCCAGCGATAATTCGTCTGAATTGGAATTCAGAGATATGCTAATAAATATTAATTGATTTTTGTATTCTTTCAAAACAGCCTGTATAAACTGGTGTGAATTCAAGTACTTCTTTTATTGGGTGGGGGTGAGGTGAGGGTTGGGGGTAATTTATAAGGGTGCAGAAGCCATTTTTGTAGAAAGAGAAAGGGCCTCTTTTCTGGTAAGACTTGAACTGTGGAAGAATTTTATGCTGCATCAGCTAACAGCCATTAAGAATTTAGGGTTCCAATCCTATGCTCCTTTATTTGAGAGTAAGCTCATTAATCTCATTGGGATTTTCCTCTGAATAGACACTAACAGGATTGCACTATTTTATCAGCTGAGATATGTGTATGCCCCATCGTATGAAATATTGGAAATATTCTGTTATATAGGTTGTCTTCCACATATCTAGCATAATATAAACACATTCTTTAATCTAGTGCTAGTGAGATATTTGGCCTGTTGCGCAGCTCTTATGTCTGGGAATTCAACAATATATGGTGGGACACCACTGTCTCTGCTTAAATAGAAGTCCAATTTGCACCTTATCGTATTCAAATATCTGGCCAATATGTTGCTTAAAGTAACTTAAAGTTTTAACATAAAGACAATTAGACCGATATCATTTCTATACAGATTGTTAATAGTTGGCTTAATTTGAATCCTGAGACTCTTTTTAGAAAAGTAGTCTTTTTAGAGAACCTTTAGCTATATATCTCATGCTCAGTATTATTTGAATGATGGCACTTCCAGTATAGCTTGTTGCTGTTTTTCAAAGCAAAAATGAAGAAGGGGGATACATGAAGAGAAGTGTGTCTTACGTCAAAATTGGTGTGTGGGGTTTTTTTAACTATAAATATTTTTTCTGACTAATTTTGTGTTGGTCAACCATGTTTTTTCCCTTGAAATTCACACATGTGTATGTGTGTGTGTATATATATATATATATATATACACACACACACACACACACACACACACACACACACATTTCAGAGTTACAAACATTTCAAACAAATATTTGAAAAGGTTTAGTAGAACTTGGGGAAAGATTTTGTAAATCTAATGTCTGCATGATTGAACCAATTGCAAATTCTCCTGTGGTAATCAATAAAAAGAATGTTTTAACTATATGGCTTCTACATGTTTTTTATATTTCATTTTCTTAAAAAAAAAAGTGGAAATGTGCCTGTGTCTGAGTATGTGCCTGCTTTGAATCTGAGGAACAGGTAAGTGGAACCACAAGACAGCTAATGGGTTTTAAGTTAACTTTTTGAAGACAATGGTGCTTGAGTGTAACCCAAGTGTTACCATTCAGATGAACTAGGTACATGCCCAAGATTCCATGCCCCAGGACCTGACACAAGGGTAGGACAATATTGTGTGAGTGTGTGTGTAGAGGTCTGAGGCATTGTGCTGCTGCTGCTGCTCCTAACATCACCAAGTAAGATCTATTTTACTCCCTCTTCTGCCCATCCTCAGCCTACTGGTGCTTCTAAAGTGGGTAGAACCACCACCTCTCCCTTTTGCAATTCAAATTCCAGCCTTGGGGCTTTCTGAGGTACTTAGAATACAGCCCAGGTGCAGACACTTATAGGCTTGTGCTGTAATGTGATTGAGAGGAAAAGAAAGCAATGATTTCAAATGGCTGCTTGTGAGGTGGAACTGAAGATAAATTTGGGTGGGATTCCTTAACTAACAAAGTGTCTGTTTCAATTGGGGTATGTTAAAACATTTTTTTAAAGCCCCATGCTAACTTGAGTAGGCATGGCCTGTAAAATGTTAGCAACAAGCTCGTTAACTTTTCAAACAGTAAAGCGGTGAAAACCAGTCATACTGGAGAATAGTCCCTTTAACTTTCCCTTTAAATTTTCGTCTCCACTCAAAGGCAGGTTAGGAGAAAGAAGCTTTTGTAAAGGGATGCAAACAGGTAAAAGCAGACAGGACAGAAGCACCTTTAACATTTCATTTCTACTACAAGCCAAGCTGTGTGGTGAAGGCTGGAGATGGAGGACAGTGCAGGTAAAGTAAAGTTTTTGCTTTACATTAACCAAAACAAAATCTGTTTTTCTAAGTCACTCACTAGATATTTTATTAATGTATTCATTTTGTTTAAATAAAAATAAGTGTGGTCTTCTTGGTTTAGCAGCCAGCAAGCTTCTCAAGAAGTCCTTACCTTGAAATAACCCTTGAGGCCTAACTTCCTACCTTTCTCGCTTACCAAAAGGGAACTTTACCTCATATGCCTTAAAGCATTTCTCCCACAGAGAGCCTCAAGGTCCATAAATAGCAACACCCTAGTGGTCCCAGGCCCTAAGGAAGTTAGATTAGCTTCAACCAGAGCCAGGGCCTTTTCAACTCTGGCTCCGGCCTGGTGGAACTCTCTGCCTCATGAGACCAGGGCCCTGTAGGATCTGATTTCTTTCCGCAGGGCCTGTAAGACAGAGTTGTTCCGCCTGGCCTTTGGCTTGGAGCCAATTTGATTCCCTCCCTCTCTTTCTTTTTTCTTTTCCTTCTCCTGCGATGAGGCATTTTAATGAGGCATTTTAATATTTTAATGTATTTTAATTTTGTTTTAAGTTGTAATCATTCAACTTGTTTTTATTATTGCTTGTTAGCCGCCCTGAGCCCAGCCTTGGCTGGGGAGGGCGGGGTATAAAAAAATATATTATTATAATTATTATAAATTCATTTTGAGAGAATATCTTCATTGTCAATTATTGTAAGGCCTTTTGTTTTGGTCAAATACCAAAATTAGAAATAATCCAAATTACAGCATTTGTGACTTGCAGAATTTGGTGTTCATGATTTCTTCTGAGCTAAACCTGGAGAAGATTAACTGATAAATCAGTTAGTCGGGGATAGGAATTGTTAAGTAGCATTGGTCCCATGATTAACCAGTACTGCTTTACTTGGATTTAAGCCAATCTACATAAAAAGGTGCCATCCAGCTTGGAGGCTGTTTTCAACCTTTAGTCTCTTGCAAAACCATTAATATAGATGAACACAGTGGTGGCTGCAGCCCTTGTTAGTGCAATGAGCATAAAAAAATTAAACAGAATTAACTTTAAATTAGGCAGGCTTTTTGGATAAGAAGGATATTTCAGCTGAATTCTTGCTAATTATTTAACAACTTCAGTAGAATGTTGCATATTACTATCAATTTCAGTTTTTAATAAAGTTGATTTAGCATTCTCCCCTGTCCAAGGGGCCTCTTTGACAGCTGTGTCACTGTGATTTCTTATTCCTGCCACAGTGCTACAGTGACATGAGAAGTTACGTCAGCTGATCACCTCTCTGCCAAACACCTATTAACCATGAAACTCTTTAAAGCCACTGTCTGGGTACTTTAAAGAAGCTGCCTACTAATGATGGGCTATCATATGTGGCAAGTATGACTCTATCGGTGCTCATTCAAAAACATCCAGGAACTTAAGCTTGTGCTTTAAGATTGTACATGAAGCGCATACACAGGAATAAATAGCACGAGAGAGAGAGAGAGAGAGAGAGGGAGAGGGAGCAATGCTTATAATTTCCTGCATGTCACTCCTCCTTGATATTATTAGGTGACATGAAATGGCAGAATTCATAATCAGATTGGTGTGGTGCAAGATACAACACAGATTACTTAAATGCTTTTGATACTAGGAAAATTCATGAGGAATTTAAAACATTTTAGCAATCTTTATATTCTCCAGTCCCTACAAATTAATCTGACATAAAAAAACTTATATCAGTTACTATCTACAGAACAAAATATCTTCCTAAATTCTAGAATTACTGAAGATGAAATCAATAAAACTTGTGATATGAGATCATCTCAAATAATTTACAAAATTGTTGTCAACTCTTATAGACCATAGCTGTACAGTCATATCTCACGTTACGTCCGCTTCAGTTTGCGTGTTTTCGTCTTGTGTCCCGCAGCAACCCAGAAGTACCGGAATGGGTTACGTCCAGGTTTCGCCGCATGTGCAGAAGTGCCAAATCGCACTGCGCACCTGCACACGTGCGGCGCTTCGAGTTGCAGGCTTTTCATGTTACGGATGGGCCTCCAGAACGGATCCCATCCGTAAGACAAGGTACCACTGTACTTGCTAATCACTTGAGTACAATCCTACCATCATTGGCCCATCAAGATCAGGTGTGGTACATTAAGGGTAGGCAAATATCAGATCCAATTCACAGACTATTAAATATTATATGGCATAGCAAACAACATGGAATACATTTAGCTATTTTAAAATTACTGTAGATGCATTGAAAGCTTTTGATTCATTAAACTGGTCTTTTAAACTGCAGCATTAGAATGGTTTCATTTTAGAAGTATATTCTTAAAGACTATTCACAAGGTATATTATAAAAGCATAGCCAGCATTAGACTAAATGCCTTTGAAAATGGCTACATTAAAATTGGAAGAGGTACTAAACCAGACTGTCGTCTTCCTATGGAACCTCTGGCAACAGCAGTGAGGTTTCATAGTAAGAATTCAGGCATTAAGTGTTCTGAAATGGTTGGTGTACAACAGGGATGTCCAACTGGTCGAACGTGATTGACTGGACAATCCCCGGATGATGATTGCAGTTGATCGTAGGATCCCTATTGATCTGCAATAGTGATAAGCGGCGGAGTTTAAGTGCCTCCCCCCCGGCGTCAGTCTTTTCCTCCGTTGTTTCAAATGGGTGTTTTGCCAAGTAGTTTGAAAATGAAAATAGTCGTTACTGTTGCATCGTTGTTTTTTTAGGCGAGCAATGTCTCTCCCCCCTTGTAAAAAAAAAAGCTCCTTCTCCCTAAAAAAAAGCACAACAGCTTAATGGGTAGATCACTACTGGGAGTAGATTGCAGTCTTTTGAGAGTTGGATGTGCCTGGTGTACAACATAAAAGTTTGTTTGCAGTTTATGTAGCTCTTTTGATTTCAGATCCAATTTCATCCATCGCTAAGATTAAAACTTTATTAATTCAATATGTACATCTATCTGGTTTCTCAGTCAAATACTAAGAATTCCTCCATTTCAATCACCTGGCAACTACGTGTGGCTCAATAATCAAGATCTTTTTATATCTGTAAGGTGTTGCTTATATCTCTATTTCTTAACGTAATATATTTTGTACTGTAATATTTCTGGGCATCTATTTAATGGAAATGATTTCTGTTGTTCAAAGGTTCAAGGATAATTGATGGTTCCATTTACTATACAAGTGATTAAAGATACCTGGAGTACTGAAGGCCCTTGACCAGTGCTAGTCAAGGCTATATTTTCAAGGCTGACTGTTTATACTCAAGGCTGACTGCTTATCAGCTAGCTACTTACAATACAACTTATCTGGTATATTGTAAAATACGTGTTCTTCTGTAAAGCTGATGCTGATAGCCTGAGGCTCAAACTACACATGACACGGTGGCAGATTTCTATGTTCAAACTTGAATCTGCCCCAAGCACATAGAAAGCAGAGTTGGGAGAAAAAGCAATGGGGCCTTCCTCACCTGAGGCCTCACATGTCTGATCCCAGAAGTGAATAAATCTGGGATAAAAGCACATAGGCAGAGGCGCTGCAGAGGCTTAAGCAGCAAGCAAGGAGAGTGTTCCTCACATTTCACCCACAATCCCCCTTTCTGCTCTTTAAATTGGGCTGCCTATGCCATTGCAATAGATTCAGGTTAAAAGCATGTGTAGTTTGAGCCCGAGTTAGGGTGGTGTAGTGGACAGGGTGTTAAATGTACAGCCGTACCTTGGTAGTCAAACGCCTCAGTTGTCAAACAAATTGGCTCCTAACGTCGCAAACCCAGAAGTGAATGTTCCGGTTTGTGAACGTTTTTGGAAGCTGAATATCCGACGTGGCTTATGCAGCTTCTGATTGGCTGCAGGAAGCTCCTGTGCCTTGGTTTTCGGACCGTTTCAGACCGTTTTGGGAGTCGAACAGACTCCCAGAATGGATTAAATTCGAGAACCAATGCACTACTGAACCCGTGATGTGAAATGACAAAGAAAGCTAGAGTACTTGGTTTTAAAGGAGAATGTAAGAACAGTAAGCTGTTGGAATGGAGAGAATCTTTTGGACAGGGCCAGCCCAATACATTTTGGCACCTGAGGCAGACCACAAAATAGTGCCCCCCTTCCCACCAGGGAAGAAGGGTTGAGGGAAAATACACCAGGAACAAGCAGGGAAAGATCTACATTGGGATCTGCTGCCCCTGTGGATTCTGCTGCCTGAGATGGTCGCCTCACCTTGCCTCCTAAGTGGGCCGGCCCTGCATTTGATACAAAGTCTGTGACAGGGTGTGGAATCGTTTTCAGCCAAAGGCCCACAGCCCCTCCTGGGGAAGCTTCTGGGAGCTGCATAGGTAGGCAAGGTCAGAGGCAAAAGTGGGTGGAGCAGTAGCCTTTATTCTGGTCATCCTAAAGTCAGAGGTTTCAGCACATCCAGCCATGCCTGGATCACATGGAGATCCAGGCATGCAAAAGGCATTATCACAGTTCGGGAGCATAACCTAGCCAAGCAAAACACACAAGGAAGGTGTGAAGCAGGGCCAGCAGTCTGGTGTGGCCTGAGTGGGAGAGGTCTGCAGTGAGTCCCCTGAGCTGGCTAGAGAGCCCTGGAGGGTCATGTATGGCCCCAAGGCCTGAGGTTCCCCACCCCTGACATATAGGAAGAGCAGGGAAAATGTACTGGGTCTACATATACTACAAATTGTTCCTGGGATGGGAGAGGCTGACCCCTTTAGTTCAGGCACTGGGGACTTCAAAGTTGGATTATTGCAATGCACTGTGTGTAGGGCTTCCCTTTCACTTGGCCTGCAAACCCCAGTTAGTGCAGAATGCTGCAGCCCAGTGCCAGGCCTAATTTAGTGTGTGGGGTGGAGGTTCCCATTGCTGATTGAAATAAAACAAGGTAGGGTGCTTTAACTTTTCCACCACAGGACATTTCAAAAGTTGCCTGGGCACACGCCATTCAGCCACTGTAAAAAGGCAGTACATTCAAGTGTTTCCTGAGTTCAGATTTTTTCTGAAAAATGTTTGCATACTGTATGTCCCAATTCTCTTGAAGAAGCAATGAGCCCAGAGATGGCTTTAATGTTTGCTAGTCATACTTGCCATGTAGTGTTTGCATTCAGATAAAGACTGCTTGATAGAACACCTGCATAGAACAAACTTGCAAAAGGCATGTTCCAAGTTTTCACACTGTGTGTGCTCTGAGGCAGTTCTTGTAGCCTGTTTACTGTGCTGAAGTCCACAGGGGGTTGGATGGATTGCGCTCCTTCTCACTGCACATAGGTCCAGAGCACCTAAGTTCCCCACTGTGTGGTCACAGGAAGGTCATGAGATAGCAAAGTTGGTGGAGCATTAGAACATGGGACTCTTACAGTTGTGGGTTTGAGCCCCACATAGGGCAAAAGATTCCTGCACTGCAGGGAATTGGACTAGATGACCCTTGTGGTTTCTTCCAACTCTACAATTCTGTGATTCTGTGAGGAAGTCTCTAGCCAATCAAAACTCAAGGCCAGGTGACAGAGCTGACCCTCGTCAAAAATGGTTGTGATGTTTCCCAGGAAATGTAAATTTAGATTTAATCCCAATTACGAAGAGTCGGACACGACTAAACGACTAAACAACAACAACACCCATGGATGGAGCTTTCTGTTTCTTTCCCAGAGTTAATAGCTAGCTAGTGGTATATGCTTGCATTAGTTATAGTAAAGGTTCTGTAGACTTTTGTGGTAGACAATTTCCTACTGCTGTGGGAGGCAGTTCAGACAGTGTAGCTTTTCCTGGTCCCTTTGCAATTCATTGCTCAGAGAGCAACACATAGTTGTAGGACATGTGCAGTAACTGAGCTACAGGGCAAACTGGGTGCTCCCTGTGGCTTTGCTAAATCTGACCACCCCTGGCATATCTAGTTATTGCTCCTGTTATCTAGTTAATATGGCCTGCCAGAGGTTTGAAGGAAGTCCACAAGGAAGTGATAGCTCTCCTCCAATGTTTGCCAAGTGGTGATTGTTATTAATTAGCTAAGCAGAGCTTGCAAGTTCTGAGGCACTTCTCCTATAGACAGACAGTGAATGCATTATGCACACAAAATGGCACCATCTGCACACAAGATGGAGGTACCAGGAGGCTTTGGAGGTGGGGGTGGAGCCCCAAGGTTTGCAGGAGCACAAAAAAACATGTCAGGGTGGAAAACTCAAGTGGAGCAGGGGAAGAGACCAAAACCAGCTTATTGAGGACAGAACATGGTCCATGTGCATGGAATGCTGACTGACTAGGGGAAAAATTGAAGAGGAGGAGGAGGGATGTAATGGAGTATTCTGGAAGTGGGTGAGGTTTGCTGGCTGTAGCCCTGAACAGAAACTATCCACACTACAATAGTACCTTTTCACTAGTGCCTTTTGAATATCAGGTGGTAGGGGGCAGAAAAATGAGAAATAAATACAAGCCTGCTTCTGTGTTTCCCAGAAGCATTGGCTTGGGAATGCCGGGAAATAAGAAACATAACCCACGTACAAGGCTTGGGAATTTTCCTTCCAGTTGTAACTGGGGAAGTCAGTGTCCAGTTGAACTTAGGAAACATCTATGTATCAGTAACTAATAAGCAGATTATTATGGCCTATGTTGCTACTTCATAAGTTAAAAGATGAATTTGACACTGTCGGTCGTCTTTTCATGAATTGCACTGAAAAATCCTTTGTATGTTCTCGGGTAATTTGGACAGAAGAGCCTTGTAAACTGAAGTTATTGCAGGTTAAGTAAACAGGAGGGTTCCGTTCTTCATATTAGGCAAACTGGTGTAGTTCTGTTGACTTTAATGATGAAAGGGTCAGGTGCCAGATGGGAATTAGCCAGAGTGGGGTTACTATTGTCTATTGGTACTCTAGGTCATAGCTGTCAACTTTTCCCTTTTCTTGCGAGGAATCCTATTCGGAATAAGGGAGTTTCCCTTAAAAAAGGGAAACATTGACATCTATGCTCTAGGGAGAGAACATGGTACATATTTTTAAAATATTTTGCTGTAATAGCGTGCTCAGTTTCTTGTAATATCTAAGGTCACTTGCAGATGGGCAATTTCGGTTTGGTGGCTTTCTCACTTTACCAGTTTTAAATTCCTGTTTCTGTGCTTTGAAACACAGCTGCGGCCATTGCCACCAGCCGAGCAGCTTTAATGAAAATTAATCATTTCACTGCAATGTCTTTATTGAAACTCGTAAGTTTAATAAACACATTTTTGTATGTGGTTTTGACAAATATACACATTTTACAAGCCATTTGGAGAGTGACAGTTTTGGAGGAAGACTGTGTTTTAGATCATAATCATGTTTTGAAAATTGTGAATTAGGTAGATTTGCCTTTAAATACAAACTGAGTCAAATTTGTTCTCCATCTCATCTCCATCTCCATCCCATAAATAGTAAGCCTATTTATTGAGCATTTCATCTGATTTCAGTGCATCAAGGAACTGTTATACCACACTTTCCAGTGCTTTTTCTCATCACTTTCCTTATCGCAAAAAAACCATTTTTTTGAGAGAGAAGTGGATTTGTTGTGTGAGACCTCAAAATCAACTTTAATTGCACAACCTGAATTTGCCAGTAAGTGGTTGAATCCCAGCCAAAAATATGGTATTTTGTAAGCACCCTGTTTTTTGTTCTCTAACAGTGTTGCTACATGATTATAAGCAAAACATCCCACCAGCTGTTTGTTCATGAGCAAGGATAGCGCTTTTTCTGAGTTTCGCCCAAGATCGTTATTTGCATCCCCATGGCTGAGTTATTTATTTATTTGCTCGCTTATATATTTCACAAGATTAATCAGACACCTTTGAAAAGTGATTGAGATATTTTATTGAAGAAAATGTAATGAACAGAAATTAACAATGCACACATACACACCTCATTTGGATAAATGTGAAGGTTGGAACATGATACATTTAAGAATCTCGAATGCCAGCATATAGTAGCCTTAAATAAGCACCATCCCTGCCTGCATAAGCATTTCATCCTCTTCCAAAGATCAGGACAAGTTTTGTACCAGCTGCCCTGATGACGCTAAATCATAACCCCTTTTTGTCTGTTTGTCTGCAAGTTTTGTTTGCGGCATTATGCAACCAGCTTCTACAGAAAGAGATAAAGTAACCTCTCCGTCAGCTCAGAAGCTTGGTCACTTATTTACTTACTTGCAATACATATATACATATATTTAACCAAATACCTAAGGTAAAAAACAACACAGAACATTCAAACAGATTAAACAACCATTGGTTTAAGCAACAGTTCCCATCCCATTTTTCACCTGTTACAGCCCACTCACTCCCCCTCTGCCTCTCACGCAAGGGGGGTTCCACTCTGTGACAACAGACTCATGCTGGGACTTTTGAGCAACTTAAGACCTTTCATCCCTATTCTGCAATCCATTCAGGCTCTCATCCCGAGCAGTATTTTTTAATACTTATGAATGGTTGCCTACAGGTATCCACAGCAAGAAGCATCTCACCCCTTGTCTATACAGTGGTGCCCCGCAAGACGAATGCCTCGCAAGACGAAAAACTCGCTAGACGAAAGGGTTTTTCGGTTTTGCGTTGCTTCGCTAGACGAATTTCCCTATGGGCTTGCTTCGCAAGACGAAAACGTCTTGCGCTTTTTTTTTAAAACCGCTTGAAGAGGCGCAGTTGCGACGGACCATGCTTCGCAAGACGAAAAACATCACAAGACGAAAAGACTCGCGGAACGAATTATTTTCGTCTTGCGAGGCACCACTGTAGAAGCAACTGGGCAAAAAAGCAAACACAAAATAAAGAGATGGTGTCAATAAGGCCCAGATGCTTTTTCTCTCCCCTTCTCAATCATGACAAAAATCACAGGCCTCAAAATCAGTAGTGGTATATACAGGTGGATTTGCTGGTCTCTTCCATCTCTCTTGTCCTTACTAGCCAGCACAAAACTGTGTTCTCCGAACACACATTCCTCACATTGACACCCCTACTATGACTCAAAAGCTCCACTGGAGACCCAGCAGTAGCACATAGAGTAGATATGTATAGTATTTCTTGTTATTTTTGAGCATATAAAAAAGGAAACATTTTCTATACAACCATATTAAGCAACATAGTTTCTCCCAGCCCTCATTATTCCTCCTAATGCATCCCATTGCCATCACTGCATGAATTTTTTTACCCCTGTGGGGACCAAATACACAAACAACATTTTTCTTCCACACATTCATAGGCATTTTAATCTGTACTTGAAATCAATGTCACTTGCAGGTTGTAAAACACCAAGTCCGACCCGCGATTGGTCTAAAGACGGGCATGTCACATTCTTGTCAAGAAGCTCCACTTCAAAATAAGATAGCAATAAAGTCAAAAATTGTTTAATTTCATGAACGGCCAATAATCTTCCAGGACATTTTGCAAGTCCCATTCCAAAAGGCATATAATAATATTTTAATTTGCGACCATTGTAGTAAAAAGTGGTCTTTTCCTTTCCATTTTCCTCAAGATAGCGGTCATACTTGTATGTCTGCAAAAAAAAGTCCAAAATAATGCAGTTTTAAACTCAACATCATTTAGGAAGCATAGGATTATTTCAGATTTGCAAATGAAATATTAATGTGTGTTCATCTTCCTTAATACTTTAAATTGGATTTGTATACGAGTTCCTCCAAAAGCTTGAGTTGCCAATGTTCTACCATTCTTTTTCAATAAAGATAAAATAAATTCATCTCAGTTAATTATTGAAATACAAAATAAATTACAGCTAGCAGTTCTGTAATTATTAAAGTATTAATCAACTCTTTTGTGCTCATGAAATTGGAAAAGGAGAGGGAACATTTTTAATCATAATTTTTTTACCAAAGTTTCTGCTTGTTTGGCATACAACTGCTGCTGCTAAATGTTCCTTCCTTGCTTCACTCCAGAATGCCTCTTTTAAAGAGCTCTGGAATTTATCTAGCAAAAAACCAGCACTTGTGTGTAATAAGAGGCAACAATATTGATGTCAAGTGGTTGGCTGCAAGCACTAAGGCAATTCTGCTGATGTGTGCAGTTTTGTTTTGAAGCTGTCAGTTACTCACCAGGGGATCAGAGTAGATTTCTGGATCAAAATGCAACAGCTGGGAATAAAGAGCTATGGTGTCATCTTTGCGGATATTGTAGGAGTTGCTGTCTAATTGCAAAACGAAATCTTCCTTAGCAACTCTGACTGTCATAGATGCACTGGAGAGCCTTATTGCTTCATTGATAACACTATCTGTGTAGGAAAGAAAGAAAGAAAGAAAGAAAGAAAGAAAGAAAGAAAGAAAGAAAGAAAGAAAGAAAGAAAGAGAAACCTTCAACCTAGATACAGTATACACAGGTGTGCTGCTGCTCAGATTGCAAAATTCAAAGTAATGTGATTGACACAAATAAAAGAAAGTCAATGGGGAGAACAACAAAATTCCTTGGAATTTGTATGCTTCCACCAAACGCTATTGTAGTTAGAAAGAAACTGATTGTTGTCACATATTTAGGATAACGTGACTGTAACTAAGAGCATTAGAGAACTGATCAGTTTCAATCATATAATGGTTCCTAAATATTGGAATATGTTATTTTATCGTTAGTATGTAAAAGTAGAGGATTCAGGTTAAGCAACTATACCTAATATAGGCATGTCATCCAGCTGTTTGCGGTTCAAAGAAATAGGTTTCTTGGTCGAGTCTATCTTTATCTCAGCATCTTCTAACACCCGTTGCACCTCTTCAATAGCTGCTTCCATTGCTTTTGGATTCCTGAAATTAAAAAAGTACAATTTTTTAACTTTTTTTTTTACTTTTACTTTTTTACCTGAAACCGTAGTACAATTATCACTATAATCTAGTCCATGCAATTAGTGCAAGAAAAAGAAAGTGCAAGTCATTGTCTGCAGGTTCATCCAAAAGCAGGGAAGAGTTGCAGGCAGGCCTGAATTATCAAGGATGGCATGATCATCTAGTTGTATCTTGGAGGCTTTGAGAGATCCAAGCTGGGATTGCCTGCTCTAGGTACCCTGGCCCTAGCACTGAATGTTGTCTTTCATACCAACTCAGTATGAAATGACCACTTGAACCACACCCTCCAAACATGTAACACCTACCTAAGTAACTTGCTTTTGGCCGAACCCTCATGCCCGTCCCCACTCCTGGGAAATATACAAGCAGGACATCAGGGCAATAGCCATCTTCAATTACAGTTGTACCTCGGGTTATAGACGCTTCAGGTCACAGACTCCACTAACCCAGAAATAGTACCTCGGGTTAAGAACTTTGCTTCAGGATGAGAACAGAAATCATGTGGTGGCGCGGCGGCAGCAGGAGGCCCCATTAGCTAAAGTGATACCTCAGGTTAAGAACAGTTTCGGGTTAAGAATGGATCTCCGGAACAAATTAAGTTCTTAACATGAGGGTACCACTGTATTTGTTTGTCCCCGGAATCTAGTTTTTAGATGTGCATCGCTTCTGAACATGGAGCTACCATAACTAAGGACAACTCTGGGATAGCAGAGGGTGAGGTAAAAAGAACAAAAGAAATAAAGGTGCAGTCTTCATCCCACTCACCTGGGAGTAAGCCCCATTGAATTCAATAGGACTTACTTTTGAGTAGACATCATTAGGCTTGCACTGTCCAAGACCAGTGCAGGGAAATGCAGCTCATGAGCAGCGACATGTCCACCATGTTATGTTCCATCTGGTAAATGGTAAGCCAAAGTCTGTAGCATGGGAAATGTAGCTACTTACCTAATAAGAAAGAATAAAGTCCAAAAGGTTGCAGGTATTGTGTTAGACTGTGAAGCCCACAGAACTGCAAGGTGGGTCTTTGCTTTTTCCTTTTCATCAAAAGTGGAGAGAGTATCATTGAAGAACATGCGGAGGGAAATGAGCTCAGAGATGTTGTGTCTTTTTTTAAGGGTCTTGTGGAGCAGAGCATCAGCTAGCTTCTCTCGTGCACTGTGGGCACTTTTGAACAGGTGGATTGGTAGGCCTGCCACAAGGGCCGGAAAGACTTGGTCAAATGCCTTGAAGTTCTCCAGGGTACTGAGGATAAATGCTCTGTGGGCTTCTTGGTTGGCAGAAAGGCCCTTGTCATGGCCCACTGGGTTAAAATCTGTGCCAAACAGTGTTAGAAACCCAGCTTCAAACATCACACGGCAGCAGAATTCATAAAGTTTATCAGTTACCCAGTCACTGGAGTCAATTCTCAATGCATTTGGTTCTACCATGACATAGTGCAGGTTTTCCATCATGGACTCAGCGAGAAAGGTTAATGCATTACCCTGCAGGTTTCTGGTGAAGGTCTGGTGTATATTCTCAGTGGTGTTTCCATCATCTGGGTCAATACTACGATGTCCAAATGCCTGTTGTGAAAAAATGGGGAATGTTACAATTTATTCACAATTTATTATTTATCCGATCCCTTCCCCCTGCCCACACCTCTGCCTGCTGGCATGTGGGAGCAAAATAGTTATTCAGGCAGGCAGGCACAGCCCTTTGCATCTCATAGGGTAATAATAATAATAATAATAAATTTTATTTATATCCCGCCCTCCCCAGCCGAAGCCGGGCTCAGGGCGGCTAACAACAATAAAACAGTACAAAAGTACAACATAAACAACATTCTAAAATCATTCATTATAAAAATTAATTAATTCAAGCCACTGGCAACCATTGGGCCAGAGCTCTGCGAAGATTGCCGAGGGAGGGAGTCAGGCTGTGCCCTGGCCAAAGGCCTGGTGGAACAGCTCTGTCTTGCAGGCCCTGCGGAAAGATGTCAAGTCCCGCAAGGTACCATTTATGAAAAGCATTCCACCTCTGAGGGCCTTTGTTGGGAGGCTGCACCTTGAGATACAGCTGAAAAGCTGTGTCTAAGCAGAAAACTGCCTGCAGCGCTTTGGATGCTGCCCTAAGTGAAGAATAATTTACAAGTGAAATCAGAGGCAAAATATTTTCTCCATAATTTAGTACAGGAATAGAAATCATTAAACATGGATGTTGATGGATGTTGACAGATAAAGTATGACCACTTAGAACCCCTATCCAGTATCCATTTAAGGCTTTGTAATTGTCTCCAAGAGGAGTTGGAACAGGCTGTAGTTTTGCCAAGGAGGATGGCAAAATGATATTAAGTACTAAATTTGAGAGTAATCCTAAATCTTTTCTTCCAGATTTCGAAATCCATCATCTTAATAGCTGTCTGGTGAAGACGGTTTATGTTTTAAGGAGGACAGTGAAGCCAATTAACCGTACAAACTTGCTGTTACCAATACTGAGCAATGCACGCACAAACACACACACACACCCTGTAGAAATGTACTTCAGCTTTCATAATAACATTCCAAATTTCATAGAAGACAATAGATAAGGCTTGGACACTGAACCAGTAATCCAGAGCATACTTGACTGGAAATAAGTACCACTGAGGGCACCCTCTTTTCCATGCTTACTTTGAAGAAAGCCCTACTGGACTCATTGGGCCTTAATCTAGGTTAGCATGGATGGAAATGGAGCCTGAATCAATCAGATTTAGGTCATGGTAAGACTCATCTGGTGGAACGTTAATCTGTGCATTGTTGCTGCCAATATGTATTCATTTACTTCAAATTAAAATAAAACTTACCTAGACATCAAAACAAATCAATTCATAGCAACTATATTGTAAACTAATATCTATTCCAGCAATCTGTGGTTCACAATCCTATACATGTTACTCATGAGTAAAGCCTAGGAATTTAAATGGGGCTTGCTTACTGCCAAGTAAGTGCACAAACACTGCAGCTTGATTTTCTTAAATGGACCAATATTGATTCATTTAAATATGTACTTAAAATCAATTTTCATGTACATTAAGGAAGGATTTAAGGCTCATTGTGGAGACAGTTATATTATTGAGATATGAATATTAAGGGAAACTAATTACAACTTAATGAGAACCTTGGGCTCCACTTCCAATTGCACTTTAAAAAGGTAAGAAGGATCTCCCTTAGCTCCATTAGGATCTGGCATGGTTTGGCAGCCCCAGAAAGAAGAGGAGAAGGAGGAACACGGAGGAACAGATGGGGAGGGGAGAGAGCTGAATGGCTAACATGACTCCACATGAGAAAGAAGGGGTAGAAGATTGGCTGGCTCTCTCCACCATCCCTCTCATGGAACACAGAGCTTCAGCAGGGAACTGGGAAGATTTGACCAGTCAGAGACAGAGGCTGATCAGGGCAAGGTGACATTGAAGCTGGAGACAGAGGGGCAGGACACAGTCTTGTCTCCAATAACCAGGTGCCACTATCATAGGTGGGATCAGGCACATCTGCACAGATGGATCATCCGTGTGCAGACATGGTAGCATCATAGTGTGAGATAGTCTTGTGAGAGAGCTCACTCCAGATCTTTAAAAGTTGGTGGGAGGAGCACTTCAACTGTCAGGGCACGTTCATCGCTTCCATTCAGTTATAAACTTCTGGTCTCGCTCGTGTACCTTGGAAACTTGACTTCTGGAGCTTGGGCTTGCTGCCAAGCCTGCACTGTTACTAGTCTGAGTAAAGATCATTTCAAGTAAGAGTCAATTTCAATCTGGTGGGTGAGGAACTTCCAGGCCCTAGGCCAAATTTGGCCCAGCAAGTGCCCCAGTTTGGCTTGTGACGCAAACTACGTCTCACTTGTAATGTCGACTCAAATTTGCTGTTTGGTGGCACAACTTTTATATTGGGTATTTCTCCCTTCTTGGGGCATTTTAAGTTCAGTAAGCTGATATTTGTTTAGCTTGCTCTGTTGTTTTAAGATGCCCAATAGTCTATTTTCGCACATATTTTGTTGCTGCTGATTTTATTTCATATTCCATAATTCTGGTGTCTGTATAGATGAAGGATAGACCATGAATATTTTTAACAGGTAAAGTTAAATGCTACCTTTGCAGAGATTGCAAAATGGAACTTTTTCCAGTCCAGGTGTCTTCCGTGTCCCACCACTGCATGATATGAAAAGGGGTCAGTGAGAAAATGAACATATTTTCCAGCCAATTTGCAAGTAAAAATGGGACCATATTTTTTTTGTCTTGTCCTGAGGAAGTTGAGAGGATTGGCACCAAACTGCAAAGCACAGCCAAGATACGGCAGTAGCCCATTCTCCAAGGGTGGCTCACTTGGACGTCTGCAAAAGGCAATATATACAAGGTGAAGATTATGGCTGTAAATTAATATACGACCTTCAAATCTGCTGCGCAAGAATCTATTTATTACACACATCCATCACTGCTAGAAGGAATTGTCCTCCTCTGAGTAATAAATGCACTAAGAAGGCAGTAGATAACTGGCAAATAATGAGTTTGGTACAATACAGAAGCTTCTTATTGCCCTGATAATGAGAATGCATCAGACACACTGTAAATCAAATTTGATGAAATTTACCTTTGCTTTTAAACATATCACTTCTACCTTGTTTACTCTTGGTTGGTGTGTCTCTTTATTTTAAATAGAAATTGTAGTTCATGGCAAACTATGTTTACCTGGATAAGTTTTATTACCTAATGAATATTACAGAGCATGCATGTGTGTTGGGCAGAGTTGAGATATAAATACATATTTTTAAATGTATTTTCTATGTGAAAGAAGCCACCTCTGAGAGTCTGCTAAGCCCAGACTTGGCAGCTGGTTTGCTGCAATAGATGCAGTATCTGTTTGGTTTGAGTGCTCTGCCTTGTTTGCTCTTTGGAACAATAGATCTACTAGTATTGCTGCTGTGTGTGCGTCTGTGTAGAAATCAAGCCTGCCAGCTTTAACTGTGTTGACTGTTCTGCATATCTGCTACTCAACTGCTGCTCTGATTTCAGAGCGAAGATTCTTGTGCAAAAGCAGCTGCTTGCATGTATAGCCAATGCACATGTCCACATTCACATTTTATTGCTAATTCAAGCCTCCTTGAACAGCCTGGTTGAATCTTTAGAAGCCTACACAGATGTGTTCTCTCCCACATCCAGTCATCAATAGTAATGCACATGTAAAACAGCAAGTAGGGAAAATTTAATGCAGTATTGTGGAACGTTACTGATCATTAATCTCATGGGCAATCAAATAATCTGAACCCATCAAAGAAAGATAAACAAATTATTGTTGGCTTCTTTCACACTTAGAGCTTCATATTTGAACCAAGGTTGTAATTTGGGGCAAGGAACGGAAAGCACACGCTGAATTGCTATGTCTTTGGATATATTCCTCCATTTGGATGTCTGCTACAGATTACATTTTAGTAGTACAACTTCTTATCGTTCAGTAGAAAGCACACACATATAACATTCATCTCTCTCTCTCTTTAATCTAACGAGCAAACAACAGAAACAGTATAATGACAATGTAGGAAAAGTCATTAAGCATCCTGTTTACATTATGCAGACCAAACAAGCAACAGTGCTAGCCGCTTCTGATAAATTAGACATTATGTGCCTAGTTTAAGTAACTGGGAGCATCTCACCTTTTTGGGAAAGCATGTACACATAAAAAGTGAATCATTAAATAAATAAATAAACAAACAAACTAGATACCACTAAACCAGACTGTTTTTCTTAAACATACTAATTTTATAAAATTATACATATGTTATATAATTATACACATTACTAATATATGAAAATATAATATATATCATTAATTTTAATTAACAAACACAAATGTTAATGTATTGTGATTTTAAACAGAGAAGAAAACTTCATGAAATAATGTATGAAAACAATCCTTCTTACCTCCTCCTTATTCCCAGAACAAGCCATAGCATTAAGCACAGAATCACCACTATTCCCCATATCAAAAGCAATGAAACCATTTCAGACAATTATAGTGAAATGTCAAGTATGAAACAATGGTTTACACTGAAGCCCGAGACTGATATAGAAGACGACAAAGGGCCACTTTTTATATTCAGCAGGAACACCTATTCACTTAACTGTACTTAAGTAACCCATGTAAGCTATTAATTAACCAATTCTGGACAAAATTTCTGTGCCTGCTGTTGGACCAAAATCTATGTAAAGACCAAGAGAGAATTGGATTAGATATCTGAGATGGTGGCCTTGAGCTGATAACCACAGTGACAGTGAGTGGCCAAAGTAATCAAAGAGCTTTAATAACTGATAATGTAAAGGTCTCTCAGACATGTTTTGATCTATTATGTAGATTTAGCAAGTACAGTTTACAGTTCAGTTTTAGCTGTAAGTGAATTAGCTGTTTAATGACCTTGCCTCTGTTGTGTTGCCAAGTTTTGATTTCAATTTTTTGTTGTTATGGAAACAGGAGTGGCTAAGGATAAAAGTGATAGGTTGGCATGGGTCCAAGATTCAGTTTGATGAGTCACAGGAGGAGCCTAGCTGAATTGCTGATGCACTGAAATACCAAAGTCATTGCTAGATTAATGCTGATGCAGGAGAAAAACATTCTCATGTAGCCAATAGTGCTTATCCTGTTGAGTTTGTTCAGCTATTTTTTTCTGATTAATTTCTGGAGGTGTAGTGAAACTGAGGGACGCGGGTGGCGCTGTGGGTTAAACCACAGAGCCTAGGACTTGCCGATCAGGAAGGTTGGTGGTTCGAATCCCCGCAACGGGGTGAGCACCCGTTGCTCGGTCCCTGCTCCTGCCAACCTAGCAGTTCGAAAGCACGTCAAAGTGCAAGTAGATAAATAGGTACCGCTCTGGCGGGAAGGTAAACGGCGTTTCCGTGCGCTGCTCTGGTTCGCCAGAAGCGGCTTAGTCATGCTGGCCAATAAAGCGAGATGAGCGCTGCAACCCCAGAGTCGGTCACGACTGGACCTAATGGTCAGGGGTCCCTTTACCTTTACTTTAGTGAAACTGATGCTCATCATACTAGGAAAATATCTAGAAGCAACTAGGTAAATTATGATTACCATGAGCAATTCTCACTCCTTAGCATGCACAAACTTAGGAAGTGGCCATATTGTGGGGGTAAATATGAACCGTTTGACCCATGTGTGTGTGTGTGGGGGGGGTAAAATAACAAAAGAATTGGATAGGTGCCTGGATTCAAAATGCGGGCTAAACTCACTGTCCAGCAGAAGAGAGCCGCCAGTAGCACAGTTTAAACTCTCAAAAGTTTAGCAGTATTAGAACATGGAAATATAGGTTGTTAGACCCTTTTATCCCACTTAGTTGCATAAACACTCCCCTCTTTCTGCCTCTCCTGCAATGAACAGATCACACATTGTTAAGTAAGTTTAAAATTCTTTACTTACAAAACATTCCAAAGGTCAGGTTCATGCATTTATCTAAGCAGCAAGGAGAACACAGGCAGAATATACAGAAATATAGCGTCAAACATGTGGTCTGAGCTTGCTTAGACATGTCTTCCTTGGTCAGTTACAAGATTGGGAAACTAAGATGACCTTAGAAATCCAAACCCAGGTGCAGAAATTGAAAATATTGCTTTTAAAGAGTGATTTACTTACACAAAAAAAACAACCCATAAGCTTTACAGACAAGCTTTTTAGGAAGCATATAACCCTTTCCCTCACATTGGTTCCAATACAAATACCACAACACACACACACACACACACACACACACACACACACACACACACACTTGGGGGGGTCTGGGAAAGAGGAGGACTATTCAGTTGACTAAAGAGATTTCTAGAAGCAGAAATGCTTCTCCACTTTCTGCTTAAAGCTAAATAGCAATTATTGGTTGTTGCTCAATTGTTCACATCTGGGAACAGCACCCTAAGTAACTGAAGTAGTATTCCCCTGTCTTCGTCTGCCTTCATTTCCCACTTCCTCTGTAGTCTCACATGCATCTTTTTTCAATATTGTGAGCCCCTTTGAGTACAGACTCGCATTCTTTGTAAAGTACCATGTACATTATTTCATATACAAACATTTCGAAAGTCAAATGGTCTTTCTTCCGGAACAGATTACATTTGGCAACCGAGGTTCCATTGTATATGAGACAGTTACGGTTTCATAAGCAGTCATAAGCAGTCAGTTGAAGAGATATAATCTGTAAATATATGGTCCCCAATTATATATTTGGAGAATGATACTTCCAGCCTATAGACCAGGTATAGCCAAAGGTGTCCTCCCTATGTTGCTGTACTACAACTTCCACAAACCCATAGTTACAATTTCTCAGCCTAACTTGCCTCACAGGGTTGTTGTGAGGATAAAATGGAGAGGAGAAGAAATCGTGTCAGCCACCTTGAACTTTTTGGACGAAAGACAGGATATAAATGTAATAATACATAAAATAATAAATAACCCTCTACCATAGGCCATGGTGTTTAGAGTCGATGGGAGTTGGAGTCCAGTAATATCTGGGGGGTGGGGAGTGCCATATATTATACTCCTTTAAAGCCCATCAAATATATACAAGGATTTACACATTACACATACCACATTTATTGTAGGGTGGAGATTAATAAGTGAGAACAGGGTACATATATGTGGGGGAAATGAGGACAATGAGCCAAATGTGTCATTGTTTCTGTTGTTCTATATTTTAAATAATAAACATTCCTTCTCAGGACTTAAATGTAGTATGGAAAGGGTGGACAGCTGAAAGTTTTATAGACAAAAGAATTATGTGTACCTCTTCCAATTTCCAGAGATCCCCTCATATTTTTCTTTCATTTTTTATGTAAATGAACAGCTATATTGAATAATAAAAATGTTCCTTCAAAGTTAAAGTTTTTGAATTCTTCTTCCCCTCCAAACTAGCCCCTCTAGGTTCTACGAATGCATTTTCGATGGTTCCTCGATGAGATAATGAATACTAATGAAGCTTTTACTTGAAGTCTATTTCTTAATTCCCAATACACACTCCACCATCTGCCAAGTGTGGCTTATATTTTTAAATGATTTTTACTTTTCATAATTAATTTCCCATTAATAATACAGAATAACTAATTTGCATCTGATTAAGCAGCATTTTATTATTTATCATTGTGTGTAATTCACATTATGTAAGTCAAGCATATTCATTTTCTCAAATATTCATTTTCTCAAATATCAGATAAGACAAAACCCTAATCTCCAAGCAGCAACAGACTCCAGGGTGTCAAGCACTTACTCAGGGCACAACCTGAGTGTAAAATACCCCCCCCCTCTGGATATTGCTTTAGTTTACCAGGAAAGCTCCAAACCCCAGCACAGAGCAATACATGTCTTTATGTATCCAGCTTCCAGCCTGCTTTCAGCGCACTTGCACACAACTCTCACTGTTGTTCTTTTACATAGCAAGTAGGTAAGGGGAAGTGGAAGAAAGACCAACTCATAAGTTCTATGGCACAGAGCAACTTCTCTGGATATGCTAAATTGTGGCACTTAACTAGCCAGTCAAAGCCATTACCTTGACAACGGAATTGGCTTGGCAAGCTTCAACATTACACATTCTACCCTCACAAATACAAGATCACAAGGTTTGAAAGGAGACCCAGAGTTTCATCCAGACTGCCCCCCCCAAAAAAACCTCATAACACTAAACACTAATTAAACACAACTTTATTTACCTGCATTGTCAATGCTTTAAGGACATTTCCACATGTTCCCCTCCTGTAATATCATCAACTGACAGATTAAAGAGCAAGGTAAAGGAATGCTGCAATTCTCTCTATGTGAGCTGAAAAATCAATTTGGAATTTTATGTTATCAGTCATACACACACATATATCAAATAGCATGAAAAAAATGGGAAGATGTCAAGCTAAGATGCTACACACACCATAATACTAAAATATAATCTAAAGAATTCCAGTAGAGGCAGGCAGAACCCTAAGTGTGCCTTACCATCATGATCACTAATTTTATTTCACTAGCAGCTATTGGCCCCTTGGTCTTGACACCACTGTTGCATTTCCTGTATGCAAGTATACAGTGTCAAGCAAAAGGGAAAGGAAAATGCTTTACAATTTAACACTAAAGTATTTAGGAACAAAATTCCAGCAGTTAATAATTAAGCATTCAAAATTCACTGTGAAGAAAAAGGAAATGAAATCCCAGTGCTGCATCACTTTCTAGTTTCTAGGATTTCCACTTTGCATACTGCAACATGTGACTGCTTGTGTTGTGCTTGCTCCAGCAGATGGAGCAAGAAGTCTGAAACAGCCCTTTAAAAGCATCCAACCATGTATTTTAATAGAAACAGATTAGCCCATAGCTTTCAGTTTTAATGCTGTGTACGGACAATTTGCCTCTGTAACTAGCAAAGTTGTATCACAATACTGTAGTTTTAATTTATAGAATGAAGGTTGGAAGGACCAAAAATACTGGAAAGACCAAAATGTTCCAATACAGGAACATTTTGGTATTGATAGCTCAGTTGGTAGAGTATGAGACTCTCAATCTCAGAGTTGTGGGTTCAAGCCCCACAATGAGCCAAAGATTCCTGTATTGCAGGAGGTTGGACTAGACTGGGGTCAGCAACCCTTTTCAGCTGTGGGCTGGTCCACCAACCCTCAGACCATGTGGTGGGCTGGACTATATGGGGGGGGAATGAATTAATTCCTATGCCCCACAAATAACCCAGAGATGCATTTTAAATAAAAGCACACATTCTACTCATGTAAAAACACCAGGCAGGCCCCACAAATAACCCAGAGATGCATTTTAAATAAAAGGACACATTCTACTCATGTAAAAACACGCTGATTCCTGGACCGTCTGTAGGCCGGATTGAGAAGGCGATTGGGCCGCATCCGGCCCACGGGCCTTAGGTTGCCTATCCCTGGACTAGACATTCCTTGTGGTCCCTTTCAACTCAAGTCTACGATTCTATTTTTCTTTTTCAGCAGTGGCTATGTTCAAACATTGTTGCAAACCATATCTTGGTGCCCTGCCGCATCTCCTTCTCGAACACAGACTTGAAAGTTAACTAACCTCACCCCTGTCCACAAGGTCATTATAGACAGGTGAACCATTCCGTATTGGTTTTGTTTGATCCTGCATTGTTAAAAGTCAAAGTATTTATTGTTTTCTAAAATATTTATACCCTACTTTTCTAGCTTCTTTAGTTTCATGGTCTAATTTAGTCTTTAATGCACACCCCACTGTAGTCTTTTGTTTCATGGTGTTACAACATACTCTCATGGCCAATCTTTAATAAAATGAAAGTCAGCTTCTGTTTTGGAAATATAGTTATTTTTGTTGCAGCCTGCCATGAAATATTGCTTGATATCTTCCAGATGCCCGGGGGTGTCTGGCTGAACTCTCACGGAAGCAGAATGCTACATTCTATGAAACATGACCTGATCTGGAAAAGCAGTGATGTTGTTCTTATAGTCTTATATTATTAGATTAGGTGGGTTACTTAAATAGGAAACTAATTAATACTTGGCCCAGTAATTTTTATCATACTATGTTGAGTATCTTTGGGAGCTGAACTAGTGAGATATAAAATAATCAATCGATCAATAAACATGAAGTTCAAACATGCAAACAAAAATGTTAAGAGACAGGGAAGAATGATTGCGTAATCCCATTACTGTGTCTTGAGGTAAAATTCCACTTGAGGTTTTAGTTACGGTAATAGCATGTTTGCTCTGCCCACTTCCTGATAGGCCTTTCCTGTCTTTGATTCTCTGACAGGGTCCAAATTCCTGTTTCTTTTTATAGTGATGCAGAAAGCAGCAGTAAGTGCATTGTCATGACCTGCTGTGCTTTTCCTTTCTTTCCTCAACATGCTGTAATTTCTCTGCTGTGTGGCAGATGGAAACGGCAATTCATGACTATATAAATAATAGTTTGTGGGTGATGAGAAAGCCACAGAACAAATGAGCTATCATTGCTCCTCTGTAATAAACACCGTGAAGACAGGTCCACAGGCTTTTAGGTGCAGCTATGGTTATAGTAATTTAATTGACCCACTTTCCTAAGTTAAACAGCATCCATAAGCCTTCAGGAGCAACCATCTCAGTCCTGAACCAGTGCTGGACATTTGTGGACAATTGGATGAGGGAGAATAGACTAGGATGTGATATAGACAACATGGAGGTACGTAATACTGGTAAGGGCAATGTGTATTTTTTTCAGGGGGTACTGAAAAGGACGCAGTACTGGCACCTATTTTGGTGGTGTTGTTAAATAGTGTGGCATTTATTGTAACAACTTCATGGTGAGTACCGCCACCTATTTTTCTAGGGGAAAAAGCACTGGGTAAGGGAATGTTATGCACCTGATAGAAGCATGTACCTGATTCATGGAATCTCTGTGATCTTGATCAACCAAAGAATCTGGGGGAGCATTGAAAACGAAGTTAATGTTGTTCTGAAGTGTATCTTCTTCCATCTTTGGCTAATAATAGTCCCCTCCCCCCTTCTCCCTGCCAAACTTTGTTACACTGGTTCATGTATCTGTATATTCCAGACTTGGTTACTACAATTCACTCTGCATGGAGTTGCTGCACATTTCCAATGTGCTGGGATGCAGGCACATATTCAAACCAGTTTGTGCTAGTTACTCTGGTTTCCAATTTGCTTCTAGACCCAGTTTAAGGTATTGGTTTCAGCTTTCAAACGTTACACAGCCGGGGATGCGAACACCTAAAGGACCTTTTCTTCTCAAACGAGCTCACTTACCAAACCAGATGGATATTTCTGGGAACCCTGGACTTAAAAATGTGGTATCCTACAAAGTCATTGGATTTCAAACTTTTTTCTCTGGCTACACTTTCAGAATGAAAATTTGCTCGTGCCACACTGATTTATTATTATTATTATTATAGGAAATACATTTGGAAACAAAACAAAGAAAGAAAGAAAGAAAGAAAACAACTCCCAACAGTGGTTAAAAAGCTATCTATCCATATTCTGCAATAATTTTTTTTATATACTATTCTACTATACTATACTATACTATACTATACGTTTCAATGTTCCTTTGACTGTCCTTGAATCTTCATGCCACACTTGCCATCCTCTCCTGGCAAACCCTTTGAGAACCACTGTAGACTGTATCACAGTAGACCCCCTATTTGGGGGGAGGGGGGGAATACATTCTCAAAAAAGAAAAGGAAAAGACCAGGGCATGTGGTGCAGCCTGATTTTCAATTGGCTAAAAGAAATGAAGTGAATGCGTGCAATTGTACGAAGTCATTATTCTGATGTTCTTGAAGTACGAGAACTGAGGGTGCATTCCGACATGGAGAATATTGGGTTAGTTTTCCTGTTTATAGGGCTAGCACTTCTGTGCTAGCTTTCCTTTCACACTGCAGTTGACCTGCTGCTTTATGGAACTGTGGCTTTTTGACAAGCATAACAGCATCTTGCACTAAATTTCATTCACAACAGTGGGCGTGATGTGACACAACAACAAATATCATTGGCAGTGGTGTGCGGTCAATTGACTAGGGGACTAGGTTAGCCCCCTAAAGGGTCCAAGAGCACTCCTGCCACCTCCTCAAAGCCCGCCTGGCTTTGGGAAGGTGGCAGCAGAGCTTCAGCATCCTGTCAAGTGGCCTGGTACCTCCTTCCCAAAGCCCAGGAAGCTTCTGCCCGTCTTAGGGAGGGAGGTGTGATGCTCACACATGCAATGTCTGCCCCCAACTCAGTCAGCCTTGCAAGCTGCTGCCTCTGGCCCTAACTGTTCCCCTACAAAGAAAAGTTCCCCGCACACCACTGCTAATAACTTTCACTCACATATAATGCACATATAATATATGGGCAGCATTATCGCTCTTTTTATTGCTTCATAAATAGAATATTTTGAGTATTCAGTTGTGTTTAATATTAGTAGTTTTAACAAGGCCTAGTTTTAGGACAGCATCTAAGTAAGTTAGCTTGAGGAACTGTATACTTTTGTGTAATTCTTTTCATAGAATCATTATCTGGATTGTCTTAGAGACCTAGGGTTATTTTTGGCCTTTTCTATGTATGAATATCCAACAGCATTGTTCTTTGTTTAACACTGTATTTACATTTCTCTCAGGTTGCTAAGTCACCTGTCCTTGTGCAAATATTTTCAAAGCCTACATGATAAACGATTGCAAGGAAAAGGTAGCGGAAGGTAGTGCAATGTCTACCTCCAGCCATTTTTGTTCCTCCACTTTTTCACGTTTCTTCCTGTCTTCTTGTACACTTAATGCCAGGCCAAAATAACATTAGAAGCAATTTAATGGAAACAGAAACTAATTAAGAAAAGCACAAACTATCCTACCGCTGAGTGTATTTTGTATAGGTTAAAAGGTAAAGGGACCCCTGACCGTTAGGTCCAGTCGTGGCCGACTCTGGGGTTGTGGCGCTCATCTCGCTTTATTGGCCGAGGGAGCCGGCGTACAGCTTTCGGGTCATGTGGCCAGCATGACTAAGTCGCTTCTGGCGAACCAGAGCAGCGCACAGAAACGCTGTTTACCTTCCCGCTGGAGCAGTACCTATTTATCTACTTGTACTTTGACGTGCTTTCGAACTGCTAGGTGGGCAGGAGCAGGGACTGAGCAACGGGAATCTCCGTCATGGGGATTCGAACCGCCGACCTTCTGATCGGCAAGTCCTAGGCTCTGTGGTTTAACCCACAGCGCCACCCGCGTCCCAGTTATAGGTTAGTGAGTGTATAGGTTAGTGAGGCCTAAAACACAAGTAATTACCGTAGGTTCTCTGTGACTCACAGCAACAGACAGGGAAGACTTGTTCTGTGAGTGGAGCTAGAACATCAAAATGTCCCCTATAGCAGTCAGACTATCTAGCCATTGAGCACAGTATTGCCTACTCTAGCAGCAAGCAATCCAAGGTCTCAGAACCAGCTCTTTCCTGCTTTCCCCAGGCTGGTGCCCTTCAGCTCCCATCATGCCTGACCACTAACAATGCTGGCCGGACCTCACGCGAATCCAACATCTCAAGGATGCCAGCTTGGGAAAAGCTGTATGATCCTGGAGATGCCAATGATTGAATCTGGGGTTGCTTGCATGAGTTCTAACATTCAGGTTGTCTCCCTGTCCCTGTGGGTAGATAGGGAAGAAACAATTTGGCATAGATCCTGTTTGCATTTGTCCTTGATGTTTTTTGTTTCAGTGTTTCCAGCTTCAGGCTGAAAGTCTAATCATACACCCAAAAGTCTCGTTGAAAAAACTGAGATTTAGCAAATTGAGATTTGCCTGCAATTTTTTATATATATACACCACACCCCCTCAACAGTATTTATAGGAACTCAAACACTGAGATCCTGCTCTGTTCCAGTAACAAGAAGCCGAAAGCACCAGCCTGAAGATGACGAGTGAGACCTCGTCGAAACGTCGCCTAGACACCCCAACTCTTACACGGGAAGACACCCGAAGACACCAAAACCTGCATATATATATATATATATATATGGAATATATATGTGTTATATTGTGTTCTTTTTCACAAGAAACAGCAGGCTTTTGTTGCCCACCTCATTTGCATGTTGTTTATATATAGAACACATCTATAAATTTAGCATGTAGCTAAAATATCGAATAAATATTTACACAAGCCTCCCTCAGACTGTGGGTTTACTAAACAGACTTTTAAAAATAAACCATCTACAAGTGTCCTGAATTCACTTTTGTGGTGGTAGAATAGTTCAAATGTGACATACTCAAACCACAAATGTTACAATGTGTCGGTGGTGCACTCAAGAGCTGCAAACTCATTGATGTGAAATATTTAACAGAATGCATTATTAAATAATGGGAATGGAAATAGAAACACCAGAAATTTCTTAAGCAAAGAAAACTAGTTTCAGAATCAGAAGGAAAGAAAAGGGGTGACAGGACACAATAAAGAAGAAAGAAAATATGTAAATAGGTATCAAATTGAATTCCACAAGACTTATAGTATTGAAGAGCATGTAAATACCAAATTCTTTCTGACCAAACATTCCCAATAGATTACGGTAGTTCAGATTTTTATCATGATGATGATGATGATGAACACTACAGTTTCTAGTGTGACAGAGATGCACTGTGTCAGAGGTTTCTGAAGGACAAGAAAGATGTTTAGAGATACAATTTCAAGTACTGAAGGCAGGCAAGCTAGTTCTCAGGATGAGTCACTAGGAAGGCTGATCATAATGAAATAGTGCAGTATCCAGCAAAGTCATCCCATCAGCACAAGGACTTCCGACTGTGCAACGGAAATTCCTTTCCTCTCTGTGTACCCTCTTCCACATCTGTTCTGGAGAGTTGGGAGAACCCCAAGAACAGAATTGGGGAGTGCACAGGGAGAGGAAGCCCCATTGCATGATGGGACAATTTCAATGGGTACAACCCAGAGTTCCGTTTTTGTAAGAAAAATCCAGATTCTTCTAAGAAAAATGTAATTCTGTCTGCAATATCCAGTAATGGATTAACATAAATAGCATTTTCTCCTGACCCTCAAAATTGAATATCATCACTTCGCCATCAAATACAACTGATATCTCCTGCACAAGAACATTGGTGCCCCAGAACTGTGATATAATTTGATCATGAAGGAGGTTTATTTATTTATTGAATACACTTCTACAGCACCTTTCATTAAATTGATTCCATGAATAATACAGAACAAATTAAATAAAATCTGCCATTAAATCTAGAGGACAGCAGTATCTACAATAACCAACAACCATCAAATGCTTGGGCCAAGAAGTATGTATTTTAGCAAGCTGGTGCTTATCTTCTTTCCGAAAGGAGAGGATTCTACAAGCTGGGCAACAACTCAGAAAAGACCCTGCTCAATATGAACATCAGCAATCTGCAACACAACAGGAGGGCCTCATCCAAATCACTTAATGAATGGAAAGATATATCAGGGAGGCGCCCAAGTTGTTTAGGGCAGATGTTTTCAACCTTTTTTGAATCCACGGCTCCCTAGACCAACTACATTCTTTCTGCGGCGCCCCTGTGGGACTCAGGAGCCCAGTTATGTCACCCCTTGCCTCCAGAGCTGGCAGCCTCTCACCCTTTTCAAACACCCTCCCTTGTGGAGTGTTCCCTCAGCCTCCTCTCCCCTCTTCTTGGGAGTCCTCTGAGCTGTCCCTCCTCCGTTGCCCCAAATAGAGGCTCTCTCAGAGGCACCATTCGCCTGCAGAGCTTACAGCCAGGGCTGATGCAATAAACAGCTGTGCAAGCCTTTGAGAGGCAGAGATGCAAGAGGGTGTCAGGAGGGAGGGAAGGAAAGAGGGACAGTGTTGCTCATGGCATCCCTGACCATCATTCAAGGCACCCCAGGGTGCCATGTCACACAGACTGAAAATCACTGGTTTAGGGCATTAAAAGTCAATAACAAAATTGTAAACTTGGCCTGGTAGTAAATTGAGATGCAGTATTGTAAGTATGAAATCAATTTTTTGTTTCATGTGTGAAAAAGAATTATCTAAAATGGCTATACTGTGGAGATGAACTGACATCAACAGTGGGCTGCTTCTAGAAATCCATGACCTTTAGAAATCAGCTGCTGTTATGAAAGTTCTTATTTGAATGATGCATAACACGCATGAAATTTGAGGAACTTTGCCGCTTGTCATGAGACTGCTTTATAGAACTTATGGGAAATTGCAGAACCTTAGTCACACTATTTTTCTAGTGAGTGAACTTGCCAAAGATAAATGCTGTTCAAAATATATTCATGTGATTCAAAGACCAATGTTGCTATAAGGTCCCCCCCTTTCTTTATGTTCATGTACACCTTTATGATCTATAAAGCAAGTCCATTTCTACATGGGGCACATTCATCAGCTGAAGTGACAAACTGTGTGTATGAAAGAGCTGAGCCCCAGTTCAGCACTCCATTGGCAGCTAGACATTCACACAGGGCCAGCCCACCCATGAGACAAGCTGAGGTGACTGCCTCAGGCAGCAGTATCCACAGGGGACAGCAGATCCTAATGTCAACATTCTTTCCTGCTTTGTTCCTGATTCCTCACCCCTTCTTCCCTGGTGGGGATGGAGCTGCAATTGTGCCAAAATGTCTTGGGCCAGCCTTGCCTTAACACACATACACAAAGTGAGTCCCGTGCTTCGAGATAGCTGACTTGTGCTTGGGGGGGGGGGGGTGCCCCCCTGAGTCCAGCAGGCCTGATCAAACAAGCCTGCCTAAGACAACCACCAGCCCGTCCGCCCCCTCCCGCCGCTGGTGGCGCATGCGCGCAGGACTCTCCGCCAGCTGGCTTGTGTTTCCCCGACGCCGCCTCCTCCTCATAGAGGAAACGCCAGGACCCGAAGCAAGAGCCTCCGCCTCACAGCCAGCCTTGCGCTTAACGGTCCGGGAATCGAAGCCGTCGCACTCGACTCGTTCGGTGAGCATCTCATCTTTTAGGACACCGTCGGGGGAGGACGCGGGAGAAGCGGGGCGGGCGGGCGAGAGGCCTGAAGCAGGCTGGCCCGGGCCCTCTGTTCTCCCTTGGCGGCTGGGCCGGGGGCGGCCCTGAGAGGCGCTGAGGGGGCAGCAGCGTCTCTCTCCCTCGGTAAAGCGGCGCGGGGGCTTCGGCCAGGCCCGTTTGAGACGGAAACAGCCCCCTCTCCTCTGGCTCCGGCTGAGCGGGGCGGGTCATGGGGAGCGCGCTCTCCGTATGCTCAGAGGCGCGCCTCGGGTCAGAAAACGGGCTTCGGGAGGCGACGCCCCTGGTTTCTGCGCGGGTGTTTCGCCCCCCCCCCCCACGTAACGGCGGGGGTGGCGGGGCGGGAAGCCTCGTCGGAAGCGAGCCCCTTTCCCCTGAGTCTCGCGAGGGCGAAGGGGGAGCAGCAGCTTGGCGGGGCTCCCGGGCTTTTGATCGGCGTTGCCGTGGGAGGGAAGGAGGGCGGGCGGCCCACACGGACCTCCGTCTCCCTCGAGGGGCGGGGAACAAGGTTGAGATTGGAGGGGAGGAGTCGGGCCAATAAAGGGCAGGGGGTTTAGCGCGGGGACGGGGAGGGTTGTCTTTTGGCTCAGAGAGCGAAGTTGAGGTCGGCGGAGGAAGCAAGACACGGGTCCATTCGGTTTCGTTACGTAGACTGTTTACTTTAAAGGTGGGAGAAGGAAGTATGTAGTCCTATTTCTGTGAGTGGCGCAGGGCTCTTTCCACTCATGTGATTTACATCCTCTGAAAGTCGGGATCTGTTTTGATATTCACAGCAAACACTACAGGTCTCGAACCTTTATTTTGCGTTACAGTATTTAATACCTACCTTGTTCTTCATCTGCGTGTGTGTACCCCACACGACGACAACAACAAAACAAAGTCTTGAGACATTTTGAAAACTTAACAGATTTATTGTGACACACAATAAATTTTCATGAGCCACAGATATGTTGAATTTAGTGGGTGTTGCATTCTGATGGGATGTACTGTAGTCCACAAAAGCTTAGGCCATAATACATTTGATTGCCACGAGACTCCTTGTTGGGTTTACTGCAGCAGGCCAACACAACTACCCCTCTGGAAAAATGAATGGGAATTGTTTTCTTTTTGAATTCTATCTAATACAGTCCTATATGTGAAAGTGTGTTTTTAGTAGCTAACTGTTTAGTATGAGTGTTCAGGATTGCAGCTTTAGAGGATCTGTGCTTTCTGTTCCAAATGTATACTTAGATGAAATACACATACAGTCTTTTTGAATGAAGTTGTACTTCATATTTTGGCAGACTTTTCTTCTGCCCATAACCCCACTTTTTCTCTCTCGATATAAATTGACACTTTGGCTGTATTTGTTCAGTCATTTTTTAAAATATGCAAAATCCAGCATCCTTCTCTCACAGCAGCCAACCAAATGCCTGTGGGAAACCTGCAAGCAGGACCTTGGGCACAAGAGCATTCTCCCATCCTGTAGCAACTGATATTCAGAAACATCACTGCCTCCGACTTTGGAGGCAGAGCATGGCTATCATGGCTAGTAATCATTGGTAATCTTATTCTCCATGAATTTGTCCAGTCTTTTTAAAATCATCCAAGTTGATGGGCGTCACTGTCTCTTGTGGGAGTGAGTTCCATAGTTTAACTGTGTTGCATGAAGAAGTAATTTATCTATGTTGAATATGCATGCACTCTTGTGATATGAGAGAAAGAGGAAACATTTTCTGCTTTCACTTTCTCCATACCATGTATAATTTTTTATAAACATCTCCTTCATGTCATTTCTGCTCAACCTTTCTCTAAAAAGTCCCATATGCTGCAACCATTTATCATAGGGGAGTCACTCCACGCCTTGATCATTTTGGTTGCTCTTTTCTGAACCTTTTCCAACTCTACTGTTTTACTGATTAATTGATTGATTGAGGTTAGGCGGCCAGAACTGTCCACAGTATTCCAAATGTTGTCACGCCATAGATTTGTATAATGGCACCATGATATTGGCAGTTTTAATTTCAGTTTCTTTCCTAATGATCCCTAGCATGGAATTTGCTTTTTTCACGGCCTCTGCGCATTGGGTTGCCATCTTCATCAGGCTATCTATTGTGACCTCAAGGTCTTGTTCCTAATCAGTCGCAAGTTCAGACCCCATGAGCATATATGTGAAATTTAAGGGGTTTTGCCCTGACACTTTACACTTGTTTACATTGAATTGAATTTGCTATTTTACTGCCCATTCATTCAGTTTGGAGAGATTCTCTTTTGAGATCTTCACAATGTCTTTTTCTTTTAACAACCCTGAACAATTCAGTGTTATCAGCAAACTTGGCCACTGTGTTGCTCACTCCTTACTCTAGATTGTTTATGAATAAGTTAAAAAGCATACATCCCAATACTGACCCTTGAAGGACTCCCACTTTCTACACTTCTCCATTTGGAGAATTCTTCATTTATTCCTACTTTCTGGTTCCTGCTACTTAACCAATTATTGATCCACAAGATGACCTTTCCTTTTATTAAACAACTGTTAAGGTTACCCAGGAATATTTGGTGAGGTAACTTGTCAAAAGCTTTTTGAAAGTACAAGTACCCAACATCAACCAGATCACCTCTATCTACATGTTTGTTGATGCTCTCAAAGAATTGTTATATGTTAGATAGGACTCACCCTTGCAGAAGCTATGCTGGCTTTGTTTCAGGTTTGTTCTTCTGCATGCTTGGTTATTTTATCTTTAACAGTATTTTACACCAGTTTTGGGGGGGGACAGACGTTAAGCTAACTAGCTTTTAATTTCTAGGATCCTCTCTCCCTGCCCAATCTGTTTTTTTTAAAAAGTGTTACATTGACTACAGTCCTCAGGAATGGAGGCTCATCTGAGGAATAAATTGCATACATTTGTTAGAAGATCAGCAATTTCACAGTTGAGTTATTTGAGAACTCTTGGTTGGATGCCATCCAGACCCAGCAATTTGTCACTTTTTATTGTGCCAGTAAGGGTGAGAACTTCATCTCTTGTCACCATTATCTGCCTCAGTTCCTCAGACTTGCCTTCAGTAAAAGTTAGTTCAGGCACTGGGATCTGTCATATATCTTGCATTGTGAAAACAGATGCAGAGAGTTCATTCAGCTTCTCTGCAATCTTACTATCCTTCTGTAGCACACCACCTCCCTAGACTCTCCTGCTACTGATATATTTTAAGAACCTTTTGTCTGCTTTCACTTTTTTGGTCAAAGTTTGTGTTCCTTTTTGTTCTCTTAATTTGGACGATACTTAAATTTTTGAAGGAAACCTTCTTGTCTCTAAGCATGCTGGCATCCTCTTGGTCCTTGTGGTACATTTCCTGATTTGCAGCTTCTAATATTGAGCTTCTAATATTGTGTTTTTAAACAACTTCCAAGGTCTCTTACGGGGGCGGGCGGGGTGAGCGCGCACATAATCCAAGCATTTAGCTACTGGCTAATTATCTCCTAGGTTACATGCAAATCCTGAAATATTTTAGAAGCTTGGCTTTTAGTGTGAATTTTTTGTGTTTCTTTTCAAACATAAGTTGTTAGTAATGTTAATTGAACCAAGTAAACCAAGCCAATATTTGTCCATATCCTGGGGTATGTTGAGGGCAACTCTCTTTTTGCTCCAACCTAATAGGGAAAGGGGAGGAATAATACTTCCTAATAAATGGTTGTAAAACTTATGTAGAAAAGAGTAGAAAAGTAGAAAGAGAGAATAATAGAATCATAGAATTGTAGAGTTGGATCAAAGGTTTTGGAATTATTAGTTCACATCTATTATAGTCATACCTTGGGTTGAACGTGCTTCGGATTGAGCGTGTTCGAGTTGTGCTCTGCGGCAACCAGGAAGTAACGGAGCACATTACTTCCTGGTTTCGCCGCATGTGCAGACGCTCAAAACGACGTCATGCGCGGAAGTGGCAAAACTCGAGCCACGCAGACGCACAGTCGCGTCTTACGTTGCATTCAGGATGTGATTGGGGCTCTGGAACAGATCCCGTTCGCATCCCGAGGCACCACTGTATACTGTCCCTTTGACTCCCAGTGCAGTCAGTTTGTATTGGATGAAAAGATGGAGAGGAGGGAATCTGTAAAATTAACCCATTAAAAAGATGGATTCATTTGTAGCTCAAATTGACAACCTTGGCTACTATTCAGAAAGTGAGGATTCCAGTATGCAATCAAATATTCCCTTCTAGTAGGGTAGATGGGAAAAGATAACAACCTGAACTGTAAAATAGTGTTTTAAAACAAATTTCAGCCTCCCCAGTGCTCTTTCAGTACTCTTTCATCAATGACAACTGATACGATTTCTGCAAGATACATTTGTGCCTACAAATGGTGACTAGCACTCAGAACATCTGATTTCTGCTGGACTGCTGAAGAGCTGCATATTTGCATTAGATATTGTAATGGAAAGTGCATGTTTCTAGTGTGATATTCATTCTAGGATAGGATAACCAACTATATATTAAAAAAACTGAGGCTCAATTTACTCAAGTGTAGGTGCAAAACACGTATGTGAAGGAATCCCAGTGGTTACAATAGAGCCTTACTTTCTCCATACAGTCATACCTACATGTTGCTTCAGGTTGAGCATTTTCAGGTTGTGTCCCGTGGCGACCTGGAAGTACCGGAAAGGGTTACTTCTGGTTTTCACCGCATGCGCAGACGCGCAAAATGACGCCACACGTAGAAGCGGTGAATCGCGACATGCGCACGCAGAGACGCGGGTGGCGTTCCTTTCAGGTTGTGAACGGGCCTCCAGAATGGATCTGTTCGTAATCAGAGGTACCACTGTACTTTTGTCAGTGTGAAAGCATATTGGTATGCATAGAGACAGCATAAGAGGGTCTTGCAAGGAATGGAAAGGCTATTCTTTCCCCTGTGTCCATCAAGACTGTCTTGTGTGCCATGCAAGTTCCTTGTGCTGTAAAGCATAGGTAACAGTGCAGTCATCTTGATGTTTACCTGGGAGCAAGACCTGTTTTATATTGCTGAACTTGCTTTTGAGTAAGTTTGCATGGAATTGTGCTGTAATTTGCATGGTGCACAGATATGACTTGAAAAAAGTTAGTTTCTGAGGGATTAAAAACATAAAGCTATGCTAGGCAATTCTGTACCCAACTTGCATATAAGTGCTACTTCCTCGTTCATTTTAAGACTTTTTGTTTTATTTCTTTCAGGCTAATTCTGTGAAAATGTCGCTGTATCCTTCCCTGGAGGATCTCAAGGTGGACAAAGTAATTCAGGTATGTCAAAGTATATTTTATGGGGGAAACCAGTGTTTGCTGAAGGTCAAAACAGTAACCATTTGAAAATTCTATTTCTGAAAAACATCTTTCTGTATCTTGTAGACCAGCACATAAAAATATATTCTTGTATAAAGATTAAATTTTAATTATGTGCAAAGTTTCTGCTGTTATAATAATTATACTAAGTGTGAGCTCCGACAGTTTAGGCCTCTCCAAGTATGTGTGTGTGTATGGATGGATGGATATGCAGGCATCCTGTGAACCTTTCTGATGCAATACTTGAATTATTTTTGCTGCGGTTCCAAACACTGTCACAAATTGCCTTGAAATTCACTCTGTTTGAAAAGTAACTTTACCATGCACTGTTTGAATGGGTCACAAATCCAAAGCCTCTTAGGTGTATGGAACTAATTCTTTAGTATAGTTCTTTAGAGCCTGAACTGTTTTTATTTATCAGATAAATTTCCAAATTTGTATTAAGGAAACTCAAAAGTAAAGCAAAGGATAAAGAATAAAAGTATTTGTAGTACACATTCAATATGTGTTTTGATAAAAGTAGCTATTATAGAATAAGGCATGTGTTTCCTCGGCATTAAGTCCCACTCCTCAAACAAAGTTACTCCTAAACAGGTTAGAAAATTGTTTTGAAAATAAGTTCCCCATTTTGAAATTCACATATTTTTGTGAGCAAGCAAACATTGTAATGTAACTTGTTACTCTTAACAACTGGAACATATTGGCTTGTAACTAAATATTTATGTAACCTAAAGGCATAATTAAAAGTTTTTGGCTATGCAACCCACATGCCTCTTGTATTATAGAACTATGTCTGTTTATAAACTTTAAAAAGTTTTTACTTTATCTTCCTGTGCAGGCACAGACATCTTTTGCTTCAAACCCAGCCAATCCAGCAATTTTATCTGAAGCCTCAGCATCCACCCTTCAACATGGAAGTAAGTTACTTTAGTGCTAAGAAAATATGAGGTAGCAGAAGCTAAATATGTATAGCACAAAAAAATACAACCTTAACAAAAGTCAATAGACATAACACAAGTTCTAGCTAAACTATTTATTTCACTGGTTTGAAGTGAGAAGTTTTTATTGATCTCTGGAAATGATAAGGATAGGCTGTATAAAGATAATTGCTTTAAAAAGAATTAAATGGAGTCGGGTGCTTGTAGGGTGCTTGTCAGTCTAAATCTATTTGAATTACTTTTGCATGTGTTCATAAGGATTTCTGTTCCATTCTCCTCCTGCATTAAATGTGTGAAATTATTATTTTTTGGAGGGGGGAACCCTGCACAATATTGTTTAAAAGTACTTATGAAGCAGCCTGAGGACTGCCTTTTAATGAATGTTGTCTTCTTCTTACCTATAATACCCTTTCCAAGTGGCTAGAAAGTCTGGCTGCTGCTGCACATATTAACAATGGGAGCCTCAATTGCCCCCGGGAGCATTGGGATGTGATGACAGGGCAGGGGTGTTTTTTTTGCATATGTTGTTCCTGGGAGGGAAGGTATGTCACTGCTCCCAGTGGCATATGAAACCCTATTTTCAACATACCTGGCATCAGCTGTGCTTTGTGGCCGCTTGAAGCAGCTATTAACTTTTTTGAAAAAGTTTTTTTTTCCTTTAAAGGCAGTCCTTGGGCTACCTTGTAAAATCCTTATGTGGATTTTCTAATCTGAGAGCTGCTGGTCAGTGATCCTAATAAGCTTTCAATATGTAAATCCAGTAGCTCCAAGTGCAGTGGTAACTGTCAGCATGTTCTAAGGGAGGATAGGATTGCTCCAGTCTGATACTTGACTTCTCACCTGTGAAATTAAGAATCATCTCAACAGGCTCTAAATAATAGTAATAGTTTAACATTATTTTTGTTTACTTTCTATAGACTTGTATCCCAAACTGTATCCTGAACTTGCCCAGTATATGGGTCTAAGCCTAAATGAAGAAGAGATACAAAGAAACATGGCAATGGTGCCTGCTGTAAATTCTCAGGGGGTAAGTATCAACCATATAAGTAGGACTAATTTAGGTTTCCTTGTGTTTTGTGTTTTGCTTAAATAAAAGAAAAGAAAAGATGCATGCTGCTTCTTTGGGGTTCTTTAAAATTTCAATCTTCTCCATATTTAGAACATTATAAAAGCAAGAGCTGAAATATTAGGGGTGTGCATCCTCTCTGTACCCCAAATGATGATACAAATTGGGGTGATTCAAGTCCTGAGTCAAATTGTGGCCTTAATATATATTAAGTCATAGCAGGGGGCTTCAAACCTTCCAAGAAGCACTGTTGCAACATTTTTTTTAAAAAAAACCCACACACACCAGATTTACCAAGCTTTTCTGAGAAACTAAACCAAACTGACTGAGTAATCACCCAGAGCTTTGAGGAAAGTGGGGAGATGGGAGATACTTTGTTTGCTTTTAGTTGCAATGAATTATTTCCCAGTTTGCTTCAGGGCTAAAGGAATCCAACAACTTTGAAATAAACCCCCAATCTACAGATTGGTGTGCATCAAATGAGTCTGCCTTGGAAACCCAGTTTGTTGGATTCTGCTCCCATCAATACCTGTGATCCTAAGGATTCTAAAATAATATAACTTTTATAAAGCACAAAATTGTTGTCCTGAAGTCAGTCATGGGTTTGTCCCATTTAAAAAAAGGCCTATACAGTGGTACCTCTGGATGCGAATGGGATCTGTTCTGGAGCCCCGTTCGCATCCTGAAGCAAACGCAACCCACGGCTGCGTGGGTCGCGATTCGCCACTTCCGCACATGCGCTTGACGTCATTTTGAGCACCTGCGCATGCGCGAGCTGCAAAACCCGGAAGTAACGCGTTCCGTTACTTCTGGGTCGCCGCGGAGCGTAACCTGAAAACGCTCAACCTGAAGCACATTTATCCCGAGGTATGACTGTAAATGAGACTTGATTCTGCCAGTTTGTAAGGTCTACTTATTTTACGGTCTTCTAATTCTCAGCTTGTTGCAAGCCCTTCTGCAGTGAATTACATGGTGGCTCCAGTAACTGGAAATGATGTTGGAGTTCGCAGAGCGGAAATTAAGCAAGGAATCCGTGAAGTAATACTGTGTAAAGATCAGGATGGAAAAATTGGACTTCGTCTTAAATCAGTGGACAATGTATGTATGATAAATCTGATTTTTAAATTATTATTTTTTTAAAGTGACCCATTAATTTCAGCTATCTAGAGCTGAACACAGTCAAGTTGCTATATAATTGCTAATCCAGGTGTTAATTTTATGGCTGAATCTGCATGTTTCACTAAATGTTCTGTTTATTTTTATTTCTTTATTTGGTCATGTTAAAACTGTTAATCATATAAAATATTGTAAGATGTGCAAATAAAAATATAATAAAAAACTTTTCATTTAAAAACATCGAAGTATTTTAAATAATCAAAATACAGTGTGGATATTTATCAATTTGGATCATTTCTCAACATTGAGCATGTAGGAAAACAGATTTTAAGCAAGACATACAGGGTAAGATTCACCTAATGAGCCCCATCGACTGAAGCCATGCACAAATACCATCTACATAAGATTTTAGCTTGCCAGATGAATGATTCCTAATCTAATACATACTCATAATGCTGTGCTGAAAGTATATGGCAGGTGTGGAAAGCTGCCTGCATGTGGCTGTCAACATGTTGCTGAACTTCAACTCCCATCAGCCTCAGGAAGCGTGCCAAAAATCATTGGCATTCTTAAACAGAGCCCTTCCACAGACAGTCAACTTTGCAGTTTACTCAACTTTCTTAAGAGAGTCTAATATTGGCTGGCTATCTTGTTTATTAATTATTAATTATATTTCTAGAATAAAATGAATGTATGTGCATGTTAATTTAAACCACAACTGCCCACCCACCCCTTTTTTAATGGTAGCTGTTGCCAAATGTGTATGTGATGCATGTGTTCCGTTTTTCACTGTGCTGCTCTTGCATGTTTTCTCTAAATGCATTGGAAAGATACTGGATGTTAATTTACTTTCATATGTGGACATATCTTTGTGTTTAGGGTATTTTTGTCCAGTTGGTTCAGGCCAACTCTCCATCATCACTAGTTGGCCTGCGGTTTGGGGACCAGGTTCTGCAAATTAACAGCGAAAACTGTGCAGGTTGGAGCTCTGATAAAGCCCACAAAATTCTGAAGCAGGCACCTGGAGAGAGAATTTCAATGATCATCCGTGACAGGTAAACCCTCCAGAAATGTTACACACCTTCTTAGACATCTTTGGAGTTTCATAGTTGTTAAGGAGTGCCTAGTTGAATGTGTTGCCCCCCCCCCCCAAACCTCAGTTTCCTAGTGTGACTAGCTTAAGGTCAGGGCCTAAGGTTGTGCACACAAAGGTGTGTTAATATGCCCATAGGTCACACATATCTGATTTTTCCATGTACACATTCATCTGCCCAAGCGCTTTCCAGTCCACACAAGTGACTGGTGCTTGATGGGATTTGCACTATGTGTTGTCTCCTCCCCGAAATTAATATTTACCCTCCCTCCCTGAATTCCAGAAAACTCAGGTCCATTGTGGGCATGTGTTCAGATATTTGGTTCCCTGTGCATTCGGCCAATTTTATTTCCAAAATACCAGACATGCACAAAACACCTGATAAAACTATTGTTTTTTTAAAAAGTCATGGGTCATACCTGGCTCTGCCAGCAGCCTACCAAGTAGTGCCTTGCTAACAGAAGTAGGACGTGTGGCGATAGATAGCACCCAGCAGAACAGCACACACACACAGACACACACACACACCACACACAAAAAAGCCCAACTGCCCAATGTGCTTCAGTATGTCTGGATTATACATTGGATTACAGTGGTACCTTGGTTCTCGAACTTAATCCATTCCAGGAGTCCATTCAACTCCTGAAACCGTTCGCAAACCAAGGTGCGACTTCCGATTCCTGCATTCAAGTGGAATCCGCGTCGGATGTTCAGCTTCTGAAAAATGTTCGCAAACCGGAACACTTACTCCCCTGTTTGCGGCGTTTGGGAGCCGATTTGTCCGAGAACTAAGCCATTCGAGAACCAAGTTGTTGTTGTTTAGTAGTTTAGTCGTGTCCAACTGTTCGTGACCCCATGGACCAGAGCACGCCAGGCACTCCTGTCTTCGGAGAGCCAAGTTACCACTGTGTATATTAACTACAGATAGGGGGAATCCAGATTGGATTGTTGCTTGGATGATGAGAGTGTCACATGGATGACACAAAAGGCATGTACACATGGGATGTATTGAATCTACTTTAAACTGCCGTGTCATAGAATCATAGAATCGTAAAATTGGGAAGTGTACACAGCCTAATACCTTTGGATACAGGTTAGTGATGTAGGACATTAAGTAAATACTCCAAACAATAAACTGTGAACGTTTTTCTTACAGGCCTTTTGAGCGAACTATTACCATGCACAAGGATAGTACTGGACATGTTGGCTTTATATTCAAAAATGGAAAGATAACTTCAATAGCAAAGGACAGTTCTGCTGCTAGAAATGGACTTCTGACAGAACACAACCTCTGTGAAATAAATGGTCAGAATGTAATTGGCCTGAAGGTGAGTAACATGCAAGATAACACACACTCAGCAAGTAATGCATTTTGAAAAGTGGAAGTGATATTGTTCTAAATGGGCAGAAGACACATGCAAAAGCTTATCCATATAAATTTATTTGATTGATAGAAAACAGGACTTGCAATCCTGTGGTTCCTGGGAGTGTGTGTCAGGGGTCATTGCACCTTCAACCACCTTCCATGGATCTCTGGGGAAGAGAGATTCAACAGCAGCTAAAACATCCTGATCCTTTTGCCCTACAAAGTATTCTTGCTGCTAGACCTGCATAGATCAGGCTCTCTTCTTTCAAAAAGGTTGCTGGTTCCTCAGGCTAGTGAAAGGAAATTAAACAGAATTATACATTCACTTCCCTGTTAATGACATTAACACATAATTTTTGTCTTACTAGTTGTTCTGCTGCTTGGAAGAACCAGTAGCATGTAGTATGAAGGCAATGATGGCAGCAGTGGGATAAGCTGTGGGTCTGCTATAGGTGATTAAGTGAGAGCTTAGACTTTTAATTTAGCAAACTACATTTCAGAATATAGTCCATCTTTTTATGAAAGGGGCTGTTTTACACTATCTGCTACCTCAGGGAATGGGGAACCTATGGCCCTCTAGATGATGTAGGACTCCCATCTGCCCCAGATGGTATAGCTAGTGGTCAGGGGTATTGGGAGTTGTAGTTTAGCAACATCAAGAGAGTCACACATTCCCCAGACCAGCTCTACCTGTATATGTGTATAGAATTTATCACCTCAATAGTGCTTAAGACAGCTAATAACAATTAACTATTGTGGAAGCTACATCCACAATAACATCCGTAAGTGCCAAGTTTCAAGTCAGAATTCATGACTTTCTATCTTGCTTCATAGGATGCCCAAATTGCAGACATACTTATATCAGCTGGAAACGTGGTGACCATCACTATCATGCCTTCTCAAATTTTTGAACACATAATCAAGAGGTACGTGTAAAATACTTCTCCATTTAAATTAACAATCTCTTAAAATAGGCATGCTTTGATTGTAGGATCTTCAGAATAAATATCAACAAATGTAATATGCATGTGGTGTTAAACTCTTATACAAATGTGGCTAACAATGGCAGAGAGTCTGAAAATCTTTTAACTATTCTTGTCAAGCTGCTTCCTGAAATTTCAAAACGAAAAGGCAAATTTCAGCTTAGAATGAAGCTTATCAATGCTTCATACCATTATTGATTTTAAAGTGTTATTGGCACTAAAAGTAATTGTAGGAGTGAAGGAATGTAGAACTTAATTTTTTCTTTTGCTGCCCAGAAATGGGTTGAGAAGCTGCTGCAGTAAACTTGCCCTCAGCTTTTGAGTTTACAGCATATGGTCTTGTGCCTTGTAACAAATGACTCAAATGTTGCACTCCTTGCTGTGATATTTTTGCAGCTTTGGAATTAATCTGCTTTTTACACATTGTTAAAGATTCATTATTATTTTCAGGATGGCTTCAAGCATTATGAAAAACCTGATGGATCACACCATCCCTGAAGTCTAGAAATCTGTTTTTGGGTGCATCTGTAATGAGAACCACGCTAAACATGGGCTACTTAGTCTGCAACTTTTATGTTCTGCACATGAGCCTTTCTTTAAGCCCAAAGCAGATATACTGCCTTGAGTATTTACATTATTATGGCTGGGAATGTCACAATCCAACATATTACCTTGCTCAAACTATGAATTTTGTAGCCTTATACTTGTCTCACAAAAACCAGTATAACTCTTTTTCATAGAGTTATACTGTTTAATTCAACACTTTATATAAGCCATTGGAATGAAAACTAATGTATCTTGTGTCTTTTGCTATCTGTGATCCAAGCACATTGCTGTCCTTTGTACTTTTTCAGACGAATTAGTTTTTCTACTACCTTCTGCTAGGAAGGATATTTACATTTATGACTTGTAGTGCTTGTTAACTGCTGATTTTAGTGTTTACAAAGCATGCCAGTTAAACTGAGCATAACGTATCATTCCATAGACATTTTAAATAGCACAGGTGAGCATTTAGGTTTTGTCTTACTGCTGCTCTTTTACAAGTTGTTCTAATGTGCTTAAATTATGTTGCCTTAACCATGTTAAACGGAAATAAAGTCTGAAAAACAAGGTTTTCCTTTTCTAACTATACTGATGAAGGTCCCTAAATTTCTTTCCCCCTCCCCCTTCAAAAGCCAATAATTTAATTAGTAGCGGAAAGGGGGGTGAGCTGTCTTGAGGTGTGGATCCTAGCTTGGAACAGTATGTACAGTAACATAATTCATTTTACTTTTGAGAGTGTGTTACCTTAATTTCTTGCCTTTCTGAATTTTATTAGTTTGTGTACAGCTATTTGGCAACTGACATTTTCTTTGAAGGCTGCTGCTTAAGACTTTAAAGCTTTCTACAGTGGTTGAAGTTGTTTACATTGCTGGTCCCTATTACACAGCCATTTCAGTCTGCTGGTGAGGAGTTTTAGAAGGTGGGATTCTATAAACACAAAGGCCTTAACCCCCATTTTTACAGGTAAGAATGCTGCTATGTTCCTATTAAAAAGTACTTCTCTACATAACTGAATCCCGATGCTTTAAAAGGAGCATTAGAGCAGGGCTTGCAGATGCCGTTGGACCAGCCAGCAGTCCACATCTACATGGTCAAAGGCCAAGAATGATAGTTGTAGTCCAGCATCTGAAATGGCAGTGGTTCATGCTGTATGTAGCAGCAAGGATACAAGTAAAGAGATAGGATACACTTGTATTTTGGCTAAGGCCTGAGGTTTATCTCCATTTTGTGGAAAAATATAGACAAATAATGTTAAGTAGATTATCATAGAATCATAGAGTTGGTTGCAAGTTAGAACTGCTTTGGTTACTGAAAAATAAGTCTTTATTTGACAAGCATTACAGGCAATAATAACATTCATAAGGAAATACAAGTGCATACTGTAGTTCAGCATTGTAATATTTGCAGTTTTCAACTAAACAGTGGAGCTAGACCCAATCTCAGCTCTTTGAACTTCAGCAGGCATTGCTACTTGCGAAGAAAGTCCTTTAAAAAGTTCACTTTAAAATATCCATATGTGTTTGAGTGAGAAGGCACTTCTTAGTATTGCTGTTTCCAGAACATGATTTGTCTGTCTTCCCCTCCTGTGATTATGCTGCTGCATCGTTCATTCATCCACATACATGTTACAGCACCTAGGAAAGAGACAGGTGTACATCAGATACTTGTTTCACTTACCATTTATTATCCTCATCTTTAAATCTTGGTCTTATTTGGTCAATGCATTGCTAGATTTGCCCATAATCATCTAGAACTGACTCCACACTATTGCAGCTATGCACATATATTATACTCATAGGCCGTGATCCAGAGAGCATCAAGTCGCACATCACTGCAACCAACTTTCAGGTGCCATTTCAGATTCTAGGGCCACAGCTATACATCCATATTCTGATGAATTCTGGCCCTTTGTTTCTCAAGCTGTTGCAACGGAAAATATGAGCAAGCTCAGTTCTTTAATACTTCACATTAAGTTCTAAGGTATAAAACAGAGCCCCAGGGTATGATACATTCAAACACATCCTAACCAGGATCAACATATTAACCCACTACTTAAAAGATTTCAAAGTATGCTTGCAGATTTTTAAAAGTTAAGAATTTCACATACCAGTATGTGCTGCAATTCTTTCTATTATCTTCCCTCCTACAATATCCCAAACCAACAATTCTCCTGATTGACTTCCTGATAAGATGGTGTTGCCATCCCATTTGAAACATCTGCAAAAAGCAAGTTGTTAGATCACAAGTGAGTCAGACAGTGCTACTTAACACCAACCCTCACCCTCGTTTTTAGCCAAGCAGCTGCTGTGTGCCCAAGTTCAGGAAGACATTTTTATAAAGACACTGATAAAATTCTGTATCTCATAACCAAAAGAATCAGTTTTCAAATTACATTTTTGTAACCCACCCTGTGCCCGTTAGATGAAGGGTAAACTGTATTACTATTTGTACATAATTTGCTTTAGGTACCCATGTATAAGAAGGTTAAACCCATTATAAATACACTTGGTTACTCAAGAATGCAAGTCAAATTTTGAGTACTTGAAAGATTCCAAATGAGAATACTTTTAGCCTATCCCTTTGAGATGAATAGACTACTTAATTTTGATTTCCTTGATTGGTCTTTAAGAAAATACTATTTGCCCGTTCTGCAGTTTGCTGTGAGCACCACTGTCAGAATCAGAATTGTAGAGGTGGAAGTAACCTCGGGGGTCATCTAGTTAACCCCCTGCAATTTAGGAATCTCAACACATGGTTTCCCATCCAATCGGAAACCATACTGGACATATTACATTAAACCCTTTGAGCATATGCTACACACAAAATTCATTCTTATGTAAGTATCCATGCATGCATGTGCACACACACACACCATCACATAAAGTGATGGAGCTCTTTGGAGTAACTTGATCTAACACAGGAGCAGCCAACTTAATGCCCGCTAGATGTGCTGGATTACAACTCCTACCATCCTTGTCTATTGGCCATGCTGCCCAAGACTGATGAAAGTCGCACAGAATCTGGAGGGCATGCATGTTGATGGCTATCCATGATTCTACTGCAAATCCCTATATGAAACAGAAGTGCATTCCAAAACTTACCTTTGGGGTTCCTCCGAGCGCATGGAAGAGATGATCATTCCAGTTTGCACATCTGTCACTTTAAAGTAGCCATCTTCTCCTGTGCTTAGTAGGTGCCGGCTATCTGTGAAACAAGGTAACTGCTCTGGATTATTTAAGCCAACCCCACAAAATACATGCAGTCCATTCCCATGCATATTTAAAACAGGCCCCATTATGTTCTATGGATAGCTACTAGTGAGCAAATCCCATTGCATGGCACAATATAGGCTGCAATGCCAAAACTCAACTCACATGGTGCAACAGGAGGCTTGTTCACATAGTACACTGAACACAGATACAAGTTGTCTTGACACATGAACAACTGTTTATATGAGTGTACATTGATTTGTACAGCTCAATGGTTGTACACAATAAAACAGACTCTACACTTGAACATTACATGGTAATAACTGAGTGTACAGTTCCAGTATTGTGTTTACAGTTTCACTAACACTCTACTTGCTCAATGTTATGTATGAATACCCTTTCATTAAAATAGGCAGCTTTATCAATTACTTGCTTGAGTAAACAACCAACCATCTCCTAGGCATCAGCACAATTCCTCTTAAAATAATCTAAACTAGCAGTGTTTTATTCTTATTTTTAAACTACCATAGGCAACTGGATGGATGCTTATAAATCCAACTTAGCTGGTGGCTTGCTTTACCAAAACATCTCTACATGACTTGGCAGAAAGGTTTCTTTAAGCAAACAAAATTATTTGGATGGCTTTTTTGTTTCAATCCAACAACGCAATACAAATAATTTAACATTAGGATGTTTTGGTAGGCAAGCTACTCCCAATTTTCATGGGTTACTTCATTTCCGGTCTTTTGTATGACTGCAGAGTGAGGGTGGATACACACTAAAATTACAAAGCCCTAATCAGAGGGGAGCAAGTTGGTTGCAATCCTACACACACTTTACGTAGGAGTAAGCCCAACCGAACACACTGGAGCTTGCTTCTGAATAAACATGCATATGGTCACACTGGATATAGTAATTCAATACGAATATCTCTGAATTATCTCGCAGCAGACTGAAGTATTTTTCTCTTCACAATGTATATATTTTAGAAGACATTAACACATAACATACCGGGACTAAAAGCAGCATCAGAGACAGTCCCTGAATGGCATGGAAGTTGATGCAAGATACAAGCAGTAGTAACATCCCAGATACTAATGGATCCTTCTTTTGTTCCTGATGCCAGCAGGGTATATGCAGCATTCAAGTTGATTGTATTTACCTAGGTAATTAGGCATATGTATGAGATGATTAAAGAAGTAACAAGCACCATGAAGCAAGAAAGGCAAGCAAGCAAGCATCTAAAAGGCAGTCAGTCATGACTAGAGCACTTAAACATTCAAGGCAATATGCACAGTGGCCTGGATCCTATGGTCTTATAAACAGTCAATGTAATGGCTTTATTGTAATGTATTTTTTTGTTTTTATCCTTTGATTCTTAATTTTTTTAAAGCTGCTTAAAGACTCTTGTAATGAGATGCTAACAAGTCAAATAAACAAATCTTCTACATGGTCCTTTTTGGCAATGCTTCGGGGAACTATTACTGAATTCTCCTAGTGTTACAGATCTATATTCCAGGAATACAGGCATAATTTGTTAAGATGCAGATAACTGCATTTTCAAAATTTAAGCTCAACATGTAAATGATTAAAAAAAATATACATTAGTTTTTCTTCATGAAGATACATTGCTGGGTTAATCTAATCTAGATACACTTGCTTTATGTATTAAACAAGTCCAAATATACAGACACTGCCAACATACCTATGCTGAAATCATCAAGAGGAGTGGCTTTCATATTGCTTTTTGAGACCGAGATTGTAAACCCATAAGAACCTGTTGTCTCATTCTACGTAAAGCAGCAGATATATAGATGGTAGTATGTAAAGATAATCAAACATAGAGCATTTTCCACAAGTGGAAAACTGAAATCAAGTTTTCATTTAAAAACAGGAAAAAGGCTTCTCATATATGTGTGTATGCATGTGCACATGTGTGTGCCCCTCTTCCTACTTCCCGTGGTTTCTCAAACCTATGTCTAAATAATCACTGGAATATGAAGAAAACATCACATTATATTTGCAGATTGCTGTTACCAATTCTGACCTTTCAGGCAATGGCAATACATCTTTAAAATAAGCCTTCACACAGACTTCCCTCCCGCCCCACCCCCAAAATTTGTTTTGCTGAAGTTTGATTTGAAACAAAATATATGTGCACACAAATATCTTAATACTCACACTAACATCATGTTCCAATTCAGCAAGCAATTCAAACCGCTTCTTGGTGCCCAGTAAGTCTGCAGGAATGCACTGCCACACCTAGAACACAAATATTTGAACTGACGTAAGCTTCTCCTTTGGCCAGATATGACAATTTAAGTAACCTAAAAGTAAGAGCTAATTTGTAATATTTGGGATGGAGAGCTTGTGGCTTTCCAGATGTTGCTGGACTCCCAACTTCCATCGGCATCGGCCAGCACTGCCAGTTGTCAAGGATAATGGCAGATTAAGCCAGCAACATGAGTCAACGGTGTGATGCAAACCAAGCCTTACAGTTGGGGGAGTTGCATATGTTTGGCCTGGGTAAGAGGAGACTGATAGATATTTGAAGATGGCTATCAAATCTCCTAAGGGGCTGTCACACGGAAGATGGAGCAAGCTTGTTCTCTCCTGCTCTGGAGGGTAGGACTCAAACCAATGGCTTCAAGTTACAAGAAAGGAGATTCCAACCAAACATCAGTGGGAACTTTCTGACAATAAGAGCTGTTCCATGGTGGGAGGTTGTGGACTTTCTTTCCTTGGAGGTTTTTCAGCAGAGGCTATCTGTCATGGATGCTTTAGCTGAGATTCCTGCATAGCAGGGGGTTGGACTAGATGACTAGAGACCTTGGGTCTCTTCATCTATAATTCTATAACAGCAGCATCTGGAGGTTGCCCAGCCCTGTTTTAAAGTCTCAGCAACAGCAGCATAGAAAAAATGGGGAAAATTCATGGATGAACTACCCAACAGGCACTACAGGAAATAACCACCACATAGAGATTATTTTAAAATATTTAGCCCAACGCTTTGAATCTAGGGATTCAGGCAATTCTTTTGTTAATTACCCTACAATGGTGATCCTACTGTATTTTTTACCCCATGCTTCTCTCACTACTTCCAAATAGTTGGAACAGTCAGTCCTACCACCACAAACAGGTGACTTACATGGACAACCGGAGCAGTTTCTGACAAATCTAGGATACAATGGCAATCCTTGATCAAATGATTAAAAGCTTTCATCACAACAAATTCATATCAAGTGGAGAACTCTACATACTTTTACAGTTGAATCCCAAGATGCAGAATATAAACGATCATTGTGCCAACAGATCTTGCTGACAGCATCATCGTGTCCCATTAATGTATCCTGCCGCCTTGCAAAAGCTATTGAATAGAAATAGCTAACAGAAATAATAAAATAGATATCAATATTTTAAATACTTCTATTTCAGAGCACACATTTTTATTCAGTTCATTTATTTATTTATCAGTCCACGTTTCCAACTTTGAAACAGTGCTTCCAATATAAAAAGGCCTTTTCGGTGGTAGCTCCCAGTAATGGAAGTCACCTCCCCAGTAAGGCAGTTAGCAGGTGAAATATATTCATTTTTAGCTCTTTAATATAAAAGTATAAAGCAGCTACCAACTGGTATTATATACAATTGGGTACAAGGTAAAATTACATACATATTGTTGTCCCATGAAGAACATACGACAGTAGTATCGCCCGGTAGGATTAAACAAGATGACAGAGCCTATGACAAAAAGATGACAATGTTCAGTTTAATGATAGACTTGCAAGAACACATTAGTACATTACAAGCCCGTCTCATCGCAAGCACCATCTGTATCCTAGGAGCTCAAGATCTGATTGTGCAGCGGCACAAACCAATTGTGCTATTGCGAAAAAGAAGAGAAAATAAACACATTTGAACAAATATCTATTACCAGAAGCTTATAACACAATTTGTTTGTGTGCAGAGATGAAGCTCTAAGGTAATGGAGCTACAGAAGGAGTAGAAAGCGTTTTAAGCTCTGTTGCACATGCATGTTGGTGGGTCCGGGGCTGCACACAGAGGTACAGCACACATATTCTTACAAGCCTCTCCCTTTCCCACCCCCACTATATTGGACTCCTGAGTGATGCTCTTCTGTCTCCCAAGTTAAAAAGAGAATGGTCATTAACAGAGATTGCCCTGATTCATCCAGGGTGGAGAGAAGAGGTGCCTCCTTTCCCCAGAAACACACTAACATACACACTCTCCAGCTTCTGTTCTCAGAGACTCTACTGCAGCAACTCCAGCTGGTATATCTGAATGAAGTATTTGCCAGTCATTCCCCATCCCCCAACACCGCACCCTGCCACTATTGCCTTCCCAACGCTTCCGTATCAAATGGTACAGCTTCAGTGTTCAACAACAGAGTACACAACACAAAGAATCCAGAAGATGCTACGGGAGCCTATGACCTGAATCTTGTTGGACTTCCAACTCCCTATCTTTCCAGATCTCTTGTCATGCTGCCTGGGGCTGATGAGAGTCGGGAGTCTTAACATTATCTGGTTGTTATGAGTTGCTGTCAGAGCATGGAAGGAACCTGCAAATGGACAGGGAAAGCTGCAAGATTGACTGCAACTGTGGTAAATTTCTGTAGGTTGACGAGGGGTTAACAGGGTTAGGTTCTATTTCAATCATGTGCCCTGCTGTAGGCAGGAACAATGATTTGTGGGAGGTCAGCTTGCTCTACTCAGTTTTTTCCTCCTGCCTAGATCTGCTCCATCATCAACTGGGGGACAACACAAGGTGAGAAGCACATATGGCTGTGCGATATTCACTTGCGAGTTATAGGTTTACTACACAATGTCTGTTAAGAGTTGGAAGTAGCTCTCTAGACATTTGAGCAGCAAAAAAGTCCAATTATAGCATACCTGCTAGAATTAAACTGGTAAGCTACAGTAGATACCTGGGGGGCGGGGCAGGGAATACGTAGTAAATTATGGAGACATTCCGCAAGATCAGCTGCAAGATTACCATTATACAAGCCTGGAAGTACTCACCATGTTTGAAAAGGATATACTCCGCTGCAGCATTTTTGATTCGGCAGAAAACATCTTCAGGGTTGAATCTAATGCAGATTTTGAGAGAAGAATGGAAAGCAGCACCATATCAGTGATTTCCAAATTGTTTTATCAAATCAACAAGATACAAAGATCCCATCAGCAAACTGCTGGAGTATATTTCTATGCAGAGCCAGACTGAGCCATGTGTGAGGCCACACACACTGAAACTACACATGGAACTGCTGACACATGCAAAATTAATCTTTGCACTATGCTTTTATTTCCTTTGCACAAGGAATGCATCATGGTTCCCCTGAGGCAATCTGTCCCCAGTTACCAAAAGAACAGCAGCAGAGTGCTGCGGGCAGCCAAACAACCACTAGAAACAGCAGCAAAACTTTTCCCCCCTATTAGAGAAAACCTAGAAAAACAAACTTTGGCCACCCTGTCTTCAATGGTAAGCCCATCTTCCACCCAAAAGTTATTGCATTTGCACCTCTCCCTGAGAATCACCATTGAACTCCACTTTTGTGGGGCTGAATGGTGCTGCAATGGGTAGGATATTTTGCCCAGCCTGAGTATAAACACAAGTCCCCTCCCCACAGGGGCAAAAAAAATTTCTGTCCTCTGGATTGTCCCCCACGTCTCTCTCTCTCTCTCTCTCCATCTCTCTCCTGTGACTGAGCCACAGATCAGGCCAGCTGTCTGAGCTTTCAAAGAACCTCTGCAGGTGGAGGGGCTGCCAAGAGCAAGGAGAAGCTGCTCTGGAAGGGATGTGCTGATAATAGTGTCCCTTCCTGCCCAGTTCTCCTCAGAACAGAAAGGACACTTTCTTTTTAGCAACATAAATATCAGCACTCAGATTGATTTTGCTATTAGTATATGTGCATGAAAACTTGCATAGATCATCCTGTTCTGCATAATTTATGCTGTATTTTTTTCCTCCCGTCATGGGGAGAGGCAATAAACAATGTGGGATACTAAAATTCAATTGCCAACCTTTTAAAAAGTTGCTTTGTAGAGCTTCCCTAGCATATGAAATGTCAGTAAGCATTGATGTGAACTGGGAACTCTGTCACAGTAATCAGAGATAGAAACATGATGTGGGATACTTTTTTAAGAAAAACATCAAAAGCTGTTTTAAAAAGAAGAAAAGCCAGCCAGCTTCTGAACGCATACCATACATACCCTATGCTTTGTCTGCACACAACCTACAACTCTGACCCAAGGCTTCTAGGAATATAGTGTGGGGAAAACCCACCACAAATACTGCTTTTACAGATCATAGGTCTCTGCTGAGTCTATTCAAAGAGGAATTCTATGCTGACCATTGGAAAGGGGCTACACAGTGTCACTGAATAATGTTCATATTACTGAGGCTTGACAGCAGCCAGCCAAACAACACGACTCACCTTGAGATGTAGTGAAAATAGAAGACTGGTTGGAACTGTAAGGCACAGCAATTCCAGTGATTGCCCTGTTCAAAACATAGCAAGGAACTGTGATTAATATCTGGCAGTGTAAACCTAATCAGGTCTACTAAGTATTAAGTCCCGCCAAATTCAATGGTCAAGTGTGCTGTTTGCATCCGAAAATGTTGATATACTTTTACACAGTTCTGGAATGGCATAAATCACAAAATTCCAGCAATCTGTTGCCCAAGACACCCCTACCGAGGCAAGTAGAATATTCTGATGTCAAACTAGTAAGTCATCTGTGCTTCCTGATGGTGGCTGGCTAATGCTGGTATGTCGGCCATAACTATGTTTGGTATCTGTGCTGGCTACGCATTTGTTTCCAGGCTCATCTAATATGCTGGGTTTGGGCTTTTAAAGTCTTAAGCTGCCTGGGTCTAATGCGCTTAAGATGCCCACAAGGCTTCTCTTTCCAAATAGGCATTGCCTTTTGAAATCAATATTTGACAGCAGCTGCTTTTGTATTATTTTCAATCTTGTAACTGAGTATCGTTTTTTAATATTTGATTATTTAAGCACTTTAGTTTATGTATATTTATTTGCTGCTCTGAATATTTTATAAGAAGTCGGGATAAAAATATGCAGTAAATAAAAAAAACCCAACTGATATCAATAAGGACAATCATGTCATTTAGCCTAATCCTTGCATTGCACATCCACATATTTGACCCCTGCTCCAACAAAGCAAAATCCCCCTCCCTCAAAATATTGCGTTTTTCTTCCCATTGACTAGGCTGCACCGTGTTCTACAAGGTTCAAAGGGTTTTACTGTCTCTTTCTAGACCCCTCCTCTGTATGCTGTATGCTACAAAGTTTACCCTCTGTGAATCTTGTGTTGCCCATCTATCTTTAATCTGGTCATGTGGTTCCAAGCAAGCGTTATACTTTCTTCTGTTAGGTCTTCAAAAGATTCTTCACCTGGAGAAACTAACAGACAATCAAATATGTCAACTAATAATGAATCCCTCCCCCCCAACGAAATACAGTAGCAGGGAAGAGATATATTACAGATTTCATATAGTAAGCCAACTACAGTTTATTCAGCCTCTTTCACATTCCCTTCTGTCTCCGTGTTGCCAACTAAAGAGCATTTTATGATACCCTACCAGTTTAACCAATGTGGAGTGTGTGGTGTGAGACATGGTTGAAACAACGGAAGGCCACACTAAGTTAAAGTGCCAAAAGAGCACCAAAGCTTAAAAAGTAGACTGAAACTTGAGGCATCAAATTAAGAAACTGTGGTTTTTTTCCTTCCAAGGAAGGGCCAATTTATCTCTACATACCCCCTTCCCCCCGAATTGCAACTTCCTAGGCAATAATAACAGCATGCAAAAGGCCCTTTCCCACTCTGACTGCTGGAAGGGATTTTTGCAAACTGATACACCACTATTTTTCAGAGCATCTGACCTAAATCTTTATATTGAACTTGTTGGACAAAGAAACACAATTAAAGTCAGCTGCATTATCAAATACAGTACATAGACCCTCAGGGCCCCTTCCAACTCTGCAATTCTATCATTCTAACAGCAATATCTGTAGCCCCACCAAATTTACCTGGAGACTCAGGCATCGAAAAATCGTGACTGGATGCTCGAGGAAAACTTTTGAACTTCGGGATAATCCTCCGAGGATGAGGGATTGTAAATAACTGTTTTGGAGTCTGTCCAAACTCTAGGATTTGTGTCAACAGCGCTACTCGCTCATTTGGGTCCATAATACTTCATGGAAAAAGAGAAGAGAAACGTATGGATATCAAATTTGGTTATACCACATTAATCCATCAAGAACAGGAAGTATCTATAACTCCAGTTTATATGTTATGACAACGACAGGCATACATTAACCAGAACTGCTTTTTCTCTTACTTGTGTACGCAAATGGATTTTATATTAACTCCCCAAATATGTCATGCATGTATGCAGTAAGCATCGTTCCCACTGACATGCACATCAAATTTATGGACCTTACAGAACAAAAATGGAAGCCACAAGACAATTGTTCAAAACAGCTGACAAAGCTACTTTATCATGAGTACATAGTAAGCCCTTAGAGAAAGAAATGATGCTTGTAATGAGCTGATAGGGTACAATGTTCCTATTTTCATAAGCATTTTTGCATTACCAGCTTATGTACACTAAGTGTTCAAAATAGAGGTTCCCGGGAGGTTAAGACGGTAAAAGATAAAGGACCCCTGAATGATTAAGTCCAGTCAAAGGTGACTATGGGATGCCTTGCTCATCTTGCTTTTCAGGCTGAGGGAGCCGGCGTTTGTACACAGACAACTTTCCGGGCCATGTGGCTAGCATGACTAAACTGCTACTTTACCGTTAACTCAGTTACCTGTTCAAGTCTACTCCTCCTTCATAGGTTAATGGATGAAATACTAAAAAGAAGCAGAGAGCAGACACACAAAGTGAAAATGTTTCAGATTACAGGACTGTTGGTTCAACAAAACAATACCACAACACTGTGTCATTCTCACAACCCTGTCACCTCATACATAGTAAATTTCAACTAAATTGATTTTTTCAAAAATTCGCACATCTGGCTTTATTATGGCTATAATTTACAGCATACATAGAAGAATTTCCTAACTGATATGCTCTGCACACCGTGTTCCTTTATGAAAAACACTGATATTACCACCACAGAGTTTAACAGTTTAAAGTAGCCATTTGCATTTTCTTTTTATAAAAGTGAGGTAGGGGGAATCACCGTTCTGAGCTGCAATGGCCTCGTTTCCCTTCTGCTTATAGCCAAACACTAAGTCAATCCATTCATGGAGATGTTCTGACACATACTGGCTTTCTAAAGCGTCTTGGCTCTTCTGGAGAAAATCGTCAGCATCTGAAAGAGATGGTGCCAATGTTTCCTTGTTAAGTGAGAATAAAACCCCCACTCCCTCTTCCCTCTCAGCTTTTTTTTTAAAGAAAGCACTCACTAGAAGCGTTGGGTGATAATACTAATCAGCACTTCAGACATGTTTTGAAGAATTATTTTTCAGGATACAACAACTTTTTATTAAACGCACCTAGTGGAATCCTTTTGGTGGCTTTGCAGTAACAGAAGGATTTTTAAAAATGTTTTTATTTATTTTCATGGTACAGAAGATAAATTTTGAGAAAACAATTGTTACAACAGTAAACAACAAATAACTTGTCCTGACAAAATTACAAACTTTTATCATGCCATGTGTTAAAGTTTCATTTGATTGCTCTTTTTGATCCAGTGGACACCTGGAGGAAGGGGATTCCGGCTAATTTGCCCATCGTCTTCCCCCCTCCATGTCACCTTCCACCCTGATGGTTGCAGGTGGGAGAGGGGAACTGGCAAAAACTGCCTCTTTTTTTCTGTTACTGAAGTCATCAGCTAGATCAAAAGATCCTTCTGTGAGTGCAAAGGCACAAACCGGATTTCACCCATCGTATTTAAATTATGAAAAGAACTACTCTGGATACATGGGAGAAGGAATGGTACAAATACACCGACTATTTCCTAAGCTCTTGAGATGAATGAAAGCGGATCTCCAACGCAGAAGTGAGATTATTAAGTGCTTCCAAAATTCTATTTACCAGATGCCCAAGGGGGAAGTTCTACATTGTCCACAATCTTTCCTCCTTGCGTCTTCCCCAAGTCCAATTTCAGACTATTCAGTAGGAAACTGGAATCATTTTCATAGAACTCAGGAATCAACTAAAAATAAATAAAAAGTGTGGAACAAGATTGTGGTGTTATTATTATTACTGCTGCGGTACTTAAAAACTATAATCGGTGTTTCCAAACTTAGCACACGGGGGAGGGGGGATATTCATATTGGATGTGGTCACATAACAGACTTCAGTGTTTCAAAAGGTATCTCACAGCTTGACTTACGTTCGCTGCTCTGGGTTTTGATTTGAAAAACGAAACAGAAAACCTACGCATCAAGCAGAACTGGATGACTCAGCTCCCTTGCCAAGTACAGACCACCACTTAAGAGGAAACAAGCATCAGCACTGGCCACTATCCAGAACCTAATTGGGTCCCATTCAGCATAAAGGTTGCCTTATAAACATGGACTGGAACTGCAGATTGTGGGCAAAATATGACAATGCTGCCAAAGACTGCATCCCTGGCAAGTTCTTCCCGTCTCCTCTGCAATATTTAGGAACACTTATTGATGACACATTGCACAAGTTTCCCACTATAGTTCACTGGCCAGCAGGGAAAAGTATAATGCAATGCCACAATACAGGTATGTACTGCTACAAATTGCGGAGGAAAAATTGATGTCAAGATGCCCTTATATTGCTGCTGGTTTGCGCTCCAGGCTCACCTGGTCATAAGCAGACACCTAACCTAGATCCTGGAAGTGCACTCAGACCTAAAAATAGATTCCAGGTGGCCTGCATGGTTTTGCCAGTGAACCTACCAGAATCTAGTAGATTAAAGTAGTCTAGAAGGCTTATCATAAACAGCAGCCTACACATAATATGTCAAAAGACACCACTGAGATCATGAAGGTGCTCTGCCAGGTTTCAGGTTTAAGCAGCTGCGTTCTGCCAACTTGGGACACGTGTCCATGTAATTCAGTATTATTGTCTGACTACAGATCAGTCATGAAGACGTCCCACATAATCTGATCCTTATAACCAGAAATGCTGGGATTCAACATAGGACCTTCTGCATTCAAAGCATGCGTTCTACCATTGAGCTGTGGCCCCATCCCAATGGTTCTGATAAGGCCCTGAACTGATTTATTGTAAATTGTTTCTGGATTCTGTACTTTTAAAAATGGAATGCTGCAAACTCTCAGTAGGCAAGAGAGAACGGTTAACATAAATGGAAGTATTGAAGGCTCTTTACCTCTTTGAAGTCTGTTGCTCCATCTAAACAGTTCTTCCAGGTTTCTGCAATACTGGATATGAATAGCAGGAGAATAAAACAAAAATAAAAAGTTTCAGATATGTCTTATTTCAGAGCAAGATTTTGGTAGCAAAATAGGTTATTTATTTATTTTATGTCACCTAATAAGCTAATCTTTTAGGAGCCAGTACTAACTTAGATACTCAACAAAAACACAGCAATGCCATTAAAATACAAGAAACAAACCTGTTGAACATTCTGTCAGGATGATCGAACTTTCCATTTTGTAAGCAAAGCATGTATTCTGGTGCTGTGGAAGCAAGACAGCTCAGATATCACACCAGATGAGTCAAGCTTGACGACCACAAACTCAGGAGAACCTTGGCAGGTGACTTACCAACTCTGACAAGATAAAACAGAACGTAACCTGGTGACGAGTAGTGGCTCCCATACATAAACTTTGGTTCTGGCATTTCCCGATAACGTATCTATCAGCAGAGAAAGAGAGAGGGAGAAAAATTGCTCAGTGACAATTTCCTTTGGTGGTTTGTTCAGAGGCTGGGAATCAGGTCCAGCCCAATACAATTTGGCGCCTGAGGTGAGCCACAAAATGGTGCCGTCCCCAGCCAGGGAAGAAGTATGAGGGGTGTATGTGAAGCTCTACACTGGATACAGGGGTGGGAGGTGAGGAGTTGGCAAATCCAGCCTCCAAAGAACATGTGGATGTTATTGCCACTGAGGGAGCAGCAGCGGGCGATGCATCCTTGGAGGCCGGAACTGCTGCCTCTGGATCCTGCCACTCTTTGTGCAAATGTCAAAGCATGTCAACATTGGGCAAACACTTAATGCTGTTTAGATCCTGCAGTTTGATAGGAACAGGTGGCTTAACTGCTTTGGGTAGACAAGGGAAGGGAAGGGTCAGAGCCAAATAATTCTATATACTAAGTTGCAGTTCAATGGGAAATACAGGGAACTTTACTGAAACATGAAATATTTCTCATCCATTATAACATAACTGTCCATATTTAGAAATGCACTAGATCGACTGTGTTTTTTTAAAAAATACGAAGTGTAAAAAACCACAGAAAACAAATACATACCAACAGTCTTTCCAGTCTTTCTTTATTTAGTGCACCTACTGGCTTACTGAGGTCCCGAAAGGTTTCTGGCTTTGTCAAGTCTACAAAAAAAGTTCAAAAGAATTAATCTTCTGCAACAACTACACAGCAACGGCCAGTGATTTTTTTCTCTCCTTTCCAGTGCATTTGGAAAAGTACTACCATGGCAAATCTTACCCAACTGCCAACTTTCTCATATTAGCCCTTAATCTTTTAAAATCACAACTGCAAGTTTCATTTTGCAGGAATTGGGACAAAACAAGACACACATGTGTTCACTAACATTCACTCACTGGTTTGACTATGAACCGAGAATAAGGATCCACTTTTACCACAAAATGGAGTGCAGTGGAATGGGAGCAAAAATATCCCTCTCTCCCGCTTTCTCTGCTTTTGAAGACTCTCCACCCCACCAAGTTGATGGACTCCTGGAATCAGAGCCAGTCTAGAGAGAGGAAAGACTGAAGCAGCAGAGTACCTGAAGATAAAGGGAGGAGGGCAGGAGAAAGAGGGCAGATTCCACTTTCATCCGCAGCATACTCCATTTAGTGAACAAAGGAGATCCCCACACTTCTGCTTTTTGCCAAACTTGCCCTCAGTGGTTTGGCTATGCATGCGTACATCTGGGTTTGCCTCAAGTTTACCAAATCAGGAAGGCAGAGAAGTCAGATACTCATGTTACTTTTGGAGCCATTTTAGTTCTGAATGGTAGCCTGTCTGTGAAATTGTAAACTCAGTTATGCTTCCTTCAATATCTCAAAATAGCATTTATATTAATCAAGTTAACAGTTCTCCAAAATGGTTTGGCAATTGTTGTACTCTTCCTGAGATAAGCAAATTGAGGCAAAGGCAGATCTAGCTTAACATACATGCTTTGAAAGTTATACACACAGGTATCCCCAAACTGTTGATAATGATCTCAAACTCCACTGGATTTTGTGCAAGCCTCGCCGAATGAACAGAGGCTATGCAGCAATGTTTATTGGATTACTCAAATTCTGTTTAGCTCCATGTACTATGATCATTAGCATTTGACCCTCACCTTTTCGCTGATTCCGTTTCAAATTTTCATGACACAACCTGCATATTCCTTATATGAAGTACACTAAACCACTGAATGCCGAGCAACCACTTAACTGAGTGCTATGCACCACTGACACCATGGACAGATGAATGCAATGCAACGAAGAGGCTGGAATAAGAAGCAGCCTCTGGCAACGCAAGAATCAGAATTCACAAGAAGCATGCTCTGCACCATCCTACTACATTCACTCTTGAAAAAGAAACTAGCAATTCCTTGCTCTTGTTCTTCTACACAGGTTCTTACCCAATTCTGAACTAGAATAATCAGCTATGATCCATGGAAACACGGGATACTGGGAGAGGTCATTGCAGCTCCGATCAGCCAGATTGTTGAGGTGAAGGAGATACTGGTAGTTGGAAATATGCCCTCGTTGCCATTGTAACATGTAACTTTCTGCTGTGTGCTCTGTAACATGATTCTCTAGACACCAGACAACAGAGAGCAGAGGAGAGATAAAGGCCACTTGAAACGACTCTTCTGGAAGCATTGCATACCTAACGGGCATAACGGGTGCACTATTAGTTTTCTCTACACTTATCCTTCAAGGCATCTAGGGCTTTCAGTCATCACTCATGAAGCAAGGCAGACCACCGGCCTGACAAACTGTTCACTGGCCACCAAGATGAGTAGATTAAACAATCTCCCTCAAATTCACTAGCAAGTCTTTCCTGGTCTTTCTATAGCATGTGCGCCCAGTTATGAAATGGGGGCAGGGAAGAAAGGAACCATGACAGTGAGAACAATATATTGTCGGACAGTGATTCCACTCCCTTAATTTTTTTTTTGCAAGGGCTTCACAAAGTAGCATTTAAGGGGAGCTAAAGAAAGCAGACACAGATAGGCTGAGATGGCAATACTTAAGGACAGAAGAGAGAGGGATAAAAGGCTACAACAGGGAACAGAAGCCGGGGGCAGCACTCTTGCAGGACAATACAAGTGAGGAGTTCTGTATGTAGGAACATGTTTGTTGGTGATGAGTAAGGGAGTTTTTCCACTTTCATATGTTCATGGATAACAACGCATGACAACTGCAAATAAATATTAGGCAGGCTTCGCATTATCAAAGTTTTTAGCTTTGTTTATGTTTACTAAATACAAGTAAAATAAACATGCTAATTTTGATCATTCTCTTAGGTAATATGCACTGGGGGGAAATCGGTTTGCATTGGAATTTTTTCTGATGCATACTACCCTAACCTGCATTTAAAAAAATCAAATGCAAAATTCTCTATGAAACCCACATTACTGTCACTTACCCTGCAACGTAAGGCAGCATTTGACCAGTTGCAAATGTCCAATTGCTTTCTACTACTTATCCTACACATTACTGCTTTAAGGTGGTCTCTGAATTTTCAGTTCTAGATCTCCACAAAGCCAAAAACAACTTCTAATTCAACATGTTAGCATTGATTTCATTGCAACTTCACATTCATTCCAAAATAATACACACTTAATTTTCCCTCAAGTTTAAATCTATACCAAAACAAAAACAACAACAACAACAAAACGGGAGACAAACTTTATCTCACACATCCCAATTTGCCAAAGAGAACAGTTATTTATACCTAAATATGTTGCCATGAAGAAATAGGCATTGTCTCTGTCCTGAGTGTTGTAGAACTTCAAATAGATGTCCGAACACAAATTGTTCTCAGTGCAAAATACTTCGAGACCCTTTCAAAATTGGAGAGAGACAGAAGTGAAAAAGTTCATCAGGCAGCTTTATAATTCAGGATACTAGCACAGTATAGTTCAGGTAAAACAAAGCCTCTGGTATTTTTGTTGTTGTCCTCATAATATTAGAAGCTGTTTGTCAGAGGAATACAAGCTATTCTCTATACACCAATGAAAGGTACAGCATATAGCGTAGTTTTAAACCTACTATGCTTTTACTAGAAGGACAATTGTTGCTACTTTCAATTTTTTTCTGTCAAATTTTCTCTGCCCAACACATTTGTTCACAAGAGCTATCATAGGTTTTATAGAAATGTGCAAGACAGATATGAATGTTGCAACATGATATGACGTGTTTTAATCCATGATAGGACTTGCTATGCCATAAACTACTGAGCAACTGCACTGTAACCAGGTACCTTTATTCCCCACTCATACGGCTGACACAGGTAAGCCAACATGAATGTCAAACTGGAGCCACAGTTTGAGGGATGGCACAAACAGTGTTCTTCTTGGAATGTCAAGATGCAAGTTTAAACAACGAAGCACATTTGTGCGACCAAGGGACAAGAGTAAAATTTAATCTTACCAACGGCAATAGACCGTGCCTTCTTTTATAGATACGTCTGACACTATGCAGCATCACCTGAACCACCGGCTTCTGTAACGAAACGCACAGAACAAAAATATATATAATACTCCCAATTTTCTGTATGCATTGTTTATAGTAGTGGCGGGGCTGCCTTTCCACCACTCAAGCTTCTAGGGGCCACATGGGTGGGGCCTGAGGCAAAACTAGGCAGAGCAACAAATGTGAATTTGGGCTTTGTACTGTGTAATCTAGGTCCTTAATTATAGAATCATAGAGCTGGAAGGCACCCTGAGGATCATCTATGTAATGTAAGAATACGCAGCTGTCCCATATAGGGATTGAACCTGAGACCTTGGTGTTATCAGCACCATGCTCTAACCAATTGAGCTAGCCAGTTCAAGCAAGAAAATACTATTTAAGGACTCATTTGAAACAGGCAAAAACACCCAAGGAGGCTGCAAAGCAGAACTGGTAAGGGGTGTGGCCCGGGAAGAAAGGCAGTGGGTGTTGTCTGGGAAGTCCCAGAGGCCTGGCAGAGAGGCCTTGAGGGCTGCTTCTGACCCCTGGGCTTAGGTAAACCTTCTCCATTTTACAGGATTGGGAATTTCCCTCTATATTCCATTGTTATCCAGAGCCGATTTTACATGCAAAAAATAAATAGCTGAATTTAAAAATCAAATCAAAATCAAAGCCTATTAGTTGCAAAGGAGTTGCATTTGTAATTAATTACCTAGGTTACCTATATGCATTCCAAGAAAGGCCAACTTGAAATAGTTTGATGGATAAGCTGTTTGTTGGCTGGGGAAATCAATCTTGTGACTAAGGATTAAGAATCCATTTCCACCATTTTACACAGACTCCAAATCTGACTGTAATTTATGAAACACCCAATGGAATAAGAGAACAGCTCACTACACATACTGATTTGAAAACGAAGAAACAAAGCACAGTGTGCCTCATTTATGAGGAATTGTAGTATTTTATAGTTTGCTAACAGTCTCAACTTCTTTAACATTCTGGTTGAATCAGTGAACATCAACGACAGACAAATAAAAAGTTGCAGGTAATGTTCAATAGTGAAGCATCTGAAAATGCGACATTTCAAAGTGGATCCTGAAATCTATATCCTAATTTCAACTAGTAGTAACCCAACTCACAGCTCAAATAGAAGCCAGGGGTTTAGGATTCCCCACCTTTGCACACTGCAAAAAGATTCAAAGGGTGGAGGAGAGACAGGGAGGGATGAACTTCAGTAAGCCACCAGTGAGTGGCAGAGCACTATTTGCCTCCATAGTGGAGAACCTTTGAGACTCCAGATGTTGAACTCGCTCCCATCACTGCCAGCCAGCATGGCCAACGATCATGCATGCAAGGCATAGTTCAACAATATCTGGAGGCTCAGAGGGTCCCCACCCTTGTTCTGCCTGAAATATAATGCCTGGTATGATTCCCCAACTGGAAATTCAAAATGGGCACAGTGACAGCTTTCATTGGAGAAACTTAACCCTGGCATGTGAATTTTGAATTATGGAGAAACAGAACTGAGAAGTTGGAAACTTCTGCAGAGACTCAAGCTAGAGATCCATCAAGGTTGCCCCTGATGCTCACTTGTGTGGCTCATAGGAAAACCTCACATAAACACTTTGAGACACTTTAGACAGTTATTTGCTCATGGTTCAAAGAACAGGAGGATGGAAATGTTTAGTGCAGGTTACTTACAGGGTAGCCATTAAGAGGCTGGAAATACAAGTTTGCATCAGTGATGCATACAAGTCCTGGATTAGTCACCAACGGAGTGACCATTTCAGCTTTGCATTCCATATGCAACGTTTCAGAAACATTTTGAAATCTAGAAGAGGAACAAACTACAATTATTTTGTTCAATGCAGGCACCTGCTAAAGGTTAGCTGGGTTATTTCACACCTCTTAATGTGTTTTTTAAAAGACAAAGTTCACTTCAATTTTCTAATTTCTATTAACAAATAATAATTCTCTTTACCTCACCTTTATAATCTGCAATAACCCTGAAGACTCTTCGGCACATAATGCATTGCAGAATTTATAGAATTTTTTTTCTCCTTTCAGAATAAAACAAAGCAACAAGGATGCCCCACATTTTTCACATTTAGGCATATTTGGACATTTTCTCTGGTATCAATAACTGAATTATTTTACTCCAGCATTCATAAGAAATTTGTAGAACTTAAAAAATATTGAAAGAGGGAAGGGGAACAGAGGAACTCCTAGGGCAGGCTTCCTCAAACTCGGCCCTCCAGATGTTTTTGGCCTACAACTCCCATGATCCCTAGCTAGCAGGACCAGGAGTCAGGGATGATGGGAATTGTAGTCTCAAAACATCTGGAGGGCTGAGGTTGAGGAAGCCTGGCCTAGGGTATAACTGGTTAGGGCAGCATTAAAGGAAGCAGATGACTCCTGCTGCTAGTACACTATTTGCCTTAAATCATCCTATGCAGATGGTTTCTAAAAACAGGAAATGAAATTCAAAAGGAAGGAATTTTTATGATGTGAATTATTTATATTAAGAAGCATACCTGTTCTTATCAAATGGTGTCCTGGCCAAACGTGACTGCAATATAGCAGTTATCTAATTTGAAAAAAGGAAATAATATATTACGTTTTGGACATGAACCTAAGACATTAGTTTCCACTAATACAACATCCATAGTATATATTTACCATAGCAGCCTGGTCCCCCAGTTTGTCCAGGTGAGATGCCCTGTACAGCTGTTTAAAAATAAAAGCAAGAAGATTAAAAAAGAGTTTCTTTAGATATATCTAATGCACCTGAAGTCCCCAGGGATAGGTCAGGCCTATAGAAAAGCATTCTGCACCAGATTCATTTCCACCTCCAGGCATCTGTCTGTGGAACAGCTGCCCCCACAACCACAGGAGTCACTATTTAATACCTATATGAATCCTCTGGGAGCGCTCATTCTAGGTTTGAAGGCAAGGCAGCATAAGTAAGCTTGTGACACTCAGCTTTATTTCTCTTTAACATCTGAATCAGGAGACATTGTCTAGTCCAGGGATGGCCAACTCCTAAGAGACTGCAATCTACTCACAGTTCAGGTCAAAGTTGTTCAGCTTTTTTTAGGGAGGAAAGTCCTGGTTTTTTAGGGGTTCAGGGCAAAGTTGCAGAGCTTTATTAGTGAGAAACAGGAAAAGCTGCTCACCGAAAGATCGCTAAGGAAACAATCAGCCTAAGAAAACTCCGTCTTCTGTTCTGGAGATCGTGCAACAATAGAGGACAGTGCATGGCCGGATTCTATTTTACCACCGCTAAGGAAAGGGAGTCAGCGATTTACTGCGATCTACCAAAACCTCCCAGAGATCTATCAGCAGATCGCAATTGACCTGTTGGACACCCCTGGTCTAGTCCATGGGCCAGTGCTTCGCTGCATCTTGGATGCAGTGGGGAGATGGACGAGGAAAACAACCTGAGATTGAATCCTGGTAAGAATGAGGTACTGAGGGTGAGTGGTCCCCATTTCCAAGAAATTGGCCAAGTGCCTATTCTGGATGGGGACCCACCTTCCTTGGAGGTTTGAAGTCTGTAGATAACTTCTGGATCTAGCTCTGTCAGTGGAGGCCTAGGTAGCCTCAGTGGCGAGAAGTGCCACATACAGCTGCGGCAATTTCCTGGACCAGGAAAGCTTGTAGTTCAAGATTTGGTTATGGACAAGAACAAACTTGAGCCTTTGCTGAGGAAGAACTATTTGCACCTGTATGAGCTATCTGCTCAATTTTTTTTTACTACAAAGGGGATTTTATGCTCCTTTGTAGGTACCAAAATAATGCACAATTGCCATTTGCCATCATGTCAAATTGAATTCTCACCTGGTGAAGGGTATGCAGAACATCGTCAACTTTCCCAGCAACGTCCAGTTGAAATAGGTATTCAGTTTTACCCTAACAAAGAAAAGTGAACCATTAAAAATTACACTGAAACCCAGGGGGCACACCCACTTGCTGCACTTTTAAAGAAAAACAACTGTTAAAATAGGCAAGGACTACAGTGGTGCCTCGCAAGACGAAAATAATCCGTTCCGCGAGTCTCTTCGTCTAGCGGTTTTTTCGTCTTGCGAAGCAACCCTATTAGCGGCTTAGCGCTATTAGCAGTTTAGCGGCTATTAAAGGCTTAGCGGCTAAAAGGCTATTAGCGGCTTAGCGGCTTAGAAAAAGGGGGGAAAGCGAAAAAAATCGCAAGACTCGCAAGACGTTTTCGTCTTGTGAAGCAAGCCCATAGGGAAATTCGTCTTGCGAAGCGCATCGAAAAACGGAAAACCCTTTCGTCTAGCGGGTTTTTCGTCTTGCGAGGCATTTGTCTTGCGGGGCACCACTGTACAGCTCAGTGGTCCAGCACGTGCTCTTTATGAAAAAGGTCCCAGGAATCTGCAAAGACTCCTGCCTGAAATGTCAGAGAGATGCTGACACTCTAGATAGAGCAGGGATAACCACCTCGGTGCACTCCAGAGGCTGCTGGACTACAATTTCCATCACCCCTGACCACAGGCCATGCCAGTGGGAACAATGGGAGTTTGAGCCCATTATGTCTAGAAGGCACCAGCTTGGCCATCTCTGCATAGACAATACTGAGCTAAATGGACCAATGGTCTGAGTCTGTCTATTCTTTTTAGAAAAGCATGCTTGTCCTCCAGTCTGTGAACTTGTTACACTTGCACAGCAGTGATGCTACCCACTGCATTTGCGAGTTAAGGGCTGCCCTCTTCTGAGGATTTCCAGGCCGTTCACATTAGGATATGAACTGCAAAGCAAGAGTTTTCACGAGGTTGCGTATGATGTCATACGCATAAATACCCCTTTGCAAGTAACCTGACATGAAGCTGACTATGCCATTCAAATGTCAGAGAATGGAAGTTTCCGGATGAGAAGATGTACAAGGGACTCGTATATCAGCTTTCTGCACTTCATGCAATAACAGACAGAATGGGGAAGTTACAAATATCACCTTGTGGGTAACATGAACTGCCCTTAAAACTGGTTCTAACATATTTGAAGGTTTTTAAGGAGAGGTTGGGTGGGCATCTATCATGGATACTTTAGTTAAGATTCCTGCATTGGAGGGGTTGGACTAGATGACCCTTGGGGTACCTTTCAACTCTATAATTCTATGATTTCAATTCAGATAAAGCAGGCACCCAAGTCACCTTCTATATTTCAGTGTAATATTTTTATTTCCCTGAACAGCAATATAGGATCTATATTAGCTGTTTTACCAGCCCCCTAGTTTCTTCAAACTCTTTCTCATGCTTGCAGTATTTGGTGAACAAAACAAATGCCTTTACAAACACCATTCATCTATTTCCCCAAGAACATTTTTTTTAAATAGGCACCAGCATCTGTTTAAATTTCATATTGTAATTAATAAATTAATATATAAGAATTCACAAAGGCAAGTGCCATCTAATGCTACATATCTGCGTTCTCTCTCGCTCAAACACTAGTCTTTGCTTTCTTTTAGTGAACTTCCTCAAATAACTTACTGCTACTGTTCTTTCAGGAACAACAGGCTTTATGACGTTAAGATATTTGCATGCAAGTAGCAGGGTAAATATATACTCACTCTTTCCATTTTAAAGGGTGCAATGACATTTTGCTCTTTCGTAAGAAAAGCCTAAGAAAGAGGATAGTTTATTGAGAGTGCCTTTGGTTTTTTGAATTTTTAAAAAACTATATTTAGAATAAATTTTCGTATTTGTCTTTCTTCGTTGTTCCCCAAATGCTACTGTTTTCTGTCCTTAAATGTTCTTTCATCTTTCTCTTTCGTAATGTAAAATTACATCCATGTTTCAACATCTCATCCCTCCCCCCCCTTACCAAACCCGATTGTTTTATTATGTTTTTATACGTGTTGGAAGCCACCCAGAGTGGCTGGGGCAGCCCAGCCAGATGGGCGGGGTATAAATGTATTGTATTGTATTGCATTAATTATATTTATTATAATTATTCCTCCTTGAATTTTTCCCTTCCTATTACTTGAAATGCACCTCCCATCACCTATCTTCTTAAAGCCATTTCTAAAACCCATCTAATTCAGAAGTTAAAATTGAAATAAATTTAAACAAAACTTTTAAACCATACCTTTCCTTGTCAAGAGACCATCTCAACAGGTGTTAGCCAGTTGGTTATTTTCCTCTTGAAGTCTCATAGCTCAGGGGTGGAGCAACTGCTTTGCATGCAGAAGACTTCCCATGTCCACCCCCACATCCTGCCACTCCTGCTCAATCTCCTCCCACCCACCATTTTTGTTTTTCAGTTATCATAGTATTAGAAGACTTTTAATGGTTACATGAACTGCATTTTTTTTGGATAAGTCATCTTACCTGTAGCTCTAATGTGTGCCCTCCCATTATTCACAACCACAATTTATCTGATATCTCTGTTCAAATATATTTTCTGTTAGGTTTATTCAGCAGCAGAGTAAACTCATTTGTATGTCAATGTTACCTAACAGCTAACACCCTATCATTAAAAACATTGCTACGGGTAGGTTTCCCCACAAATTAACATGATGGACTGTGATTGCAATATACTATGTATATGTATTTTTAAAGCCACACAACAAGCAAGTCCCTGGTTAGGCTGATTTTCAACTAAATGAGTTTAGGTGCAACAGAATCCTAAACTAAATGAGTTTAGGATTCTGTTGCACCTAACCCTTTACTAAATTCTGGAGAATGAGGAACTTACCTGATTGGATAAAATAGAAATCTGTCCAGGGAGTGGCCTAAAACACAGATGTGAAAACCAATCACCACACCAATTAAAACCACAAGCTAAAAAGAAAAGGAAAAATTATCTATAAACGCTTTCAAAAAAATCACATACCCTGCATAGAAATCATTTGTATCACTATCCTCTGGTGCTTCTATTTTAATGCAGTCTCTCAATGGAATCTATATGAATTTACATAAATATACATTAAATTATTTTGTTTTGAAACTGAAGCTGACCACAATCCATTGTCATCACTTACTAATGTACTTACTTTAATAATGGGGTGGCTTATTTCATCAGGTTCAAATATCACTGATTTTGAGCAGATTTTTAATGACCCCCTGATTTTCCTAAGAGTCGAAAAAACATTTAAAAGTTATTGCAGAATTCTAAGCAGATGTAACACCATAACTTCTCCAGTCTTCTCAGTTCTATGGAAGTGCTATTGTACCTTCTTTCTCTGCCATCCTTGTTAAAAATGTAATTAGCTGTATGCTGTTCGAAGTAGTATTCCTCCAGATTAAGGAGTAGCAAGGAAAACCTGCAAACAATAAAAGCAAAATTATTATTATTTGACTATCACAGCACTTTACGCTTTACTAAAGGAGTGAGGAACCTGTGACCTTCCAGGTGTTGTTGAACTACAGTTTCTAAGATCCCTCGCCACTGGCCATTTTGCACAGGTTCCCCACCCCAATTATTCAGACAATATTTACTTTGTCCACAACTTTCATGCAAACATGAAGAAAAATGTTTTTAGAGAAAGAGCTAATCTATAATTTAATGGCATATCTGTTTCGTATGCATTTGTTAACACACACACACACACACACACACACACACACACACACACACTGTTACCCCTGGGGCAATGGATTCCATAACTGTGAAGTCCTCTGCTAATGGGGGATGCCAACCTCTGGCCACTCACGAAGACTTGACGAAATATACTTCAGACCCTCAAATCACCATTAGCAGCCTTGCGCTCTCCTGATATCTTTTTGCCATAATTGCCATCGGCCCCAGCTAGCTACCACATTTCAGAAGGAGCTGGTGGGAGTTACAGTTTTAAACATCTGGAGGGCACCAGGTTGGCAAAGTCTAATCTAGAGAACAGAGCAGCTCCCAAAAAACAGGAGCAGGGCCATCCTTCAGTCACATATACAAAATTAAGCCAGGCAAGTCTGTAAAAAAAGAAAAGCTTGTAGTTAACCACTATCTATGATCTTCATAGGTGGGGAAAGTCTATTGTCCTTTTGATCCCTTCCCATTATGGCTGGTAATATCTAGTACAAAGGGCTTGACTGGATGGGCACAGGGTATAATTAATGCAGTCATGTGAGGGAAGTAATTCTCACTGCCTTGAAAGAGGCAGAGGTGCATCTTCCTTTGAAGAGGTCTGTGGGAAAATTTATTGGCATGTAAAAACCATAATCCAGAAGAAGTCACACAACCATTTCTGCAGATACAGGAGCCCATTTGCTGTAAATAAGTCTGATGTATTGCTCCTTGTACTGCTGAGTCAAAAGTCCAAGCCCAATGAAACGTGGTGACACAGATGGGATGGTTGCTATTAGGAGGCAAAACCCAAGCGATGCCAGTCCAGCATTTTCCCCCAGGGAAAAGGGGGGCCAATGCAGTAGGGGTGAAGATGGCCTTTCAGCGTGCCAGGAAACACTGGAACAGCTGTGGAAGAGCCTCTTCCATTGCAGAGGTGACTGTGATCTTGTCTGCTGGATCCTTATGTCCTTTAAGGGCAGAAAATAGTGGAGACAAAGTGGAGGTGGGCAGGTCCAAATAACTCTTTATCCGATTCAGCTGTCCAAGAATTTGTTGTAAATCCACCAGTCTAAGATAACCAGGAAACTTTAGTTGAGGCGTAACTGGAATGGCTGCAGATACTGTCAGCTTGTGTCCCAGGTATGTAATAGGTAAAGTCCGCTGGATTTTCTCTTTAGCCACTGTCAATCCTGCTTGCATCAGAATATGGATTAGGTCCTCGAGAAGAGCGTCAGGGATGTGTGATGATGAAATTAAAATATCATCCATGTAATGACAACAGATGACCGCTAGGTGGCGCTCACGGAATGGTTGAAGCGCCTTATCCACAAAATACTGGCATAAGGTCGGAGAATTTTTCATACCTTGTGGGAGAACCGTCCATTGAAAGCGCTGGGTTGGCTTGGAGTTGTTCAGGACCGGCAAAGTGAAGGCAAAACGCTGTCTGTCTTGTGGTGCCAAAGGGATAGAGAAAAAACAGTCCTTGAGATCGATGACTGCAAGCTGATGGTCTTGTGGCAACATGTTGGGATTTAGGATGCCAGGTTGCAAGGTCCCCATAGGGTGCAATTGGTTGTTAACCTTTCGCAGATCGTGCAAAAGACGGTATTTTCCAGATGCCTTTTTTCTGATGACAAAGATGGGTGTATTCCATGGGCTGGTGGAAGGTTCAATATGCCCCAGTTCAAGTTGTTCCGCAATTAACTGGGCTGCCACTGCAAGCTTCTGTCTAGGCAAAGGCCACTGATCCACCCATACGGGGGTGTCTGTGGTCCAGCAGAGAGAAAGCGCAGTCCGGGGCATGGCAGGGGCAGCCCTCAGCATAAATTTGTAGAGATTGTAGTTTCCGCTGCAGCGAGCAGGTCTCGCCCCCAAAGGGAGACGGGAATGTCCAGAACCAGTGGTAAGATAGTCATTTCAAAGCCTTGTGAGCCTTGAATCAAAATAGGGTTCCTGCTGCGCTGGGCAGCTGCAGCGCCACCAACACCAGTGACAGAAGAAGCTGGCTCAAGTGGCCAGGCGGAGGGCCAATCCTTGATAGCAATCACAGAACAATCTGCCCCCGTGTCCAAGACCCCTTCAATTGTGCGACCCCCAAGGGTCATCTGGATCTTTGGACGCTTCTCTGTGACTGGGAAGGTAGCAGCAACAAGGGGGTCATGGTCCTGGATTGGCCTTGGGACGCATATGAGTTTTGCTATAGGAGAACCTGATTGCAAGCGTGCCTGTCGATCAGAGAATACAGTCACATAGGGGTCATTTTGTTGTAATCCATGTAAAACATCTGGGACGAGGTGAATCCCTTGTTGCAAAACCTCTGACAGTGGAAAAACAAGGCACTGTGCTGAAGAAGAAAAACCAGCCCCTATTGACACCCTTACTTGGTGTGGTACATAGGGGACTGGCAGGTATAAATCCTGAATTAAAAGGAGGCGAGGCAAGGCCGGAGGTGGGATGGCTGGAGAATGCGCTGGATCCCCTATTGTTGAGCCTGGGCCCGGGGTGGGCCCGACTGCCGGTTTCCCGTCGGCTGATTTTGCTGGTTCTGCTGAGGCGTGGCGGCGCGACACTGATTGGCCCAGTGGAAACCTTTTTTGCAAATGGGGCATTTTTTGCTAGGACGACATTGCTCTGTATTAGCTCTGCACTGTGCACGAAAATGGCCCACTTTGCCACATCCAAAGCAGGTTTTATCCTTTGCAGGATTCTGGGACACAGTGGAGGACAGAGTCGCGGCTAGCAAGCGAGCCTTATGCATCTCAGTCCCCACCGATTGGCAGGCTTTAAGCATATCTGCAATGGCTATATTGGGAGTTGTCAACAGAGGACGAAGAACTTGTTTACAGTCCTCATTAGCATTATCAAATGCAAGCTGGCGTACTATCACTTCCTGGGCTGCTACGTCCAGAACTTGCCGTTTAAGAGTGTTATACAAGCGATCAACAAATTGTCCATAGGGTTCTGTAGGGCCTTGTCTAACGCTCCCCCATCGGCCATCGCGCTCAGTTTTGTCATCAGGGACAGAGGCCAAAGCCTCTTGGGCAGCAGCCGTGGTGGCCTCCCAATATTGAGGATCGAGAGTTAGCTGTTGGGCAATAGTAAGAAAATTGCCTCCTCCCGTTAACCCATCGAGGACATCAGCTTGGGTTAACATGACGGGGGCTGGGGGTGGGGCGGCACCAGCAGCGGCAGCAGCCAAAGCAGCCTGATGATTAGCCAATGCAACATTATTAAGATTATTCCGAATCCCATCAACACGACGTTGGCAGGCCCAGTGCCAAGCTTGTATAAACAAAATCATTTGATAAGGCTGCATTACAGTGCGGGCCAACAGCTTAACATCCTCTGGTATCAAATTTTGTTGAAAAATAGTGCCAAACAAGCCCAGGGTGTAAGGAGATTGTAAACCATTGTCCTTGACAGAGGAATGCAGTTCCTTTATGAATCTCAAATCAAACTGTTCGTGCCGGGCTGGGCCTCCCCCTGGCGCGGCAGGAGCAATCACAGGGAAGAGATTAGGAGTTACACAGTCAAAACCCAACAATGGGGCAGCGGCACGGAGAGATTCTTGGAGAGGAGTAGTAGAAGCGGTGCCAGAGGCCTTGGGTGCAGGAGGTGGAAGAGCGGGAGGTGCTGAATGCGAAGATTCTTGGAGAGGAGTAATAATGGGAGGTGCAGGAAGTGAAGAATGCGGAGAATGCAGGGGAGGGACGACAGGAGGAGCCGAAGGGGAAATGTCCGGCGGTTTAGGAGGTAGGTTTGAGGCAGGCAAAACAGGTACCGGGAGGGCGGGCGAAGAAGCTGTTGCAGCAGCCAGAAGAATGTTTGAAGGAGTTAAACACGACATAGCTTTGTAGACGTTACCCCAGGCATGCAAAACCTTGACATCAATTTGTGGATGATTTTGAAAGAAGTGTCCAATTTTTTTCCAATCGTCTAACTCCCAATTTCCGTCCTGGGGGAACCAGGGACAGTGAGTGTCCAGGGCTTTTATAAGGGACTTAAGGTCAGCTTTCCGAACAGCAAGGTTGTTACTGGCCAAAAGGAATTTAAGGTCTTTAAAAAAAATTTTCTGTGGTGCAGAGAGAGACTTTCCCATGATTGCAAGAGTTGCAAAAAGAGCAGGGAGCACTTACCGAGGGATCCTTAGGAGGATGAGGGAGGCGCCTTTTTGCCCTGTCTGGGCGGAGATAAGTGCTGATAAGTCCGTAACGTAGTCCAGAATCACATTCACACGGGAGCTCTCACCAGGGATCCACTACGTGGATGAACGACGCGTCTGCAGCCCTTGCGGGGCGAGGTGAGAGCTGAACGTTGTAAAACAGCATGAAGTCCGAAAGAAATCACACGGGAGCACTCACCAGGGATCCACTACGTGGATGAACGACGTGTTGGTGAGTGCTGAATAATGAAAAACAACGTGAAGTCCGAAGGCAGTCACACGGGAGCACTCACCAGGGATCCACTACGTGGATGAACGACGTGTTGGTGAGTGCTGAATAATGAAAAACAACGTGAAGTCCGAAGGCAGTCACACGGGGCACCAAAATGTCGAGTTGCAGCTCGGCATCCAGGGAAAAATCAGTCTCACACCATGAGGGGTTCCGAAATATGGCTGCTCCTAGGGCTAATGCAGCACAGCTTTTATTGTGTGAAATCAGAAAGATACAAAATACAAGCCAAGCAATTTGTTCTAGCCAGCAGATAAGAACATTCGCACTAGACCGTGCGAGCAATCAGGCTATGTTAGTTGACCAATCATGTAGGACAGCACGAGCTGTTCACGCGCTGTTCATGCTCCAAGGATGCTTCTAGCTATGAGATCACCCTGCAACAATAAGAACTTTGCTCATGCTCTCATGTACAAGCAATCATTTTCCCACAGAGGTCTTCTCTGGATCCAGAATCATAGAACTGCAGAGTTGGAAGAGACCCCAAAGGTCATCTAGTCCAAGTCCCTGCAAAGGTCCATTCTGTCTCCAATGCTATTCAAGATCTATATGAAGAAATTGGGAGCAGACACATCTCTCTCTCTCTCTCTCCATTCCATCTGACTCAGGAGATGCTCCAGAGCTGTTAGAATTGTCTGAATCCTTTGCTCTTGTCTTTCTTCTCAGGTCAGATGGTGTCCCATAAACACTGCAAAGCTCAGCTTTGGATAATTTGAGCAAGAGAAAGCAGAAATTGAACAACATGGGTTTATAATATGACTGAAGCTTCTCTCACTTCTAATCACAAGATGAATAGACAATAATAATGCAAGGTACTGAATAAATCATTGCATGGTAACGAAGAGTAGCTTGCAGAGAATCACTAAGTGGTTCCTCCATTTATCTGTGTGGTGAGATGCTTATCCTCTCTTGAGATTCTTGGGAACAAACACCCTATCAAATTACTTGAGGAATTATTCAGCACTATGTTCCTAAAACACTAAAATGACCAAGTCTTACTACCAGTTGAATTATCATCTTGCCACCCGGTGATCATCGTTCATTAAATTTGCTTCCATCAACAGACATATCATTCCGTTGCAAGAAGATGAATTATAATGACAGGCCCATTAACACAAACTTCAAATAACAGAACTATTACGAAAGTGGCAGTAAACATGTGATAGATGAGATTACATGAATTAGTCTTAAGGCTTGTAGAATCAGAAAGGTGAAAGGTAAGGAAGTAAGCAAATGTTGGCCAAGTCTGGTCTAACACCAGACCTCCTCCCAACTCCCTCTCCTCCCCATGCTGATCATATTGAGTTTCAAAAGTCCAAGCTGTACCAAACTACTTCAACTAAAAGCAAGATATACATCAATGGAAAACATGCATGGATTTTAGTGGAACCAATTTCCAACCGTGCTACTTAGCCTGCAGGTAAACTCAATTAAACGAGGTACACTTCAATAAAAGCTAGGCTGTGGATTGGGCTCTTGGCTTTAATTTAAATGTTAATCAATATGCAGAATCTAAAGCTTCAGTGAATTATGAAATTATCTTCATCCATCAAGTCTCCTTCCTTTCTAAGGCCTAATTTAACACGAAGTATTATTTCAGATCTGAAAATTGGACAAATCCAATTCTCTCTTTTTAAAGCTGTTTAGTATGAGCCAATATATGGTACCTGCACTTAGGGCCATTCTCAAGATTGCATTCCAGTTCTGGCTTCTTAAAGACATGAGTTATAGAACCAGGTGAAAATACTATGGAAGATGAAGTGCATCAGAAAGGTAAAACAAATATGATGAACTCCCTTGATTTAGTTTAGCCACATTATTTATTTAAAAAGCAGATTATGATGGAAATTTTACTTTCTATACTACCAATTTCTTGTCATATGTCTTGACAATAGATTTCTGAACTTCTGTTCATGGCATTAGGTATGGATGATGAAGTGTGCATGTACACCAGCCTTGTATTTAACACACATACCCAATAGCCATAGGCAATAAGGAAACTCATGCAGCCCAAGTGAATGGATAGGCAAAGAAGGGACAAAACACTTTGTCCCTCCTCTGCACCCAGCAGGGAAATGTAGCAGGCTGCTGGAGGAGGGATGGAGCTCTCCATCTCTCTTCTGCCAGACCCCAGCAAGCAGGAAATATCCATGCCATATATATAAAGGACAGAGCTTCCCTCAAAGAATCCAGGGAACTAACTATAGTGCTGCGTGTTGGGAACTGTAGTTCTGTGAGGGGTAAATTATGGTTCCCAATATATATTTTTTCAGGAAAACGGTGGAAGCCATGTACTTTAAATGTGTGATATAGATGTGACCCTATTAAGTTTTGTGGGCCTGTTTACAAGGCTGGTGAATGCATGCACACACACTCACATTGTGCTTTGCCTTTTAAGGAACAAGTGGCACTACAGCTGCAACACTCAACGTGAAAGAATAAGCCGTTGAGGTTTCTAAACAGGAAGCAAAGCAGCAGCACGGACCAGTACAAGTTAATCTGAGCACGGCACAATCGTTTTTCATTCAAACCATAAGCATAAAGGAAACAATGACTGCATAATATTATCAGTTACATAAATATACAAAACGAAGAACTCCATTTGATGGATTTAATAAAGCAAATCTCTTAACAAAGTATGTTTTTCAGGATACTATTCACTGCACTTACAGAATTTCCAGGTCATTTTAAAATTTGCTTTTCCAGTTAAACTACCAATCATCCAAAGCAATAAACCCTTTAGGGTAGACTGAGATAAGGCTACCTGCAGCAGTACTGGGGCCTCCAAGAAGTTCTGACTCTCTCTATCATTAGCTAAATGAACATTCAAGGACACAAGGACAGTCAGGCCAATGGCCCATTTAGTCCAGCATCCTGTTCTCACAGTGGCCAACCAGATGCTTGTGGGAAGTTTGCAAACTAGGCAGTATTCAAAAGCATGATGACCCTGACAGTAGAGAGGTAAAACATAGCAAACTTGTCTTCCACCCACTGTTTCCATACCATGAAAGGAACAGTAAAAAACCAAATCTGCACATTGGACTGGAGCACAACTTTCACAAGGATCTGAGATTATAGATCAGGCATCCCCAAACCTTCGGCCCTCCAGATGTTTTGAGACTACAGTTCCCATCATCCCTGACCACTGGTCCTGTTAGCTAGGGATCATGGGAGTTGTAGGCCTAAACGTCTGGAGGGCCGCAGGTTGGGGATGCCTGTTATAGACGCATGGATCCACATCCTAATTCAAAACATTGCTATGTTGAACTGACACAGCAATTGGCAAGTCATCCTCTAATTGCCACACATTGGCACATGAAGTATTAAGGAAGCAGCTAGATCAGGGGTTTCATGGGGTTTCAGCAGCTGACTACTTCGCGCTGAACACTGGGTGTTGTTTCTTTTAAGCAGTCTGTTGCCAAATGTCCATCCTGCTCAAATATAAAAACTTTCCTCCACCAGCAACCAGATCTTGAAATATTATGATTAATCTGTCAGGAAACAGAACACAAATTACACCATCTGGCAGTGATAATCTATCGTTAGTGATCATGTAAGAGATTTAGAGGGGAAAGTGTGGTAGCCTATTATCATAAAAAAAACCTGTGTACAGCCGCAAAGAGCAAATACAAAAAAAAGTATTCTAGACTAATAGACTTATTATGGTATAAGCTTTCATGGGTAGAACCTGTATGTGCATGCTCACATGCGAAAAACTGTATACCAACACATTTCTAGGTGATACTTATTACTGTTGTTTATTAAATGCTCTCACTGCAAGCAACTCAAGGCACCTTTACCTACAAGCTGTATATTTATTAATATGAAGTCAACTATTTTGGGTTCCACCAAAGGCTATAGCACCTCCACTACCTTTGATTGCTGTTGTTTTTGAGGATACTATCAGGGGGAAGAATGACTGTAAGTGCTCCCTAGGGAATGCAAGTGAGCACCAGGGATGGGAAGTGTGTAATTTTGCCCCACCTTTTATTGTGAGTTTAAACTGGATATAAAACAACAGCAGAAGTGAGATTGCTACTGCTACTTACAAAAGGCAGGCTTGCATATTGGACGGGCAGGGATAGAAGTCTCTGCTTTCTTTCTTTAAGTCTGCTGGCAGTTATTATTAATTATTATTATTATATTATTATTATTTTAGTATATCTTTATGTTTTAAGAGCATCTTATCTGATTGTTCCATGCTGCTTCAAAATGTGGAATTTTTGTTGTTGTATTTTTTTGGCATGTTTTATAATACTGTAAACCACATTCAGACTTCTTTGGGGCATAAAGCAATACAGAAAACCACCTAAACAAATAAATTTTAACAGTGTGTATATAAGGCATCTGAAAATCTCAAATATCGGATTTAGCTTGCCAAGTAAGAATTAAAAGGACAGCCCTCTAGGCATTTGTGGCTACACAGACTCTATTACTTCCAAGGGCACGATTCTTACACAGGTCTGAAATGTTGCTGCATGGCCTCATGCTCTCTATTTGATGATTATGATTTGAAAGTTCTTCACTAGATATTATAGGTTAGGTTATGGATGTACTGAGAGCAGACTAATTCGCTGAGTGGGCATCATCCACACAATAGTAGGGTACATGCCGTGGCTTGGGGAACCCCTAGGTTTGAAGAAGTACAAAAATATGTTGGAGTGGTTTTTCTAAGGAGGGACACACACACACACACACACACACACACACACACACACACGATAAAGAGGGTTAAGCATGTTCAGTGGCCATAGGATGTTAAAGGGGAGGAAATGAAAAACGATGGATGGTAGGGAATAGAAGGGAGCTTTCTGGAAAAGGGCACAACTGGTTAGCCCCAATGCAACAGGCTGCTGCAGGTCACATATGTATGAAAGATATACAGCTGGCCGGACAGTGCCAATGCCCAGTTCATCTTAGGCACTTGGTGACCTTAGGCAACCCACAACCCTTGCAATAGGAAGATAGTAATGCAGGGAGCTGTTGTAAGATCGTAAATGTAACAAACACTTGAAATACATTGCAGAAAATGCAATTAAACTCTGCTCAGAGCATTTTACTTTCTATACTCTAAGATATGTAAGATTTCAAGCAAAATAAGAATTTTTTTCAGTCCTAAAAACTTTCATTTAAAAAACCCACAACTGTCAATAACTTATGGCTCTTTCCAGAAGAGATCTACTAACCCTTAATCCCACCCACCCCACCCCATAGTGTTTTCTTCTGGAGTTGGGTGCAGAAAATTAAACACATATAAAAGGATAGCCCACCCCCAAAGCAGACAGCTAACTTACTTTTCATAATGTTCTAGCTTCAGCCTACCTATCCTTTTCTTCCTCAACCATTTCCACTGTCTCATACCCATGTGATATTTCTTCTAAGGTTGAGCAGCTGGTGACCTCTGTGTTAACGCTAAGAATGCAGAGATGCTTTTGCATCAGAAACTTCATCTGTGAAACATTTGCATGTGACCAGTGCCGTCGCCTCCTCCAGCATGATTGCTCAGAAAGGAATTGCAGGGAGTATTGGAGTCTTCACACAAAGGCATTCCCCAGCGTAGGTGGGGAAACCACAAACAGTGAGGCCCAAGCTACAAACTGCGATCTGCAGTGAAAAATCCCCCTTTAGTACAACTATGGAATTACCCACAAACAAAACACGAAAATTCAGGCTTCAGCCAGAGTACAGATTTTCCTTTTAGTCTGCATAGATTCATGGAACAGAGTTTAGGCAGCAGTCTATTCAAGTAGTCAGTAAGAAGTAAATGTGGTCCTAGGAAGCTGATTACAGAGTCAGACCATTGATTTATCTACTTAAGCATCTACTTTAAGCAGTAGCTTTGCAGAGTTTCAGACAAGAGTCTCTTAGAAATGGCCCTTCTCAGGACTTGCTCCAATGGTTCCAATTTCACCTGGGACAGAAGGGGCTTTCTAAATCCCATCCTTGATAGCCCACTGCATTACACAGTGCTTCTTACCTTAAGCACTGAACCATAGAAGGAATGTTTGAAATTCGCCAGGCGCCAGATGTATTTTGCACCTATTGGCCACTTGCAACCAAGTGAATATGCCTGGGCGCCATCGTCTGGAGGTGCATGCCTGAGGATCCTTAGATCTTGACTATTTTCACACACTAGCTACATACCTTGTAGAAGTCTATCTGTTATATTTTATCTGCACAATCAAAATGAATTTCAGGAACCAAAAAGTCATATTGAAAATACAGTAAGCCATGATGCAAGATACAAATATGGAGGATGTGTTTGCAGTTAAGGAGCTAAGATATATGTTCGTACTTTGGGGTAACCTGAAGTTTGTACAGAAGTATGAAACATACTAAGCTTGCTTTTTAAAGAGAAAGTGGAAAAGAAGAAAGTGCGGTAAGGGAATAAATTATTCCATTGTACCATTTTTTTATTATTTTCTTTAGAAAAACATCATAGATTAAGCATGACTTGGAATTACACTATCTGCTCTGGAAGCCTTGCATCTTAAATAACCAAAGCATGTTTATAAGGCCCATGGAAGTTAGTGGGACTTACGTACTTGCAGGCAGAATCACATACCAGGCGCTGGGAACAGAACAATGTTGCATAGTAGTGAAAGAGACACACAATTAAGACTGCAACTGCGTGCAGATTTCGAAGTCCCATTAAACTTCCAAACAGCTGCAAACCTCTATCATTATACCATATGCTGCCAATTATGCAAGCGGGACCTGCAACAAAGAGTTGCAGTATGGAGTGCTCCTGTTTAGGGTCCCACCACCATGTCAGCCGACATTTATTTAGCTATCTACTGATTGCCCATTAACCATGCCCTGTGGGTGGTTCACAAACATTAACACAAGAGTCTAAACTTTAAATATTAATATAGCATATAAATATTAACACGATAAACATAAGATCATTCTAAAATACGGTTTAAATCCAAGAGAAAATACCCTATCCTCCTGTGGTGCAAGTGGGTGTGCCTGGCTGTTAACTAGAAGGCTGGTGCTTCAAGCCCACCCAGGGACGGCTGTGGGCAGGATTCTTGCATTGCAGGGGGTAGGACTTGATGACCCTTGGGGTCTCTTCCAACTCTACAATTCTAAGATTCTTTTTTTTTGGTCATAGTATCTCGGGTATGAGAAAATTCAGACTGAGGGAGCGGGAAGTGCAGGAAGGCAGTGATCCGGAGGTGAATGGAGAATTAATGGAGGTACAGAAAGTTTACCATCCCCGTTAAATGACAGTATGTATGAACCCTAAGAAGACAGGAGTGCCTGGCGTGCTCTGGTCCATGGGGTCACGAAGAGTCGGACACGACTAAACAACAACAACATGAACCCTAAATGCCCAGTTGTGCCTGGCCTGTGCCTGGTTCTAACTCTCCATTCTCCAACTAGGGCACACTATGGACCCATCTCCCTGACCTTACCAGACGGTACCAAAGCCCTACCCAAGTTCTCGGCTATGGGAATAATTGTTTCCTCTATTCATCCATGAAATGTTGAGAGGGTACAATCAGTGCCAATGTTTTGGCCAGTATGTGCAATCAGGTCCTAGAATAGCCGACAAGCATTGGGCAAATATTTTCACACTTATGAAAAAGGTAATATCCAATACAACTAAATGTCCTAAGCCTGATGTTTCAATCTATATTTCAGCTATGGAAATGTATCCGATCCTCTCATGCCCCTCACCCCAAAAATGCCTGCCTGTGAGCCATGATCCTAAGTTTATAACACAAGTTGCAGCAGCTACTCAGTGACGAGAGGAAATGCATTCTGCACATGCTCAAATGCTTCACATTCCTTGCATGACAGTCCCGGTTACGGAAGTCAGGTCCGGCACAAACTAAAGCCGGGGAACAAATTGATCACACCTGGAGCAATACAAACACTCAAAAGCTACACCAGTAAATACAACCGAAAGTTTATTGGCCTGTCACTTTCTACTCAAAGCACCGCCGGGAACACCCGTCCCAAACGATAGAAAGTGAGAAAGTTGCTCTTTTTTCGTAAGCAGAAAAAAAGCGAAGGCGAGTGGGCGGAATTTTACGCGGCCGGGGTTTGCGCGCGAGAAGGGAAGCCTATTCCAAACACACCGCGCCATCCGATGCCCTTGCAAACGCGCCCCCCCTTGCTTTCGCCGCACCTTGCGCATCCTTTGCAGCTCTCGGAGCCGAGCCGGCAGTGAGCAGGCACTGCGGTGCCCCAAGAAAAGCAGCCCCGCTCGACTTCCGCGTCGCAGGGCCGCCTTCGCAGCGATGCAGGACCAGCGGGCGCGACGCGCCCCTCGCAGCTCTGCCCAAGCGGGCCGCTTTCGCTCGCCCCAAAGGAGGCAGCCCTCCTCGCCGCCCCCTCGCATCTTGGTCGCCCCCCATCTGAGCGGCCGGGAGGGCGAGGCCTAACCGCGGGGCAAGGACCGAGGTAGCTCTTCTGTCGCAGGCGTCCTACCCTCGCCAGCCCGGCTTGAGCTTTACTGGGACTCCGAGGCGCTTCTGAGCAGCCGACCGGTGCGCGCATTACGCCCGAGCCGCCCCCCGAGCTGCCCCCTCCAGGCTTGCGAAGGGCGGCCCCGCTCCCTGACAACGGGCCGGGGGAGGAAGCTCGCCCCGCCGGGGCGCTTCACGCACCTCTCCTTGGAGTAGAGCTGCTGCTGTTCCTGCCGCCGCTTCCGAATGAAGGCCATGGAGGCGAGTCGGCGCCGCTTCCGCTGGGCAGCTCCTTTGTAGCGCGCACGCCGCGCGCTCACCGCCAGGGGCCCGCGCAGCGCCAGCGCCGGCCATTTATACTGCAGAGGCCGCCGTCCCAGGCGCTCGGCTCGGCCTGGGCTGCTGCCAAGCGTCGCCTGCCCTCTCTCGGCCGTAGCGGGCCTCTCCGCCTCCTGGGCCGCGCGCGGGGATTTCAAGGCAGCCACAGCGTTGCGCTTTCTCTTGGCCCTCGGAAACCAAGAGCCCTCCGGTGGGGAAAGGCCGGAGGTGTCTCAGCGTTACGCTGTCGCTGCGCCCTCGTCTTCCCCCTCCGCCCTGGCCAGTGACTTTAGGCCCAAGCGCTGCGCTCTCCAGAGCAATTGGGAAGAGGCAGGGAGTGATCCTGCGAGCGCAAATGGAGGCACGTCGGGGCAAAAAAGAACACCTGTTTCGCATACAGGTTGATGAGGTCTGAAATGGCACTGGCTGAGCATCGGGGTCGCAGTGGATGGCGCAATGAGGATGCTGACCCAATGTGCTGCAGCTGTGAAAAGCCGAAATTCCAGGCTAGCGGGTGTTCGTAAAGGAATTGAAAATAAAATGGCTGATGTCATACTGCCCATACACAAGTCTGTGGTGCGACTGCATTTCTAATGGTTGGGGCCCAACAACATCCGGAGAGCCACAGGTGCCCTGTGTGCTAGGCGTGTGTTTACAGACAGGTGTATTTTCCAGAGCTCTGGCTACAAACCAGCCTGAAGGAAAATGTGACCTCTAGTTTCTTCATCAACAACTCATAAAACGCTGTTCTAGAGCACAAATCATTTACTCTGGTAGAAGGAAAGTTGTTATTCTATAGTATGGTGTGTGGGTTGCATGCAGTCATGGACCATAATTAAACTACCCATACTTTTGAACCAACAACGGTTTGTTGGTTTGATTTTAATGTAGAATAACTTCTGTTACAAGAAAACATGTTAGCATGTTGAATACACACGAAAAACCCAGATTTAGAGCTCCTCCTTGTGGTCATGTATGGTTACAACACATATCGTCCTTAAATTAAACACAGAGCAGGTACTTCATCTTGAAGTTATTTAATTAGAAAGTTAGTTCAATAAAAGCACTTCATTAAGGATTGACTGCCGCAGAAACAAGTTCTCTTAAGCAATTAAAATTGGTTAGCTTAGTGGCTAATTGAAGACAAATGTCTCCTTGCAAACAGAGATTACTTGTTTTTCTTTACAGTCATAATCCATTACCATGAGATCATGGGTTGCTGTTGGCTTTAGTTCAGTTCCCTTTTTAACCTTTGGTGATGGAGGAATCACATGTTAAACAATCTTATGAATGTAAGAAGATGCCATAATTTATTTTTAGTCTAAGATGCCCAGGGCCATCTTTACCCGGGGGTCAGTGGCGTAGCGTGGGGGGTGCAGGGGGGGCCGGCCGCACCGGGCGCAACATCTGGGGGTTAGGGTTAGGGGCGCAAATCCACGGGTTAGGGGGCGCAAATCCACGGGTTAGGGGGCGCAAATTACTTGCCTTGCCCCGGGTACTGACAACCCACGCTACGCCACTGCCGGGGGTGCAAGGGGTGTGGGGCACCCGGGTGCCAAATTTTTTGGGGGGGTGACAGGTGCCCACTGCTGAAGCAGCCTAAGCGTATTGTATTGAGCTGCTATGTGGCAGCGGGGTCAGAGGCACCTTTGACATGACTGATCTCGCTCTGACTGCCTGCCACAGAAAGGCTGCCTGAGATGGCTCTCCCACGCATGCGCACAATGCCCGCTCGTCCCATCTTTCAGGCACCTCCCTACAACCGTAAAGTGGAGTATTTATACCAACTCCCAATGTGTTCTATGTCTTCTTTAGAAAAGCTGGTTTTAAACAAACAAACAAACAAAACCCCTCCTTTTGGAGCCGTGCAGGCATGAGCACTATTTATCAAATGATAATAGTGACATAAGCATAATAAAAGTTTATTTGGGGGGTAAAACTAAATTTGGGGGTGCTGGGCAGATCTTTGCACCCCGGCAGCCTATATGCTAAAGACGGCCCTGAAGACGCCACAAGACTCTGCTGATTAAAAAGTTATGTGAATGACCAATCTTTGAAGATTTCCATGTGTGGTTCTGCATGGAATCACTTTCAAAAGGGAAGCATTGGTGAAAACCAAATGTCTCGTTGGAACATGACCACAAGACAAATCCAGACTGTAACCCTTTTAAAGTGACATTTTGGTTTGGTTTGCTATACTAACAGTGCAATCACATGTGCACATATACATTCACTGGGAAGCAAATTCCATGGGATTTACTCCCAGGTAAGTCTGCCCAGGACTGCAGCCTAAGACCACAATCCTGAACACAATCACAAGGGAGTTGGTAAGATTTGTTTTTGAGTAACCATGATTAAGATGGCAACTGCACAGCGCACTATAACATACTGATTTTTCTAGATATATATGCTATCCTTATAATGTTAGCTATCTAACATTTCAATGGAGGAAACAATGAATTGTTGTGAAGTAGTACGTGCTGAAGACACCCAAACACCTGAGCTACATTTTGACTGGATGCAGCCAATGGAACCATAACACTTGAAAGGCATAAATAGCTTTGGGTCGCAGCAGGAGCACTTCCACCATGCAACGACAAGGTAAAAAATGAAGAAATGGGTTCCCAAATGCATGTTTGGGTTGGAAAAGGTTGAAGATCCCTCATCTACTGTAGGTCATTATTGATTACGCTGACTTGGGTGTGTCTCTCCAGGATTTCGGGCAGAGTTCTGTCCCAGTCCTGCCTGAAAGTGCAGGGAACTGAATCTGTGACCTCCTGCATGCAGTGAATGAATCTTTATTTGTGTCAGCCATCAGCCATAGCAACAAAACAGCAATGCAATATACAAAGAACAGAAATAAAAAGTCGATTATATAAAACACACTTTAGGGTCCTGAATAGTGGACCTTATTCTGATTGCCCCAGCTGAAAACCTTGCAACCTTTGCAATGTGCCAATCTGCATGCAGTGACACTGAGCTACCCCTGTTCCCCATGATCAGTACAGTTTTGTGGAGGCATACAAACAAGCACACAAGTTTCCATAGCCACACGCTGGTTAAACTACATCAGTGGAAAAATATTTATTTGCACACATGCTGATATTGGCTGGTAAAGTAGCTGAGGATGAGTTAGCATCATAGCAGGACCAGAATCAATGTGGCGTCAGGGTCACCAGGGATGTCCATGGGAATAAGGGCAAGCTTGCAGCTTCTGTTGGAAGGAGGCTGAGAGATCAATGCCTCCACAGGCATGGTGTTTTACAAAGAAATATTCAGAGCCTTTTCTCATTTCTGGACACTTGATGGCACTAAACTAACACAATATACATCTTAATACAACATTTGAACGTGCTATGCCATAATGTAAACTGGTAATGTTAATGTTTGTGTTTCGTGTTCTTTGGGGCTAGATTTTGGCAATGGAAGAATATACTTAAAAATTCATCAAAATACAGCAGGCAAGTCCTAATCGGAAATGAATGAACAAATTACAAAACCTCCACCAACCCCTTGATATCGACATGCTTAAAAAACCTATTTGCTCAGTTTTTGTATTGTTAATCTGGTGAAGCCTCATCTTGTTTCCAGCCTCGTTTCTTTTTAACTCCCTCGTACAAAATTATGTGAAGACTCTAAGCAACAGCCATTTCCAGTGTCCTGCTAGGCTTCTCTGGCAAAACTGAAGACGGAGCACAATTCTTGTGCTGCCATTTCCCCTCAATCCCATTTAACAACATTTCTGTCTAAAGATATATAATGGTGGCACCAGGCAAGCCTCTGGTGGCGGATTTTGGGCTTTAAAATTTCAGAAGCACCCTGTGCAACACCAAAATTTATTTTCCCCTCACCTTTTGTTCTAGGCCATTGTTCCAGTGGCCCTGCAGGGCCCTCTTGGCTTGGTGCCCAGTGCAGGTGAACTGGCCATGCTCCCATAGATCTGCCTCTGAAGCCCCCCTGGGGAGAGCATTTGACAAGCAAGGAGCCAGTGCAGAAAAGGCCCGTTCTCATGTTGCTACCCTCTGGACCTCTTGTGAAGAAGACACATGAAGAAGGGCCTCAGATGACAATCTCAGGGTCTGGGTTGCTTCATAAAGGGAGAGGTGGTCCTTGAGGCATTGTGGTCCTGAGCAATTTAAGGCTTTATCGGTCAAAACCAGGAATTTGAATTGGGCCTGGACACTAATTGGCAGCCAGTGCAGTCAGACCAGGATCGGTGTAATATACTCAAACCATCTTGCCCAGTGAGCAACCTGGTTGCCAAATTTTGCACCAGCTGAAGCTTTCAGAACATATAACATGTTGCAGTAATCTCATTTACAGGTTACCAGAGCATAGACAACAGAAGTTAGGCTATCCCTTTCCAGCTGAATGTAATGGAAGGCCACCTGAGCCTCAAGCAACAGTATTGGATCCAGAAATACCCATAAACTACATACCTATCAACGGACACAGGTGGCGCTGTAGTCTAAACCACAGAGCCTAGGGCTTGCCGATCAGAAGGTTGGTGGTTCGAATCCCTGAGATGGGGTGAGCTCCCGTTGCTCTGTCCCTGCTCCTGCCAACCTAGCAGTTTGAAAGCGTGTCAAAGTGCAAGTAGATAAATAGGCGGGAAGGTAAATGGCGTTTCCATGCACTGCTCTGGTTCACCAGAAGTGGCTTAGTCATGCTGGCCACATGACCCGGAAACTGTCTGCAGACAAACGCCGGCTCCCTCGCCCTATTGAGCAAGATGAGCACCGCAACCCCAGAGTCATTCGCGACTGGACCTAACAGTCAGGGGTCCCTTTACCTTTTTACATACCTATCAAGTGTAATCCCATCAAGAGCAGGCAATAGAAACATCAACAATCTGGCATCCTTTATTGTTTTATTTGATCATGCTTCAGTGTGACTTTAGGTTGTCTATGGCCAGTTTATTCTTAAACTGCTTTCCCCTCTCAGCTTCTGCGATGATGATGTTAATTCAGCATCAATCTCTAGAGAACTGTCTGATCATGTTAATGAAAAGAAGAAGAAGAAGAAAATCTAAAGCTAAGTGTTTATCGGGAAAGCAAGATTTGTTTAATATGAAAAATCTCATGGGAAGATTCCAGTATTGTCAAAGAAAAGAAAAGAAAAGAAGGGGAGGAAATATTTTGTACAAAAGGAAAGAAAGGTCTTTTAGTATCGTTGTTTTTGGAGTCCCAGTAGATTATGAGCAAGGTTCTATTTGCTCAAAACAAACTCTTTTCCCCTCCTACCTTGCTGCTTCCTATAATATGTTTATTCCCTTTCCTTTACTGCCTTGCCATAGGAAGCAAGAAGGTCCAATCAAAAAACTGGGAAAGGAAGGAAGAAAATAGGCAGTTTGGGGATCATTTTAGCCCCACCCCTCGTTCTCCAGGGAAGCAGCGTAACACAGGAGCTGTGCTTTTACCATGCTTTATGAAGCCATCAGAAATCATTAATGTCTTATTTGACTTGGTAGAATTGGACAACACAATTACACAATGAGGATATCTGGAAACTTTTTCTGAAGGTATGTCATGCCTAATATTAAGACACACTCCTTAATGGGCTTGACTTCGTGTATGGTAGCTCTATTCTTTGCATGATAATGATTGATAACTGACTGTAATTATCTCAATGCTTACGTGGCTATAAGGAGGGTGAATCGATCATAGGCTAAATTGAGTCTGGTCTAAGTTGAAATGAAACCATGCAGTTATTTCTCCCCACCATAGCTGTCAACGCTTCCCTTTTTAAAAGGGGAATCCCCTTATTCCGAATAGGATTCCTCGCAAGAAAAGGGAAAAGTTGACAGCTCTGCCCCCCACCCCCCATTTTGCTAGGAAGTGTTTAAATCCTCTTGTGATGGAACTTTTACATTAGCATGAACATTCCTGCATCCAGATTAAATATAAAGCTCCTTTATTCAGGAGTAAGAAGTATTTATTTGGAAGAACCTGGAAACATGAGCTCCACCAACTGAATATTAAACTACCTTCTATCTGCATGGGTGGTTTTCCTTTGAAAAGGACTGGACAAGTGAATGGGATAAGAAAGCTGGTTTTTATTAGCCCATAACTTTCTGTTCCAACTTCAACTCTCAAACAGTTTTGTGAAAAACTTGACAAAATGCACATGTTTTCCCCAATATGAGTCAGTCTGGTTAGAAGGGTCTGCACTAAACTGAACATGAAAGACAATCACAATACGCTGATAATGTTATTGCTTATTCATTTGTACTAGGCAGGAATTTCAAACACCATATCATCTTTCCACAAGTATTTGTGAGCATTTTGACATTCCAAATGGGAGATAACTAAGAATCTAGCAATAAGATTTGTTGTTGAAAAATGAAAGATAAATTTTTTAAATGTATCTCTATATTTGTTTTTAAAACAGTTGGTTTCATCAGTATTTTAATAATTTTGTTATGCCTACATATTTTTTAAGTATGTTGATATGGCTGGTATTTTTATGATTATATATTACATTATGTAACTATTTAGAGGCTTTCTAAATTAAGTGTTATATAAATCTTGTTAAATAAATCATGGGAATTACAAGGCGGAACAGAGTGTGACAAAAACATGAATTCCTCCTCCTTCCTCTTGCTTTTCCTCAGTAATGTCTAAGTAAAAACTTGTGAAATCATCCCCCAAAGGGGCAGCCAATAAAGTGTGAAAAAACCTTAGATCAGCAAATGAGGCCCTCCCTAATGATCCCTGCATTGGATGAGAGAGAAACTGCAGGTACCCAAGAAAGGGCCTTTTCAGTGGCGGCTCTGTGTATATTTTAGATTTTCTTCAGGAAACTGCTTGCACTCCTGAGCTTTGACAGCTCTCCCTCCACCCCCATATATTCTGGACTCCTTTTTTGTGCTGTAGTGAACACTTGAGCAGATCGGAGCTACTGTTTCATTTTTCCACAAATGCTCCAAAGTGGCACTACATCAGAGAATGGGAGCAAGAAGACTCAAAGCTGGTGCTGTTCCAGTGGGAGAGAAAATGATTGGGTTGTTTCTTCTTCTAACAACTAGCTTGGCCAGTTTTTCTTTCTTTGGGAAGGCAATGGTAACTCCAATTCAAAAGTGCAACTTCCAGAACAGGGATAGAGAACTTGTGGCATCCTAGACTCTCATCAGCCTCAGCCAGCATGGTCAATGGGGAGGGATATTAGAAGTTGTAGCCCAACAACAACTGGAGGATCACGTTCCCCAGCTCTGCTCCACTCTAGAACATGCACTTGTTTTCTCTCTCTCTTGTTCACTATGGTGAAATATGAAGCTCGACTGCTTCAGGTGTACTGGAGCCTCACCCATTCTTCTCACTGCCCAGCTGATCAGTGGGAGGGTTTGTTGTGCCCCAGGCAAGGTCAAGCAGTAGGTTAGAAGCAATCCAAGTGGTGCAGATTGCACACTTCTGGACTAGAGGTAGAAAACAAGGGCATGTTTCCTGGAGACTGTGCATACTGACTAGATAACATGCTTGGAGAATGTACAAAATGCAGTTGACATATGCACCCCCCAAGGCTTTCTTGAGATTACCCAAAGCCTATTGAGGATTATTCATAATGGTTGCATAACCTACAAAATTCAGTTGACACATGCACATTCACCAAGAGCTGTTGGAAAGCATGTATACAGATCAGGTGATATACACAATTTCTTGGACAGATTTCATGCACGTTGTTCATAAGGCCTGGTGAATGTGCACAATGACCAGCTGTTATGCACCTTAACCTCTCAATTTACATTGCCCCTAATTTATGCACTGTTTGTGGTTCTTTTGATAATTTATAAGTTTCACCTTCATGCAAAGGTGGCTCAAGTTTGTAAGAAAAGGATAATCCACAACTCAGCAGTAATGGGGTTTGGGAAAGTGACTGAAACGGAACCCAAGCTGGGCTAACTCTGCTGGCAAGCTTTAGTTGAGATGGCTTAGCAAAAAGGAAAAATGAAGCTTTAGAGATTGTGCGTGTTTCCCTTTTAGAGAAAGAAACACACACACACAAACACACACACACACACACACACACACACACACACACACCCTCTAAAGCGTCTTTTTTCTTTTGCTAAGCTATCTCAACTTTTAGAGAAATGCTGCTCTCTTGAAACTTGGAGCTCTGTCAAGAAACCAAGTCTGGCAAGAGTGGTGCATAATGTTTACATGTCTGTAGTGTTTAATTTATAAGGAGAGTTGCCAGGGCACAAAACTGTCTCTGTTACTCAGTGGTTACTCAGTGATGAAGCAATAACATACTGCTGATGCTCACAGGCACACTGTTTGCTAAGGTTTCACATATAATATCCAGAGCTGATCCCTGGTCCAAAATTACCGATATGTATTTGGCCATTAAAAAAACCCCTATCAAGTGGTCTTGGTGCTAATTTTACTAGTGCACTGGTTCTCGCTCCCACCCTCGCCCCAGGCCACCTGAAAATTGCTAACCAGAAAAGGACTACTTAATGACTTCCTGTTATAGCAATTGTAATGTGCTTTGCTAGATTTAATTATCAAATTGTAATACAATAAAATGCAATATAGGGAATTAAAAAAAGCAGTAAAATACAATTAAAATCAACATGAGTATTTAATGCAATGGACCTGCCATCTCCCATCTTCAACCACAAATCCACTGACACACCATGGATCCCCTGAATGAAGATCATGGACCACAGTTTGGGAGAAGCTGTGTTAGTGTATTAATTGTAGCATTGTTGTGAGTATGTTGTTGCTTAATGTATCACTATGAACCATATCAGGTGTTTCTGCTTATTGATGAAGTGGCGAACTTTAGTCCATGAAAACCTATGCCACAATAAAATTGGTTAGTCTTTGAGCTACCACTCACTAGAGTCCATGTTGCATTTTCTGCAGCAGACTAAGATGACTATCCCTTCGGAAACAGTAAGGGTAGGGAGGAGATTTTTATCAGGACCACAGCACAAGGGGGTGGAATGTTTTACCCTTCCCTCCTCAGCTGCAGTCTCCAGGAAAATAATCCTCCCCACCTCTGTGATGAAATCAGTGGTAGGAAAAAAGGCCCTGGTGTGATAGAGAAGAACAGATTATATGTATTGAGTTTATTTTATAAATGCATGCCCTGCCTTTTGATCAAATTATCTCCAAGGCAGAATACAACAAATTACAACCATATCAACAACAACAAACAAATGCCGTAAGAGCCCTTGTTCCTCTGGCCATTGCCACAGGCTAGGGTTATCTTCCCATTGCTTCTGTGGTCTCAGGGCCAGAGGCAGATTTAGGACAGCACAACCAGTCCCGTCACAAGGAGTACCGAGCATAGGGGGCGTTGCAGGGCACCGTAACTATGACATATTCATAAGTATTCATTGTGAATTGAGCAGAACAGAAGGCCTCACACTGGGCGCAGCTGAAATTTGGAAGACCAAAGTCTACCCCTGGCAGGGGGAGCCAGAGTTGTTCTTGCTAGGATGGGGAGAATGGAGCTTCCTGCGGCTGTTTGTTCTCTGCTTGGTGGATGGGGCCAGGTTGACCTTTTCCTTGCCATGATGCTTTTCCAGGTAGGCACAACTTTCCTATGGTCCCATGATCCCCTGGCTGAAAGCAAAGTGTCCGTCCTATACAAAAAGCTGGTATAGCAATGGTGCAATGCTGGTAAAATGTTTTACACACAATTTCTACTCCCTCTTCTCATAATCATTAGTATTTTTGAAGTCAGAGCAGTGGAATGCAGACATCTGTAGCATCCTATAATTGATCTCTAGGGACATTGCTACATTTCATTTCTTTGCAATGCCTTCTAAATTATATAACCTAGAAATGGGATGAAGAGATAAAAGCTGCTTAGCAAAGCCATTCTCAGGTTTGGGGAGGTGGGACTCGACATGTATCAATGACATTTGGTGAAGTCTTCTCTGACCAAGTGATGTTATTCGCCTGCAAAGGTAATCATCTGGATTTAATTGAAGTTTCCAACAGTTATTGTACGGGTGGGGAAGAACCTAACAGTCCAATCTCATACATGTTTACTTCGTAGTAAGCTCCATTGAGGTCAATGGGAATACTACCAAGTAAGTGTGGATAGGATTGTAGCCATAGAATCAGGTCTCTCACCCATGAAGGCTTAGCATTACTGTCCACCAGGAAGTGAGGTTCGCTGCCTCTTATAAACAAAGATATACCCACTATGCAAGTTTGCTTTAATAATACAGATATGAAGCAGAACAATCTACTGTACTATCTATTTTACAAAGTTATTTGTCTGCTCTGCATTTGGACTTAAGACATCACATTTGCACCGCTTAAGATATCACAACCAAATTTTACATGATGTTTCCGAAGACCAAGGAGAAGTTCTTCATCTATGTTTGGAAGTAAATGGATGTCCTGAACCCCTGGCCTACCTGGCAGCAAGTCCAAAGTTCAAAGTCTGAGTGTCAATCCACACAAGCAAAGGCCAGGAAATGCAGTCCAGGGTCAATCCAAGTAGCTAAGTCTGAAGTCCCCCAGTCAAGATACAGTCCAGAGTCAAACCTAAAGAAGAGTCCCCTAGAGGTGCAGGGGCATCTGAGTCAAGGTTCATCAACATAGGCCGTTGAGCAGATACAGCACCTCAGCTCTGTGCCCCTTCTGTACTCTGCATGCTGATTGCAGCACCTGGGCTTGATGAGACATCTGACCCTCACCTGTTCCTAGCCAACTCCAGCTGAGGAATCACATACCTCCTCCCAGAGCTAATGAGCCCCACCTGGCCCCTGCTTGTCTCAGCCTCCTAGAGTGCTTCTCCTGCTGCTCCCTATGCCTTGGAGTCTGTTGTGTCCTCTGGTGATGGGTCCTGCTGCTCTGGTTCCTGTGCACTGAACTCCATCCCCATGCCATCCTCCACCACCCTGTGAGTATTTCCTCCCCCATCTCCTCGCCCCAATGTGTCCCAGTCCCGGTTACACCCTTTGCCGGGATCCTCTTCCTCCTCCCTGCCATCGTAACAGTGAATGCCATTCTGAATCAAGATGGAGAACTGAATCTTTCAAATATGCACTGGTTTTCATTGCTGATTTCAAAACTGCACAGATTTCTTGGCTTCTTAGAATTCTCAAGCAAGGTTGGGTGCAAGGCTGCTAGTGCAGAACACCAGTAAAAAACACAGTCTCTCCATGTCTTTCAGAGCCAATTGCTAAAACAGGCTGAGGAAGCTGCTGTCACTAAAGGCATAGCTAGCTAGCTAGCTAAGTTACAGCTACAGATCCTATCAAAGACTCTGAAGTTGACTGCTGCTGAAACAACTCTTGTCCTTTTTTTCTTATGGCACCTCTGGCCTGCATCCTGCATGGATGTGTCTAGGGTGCTATTGAATCCTCAAACCTTTGCCATGCGCTAACCTAACACACAAATGTATATAACACAATCTCATGGCCTTCTAATTTTGTAAAGAAGAAATTGTATTCAGAGGGTAAATTTTGATTGTGGCTATTCTTGTGTTGTGTCTGAAAGCTCACCCAAAATGCATTTCTTTATCTTCATGGTATCAAAGGGCACCTTTTTCTTCTTTAAGAAACTAAACATGGCTATTCTTTAAGAAACTAAACATTTCTCAGGTGACAAATCAGCTCAACCTGACCACATGCCAGAAACATTGTTGAGTAGACAGGATTCAAGTGTTATTGGAGAACTGTAGTTTATATTTCGGTCCTGTTTGACATTTATGAGCATTCAGTCTGTTATATTTTAATGTGTTGTTGTGACCTGTCCCAATCCTGCAGACTAGAGTGCTATAAATTGGCAGATTAACAAATAAAGATCTCTATAACTTGTGATCTGTGCAGCTACCAGCAGTCTTGATGTTTGGGAGGGAGGGAGGCCCAGGAGAGTTAAGGCGAGCTGTGGAAAAAGAGCCTGTCTGGAAATTAAGGTGGAAAGAGAGGTCCTTAATATTAGAGAGACAATTACATATTTGGGATAACTACTACTTATCTTTCTCAGCCAGAGACTGTCCACAGGAAAGCTTTAAAAGCTTCAAAAACCAAGGAATCTCTACTTTTAAGGGGGGGGATCTTTATATTCTTTACTGTCTTCTTCTGTCTTATAATTCTTTTTATTTTTAATAAAGAATATAAAAATAAAACAAAAAAACCCAAGGCACCTTCTAGTCAACAGGCCTGTTAAAACCATCTTATAGTACATCAAACCAACTGAAGCGATGAATCACAATGTGGGTCGAATTCATCAATATTATGAGGCAATAAAAAGGACATAAAATGCTCTTTTTCTTAATGATCAAAAGAAGTTCTATTAATAGATGCTGAGCAAGATGAAACAAGGGCCAATTCTCTGATAATTTCTGAGAAGAAGTGTGGCTTGAATTGGAAGGGGGTGGGGAAGGAACCCAATATGATATGAAACGTTCAAGAGAAGTAACAGCCATCTGAAAACAGCAGGCATTATCTTCTTTTACTTAACAGGATAATACTCAAGAAACTGGGAGAGCAAATGAGCTGGAATACTATGAAAATGGCAGGTGGTTCTAGAGAATTGTCCACTTTGATTTGATTTGAACCCTGGTTTTCAGAGTTTCCAGAAGATTTCTCTGCGCAGTGAGACAATTAAATCTCCACATTCTGCTGTTGTTAAGAGTCTCTAAACTTAAATCAAGAAATGCCATAACTGGCCCATGTTGTGCAGTTCAGTATGGAAGAGAACTGCCAAAGGCCTCCAGGTGGCAAGTAATCCATGTCCCTTTGGAACTCACTCACGTTACATATCAAGCTGGTGCCATCTTTGTTGTCATTTTGGCATCTAATGAAGATTGTCCTCTTTCACCAAGCCTTCTGAGTGGAGTTTTTTGTTTTTTGTTTAATAGATACCTCAGAATTTCTATTGCTGGGGGGTTATGCCTGCAGTTGTTTTAACCGTTTTATAGTATTTTGAATCACTTCAAGGTGCTTCTTAGGAAGAAATTCATAAATGAAAATAATAACAACCCCCCCCCAACCTGTAGGAGATAATTATTATTTGGGCATTCTTTACACTGCATCCAGCTGTCCTCAATAAGTCCTCCAAACCATACAAGCCCAGACATTTGTGCAGTGCAGCAAACTGTGTTAGATGTTATAGCCACAAGATGGATTATTTGCCAGGTTGAAAAACCAAATAATTTAGATAAATTCCAGTGATAATTTTTGCTCAGAAAGGAATATTACATAGCTTTGTGGCTTACTTTTTGATATTTTTGGAGTTGGAACCAGGGAAACTGAAGACGTAGACTGCAACTAGAGATGACTGGACTCCATATCTTTACTGGAATTTACCAAACAAAACTTTGATTTCATGCTTTAAGTAGTTATAGATGCCATAGGTGAGTGGTAGGGCACCTGCTTTACATTCTAAATTTCCAGGGTTCAACCCCCAACATTTTCAGGTAGGGCCAGGAAAGACCCCTTTCTAAAGAGAGCCACAGCCACTCAATGTACACAATACTGAGCTAGACCCAAGTTCCGGCTCAGGGGCTCTGTTCACATGCAAGTCAAACCATGGCTAAGCATGAACAAGCAAGCATGGAAGTGCTCAGAGCAAAAATCACAGCTGCTTGGCTCCTCCCCTGGCCTTGCTGCTATGCTGCCTGGAGCTAAGCAATGGTTTGGCTTAGTGCTACACCTGAGCCCAAGCTTGTGGTTTATTTTGTTCTTGGTTACACTCACTATTTATAGTTAGCCATGGGCTTGGCTTAGTGCTATGTGCAAACTGAGGCAGTATAAGTCACCTTTTAAAGAAGATAAGGTAACTTCATGGATGATAAGGCTAACTCTGGCCATTAGCCATGATAGGCATGTTCTGCCACCACTGTTGGAGGCAGTGTGCCTCTGAAAACTGGTTAATAAGGAACAAAACTGTGGAGAATAGACTTCCCCATGGCATCTGATTGTCCTCTTCTCCTCCTTCTGCTTTCCTATAGGGCCAACACATTAAAAAGACTTGCTGCACCATTCAGACACCAATTTCTGCCTTCATTTTTCTCACTCTCATTCCACACATTGTGCTGCCTGAAGTAGGTACATTTACCCTCTGCATGCAGACTCAGCTCTGTACATAAGGACCTATAAACATGTTTTTTTCCACCAGACAAAAACCAGTGTGCGTGATGAACAGTCATATTTAAGAACACTAAATCTTGACCCAAGAGAGGCTGGAAATGTTGCCATAAAATGAGGTCAAATTAATATTGAAGGCTGAGTAATAGTAAATATATTCTGAGGATAATTTTGTATATTATACATATGTAACATTTGACTTTTATCTTCTCTGATGTCTCAAGTATATATATAACCAGATGTACATATATATATATATATATATATATATATATATATATATATACCCTCTCTATCAGTGAAACAGATGGTTTTGGGGAGTAGAAGGAGACCAGAAGGTGATATTGCAGATTAGACAAAGGCATCTTTCCAATAATAATTCCCATATTGCCTATTTTTTGAAAGTATGAAACATTCTATAAATATTGAAATTCAGTTTTCATAAATAGGCTCTGCATGTTAGAGCATTATTATTTGAAATCAGATATAATTATCAAAATTTAGTGCAGCTTTTATGAGAGCGGTGCATCTGCTGGGTCTATCTAGGCCTAGCATCTTGCCTTCAGTATGGATAATTTCTTGTTTGCTTCTAGGAAATATATAAAACACAAAACAAAAGCCAAGGCATGTGGCACCTGGCCAATTACACTATGTCGACTTTCTAAAAGCAAAACTAACAAAATGAACACCCTCAAAAATATTTAAGGGGCAATCATTGCTTAGCAAATATATCTTTATCCGTGAGAGGGTTTGTGTTAGATTGAGATGTCTCCGAGGACATAGTAAAGTCTAATGACCAAAGTCTTGTCTGAGTGCTACTTTTAGATGTTTCCTTACTACACATCCTGTATTCTAAGAATGCAACCATGTAGCAAGCTCGGTCCTTTCCCTATGGTTGCATACACAGCTCTTACATTTTTGAAGCTCTCTAGCATCGTTCTGTACTTGACCACTCCCATAAAGCAGCAGTTATTGTTTTTAATACTAATGATGTCTGCACTATAGTTTGGAGGCGAAAGAAAGCTCTTTTAGTCCTTAAGCAATTACCAGATCCCACCTTTGACAGCTGTTAACGGCTATGGTTTTGGTTCAAGCATGTTTTATACCCCAGAATAATCTATATTTAGCAGAATTTGGGGCACTTTTCAACTAGAAGCACCTGAGGTGCAGAAACACGTTCACAAGGCATTTTTGCTTTCTGGGGAACCTCCAGGCTCTCCTACAACATTCTCCACCTGCAGGATGAAGTTCTTGGCAGTTGCACCAGCTACAGCACATCACATAATTTGCTGCTACATAAAACAGCTATCACCTATTCTTCATGGGTGGTCTCTTTCCAGATCGGTCCTATAATGACTCTGGTTGCCATCCATTTTATCTTTCATCTCCTACCACACCCTGCTTGGCAACAGTTTCCTCGCTGTTCACAATGCTGAATTATTGCAGAGTTTCCTTAATGATGGGCGTGGAGGCAGTAATGTCCTTTTGTGTCAAACTATTCCTGAACATTCATGATGAGAAATGGTTCTACTGCATAAAATATTCTTACTGTGCCAGTTTTTAGAACTTCATTGCTTCTAATTGCTTCATTCTCTCCATGTTAGTGCCAGTGAACAATTCTTCTCTGTGGCAGTACTTTATGTGGAAGCAGTAATGTCTAAAGATTTCTTGTGGCTGCCCTAATTCATGCCATGCAAGCCCTGTATTTGCTGGGCGTGTCACTGGCTCTGGTATAGCATGGCCCAGCAATAAGGTTTTGCATGAAGAGAATAACCCAAGAGTCTGTAGCTGCTCAGTTGGAGCGGTCACCATTGTTTTGGGCTTCCTCCATGTGAATAGGAGTCCACTTTTTGAATAATAAGGATTATATGCATTGGGGAGGAGGGCAGCAGGATTTTAGAGATGCTTAGGTGGGACATGGCCAAGAAAAGGTTGGGAATCACTGGTTTAGATAGAAAGGGGCAGGCTAGCAACGAGAATTCTTTGGCGATTAAGGAGGACAGGTGGGGAGGATGTTTCTAAGCCTCAGAGGCTTTCAGAATCTAAATTGAGTGGGGGAAAGCTCATCCATCTCTAGTTTGAATAGTGTTTGGACAATCATAGGCTACTTCAGGTATTACAGTTTCCTTACATGTGAATGCACAAGTTGCAGGAACCCTGTGCAAGTGTAAGCACTCACCTTGATAAATGTGTGGTTGTGCCTGGCTGGAGATCTATGAGCTTATATCATTCAGCCCGGACAGTGCCGGACAGTGAGGTCCAGCGCCGACGGCCTTCTGGCGGTTCCCTCGCTGCGAGAAGTGTGGTTACAGGGAACCAGGCAGAGGGCCTTCTTGGTAGTGGCACCCGCCCTGTGGAACGCCCTTCTAGGAGATGTCAAGGCAATAAGCAACTATTTTAATTTTAAAAGACATCTGAAGGCGGCCCTGTTTAGGGAAGCTTTTAATGTTTGATGCTGTATTGTGTTTTTAATATTCGGTTGGAAGCCGCTCAATAATAATTCTTATTCTTATTCTTATTGTATTATTATATTTGCATCTTACCAGGGACCCTAAACTCCCAACACGTTGGATTTGCACATTTCCCTACATATGGATGTGTTTGTATAATCTGAGAAGTTGCCCTCAGTTCTGCGATGGTGCATTTTGTTCTAGTTAGCAGCGATGCAATTAACACATTTGGTGACGATGCTTCTCTACTAGCATGAAGTTCATTAATCTCTAAAGAATGCAAATCCCTTTATTTGGACCTGATCTGGATTAATTTATCAAACCAAGCAGACAGAGCAAGTTGTTATCCTTTGTGGAAGCTAGCGATTAGATCTATATGTATGGGGGGGGGGTGAGGGCTGTCTAATCAGTCTCTTTATACCACAATAATAAATATTATAACCTTCTTTGCTGTATGTTTTTCGAGCTGTGCAATCTGTCAACCAGTTTATCTTCACTAATTAGGCTGAGGGCTTTGGGGGATTTATGTACTGTAACTCCTTAGTCTCTTTTTCCTATTAGCACCACATTTACATTCATGAATCGCTGCTGCTAATATATTTTGTGTATTTTTGCTTATAGGCTATAGTTGTGAATCAAACTATTAGAATATGTATCCACTTACAGTAAATTCTGATGTCATCTTTTTGAATTGTACGCTGGGGCACCTCACTTCTCTATGTTTCTAATACTGATAGTGATTGAACTAAAGTAGATCATTCTTATATTTACTCATCATGTATCATTCTTATTGTTCACATTACTGAAAATCCAGTATACATGATAGAGGGGCAGGCATATCCATGGTCCTTCCCCTATATCTACAAGGCAACCCATGAGGAGTAGGCCTATTCTTGGAGGATCTCATTATTATTATTATTATTGCATCCTTTCATCTAAAAAAGTGTGTTAGTGGGAGGGTTGATGGATATTTAAAAATGGTTCCCCTGGTGATTAATTTCATTAGTTGTATCCAGTCTTGTCTGTCCTGTAAAGCCATGACTATAAAGGCCTGGGTCACCTGACATTAGTGGATTCAATATGAGCTAAAACAACTATTGCGGATATTAATATTGTTCAGCATGAAGCAATTGGATGCATAAAAACTGAATCCTTTTGGAATAAAAATTGTCCAGGCCCATAATTATTCTTCAAACCCGAACTTCTTCAAAAACAGGCACAAAAACATCAATGACACATCTAGAAAGTTGTATAAATCATATGCATATGGAAGCATAGATTTTTTTTCTTAAATGTATAACATAATTATGATCAGAGCTGAAATAAATGCTCTGTCTCTCCCATAGTTTGCATTAGCCTGTATCCAGCCTAAAGCGATGCAGTTCCTGGAGAGGCATCTTATCACCTCTTTCTCTGACTGTGCCTTTGAACAAAAGGCAAAGGCAACTACTTTCAAAACGGTGAATTTGTGAATAAAAACCTTAGTCACATGTTCTAAGGTTAAACACTCAAGTGAATGCTAGCAGAGAACACCAGTGGAATTTTCCACAGTCAAACCCTTAGCAACATACATACAGGAATTCTCCATTTCTGTGTGAAATTAAACAATTATACTTAACAACAACTTCATTTGGGGAAATAGGTATCATTGATATGCATTCTGTCCAAAATTTCATAGGCATATACTAGTGTTACATGTATTGTCTTACCAAGATATGCTGTGCAAGGCGCTACCATCTTTGAATAGTGCTGAAGGTTCTACAGCTCTGTCCTATATTCATTACCATGTCCTTCAGTGATTAAACATCTAAGCAGGCAATGGTGGCCCTAGAGTTTGGGAGCCCTTGGACAAGAACTCATTTGGGACCCCTTAAAGGTATTAAAGCAAGTCAGGCATAAAATTTCACTTAATTCTATACAGGAAGCTGCAATGAAAATATAGATAAATGCCCCACAGCACATTCTTTGAGGTCATTTTTTATTGCACCTGGAGTAGAGAATATTACTGAATACATTCCATCAATACTACACTGTAAATATATGAGTACAAGTCATAAACAAAAAGAAATAACTCTGGAAATGGGACTGAGACCTCAACAATAAATTTTGTAACTTCAAAACTGCACCTGACATTTATTGTGTCAGTTGCCCTTGAGTTCAGTACTTTTCTCCCTAAAGTTTCCAGCACAGGAGGAGCAGCTGGTTCAGGACCCTGTCAAGTGGTGGGTAGTAGAGGGGCTTTGGCATGGGGCAGAAAGCTGCCAATGCCCTCCCCCCACCATCTACATCAGCACAAGAGCAGTGGGGGAAAGTTAGATGTCAGGTGGTTGAAACATATGCAGCTTGAGTTGGGTAATTTTTGAATTTGAAGCCTTTTTCTGTCTCTTGGGGTGCGTTCCTGATTCTTCCTTTGCAGCCACAGTTTGAATTCCTCTTATGAACTTTCTCGTCTTGTGCACACCTGAAGTCATATGATGGTCAAGCATAGGAAAGGTGGATTTGGTTCACCAAGGCAGCCTGTTGGCCAACCACAAAGGCTTGGCTGGCCTGCTTTGGCCCATGGGCCCAAAGTTGCCCACTACCGATGTAGACTTGATACCTCTAGGGCTAGAGAAGAATGGTCCACATTTTTAAGTGACCTGATCTAATTCAAACTTTCCAGGCAAATGTACAGATCAGAACATAATTAGCCTTCAGTTTTCACACTTCCCCAATTTTGTGATACAGTTTTTGAATCAAGAAAGTACCAAAAAGCGTTTTAAAATTTTGTATTTAGGATAAAATAAGTTTTTAAAGCATTCACATTGAGATAAAATGGTATATTTAAGTACATATTTTGTGATAAAATGGATATTTAAGTACATATTAAATACAAATTTAAATATGAATTCCCAAATATATATATTAAAAATTCAAATGGAAAAAAGAAATGGACTTATGAATAAATACATGTGAAATTGATGTGGACCAGAATAAACTGACCCTTCCATCCCTAGAAACCATTCATAAGTTTTTGATGTTGTAGAATTCTTTGAACAATCATTTGAGTTTTCACAAGCTTCCATTCCTTGTATATTGTCTCTTTCCTAATTTGAAGCTACCTTTCTTTGTGAGACGAAAAAACAAAACAAAACCTGTTCTCTCTTAGATGTTGGACATACGGAAATGCATGTGGTTAGTATATAAACACCTCTAGGTTATAAGAAACATACAATTAAACCCTTGAATGATAATGAACAGATGCTTCCCTTGCACAAATTATTTTCTGTACCAAACATAGGCTGGCTTGAAGATTTTATCAATTGTAAGAGTTTATCATTAAATTGAGAGAAAAATGCAACCTACCTTGACAGTATCCCATCTGGTTATCTTCTCTTCTTGGTGTTTACCTTTTGTGAGCTGCTTGCTTATTCTATTTAACTGATTCCCTCCCCGCCGGCAAAGGGAAAACATAAAGCAACATGGGCATGTGGCTTCTTTTCAGTCTTATAATAAACAACCAAGGAATGATGTGCTCCTGATACAGAATATTCTCCAACCAATCAGAAGTCTCTTTCATCGTATGCTGTTGTAAGGCCAGAACTACTCCGGGATTAATGGCACATAGGGCTAATCTTAGACCAATTTCATGCCTTGTGTATTTGACAGAACACATGGCTAGCTACCATTTACTCAGATGGTAATGTAGTGGCATGAAGCCAGAGCAACCTATTTTTCTTCTACTGCTGCATGGCCATTTTACTAATACAGTTGCTGAGGTTTCCAAGCACACAGAGAGCTATAGGTTACCAGATTTCAAAACAGAAAGGGCTTCTCATCATTTAGTGCTCTGAAACTGAGCCATATTTCCAAGGAAGCATTTCCCCTTCCATTGCAACACAGTAGCCCTATCCATGAACTGGATATGGAACAACTGATTGGTTCAAAATTGGGAAAGGAGTAAGGCAATGCTATATATTGTCCCCCTGCTTATTTAACTTATATGCAGAATTCATCATGTGAAAGGCTGGGCTGGATGAATCCCAAGCCGGAATTAAGATCGCCGGAAGAAATATCAACAACCTCAGATATGCAGATGACACAACCTTGATGGCAGAAAGTGAGGAGGAATTAAAGAACCTTTTAATGAGGGTGAAAGAGGAGAGCGCAAAATATGGTCTGAAGCTCAACATCAAAAAAACGAAGAACATGGCCACTGGTCCCATCACCTCTGGCAAATAGAAGGGGAAGAAATAGAGGCAGTGAGAGATTTTACGTTCTTGGGCTCCATGATCACTGCAGATGGTGACAGCAGTCACGAAATTAAAAGATGCCTGCTCCTTGGGAGAAAGGCAATGGCAAACCTAGACAGCATCTTAAAAAGCAGGGACATCACCTTACCAACAAAGGTCTGTATAGTTAAAGCCATGGTCTTCCCAGTAGTGATGTATGGAAGTGAGAGCTGGACCATAAAGAAGGCTGATCGCCGAAGAATTGATGCTTTTGAGTTATGGTGCTGGAGGAGACTCTTGAGAGTCCCATGGACTGCAAGAAGATCAAACGTATCCATTCTTAAGGAAATCAGCCCTGAGTGCTCACTGGAAGGAAAAAACGTGAAACTGAGGCTTCAATACTTTGGACATCTCATGAGAAGAGAAGACTCCCTGGAAAAGACCCTGATGTTGGGAAAGATGGAGGGCACAAGGAGAAGGGGACGACAGAGGACGAGATGGTTGGACAGTGTTTTCGAAGCTACAAACATGAGTCTGACCAAACTGCGGGAGGTGGTGGAAGACAGGAGTGCCTGGCGTGCTCTGGTCCATGGGGTCACAAAGAGTCGGACACGACTAAACGACAACCACAACAACAGCCCTATCCATCCTTTTGGGGCAAATGCATGTGGCCATAAAGTTGAGAGAGGCTTCATGAAAAGAAGCATTGTACCCAGTGTCCCAGCATGCACTGGCTCCACTTCAAGTCTTCCTGTTCACAGCATGGGAGGCTGAATATGCCTATATATGTTTGACTGCTAATGCATAGCATCTTCTCTGTGGCCAGGTACCCTGACAACAAAGGGTTTCTGATTGCTGGAAGGATTCTAAGTGTGATCACCTCAATACATTTAGAAACGCCTTTGGACTTCCATACTGAATGCAGGTAGGCGTACGTGGAGGCAGTATGTGCTAGGACATTAGTGAATAGGCTTTTCAGTGGCCTTTAGCCATGCTAACTCAATGGACTCTCCATATTCAGAAGTTGTGTACCTCTGAATACCAGTTACTGTGGTCAATCATTGCCTTCACTGTTGACTTCCCAAAAGTCTGGTATAGTGGGAACCATGATACTAATGCAGGTGCCCTCTTGTTTTGATCCAGAAGACTTCTCCTTATGCTCCTGCTGTGACTACACTGACCATGTGAAAGCACCATTAGTGTGTGTGGACATTGTACGTACTTGCAGCTCTTATCCCAAATTAAAGTGACTTTACTCCAAGAGTCTAAAGTGGTTTCCACTCTTGTTTGCTGTCGAAATGGGCTAGATTTCAGATGTTCTTACTTACCAGTACAGAGTTGCTTTCAGCCACAGCTTAAAAATGTAGGGTTGTATATATGTAAATTCAGGTGACCATTTTACAGAATAACAGAACGGATGGAGCAAATTTGTTTTCTGTTGCTCTGCACCCAAACCAATGGATTCTAATAAAAATAAAAATTCTTTAGACTAAAGATTAGGAAGAACCCTCGGATGGTATAAGCTGTTTGACAGTCGAATAGGTTGCCTCGGAAAGTAATGGATTCTTCTTTATTAGCTGTTTTTAGGAACAGCAGCTGGATGACTGCCTATCAGGATGCTGTAGTTGCTGTAGGTTTCTCACATAGGCAAAGGGATGGACTAATTCCAGCTCTATGAATCCAAGTGTAAAAAACAGTGAGCTGAAAAAAGATAGTTTCTTGTGTTCCATGGGCCTTAAATACTTAATGATCCCACCAATCAGGACTTAGGTTTATTTATATGCTTCTGGACTGGACCTAAAGTTTGTAATGTCTTTGATACACACCACTGTATGGCTGCTTTATACATTCTTTGGAACACACAAATATACCGTATATGTCAAACAACCATATAAACTGTTATTCCCACCAGGGCTGCAATGTGATACCCAGGGTGGATATCTCAATATCTCTTATTTGGTCTGTGGAGATATGCATGCCATTGCTCAGTGCAACCAAGTACAGAGTAGTTTTATATACGAAACTGCTGGGCTAAAGCAATATTGGGGCAGGCAGGTACGCAATCATAACATCTTTTTAGATTTTATATGCAGGGACAGCTTAAGTTATTTTGCCACCTGAGGCAAAGCAGAAGATGGTGCTTCTTTCCCATTCAATGTATGGAAGCTGACCAGATTGGTGCTGCCACAGCACCTGCGGGCAACAGGCAAGCTTAGAGGTCACAAGCCCAGACCACATGGCACACACAGCTCCGTACTCCAAGATCTTGTCACCCCTCAGCAGCTGCTGCCTGAGGCACCTGCATCACTCTACCTAATGGAAGGATTTGTATGAGAAGCCTATGGGTTATGTTTCACAAGAAGGGTACAGGGTGAGAGTGGAAAACTTCCATTTCCCAAACATAACCCTGAGCTCTACTGCGTTAGAACAGATTTGATTTTAGCTTCATGCCTATAGGCTTAAATACTCATGAACTAAATAAGAACATAGTTCAGGCAGAATAGAAGAAAGTGTCATGGCAATAAGCCAGCACACCTGCTACCTCTGATTCAAAATCTACTTACCCTGGGAATAAGGCACAATGAATTCGATAGAACTTACTTCTGAGTAGATATGGCTGGGGTCAAAGCTGAATTCTATGTTTCACTTGATTGTCTTCCAAGGCACAGCCTTGATCTGTTTGCTTATTGAGATCAAGTTCCTGGTTTTTCCTAAGAAAGCAAACTTCTGAAATCAAACATCCATTGGTATTGAGAGGATTCTAACTTTGAAGTGACTTATCATATATAATTGTGGGGTGTGGTTTCTGTCTTATAAGCCAGATCAGTGATAGAGTTGACCCTTGCTTGCTTAACCCAACATAGTTACTTTTAATGGAATAAATATAACACCCTCTCCAGTTTTAATGTAACACACATTAAGCACATTGAAATCAAGATAACTCTAGACTAGTAATTCACCATATGAAACACAGTTTAAATCAGAAATTACTTAGGAGCTGCATAATTTATGTTGATCAGTTTTCAAATATATCCTTTTTCATAATACAAAATGAAGCATAACTAATATGAAGACAATCCACATGACTGAACATAAGTGATATTGATTGTAATAATAATGTACAGCAAGAGGAAACTGCCCTGGTGCATATCTATTCTATTTTCCCACCAGATGCTTTAGTTTATTCCAACCAAGTTTTGTCTAGCATCGGTTCCATCAAACAAAAAAGTTTCCATACACCTGCATAACTGAAGAGTTGATATCAAGGTTGTAATGCCATTAGGCAGGGTGAAGTGAGTCACCTCCTGGCATTAGATAGGGTTGAAAATAAAGGGCAGCAAATATCAGTTGTGCAACATCAGGCATGCACATGCTAGTGCCATTTTGATCTTCCAACTCCCACACTGCAATCCAGTGCATATCTACTCAGAAGTAAGCTGCACTGATTTCAGTGGGACCATCCCTGGCTATTGGGCATGCTTGCTAACTGATGCTTGCTGGAGTTGTAGTTCAGCAGCATATGGAGGGCTAAACGTTCCCCACATCTGGGCAAGAGGTTTTCTAGCCCTGTACTAGCTTAGTAAGTAAAGCTATGTTATGTGGGATGAAGCATTTTGTCTTGGTACAGTAATAAACCCATCCTGTTTTGTTGTTTTTTGTAAAATGCCAATTTCCTTGAAAGTTTTTGGACTCCTAGAATATCTGTTGCAGAGCAGGATTTAGAGTCAGCTTTCAGAGCCTCTTAAGTCATTAAATTCTAGGATACAAAGGCAGACACAGAGCAAGCCACTAGGAGGCATCTGATTTCAAAAATAGCAGCCCCTTCTAGGAAACTGATAGCCAGCTATGATATCCAAATAACATCCATATTTGAAATATTTTAAAAGTCCTGGCATATCCATCCATACAGCATCAATGATCTATTCCGTATTTTGAGTACAGATAGTGGGAAATGTTGCTACTCTGTTCACACATTGCTTGTTTCCTTTTGACATTTAGAGTTCTGTAGTTGCAGCTATTAAAATCCCAGCTATGCAATTCTAAGAAGAAGGATGTTCTTCTCATTATAGGGGATTGGAATGCTAAAGTAGGGAGTCAAGAGATAAAAGGAACAACTGGCAAGTTTGGCCTTGGAGTTCAAAACGAAGCAGGGCAAAGGCTAATAGAGTTCTGCCAAGAGAACAAGCTGGTCATCACAAACACTCTTTTCCAACAACACAAGAGACCAGTGGCGTAGCGTGGGTTGTCAGCACCCGGGGCAAGGCAAGTAATTTGCGCCCCCTAACCCATGGATTTTAGCAGGGGCAGAGAGCTGTGAGTGCGCCCCCCGATATTGCGCCCGGTGCGGCCGGCCCCCCCTGCACCCCCCACACTACGCCACTGCAAGAGACGACTCTTGGACATCACCAGATGGGCAGCATCGAAATCAGATTGATTATATTCTCTGCAGCCAAAGATGGAGAAGCTCTATACAGTCAGCAACAACAAGACCTGGAGCTGACTGTGGCTCAGATCATCAGCTTCTTATAGCAAAATTCAAGCTTAAACTGAAGAAAGTAGGAAAAACCACTGGGCCGGTAAGATACAATCTAAGTCAAATCCCTTATGAATACACAGTGGAAGTGAGGAACAGGTTTAAGGATTTAGATTTGGTGGACAGAGTGCCTGAAGAACTATGGACAGAGGCTCGTAACATTATACAAGAGGCAACAACTAAAACCATCCCAATGAAAATGAAATGCAAGAAAGCAAAGTGGCTGTCCAACGAGGCCTTACAAATAGCGGGGGAGAGAAGGCAAGCAAAATGCGAGGCAGATAGTGAAAGATACAGTACAGGAAACTGAATGCAGATTTCCAAAGAATAGCAAGGAGAGACAAGAAGGCCTTCTTAAACGAGCAATGCAAAGAAATAGAGGAAAACAATAGAATGGGAAAAACCAGAGATCTGTTCAAGAAAATTGGAGATATGAAAGGAACATTTCGTACAAAGATTTCCATAATAAAAGACAAAAGTGGAAAGGACCTAACAGAAGCAGAAGACATCAAGAAGAGGTGGCAAGAATACACAGAGGAATTATACCAGAAAGAAATGGATGTCTCATACACCCCAGGTAGTGTGGTTGCTGACCTTGAGCCAGACATCCTGGAGAGTGAAGTCAAATGGGCCTTAGAAAGCATTGCTAATAACAAGGCCAGTGGAAGTGATGATATTCCAGCTGAACTATTTAAAATTTTAAAAGATGATGCGGTTAAGGTGCTACACTCAATATGCCAGCAAATTTGCAAAACTCAGCAGTGGCCAGAGGACTGGAGAAGATCAGTCTACATCCCAATCCCAAAGAAGGGACGTGCCAAAGAATGTTCCAGCTACCGCACAATTGCACTCATTTCACACGCCAGCAAGGTTATGCTAAAATTCTACAAGGCAGGCTTAAGCAGTATGTGGACCGAGAACTCCCAGAAGTGCAAGCTGGATTTAGAAGAGGCACAGGAACAAGGGACCAAATTACAAATTGCAGTGAGAGATTTTACTTTCTTGGGCTCCAAGATCACTGCAGATGGTGACAGCAGTCACGAAATTAAAAAACGCCTGCTCCTTGGGAGAAAGGCAATGGCAAAAAAAAAAAGCATCTTAAAAAGCAGAGACATCACCTTACCAACAAAGGTCCGAATAGTTAAAGCCATGGTCTTCCTAGTAGTGATGTATGGAAGTGAGAGCTGGACCATCAAGAAGGCTGATCGCCGAAGAATTGATGCTTTTGAGTTATGGTGCTGGAGGAGACTCTTGAGAGTCCCATGGACTGCAAGAAGATCAAACGTATCCATTCTTAAGGAAATCAGCCCTTAGTGCTCACTGGAAGGACAGATCGTGAAGCTGAGGCTCCAATACTTTGGCCACCTCATGAGAAGAGAAGACTCCCTGGAAAAGACCCTGATGTTGGGAAAGATGGAGGGCACAAGGAGAAGGGGACGACAGAGGACGAGATGGTTGGACAGTGTTCTTGAAGCTACAAACATGAGCCTGACCAAACTGCGGGAGGCAGTGGAAGACAGGAGTGCCTGGCATGCTCTCGTCCATGGGGTCACGAAGAGTCGGACATGACTAAACGACTAAACAACAACATGCAATTCTAAATCACTGCCCTGGATTTTGTTAGTTCTTTCTACTTCGTTTTCTACTGATGAACTTTGAAATTCGCTAATAGCAACCTCATCATGAACATTTTTCCCTTTGGAGAATTTAATACAAACAAGCATGCTGATGCAGGGGACTGGGCTGGTGGTCATGGGGATGGAGGGCTCTGCATTTTCTTCTCAGAGGCTCCTGTTCTAAGCCCATTGAGAAATCCCGTTTTCCCCTATAACCTACTCAAAGCCCTGGGAACAGTTCAATTTAGAAAATGAATAAATGCAATTTGCCTATTTCCCAAAGAAAACAGGCATCATCATGCAAGCACAAGTTGCCATTGGGGCTCGCCTGGAAAATGTGCGTATGTGCAGTGGCGTAGCGTGGGGGGTGCAGGGGGGGGGGCCCAGCCGCACCGGGTGCAACATCTGGGGGTTAGGGTTAGGGGGCGCAAATCCACGGGTTAGGGGGCGCAAATTACTTGCCTTGCCCCGGGTGCTGACAACCCACGCTACGCCACTGCATATGTGGCACATTCTGGCAGGGTCTGAGTAGCTGCTCACTTGGTGATGCTCCTGCCATAGCTTTGACTACACACATCAGCAGTTACTACCATTCTGTCTGTGAGGAGACAGGTCCCTATGGCAGTTGCCTTTCAGACCTGGACATCTGAAATCCACTTTAATCCAAAGGTACCTCTGATGGTGGAGAGAGAGGTGAGACTCCCAATAATGCTTACCAGAATTGGGAAGCAGTTGCACACGTGTTCAATTGTCCATTGTAATCTATCTGATTTTAAAGCATTTAATTGCACCTGTAATCACATCCGTAATGACAAATTCAGTGTGTGTGTGTGTGTGTGTGTGTGTGTGTGAAGGCTGTTGAGTTATAACAGCTACAGTAGTGTAATATCAGCAGGAATAGAAAAGTCGGTCCCATGTGGTAAATCCTCTGGCCTTGGTGTTTTTGAGCTCCTGCAGAACACAGTTCAACACCCATAAAAGCCATACTTTTGCTTTTCATGGCAGCTATCCAATAGGCTACCTTGTCAAGAAAGGACTCAGAGATGTTGGAAGTTCCCTTAGGAGTAATTAGGTTTCCCCAAGCAGTCTTTTCCCCAGCTTTCATTCACTGATCAGATCCTTCCCAGCAATGACACTTTTTTTTAATATAACAACAACAACAGCAAAAGAAGAACTTGCCTCATTATGCTTGACAGAGCAGATACTAACTTATTCTGAAGCAGAAATGATCATAACAAAACTGATGGGAAATTGCAAACATGTAAAAGAGTGTGTGTGTGTGTGTGTGTGTGTGTGTGTGTAAGACACATAAATCAAAATGTACAAAGACATTTTAATGCCCTTTTAAAAAGCATAAATTTCCTTTTAGAGTCCCCGTCTGTTACAGAAGCCTATTATCTGATGACAGGTATGATGATTAACATAATAGACACTAGTAAAATTTTCTCCAACTTCTTTGAAAATGTTAACTTACAGCTTCAAGCAAAATGTGGTTTTTAAAAACTGGATTTTGTTTCTGGTATGGGACCATTTGCCCAAATGAAGTTAACAGATTTGTATCTAAACCATCTGTTGGTGCAAACGCATTAGAATGTGAAGTCACGTATAGGAAGCCTCAGAGACATCTTCTGACTGCTATACATAAAAGAAAAAGAAAAAGGATGCTCTGTCTTTCCCCTCGTCTGTCTAAGGTCCAGCTCACCAGAGAGCCAATTCAGACCAATTACCTTGTCTTTGTCAACAAAAATACTCTAGTTTCCAGAGTTCTCTGGGCATAGAGGTTAAGGTCCCAGAAAGACAAAATAATAAACAAATTCATTTCAAGAATCAGAGTTGTGTGCTTGGCTGGGAGGATATGTTTGAGAAAGGTTATTTCCTTTTAGATAAACCTCCACAGGGAATTACACTCGCAGCAACATCCACTTTTGCTTTCTTTTTAAATGCAAAATCCAAATGGAACACACTAAAGTTAAAAAATAAAAATAAGCTAATGCAAATAAGGTAATGACCTGCAACTACAATTCTTTGAGTTGCAGGATGTCCACTTTGGATAAAAATCTTGAATACAATTTCAGAGTTGGTACAACTTTGGACCAAAGTAGATGTGATGTTTTGTCATGTAGTTTTGTCTTGCATAGTTGCTTTTTCATTAACCAATAGCTGGCCTGGTGTGTGGGGTGGGGTGGGCGGGCATCGCCAACAAACTGGATTGCTCCATGGTCCTGATTGGAATCAGATCCCCCCCTCCATGTACAGACACACTTGCAACTTGTAGTGGAAAGAAATCTCCCATTGCAAACAATATGGATGGGAAGTGAGGGGTTGGTTCCATTTGGGACTATAGCAAGGGCAAAAGTTCAAAGCTTTCTGCCTTCAAATCATAGTCCAGATCCAGCGATTGGCCCTGCACCACTGTTTTTCTTTAACCAAACTATGTGACCAATCACATAGCATGTCCAGAAGCATGTTGGGTGAATGTGGAAGGGAAAGTGAGCTGTGTGGCCTTGTTTTGTCTCTGACATCTTGTACAGCGACTAGTGCCATCCACTGGTGTTCATGCATACGTACAGCAAATACTTATCATAGTATCATTAGTGGTCAGTTTGGTGCATCGGCAGCTGCCCTTCCAACACTGGTGTCCCTGCAGCTTACTTGAATGGGGACTAGGGTGGGGTAGTGGTGAAGTTCGGGCTGCACAGACGCACTGATGGCAGGGCTGGATTGGTTCCACTGGTGCGTCCAGGTGACCAAGCTTCTCCCTAGAACCACTTAGATAAGTTGCAGTGACGCTGGTGTCAGAAAGGTGTCTCTGGCCCTCTACACTAGCCAGGGCCGGATTTAGGTTTGAAGAGGCCCTAAGCTACTGACCCTTTATATGGGACCCTTTATATGTCCAGTTGTTCTTTGTCAACAACAAATTGTTGCTGTTTTTTGTGTTGAATATATGCTATATGGTAATTTATGGGCCTAATAGGTATCTAAAGCCATTTGCACATAACAAAATATGATTTTTATCAAAGTAATTGATACAGACATGAGCAAACCAGTGATATTTTAGGGAGCAGGCTAGCAGGTGGGGCCCATTACTTACATCACAGGAGCCTACACAACACAAAGCACTGTTGCTATAGGTAAGTTTTATTTTATTTGTTTTTTATCTTCTATTTTGGAAATGTACATCCAGGTTTTTTTTCCCTTTAATTTTTTTGGGGGCCCCCAAGAGAGTGGGGACCTAAGCTGTAGCTTGTTTAGCTTATATGTAAATCCGGCACTGATACTGGCTGATTCCACTTAGGAAGCAAACTTGATTTAAATTTACCCCTCTCCTGAAAATCTTGTCCCCACCCGTTTCCAGCATCTTGAGACTGTAATCAGCACATTATTCAGATCTATGCAGATAAAGGGGGCATTTTTTCTTCCTGTGGAAATGGTACTGCATGGAGATCAGCTCTATCAAAATCGTACAAACCAAATGTTAGAATGGGATGGGGGAGGGAATAAGGAGAAGTGAAGCTTGACATCCTCATTGAAGGCTGCAGTTGTATACAGTGGTACCTCGGGTTACATACGCTTCAGGTTACAGACCTGAATCCAGAAATAGTACCTCGGGTTAAGAACTTTGCTTCAGGATAAGAACTGAAATCGTGCAGCGGTGGTGCAGTGGCAGCGGGAGGCCCCATTAGCTAAAGTGGTGCTTCAGGTTAAGAACAGTTTCAGGTTAAGAACAGACTTCCAGAACGAATTAAGTTCTTAACCCGAGGTACCGCTGTACTCATTTCTCTGGGACTAAGCCCCATTCAGCCTATGTAAGTCCTTTTGATTTCAGTGGTATGCTTACAATTGTAGCTCAACCCTGTGCTTGTTTATAAGTTTCAGTGGGCTTAGTTACAATTATATGCGTAAGATTGCAGCCTCATTTTTGGCATCTGGTGGTGGCAGCACTTCTCTTCTTCTGTAAATTTCTAAATTCTGTAATATAATTCAGGTTTTTCTGCCTAAAGGATTTCTTACTTTGTGAATTGTTGCACAGAGACAGTGTTTGAATTATGGGGTTAAAGGTATGGTGGGGGAGCTTTAGTGAAAGCCACAATTTCCACCCAATTCTCCCTAAATTGAGTCTAATGAATTGAGCTTCCTAGACTTCCAAAACTACATAATAGGTAAAAGATCTCATAACAGGGCCAGGGTACCCCCCCTCAAAAAAAATTCATGGAGATATGATAATGCCTGTGTGTTGAGATCTCAGCCATATTACAAAGATATACAAGGGAAAATGTCTCAGTGCTGCAGAAGGAAGCAGTCATCCAAGGTAAACACATCCACTGTGCATCTTTCTTTTATGAAAATTAAAATCATTATCATCTTTTGACATGGAAGGATTTTGCTCCATGGCTACAATTATCAAAATGTCCATGTCTGATGCATTCATCTGCCAGGCAATCTGGAGAACATTGGCCCTCTAAGGGTTACAACATTACAATTGTTCTTTGCAAATAAAATTCACATCTGTTCTGACAACTTATTTCAGCCTGATGCAACTTGAAAAGGTCGAGATTAATCCCAGAAAATCAGACTTCTATTGGAAAGGCCAAATCAACTTTAATTGTAGCACATTGCTATTTATATTGACATTTAGCCACAGTGGAGCATTATTCTTTTCATTGCTAATGTTTGTTTTACTCCAGAATCTCTGTGATTGCTTATATTTGATGCTAAACTGTGCTTTATGTTGCATAACTTAGCAGCTTATATACCGGTAGTTTAAGGTTAGTTTCACTGACTGAGGATATTCTATGCATATGTTTAAGAAAGATCTGTGCCTGGCTTTTATATGCTGTGTGCTGGTAATACAGTACCCACCTGTGTTTAACTTTGCCAATAGAGTGTACAGCAGATGGGTACGTTCTGAGAAAGCATAAGGTATATATGAATATATACCTTAAGGTATATATGAATACCATCAAACTAGTTCCATAAGTCTAAGGGGCTTTAGATTTGTCCCCCCCCCTTGTTTGTTGGCAATCTGCTTTAGAAACTTGGGGAGCAGTATGATCCTATTTACTCAGAAGTAAGCCCCCAAATCGGTGAGGCTTCATTGCGGGTAATAAGGCTGCACAGGATTGCAGTCTGAATTTCAAAAGCAGACTGTGAGTGTGTCAAAAAGAACAAAGAAAGTGTCAAAAAATGCAGTAGCTTTGCTCAAGTCCATTGCAGCTCCATGAATCTCAAACTATATGTTGTTATTGCTTTAAGCCCCTTCATGAAACAGTTACTGTGGTTTTTCTGACTTTTTAAGGAAAGAAACAGCGCAACCACATTCAGCAGAGGCAACCTGAGTTTCAAATACCATCCTAACCACCTACTGGCTTCCGGTACTTGTTATCAGCTCAGCCATGAACTGAAAGTTTAACTTTCGGTCAGATAAAAGACTCTCAGTTGGCAATACCTTGCTGTTTAGCCTGGAGAACAAGAATACTCAAAATGGTGTAAGGGTGCTTTAAGTAACAGCTGGCAAGCAACCACGTCTGAGCCTTATACTCTGATATGACATGCACTTGCAGGAATGCTGCCAAATGCAGCTGCTAGACAGCCTTAACAAGTCAATTCTAATCTTAGCAAGTCAATATTAATCTTTGCCAAATTAATATTTGCCTTGACAGCCCACCAGGACAATTATGCTTGGTTTCAATGTAAATTTGAATTAAACGATGAACCCTTTGTTCTGGAATAGACTGGAGCTACGTACATTTGGGAGCCAATGTGGTGTAATGGTTTGAGTGTCGGACTAGGACCTGTGAGACCAGGATTCAAATCCTCATTGAACCATGAAACTTACTGAGTGACCTTGGGCCAGACACTGCCTCTCAGCCTAACCTACGGTACCTCACAGGGGCACTGTGGGGATTAAATGAGGAGGAGAAACCATGTACACCAACCTGAGCTCCTTGAAGAAAAAGATGAGCTATTAACATAACAAATACACCATAAATGCACGTTCCCTTATGCTCTGCCTCATGTTTGCTGGTTCAACTTTTAATTTTCTAAATCCCTTTTAAAATGTAGCATATCATGAATGAATTGATGTTCCAAGTATGAAGTCCTTGGCAAAATGCGATCACCAGTTAATATCAATTTGTGCTGATGTACATAAAAAGTGGTGGGTTTCTTTTCATTTAGCAGCAACCTTGACAGAATTCTAAAATGCCAACAGTAAAGTTTGGGAATTTTTCTACTTCCATAAAAGGACTACATTTCACTTATGATTTGGCATGTCTGAAAATAGAAAAATAACCCTGCCAAGGAGGATACACTGTGCCATTTGTAGTGATAAGATTACAATTTTTATTCTTTTTGCCAGAAGTCCTGTAACATTATACCAGTGCTCTAAGATAAGTGATGAATCTTGATGAAATCCTTTGCCAGCATTGGGTAAATGTTTTACTGGTTCCTGTGCATTCCTGCCCATGTTTGCCTTTGGTGAAATGAACCACATGTGCTGCTTCACACCTGGCAGGATACTGCATGAAAACCCCCAAAGTCTCAAGTTGTCAGTGTTGATGACAAACATTTTTATCTCTCCTTACAAATGTTCTGTTCTAGCATGGGGGGGGGGGGAATTTCCACACCGGGTACCAGCTAACCTTGCTACGCCACTGCATGTTGGGTCTCTTTCTTTGACATGCATATGTGTAGCATTGGGTACCGAAATTTGAAATGGTTGCTAGCTTCTTTTATAATTTGTGGATATCTTTCATATAACTAAACTATTTTCATGGTTGCAGTTTGAAATATATGTTTTAGTCCTCCACCTATCATTTAAAATATTTTACCAGTGATGCAATATTTAACATGCAAAATGCTTTAAATGCATGGTGCTTTCCAGAAAGGATATCCTAAGCTTGATAACATGGGTATGGCTGCAATCTTATACTCACTTCCAGGTACATAAACTCAGTAGGACTTATTTATGGGTAGATAAATATAAGATTGCACTGTATAGAAATCATATTTAAAAGTGGTTGGTGTGCAAATATGCACTTAGTCGGACATTTAGGTGAGTATTCAGAATGTTATTATAAGGGCAGTTGATTGCTCTAGGCAAGTAAATAGCTACTCTCATTTTCAAGACTGCAATTTTGATCTCTAGGCTGGACATTTGCCTGTGCAGTTATAATGTGAAATAGCACATTGCACTAATCAGGCCAAATTTCCACAGAATGTGTGTTAGGGAACAACCACTCATGCAGTTATGTAATGTCCATTTGCTCTATGGAAACATGACTAAAATATCTCCAAGCAGTGTAAAGGTGTGAGGTTTTAACCTCCAGTATATACTTGAACAGCAACACCACAGCAACACCACACAGAAATTCTTTAATTATGACATACATTTTATTGACATTGATATTTGCTTCTAGTTTGAACCTTGGTTGGCTACTGAAATTAATAAATGGTATTCTGTGACAGCACAGCCTCTCTAGCAAAGATATTGATAACACAGCACTCTCCCATCAAATCCTGTTGAAGCTGATTCCCATAACTGCCAACTGCTTCTCTCTTTGTAGAATTATTCTGAGTGGGAAATGAAATTTTACTATAACAGAATTTAATGGGAAATATTAGCTAATTGTTAGTGCTGGTTTATTTCTAAAGTACTCAACATAAAGACAATAAAACCGTGAATGTAATTGCGACTTCCTATATGGATTCAAGACAAGAAAATTAGAACTCAGCTATAGCCATTTGAATAATCACATCTGATCTGCATTATTTATTAGTTATTACATGCTCAAGTGATTCAAGTTTGTACATTGCCTAATTTCATTTCAAAGCAAACATAATGTACTTTTCAAGCATTTTACATCTTTTTCTTTTGGATTGGATTAACACAATATCTCTATTTCACATATGAAATAGAAGCCAGCTGATTCGCAATTTAACCAGTACAAGTTTGCCACCCTGAGCATCCCTTAAGATGAGAATACTAGATTTTCCCAAACAGGAGATATGAATTGCCTGGCAGAGCTTGTAGCCAAGAGTAAGTGGACAAAAGGAAACAGAAATTGCACCAGCTTTCTCAAAACATAATTTGATGCTCTGTTTAGATGAGGAGAAGGAGAACTCTTAAGGAAACAAAGATAGGGTCCAAAAATTAAGAGTGCTACCTTCAATGTTAATTGGAGAATGATTGGTTAACTCTGTCTCTGGCATAGTCAATATACAGATGGGAGAACTGGCAGTGTTTGACACACCTACAACATCCCTTATTCATCCCTTCCTAAGTAGGCCCATTCCCATTTGGAGGACCGTGGATGGATTCATCTCAGAATGGGTTATTCATAACTATTCATGTTCTAAACCAAGGGGTAGCCAATGTGGTTCTTCCAGATAGTGTTGGACTACAACTTTCATCATCCCCAATGTGACTAATAGTCAGGGTTTATGGGAGCTGTGGTCCAATATTATCTGGAGGGTGCTATGTTGGACTTCCCTTAATCTAAGTGGTAAAAATACTCAGTTTTGGCCTCTCTTAATCACTATTCTACTCTTGGGCCATTCAGTGGTTACTGAAGAATTTAGCCCTGTTCTTGCTACTTCCTACTCATAAAAATTATGACCTAGCCCTTTTTGCCTTCATAACTGAAGTATTTTTTGGTAACTTTACATTTTGGTTTCTTTTTTCCATTATAATTCACCTTTGTTTTTGGGGGCAAATGTTCTCTGAATGCCAAAGGCATCCATTTAAAACAGTGGCACTGCTCCAGCTGCCCCAATACATTATATGGAGCTGCACTTATGTAGGGGCTTCTTTGCTGTTGCTTGTAGGCACAGGAATGACCTGTGCATGTAACACCATTCCTACCTATGTGCAGAAAGCTTCCCTTCACAGAAGAGAATGGGGAAGTCCCTGTGCACATCAGACTTTTGACATACTCTATATCTCCTTATTTAGTCTTCACTAGTGTGATCTAGGTAACTTGTGACTAGAGATACAGGGAAGTTTGTTAAGGATTTAGCTCCCCCCCTCTACTTTTTTTTTGTCACAGATCAACTTAGGAAGTATAGAATAAATGTTGATTACCTTCTTTTTCTGTCATGAAAAGCTGGTTTGGCTTTATTCATATCACTGTAAAAACTAAACTAAAAGTATTCACACCAGCAGCAAATACATTGATGCCAACAAAAGTAGTTTTAAAAAAATCTTCTTTAAGATGCTAACAAATTTACTTACAAACACCTATATTTATTATTTCATAAATAGGCGCAACAGCTTCCATAAAAAAGATTAAATACAGACACAGTATGAAGAAACAATAATACATAGCTGTATGTAAAGGTTATAATTTAGATGTTTCCAATCTGTTTCAGCATCTAATAAAATATCAAGAAAGCATTTGGCCATTTTATACATAAGAGGACGTAAATGACGTTTACTAACCATTACACATAAAGTGATAAAAAAGCAGTTTTAGGCAGTACAAAATAAATGTGTTTGCTCTTTTCCCAACACTAAACTTTTTTTTTTGTATAACTAATGACAGAAAGCCAATTTCTGTTTAATTAAATTCATTTGGGAATAATTTTCCTTTTTTCTTTCAAAGAGTTTGAAAATATAGAACTATTAGTCAGTTGCTTAAAAATGAAGTAAAAATATGAATGTTTGCCAATTTAACCCCCTTTGTGAAATCAATAAACTGGAATGAGCCAGTTTCAAATTACAATTAGCTACAAAAACATTCACATTTTATACTCTAGGAGAGTGTAACATAGATGCTATTTACAAACTTGCTATGACTGCTACATCAAGCCATTTAAAAAGTCTTTAGTAGTTTCATATAAACACCCATTATGAAAACCAATGGAAAATCCAGGACTTTTATCCAAGACATCTACAGTTGCTAAGGCAGTTACTAGCGCAGCACTTCACAGCAAAAATAAAAACCAACATAAAATCTGAATGGTCCAAGCCTCCTTCCTAAATGAAAGAAGAAAAGCAACGTCCATTTAAAGGATGCTGAAGGAGAAAGAAAAAGAAACAAGGGGGTGGAGGAAGGAGCAAGACTATTTCCCCCTCCCAGAGTGAATGACCCACCAGCTTAAATAGTCCTAAGTGCTTAGCAACTTATATTTTCTAAATAAATGCAGAACTGCCTTGACTGCATATAGCAATCTGGGATGAAAAGACTTCCCTGCATTCCTCAGTGGAAAGAAGAGGCGCTTTCCCAAACTGTTCAGGTAAGGTACAAAGCTTTGTCCCTCTGCATGGCCCTGTTCAGAAAGAATTTGGGGGAGGGGGAGAGAAAAGAGAATTACATTTAGTGTTGACATTCAAAACCACATGTTAAGCCTTGAGATCAGTGTTTTGATATCTTAAGCAAACCAGAAGTGTTAGCAAAGTCCCCCAGTTTGGGCCAAAGACAGGCATGCAATTCTATCCAAGAATCCAGGGAGCACCTCAGCCCAGCAGAGAGTAAGCCTGTGCCCCTTTATAAACCAGCCTGTCTGATTGCCCCTTCCCATCGGAAGTCTTTGAACATAAATGCTCTGGACACAAAGCATCTTTGCTTGGCTGTGCACATGTAAACAGAAAAGCACAGGCTCTTTCTAATGGTGGGGAAACTCTGGCCCTCCATATGTTGTTTGGACTAACACCCCCATCACCCCTGACCAATGGCCATCCTGTCTGGGGTTGATGGGAAAAGCACCCTGGTCTGCATTTAGGAGAGTAGAGCGTCCAACAACGTCTAGAGGGCTACAGCTTCCCCATCCCTGTATTAGATATATTTAATATTCTTCCTTAGTTAAGCAAGTTGACCAATATCCCAGACACCCTATCGCTTTAGAGGCAGGGATGGCTGCTGTGAGGAGGAAAGGGCCATGAACCCCACCAAATTTGTAGATCTTCATTTACAGTGGTACCTTGGGTTACAGACTCTTCAGGTTACAGACTCCACAAACCCAGAAATAGTGCCTCGGGTTAAGAACTTTGCTTCAGGGTGAGAACAGAAATCGTGCTCCAGCGGCGCGGCGACAGCAGGAGGCCCCACTAGCTAAAGTGGTGCTTCAGGTTAAGAACAGTTTCAGGTTAAGAACGGACCTCCGGAACGAATTAAGTACTTAACCAGAGGTACCACTGTATTGGATAAGGAGTGTGTAGTCTGCGACCACTAGGAGAAGTGCAGAGAGAAGAAACGCCATGGTGCATCTGCAGCAGCACAACTAGGTGCCTTCATCTGCCCCAGCTGAAACAAAACATGTCTCTCTCATATTGGTTTCTACAGCTACTGTAAGCTTCCAATGGGTTGACTTCATCCCCAAATGTTCACTCCTTCATTGTCCTCCCGAGACAGACAGCTGCCAACAAGTATATGGCTATCAAGATAATATTCTCTTCTGTTAACTGTAAGTGGCTGACACAATTTTCCATTTCTCTCATTGATTTCAGTGGAGGGTGAGTCTTATTTGCAATTAATTATGTGCAGTACTGCAGCCCTTGTTCTCTTAAATAGCAGTCTCCCTAATAGTAAAATATACTGGTCTGATGTAAAGCAAGCCACTGCTTGTTTATTATTATTTTCACTAGACATCTGTTAGTAACCAAAGGCATCAGAACCCTGTAATCTGAGCTAGATGATAAATATAAAATAGATACCACAATTGTTGCCCAGCTTTTGTCATAAATATTACTCAACACAAGGTGGCATTCACTGGCTGCTCACCCATTACTGCAGTAATCATTATTCCAGTCCACACTCTGTGCTGGGGGATTTCTGCACCCTGAACGAACATACTCCATCGCTTGGGTAACAACTTGTGCAGCTGTAGATGTTGGGTTGATAATATTCTGGTAATCAGGCTGGAGAGTAAAACCCTAAAAAAACAAGGGGGGGGGGAAAGAATTCAAAATAAGGTTTGCAGATCGAAGTTAACCTCTTAACTGAAAGTTCTGACAAAGTACCAATGTTGTACTTCTACATTTTCAAACTTGAAAAAAGAAAAGAAAATAGAAGGATGCTTGTGCTTTTCCAAAAGGGAAAAAAACCACACATTTTTTTTAAATTGGTTGAGAAGAAATGCTAGATAACACACTGCAATAGTGTAGAACTCGGAGACAAAGAACAGAGACATTTTAAAGCCATGAAAAACAACTCATTCAACACGGGAAAATAAAAGAAAGGTCTGTGTGTTTCTTACAGCTCGTATTTCGATTCAACCCAAGGATACACTATTAGTTAATTCCAAGAATATGCAACAGAATCTTTTTGAAGGATGCAGGCAGCAGGTGGCTGAGTGTTTTATTAGACTACACCTATTCACAATTATTGTTCTCAAACCCCTTTTATTTGGTTCAGTCACAAAAGGACCATCTGCTCCTTCTTTTATTTGCACTTCTTTCTCAACTACACAAAAATTCAGCTAAGGCTTTTTAACAGTTGTTGGACTAATGTAGCAAAAGCAGCATAAAAACCCAACTTGCTGTTGTTTTCAGCCAAGAGTGAGAATGCCTAAATGCTGTTTGCCAAAATCAGCAGAGTAGATCAGATTTTCAAGAATGGTATGCAATGATTTGCAGTACAGTACTTAGCTTAAATATACAGAGAGCATTGCTGAAAGGTTAGAAGCACTTTTTGCGCAGAAACACTATTATACACCCACCAATTTTGACTAAAGAGAACAGAGATGAACATCAGAGGTGACATCAGAAGGAGGCACACTAACTAAAATAAAGGTTTCATTTTGCTACGTAGAACCTATCTGGTTGAAATAGTACATTTTATGACCTTTGTTTGCATTTGGCAAATACAATAAATGCCTAGTTCAAACCAAGAGGTTAACATATAAATGGAGAGTTGTTAGAACACTCTTGCTTTTTCTTTTGAAATCCTATTATTTAAGCCTGTGTGATGTAGTGGTTAGAGGAGATGGTAGACCAGGGCACAAATTCCCATGGTCAGTCACGGTCTCTCACCCTAGCCTACCTCACAGGGTGGTTGTGAGAATAAATTGAGAAAGGGAAGAAATATATGCAGCACTTTGAGATCCTTGGAGACAAAGTTGAAATATACATGTAATAATAAATATTTAAAAAATAAAAAGGAGTTCATTATTAACAAACTTGGATCCACTTTTCTCCCGTAAGTTGAAATCTAATGTTGCTACCTAAAATATAGGATTGGTGCAGATGTAACTGTGGTTCCTAAGCGATATTCAGAAACCATCGCTGAGAACTAGCACTCCCATTTCGCAGATCCTCACTTCCCTTGAGCAAATTCTCTCTTAAATAGTTCACTGGCACTAAAGTCAAAGTAACGTTATGGCTGTTTATTTATTTAAAATATTTTTAGTCCCACCCTTCATCCAATGATCTTAAGGCAGGTTATACTTCTGTTAAAATCACAGTCAATAAAACAGAAAGTGAAAAGAGCAGATAAAAGCAGCATAACAGAAAACCTCAAAGAACATCTCATTAGAAGCCGCCATTCTGTCTGACCTGGGTGGCTTTCAAGGGTTTCAGACAGGGAATCTTTCTCAGCCCTACCTGCAGATGCTGGGAACTGAATCAGGGACCACCTGCATACAAAACAGATGTTCTACCACTGAGCTATGGCCCTTTTCACTGCAGTGCCAGACTAAAATGCCGGAAAGGATTTGTGAAAGAGATATATGTTTACATGGCACTGGAATGCTAACAAAATCAGCACCCGTTGTGCTTCCAGGAAGAGGGCATTTCACAACCACCACAGAAAAGGCCCTATCTCATGTCACCACATGGTGTATCTTCCTTTGGTGGGACTCTAATGGTGGCACCTGATAAAGGAGGCTGATAGAGGGAGAAACATGCCTTCAGATATTTGGGTTCCAGTGCATTTACTGCTCTACATGTTAGCACCAGCAGCTTAAAATCAGCTCAGAAACGTATAGGCAGGCAATAAAGATCTTTCAGTATTGGTGTTACATGGTCCCTTGTGGTTGTCACAGACCACACTCTGCCAGACGTATTCTGCCCTAATTGAAGTTTCCAGGTCATTTTTTAACGATATCCCCATGTAAAACACATTACAGTAATCCAGATGGAAGGTTACCAGAGCATGAGTCACTTTGACTACATTATCTATATTCAGGAAATGCCATAGCTGTTAACCAGATTTTCCATTTGACCAGTTTTTGAGATTGCTATCTGAAGTGGGTCTCGGAAAACTATGTTTCTGAAGTTTTCAGAATACAAATCTGCCTATCTCATAACACACTAATGTCTTGCAAATTGAATGTAATTTGTCTGAGAAGTCCTCTTGCAATTCAAAATGTAAAATGAGATTCTTCACATACACAAAAAAATGCTTTCCGTTTAGTCTAAACCCTGAGCACTAAGTACTGCTCAGGCAGAGCTAAGCATTGTCTCTAAAGGATTATTTTTTAGGATTTGGGGTGGAGGGCTGTGGCCTCAACCAAGTACATGGAAGCTCCCGCAAGCCTAATGACCTATAGATACGCCTTCTCTCTCTAGCCTCTATTTTCTCCATCTTTTAAGCTTATGGTGAGACCAACAGATCCTTGCTGGTCCAGAACCCTATTTCCCACAACAGCCAAGCAGAGGCCTCTGCACATATAATCTAATTGCAACACTTGCCTTTCCCCCAAAGCACCAGTACTTCCCCATGATTGCCCATAGTCCAGGAAAAAACACCCTTTGCTTGCTTTGTCTAAAATGTCACTAGTTCACAGGACATGGACACTAGTGACATTTTAGATAAATGAAATATTTTAGATAAATGAAATAAAACCAAGTGTTCAGGCGGTTAAGGCAAAGCCAACATTATGGGTCAATTGAAAACCCTTTTTTTTTTAAAAAAAAAAAATCAGTTTTAAAATATTCTCCAGTGACCCTATGGAACCAAGTGTATGGAATACTTTGTCCAAGGCTACAAATGAAGTCAAATGGACTAGTAACCTGATCCAATGATTCATTGCTTCAAAATAAATCCCCAATTTCAATTAGGCCTTAAACATGCAGAAGATACAGCCTAAATCAGAATACTATGCTGTCCCTGCTTTGTTGACTTGTCTACAAGCTTCTACATGCTCATCTATAAGCTTCAACCCTCAGACAAACAACTGTCTCACTAAATTGTGATTTTAGTATTCTTAAGTCAAAGCATGTACTAAAGCTGACAATGCAAATGGAGCCTATATTTCGTATAGTATAGCTCCTTCAGCTGTCAAGTGTGTGATTTGATGTTTATATTGGAAGTGCTTTGGAACTGTCTAATTTGAGGCTTATATTGGAACTGTCAGCTCTGATTAGTGGCTTTTCTTGAATTTCGACTAATGGCTCTTTCTTTCGTTTGTTTTTCCTATGTACAAAAGCAGTCACAGTTATGGATACTGATTGAAAACAACAAGGAACAAAATATGTCATACCATAATTAATAGTTCTTTGAACCTTGGGTTATCAGGATTCCTTATTAATGAAGGCTCCCTTCTCCCCTGTTACAAGCCAACAGAACAGATGTAGGAGCTTCCCACAACCCAGGAAATCATGTTGCTGTTCTAATATTTGCTGTAAAGGTTTATGCCAAAGCTAACAAAATATAACTGAAGAATTTTAGAATTGCAAAGCTAACAAAAGGCCAAATTTCTTGGCTACTGTTTCAAACAGTCTATAATATTCACTGGACGCTTGTGCCACTCTGATGCAGAATGGCTTAAATAGAATTTCATGTAAGGGTTTTGCAAACAACAATGCAATAAAAAATATCAGAAAATGGATGCTCTGTGGGCTAATGAGACAATGCCAAATGTTTTGCTTTGTAATGCTCAAGATAAAATCAGCAACTGTTTTGCAACATGCCTCGAATTTTAAGTTTCATTTTCTTGCGCCAGATTGAAATAAAAATAGGGGACTTGATAAAGATTAATTTGATGTCAGACGGGACATTTGCTCTTTAATTAGATTTCTGTATCCCTAGCTGGGGTTTTTGTGTGCGACTGTAGCAAGTACTAAAAAGCCTGCAGCAGAACCTAAAGTGCGATCCTCATCTCTACACTTTACCGGGAACTAATTTCATTTCCTGCCTGTCTGGAGAGGTATTTTCAACAGGCATCAATGTTTTTGTCTTCACAACTGATTTATTCATCAATCTCAATGTGATGTTTTTTAAACCTTTAAATTGCATCCAAATCCTAAAGCATCTGTTTATTACACAAGGAAATTGAAAATATGTCTGTGTGATATCATACAAAGATTTTCCCTTAAGGTTATAAGGACAGTTGACAGATATTAATGATTCCCTCTCCCCATGCCTGTTAGCCACATTCAGAAACATGGTACGTGGGGGGAAATGGAGGGCAGGGGAAATAATGAGTGGTGAAAATGCAGCATGCCCGAGAACTGACGGGATAAAAACAGATCGGAAGAAGTGAAGCTGCAATGTCTGAAAAGGCCACCCATGTGATCACATTGCAACGGAAGTGATAAAAATAAAGAACGGAATTGCAGGCCTTCTATCATGGCAATATAGAAAAACAACAGCTTAGTAGATCGGTACTTCTATCTCTTGTTCAACAGAGCCTTCCCCAAGCTGGTGACCTCTGGATGGTTTGGAACTACAAGTTCCCTCATCCCTGACCAAACTGGCTGAGGCTAATGGTGGAAGTTACGGACCAAAACATCCAGAGGTCACCAGCTTGGGGAAGGCTGGTGTGACAGAACAGGAGAATGAACAGCATACTAGCACTATGAGGATAGAGGTATGTGATAGTTACCACTCATGTAATAAATGACAAAAAACTGTATGAAAGAAGTCTTTCGCAGGGCAGGCAGGCAGTTTGGTCTTACTGGGATGGGTGAGAAGGGAGTTGGCTCATAGTCAGATCCATGAACTTCAATATTCTAGGAAGTTAACCAGAGTACTCGTAAATCTTTGCAAACACACAGTAGACATTCAGTAGGTAGACTTTGGGTTCCCTATACACGACTTTTGTTCTGTTTTATTGAAAACAGCAATGGAATTTCATTGGGACTGTTGATTCGTTTTATGAGTATCTATCACTCATTTTAGGAGTATCTGTGTTACCAAAAACCAGACAGTTACACACAAAATGGCAACAATGTTTCTGTTACCAAATTCTCTAGAAGATGTGGGGAAATGGTGTGGTGCGTGTGTTTTTTTTAAAGAATTGTAGTGCTTTTTGTTTTCAGTGTGAACACAAAATTCCTGTATAAATGTCTTGTTAGCCTATGAAAATCAAAAGAAATGTGACTAATTTAGCTAGACTTCATTTAGGTTGCATTTTTCTAATGAAGCTCATGATTTAGAAGGTAATATCTGACAGGTGACCTGTGAGAAACTTCTGAGAGGGGCAATGAATCTAAGTGAATGAGCAACATAATGGGTTCATTATAACATACATAAGTTAAAGCACATTGGGGGAAATAATTGGGGGAACCTTCATATATTGAGAATCTAAATTAACTGACACCGCTTAGGAAAAAGCTCTGGTCACCTGAGTGCACACTAAATGAAAACATCTGAATAATGCCTAGCACTGAGGGCGGGGTCACAAAAGTCCACAAACAAGATGCTACTGATTTCATACTGGAATTTAAATTGATGGTATGCCTCTTATAACCTGTCTTTTAATGTTAAAAAAGTATCTCAGAAAGAAAAGACTAAGAGAATATTAAGTGAAAATAATGGAGTTCTGTCATTTTGGGACCAAGGAACAAGTACTTTGATATTCTAGTTGAAATAACACAATGCGTAATAAGACCCATCTGAACTCTACTATGCATTTCCCCCTGACTTGGTGCTTTCCAGAATTTTTGAATTTCAGCTGCCATCAGGCCCAGCTTGCACAGCCAATGGTCAGAGATATGGGAATTGTAAGCTTAGGGGAAGACTCCTCTTAAGTGTTGTTGATGAATAAAAAGAATAAAACACAGTACTGGAATTCAGAATGATTAATGGCATGAATTATGGCTCTAATTGCCACAACATTTCTCTCCTTTGTTTGCATAAGCTCTAATAGCATTCACATACACACCAGAAATGGACAGGGGAAGCAAGAGCGCAGAACGCCCTGGCATCTCCCTACTTCTATGCAATGAACTAGCTCACTTGTTGCTATCACAAAGGAAGTAGCATGGTTGTGGGGCATCAGGACTTTGGTACATGCATTGCATGCAGAAAGTCCCAGGTTCTGTTCTTGGCATCTCCAGCTGAGGGTCTGGAAAGGCACTGCTAGTCACAGTGAGCAATACTTAGGTAGACAAACCAATGGTTTGACTCAGGCTAAGGCAGCTTCCTGTGTTCAACAAGGCTACGAAGTGGCCACAAGCTTGGAAGAAGATAGGTTCACATACAATAACCAGCTAAGCTTCTGCCTTACTCATGCTAGCTTGCAAGTTGTCTACACGTGTGTGACTTTTTATATGGTTAGAGAACAGGAACCACCTGGTTTTCCTACATAGGGAGAAGCAGATTTCTGGGGATCATAACTCGTAGCTGCAATATGAAACCTGGAACTCTGAGCCAATGCAAAAATTGAAAGTAACACAAATATTAATGCATCATCAGAGATTAAAACACATAGGTAGGACTTACTTGTTGCATTGTAGGTGAATGCAAAGCAGACTGGACCTGCATTGGTAGCTGGTTCCCAATGGACTGCTGCATTGTAAGTGGCTGGTGTTGTTGTATACTGAGGTGCGGGTGAAGAGGAGGACTCATCTGAAGGGATGGAGGTGGAGACACAGCCATATTGGCTATGGAAACAGTCACTGGCATTTGGCTGTTAGGCTTAGGTGCTATATTCCTAGGAATATTGGGATGTATGGCTGTTATGTGAGGATTCATTCCTCCTTGTTGGTGGTAATGGGAACTTAGATACAATGCCGAATGAGGCTGTGTAGATCCATGGAATACTGACTGCTTTGTGTTCATCATCTGAGGTTGCTGGGATACCTTAACATCCACAGGTTCATTGTAGCTCTGTTCAGAAAAAACAAACAAAAACATAAACACCAGACAATATTTAAAGGCTGTTAGTGCTGTTAACATTATAGCCAAAGTGAATGAATGCATGACATGGTTACGAATGTACAAAGGGCCCTGCTGAATCAGAGCAAAGGGCCGTCTAGTCCAGCATTCTGTTCTCACAGAGGCTAAAAAGATGCTTATGTAAAAACTAAAGCAGGACATGACTGCAACAAGTTCTTAGTTTCTTCTGCTTGCCCAAATATAAAATAATAAAAGACACAGCAATGGAAACCTAAAGGCAAGTCAAAACAAGAAGTGGTACATGACCTTGAAAACAAGAGCCAGGAATTAGACAAACATTTTCCTGTCATGAATATGTCCAGTTATGTAACATACCACTTACTGACTTGCATGCATGATGTGGTTACTACCTCTGGGAAGGCATGCAAATGCATCCTTAATACCGTATTTTTCGCTCTATAACACACACACGACCATAACACGCACATAGTTTTTAGAGGAGGAAAACAAGCAGAAAAAAAAATCTAAACGAAACAGTGGATGTATGATTTTTGTGGTTCATGCTGTGGCCACAGACATGTGATCTGACGGTGAGTTTGGGGTAGCCCAATGCAAAAATCCTGAGGATCCATGTGGATCCATGCTTTGCAACCACGTTTTTGCACCACTGCGGCCCCAGGCAACAGTGGGTGCATGATTTTTTTGGTGCAAGCTGTAGCCATGGACATGCTATGTGATCTGATGGTGAATTTGGGGTGACCCAGTGCAAAAATCCTGAAGATCCATGTGGATCCGTGCTTTGTAACCACGTTTTAAGTGGGGAGGGAAGGAAAAGCACTCAAGGGACAAGGAGCACGCGTGGGGTTGTGTGGAGAAGGATGCTGCTAATAATGCAGGAGAGGGGTTTAAGGGGAGAAGGAACACGTGTGGGGTGGGTGGGGAAGGATGCTGCTAATAATGCAGGCGAGGGGTATAAGAGGAGAAGGCTCCTCTCCTCTCCCGCTTTGCTCCTTTAAAGCAAGCAGGCTCTGCTTCTCTCCCACCTCCCCGGCTTAGCGAGCTGAAAAACTTTGCTGCTATTTAGCCAGCTGAGTGGGGAGGAGAGGGACAGAGAGCCTGCTTGCTTTAAAGGAGCCAACCGGACAGGAGCCGCTTACACTTGTGTAAGCGGCTCCTCTCCTCTCATTGAGTTGAAGTCTTAGGGCTCACCCATATTTCTGTTTGTGCCGAGCCTAGAAAGCACAGGTCTGAGCAGTTTTCTGCTTGAGCCACACTTTCTAGACATGGGTCCGAGCAGTTTCCCCTTCTCAAACTCCCTCTTTAATGACAGATCAAAACAAATGGCAATCTGGAGAAAACTGGAATAGCTGTTTGCTCTGACTGATCACTAAAGAACAGTTTTCCCTGGGAGAAAGCAGTGGAATAAGAGGAGGCATGGCCAAGTCCTTACTGTTGTTTCTACAGTTCTATAGCTGTTTTGCATATGAATCCTTGCTCATTCCAGATGGCCCATTGAGAGGTATTGAGTGGTAGATGGAAATGAGAGAAAGGGTGGGACAAGAGCAGATGAAGTGCCTAGGTGAGCATCTCCTCCAAAGTATGGCCAAGGACACTGAGAAAGGAGGGGCACATGGCTTTTATTATTATTACTTTGAAAAGAAAAGTAATGAACGACTGTTCAGTAACTATCACATCACTATTTGTGAATGACATTGTGATACTGACTACACTACTGTTTGTAGACCTCTTAGAGGTTCTATTTAGAATCAAGCAATATATAAATTTTGTTAAATAAAACAAACAAACCGAGACTTGTGTTTAGACGGCTTTTCTGCAGCTACACAGAAAATGCATGACCGAATGCATGTGGAACTGATATGGGACATGGGACCTGTGGCCTTCCAGGTGTTGTGAGACTCCAACTCCATTGAGCCCAGGAGGATGGGAGTTGCACTCCTCATCTCTGCCTTAGAGAGAAGTCTATGCAAGGTCTCAGAAATTACCTGCAGCAGGCTCAGCTCTACTAATTCTAGGTCATCAACCCAATATACATTTATGAACACAAAGTTATCCAGCAACATTTCTTTAAAAAAGAAACTTTTTGGAACAATCAGTGGATAACTGTGTTTCCTAATAACTTCCATATAACATATATATATTTAAAAGTTTATTTACATCAGTTTTCCCCACAGTCATTTCATCAGAGCTGACTTATAAACTAGATGTGCTCACATAAATGCAGCAAAGAGCAAGAGATTAACTCCCCCGGGGCTTGCCAGTGGATATGTACCTGAATAATAATTCATCTCTTAGGGAGAAGTTGAATGAATAACTAGTGGAAGGTGAAACATGCCAGGGGAAAAAGAGAGAGATAAAATGTTCCTTTGAAAGAAGGCAGTACTATGTCAAAACAAGAGTTGGAAGATGCATATATGCCCTTATTCTATAACCTCCATGTCACATTTCCTCCATTTACAAGTCAAAATAAGTTTAACGTTACTCCAGGCACTCTGGGGTCACTGGAGCCTGTGAAGAACCATTTGTATTCCTTTTGATGTATGCACCATCACCACCAATCAGCCAATATGCACATTACAGAAATTGGTTCATTATGCGCAATGATATACAATGAAAAAGATGATAACTTCATTTGCCCAAGTCAAGCTGTAGTAATGATGGCAACAAAAACGTATTTTCTCCAGTAAACTGAGCAAAATTAAATGGAAATGATAAAGGGAATTCAATTCTCGGCGCATAGGTAAGAATATGCGTTCCACCTGCACCCAATGTGATATACTACTCCACTTGCACACAGAAAACCCAAACACAAGGCAATAGATTTAAAATGTAGCTCTCTCTTATGTTATTATTATTATTATGGTGGCATAAAAGAAAAAAGAAATGTTGGACCTTACTGAGGGGGAGTCATTTTCTTTCTCAATGTGAAGGGTTTTAACGTTCTCTAAAGCTCTCTTAAACTGGATGGGGATTGACTAATAGCATTTTTTCGCTGTTCCGGTGTTATGTACCCCACTAGGGCGGGGAACCTTCTTCAGCCTCAGAACTGCATTCCCTCAAATGCAACCTTATTGGTGGGGTGGGGGCACGCACTTGTGGTGGGTGTGGCAAAATAGGCGTGGTCAGACACACTCCACTCTCCATACAGGCAAGCAAGAGTAATTATCACATTCTAGCCAGGTAAAAACACTAGAGGAGGAAACAGGTGAGGTTCAGTGAAGAGTGCAGCCTGGCAGAGGCGTGGCCTGGGCAGGGTCTCAGGGGCTAGAGCAGGCTTCCTCAACCTCAGCCCTCCAGATGTTTTGAGACTGCAATTCCTATCATCCCTGACCACTGGTCCTGCTAGCTAGGGATCATGGGAGTTGTAGGCCAAAAACATTTGGAGGGCCGAGGTTGAGGAAGCCTGGGCTAGAGATAGAGAATTACCAGCCTGCCTGGTTGGGGTTGGAGGTTAATTGTTCTCTGTGTGCACTGCAGGAATTTGGACAAGATGACCCCTGGGGTCCCTTCTAATGAACCATTCTATGATCCTAGACCTCTGCCTCTGTTGGCTGCAGCCAACAATGCAGGGCTGAAGAAAAAGCAGGGAGTGGTGGTGGTAGAGAGGAGATGGGGCTAAGAATCCAGACTACCGGAGCTGGGAAGTGACAGATTAAGGATGCTGGGACCCAGGCATTGGAAGTGCAGCATCAGTGATGGTGTGAGGACGTTTGTTTGAAAGCTGAAAGGTTTTACCAGCTTAAGGGGAAAGACTTCAGTGGTTCGGAAAGTGAAACTTGTTACTAAATTTGGAAGGAAAGACCTGTCTGGTTTATTTGTTCTCTGTCTTTCAAAGACAGTCTAATATTTGTAAAGTGTTTAAAATATCTGTGCCAAGTCCTGGGATATCAGACTTGTAGACATGGACAGGGAGGCAGCTCTGGCAAAAGGACAGTCATAATAACAAAGTGCAAGACTTAATTAATTCATATTCTTTAGAGGACATATAGTAATATTTCCTTATATTTTTAGCTATCTAAATACTGTTATGATAATACCCTTTATTCAGGTTTCAATGGGTATTTTTATGTGTCTGCAGATTTGAATAACGATAGGGTTTTACAAGGAATGAAATTATCTACATACATGCTTTTATAAACACTGGTTGATTTATATTTTTACCTGTTTATATCTTGGATCATCTCATATATCTATTTTCTTTTATTCATAATAATATATGTAGTCACTTATGTAAATATTTGAATAAACAGATTATAATATTTTTAAAAGAGACTTGATGCCAGTTGGAGTGTGGACTCAACATCCTGCACCTGAGTCCCAAAGTAGCCCCCTAACAAATGTAGCTGTTCTCCAAAGGAGGAGGCGTAATGCCTAAATCGTTCATGAAATGAATGTTACATGTTAGATACTATATTTGATTGCATGTACTGTAGAAGGGCCCCCAGTCTGATCTAAATAGCACATTATATCTTTTGAAATAAAATAAGCCATGTTTTATATCCTAAGCTTCTAGAGCTGCCTCCATAAAATACTTTATAAATATCGACTCAACAGGTAAACTAACATATCTACTATCAGCTTGAACACAAAAGTGCCATGTTAAGCAATAAAAGTGCTTGTTTTTTTAAATTCAAAATTGCAATTCACAGCATTTTAAATAAGGCTATACAATTTGCTATACAAACTACTAGCAAAAGTAGTAAAAGTTGCAACTAAGGGCAACGCAAAAGCTTAGTCAGTATTATAAATAATATCATAATCTGAATAGCATTATAAAAAAAGCTTTGTAATGTGATTTTTTACTTTATATATTTATTTCCACACACATCAAACAGCTTGACTGTAGCCCCATTAATTTCAATAATTCTAAGACAGGAATGGGGAATAGGCTTTGAGAAAAGCTATAGCAAACATTGTAATATATTTAATGGAGACTAATGTACATTTGTATCATCAATTCCAAGTGAACAGTGGTCACCTTTTGGCAACTGGTAATCCTAACAAATAAAATAAAATAAATCTAGAGTATTGAAATATCAAATTTTAGACTCATCAGCATGAAAACACTTCTCATTTCAAGCCACTGTAGTTGAATATATAGGACTTTCAAATATGTTGTTAAGACTTGCTGCACCAGCATAGGGATGCTTACAATGGGTTACATAGATAAAGGATAACATATGGGTACATTTATGGGGGGTGAGGGAGGGAGAGCGAAAAAGAGAGAGAGAGAGGAGAAAAATGGATTGGATCCAAACTGGAAACACAGCTTCTCTTGTACACCAATCCTCCTCTATATACCCTCTGCACCCCTACTCCTGAAGGTCAAGGAACCCTTTGGAACAGCATTGGAAAAGGCGCAGAGGGCTGCAGCAGGAGGAAGGTATTGGCAGAAACTGAAGGGTGGAGAAGCTACCTTGCCTTTTCAAAAGTGGCTTTTCCATTAGTACAAGGCACTAATCCAAGCCCACGCCATATACAACTAGTCCATTTGTCACCTACAAGGTGGTGCTCATGTTGTACAAGTACACACAAACTACTGGAAATCAAAACAGCCAGTTACTGGTTGCGGTCCAACTTTCCATTGGCAGATGTAAGATTTATCAATAGTCAATTTTATATTTCATTTGCGGTCCTGCTCATGCCTCTAAGCTATGGAAATGAAAGGGGGATAGGGTTTGCCATCTAGCATAAACAAACAGCTGTTTGTATTAAGCAGCAATTCCCAGAATTAACTTAAAAGCTTAGAGAAGCAATAGTTGTTTTTACATATTACGCAGCTGGACAATAAAAAAATATGGATGGAACACCTATAACCCACCCAATGCCTATTTATTTATTTATTTATTTATTGTTAAGGTTTACACCCGGCCATTAAAAAAACAACTTATCAGGGTGACTTTCAATATTAAATATTAAAAACATGTTACCTTGGATACAAGGCTTGCTCTGTATGCAGCTAACTGCTTCAGATATTCCTTCTTAGCAGCTTCAGTTTTCTTTTTATACACCTGAAAAAGAAGGAAGAGTGGCAAATCAGCAACCAAGCTTGTTGGGCTATAAATTAAAACATCATAACCTGCAATGTTTACACAGCAGCAGCAAACTTCCCTATTCCCTTTATCATTTTTACCTTGCAAACTTTTGCTTGTTTGTTAACTAAGCAAGCAAGATAGCAGTTGAAATGTGAAAAACAATGCTCAACACTATCCACATGACAAAAACACCATGCCACATGACAAAAACACCATGATCCAATTAAAATAATAATAATAATAATAATAATAATAATAATAATAATAATAATAATAATTTATTATTTGTACCCCGCCCATCTGGCTGGGTTTCCCCAGCCACTCTGGGCAGCTTCCACAGAAACAAAAAATACACTAAAAATAAAGCTAAAAAATGAATGGAGAGTGAATAATTTTTTTTTAATGTGGTTGATCAAAGCTACTATATTTTGAAAATCTTTTATTACATTAGGATGAACATAATGTTCTCATATATTTTTGATGTATATTACATTCTGTATTATGTATGCTTTTGTAGTTCGCCTTGAGACATTTTATATTGTAAATGATGAATAAATGCAGTAAGAATAATAATATGCAATTAGGATTAGTTTCGTTTACTCAAACTCTGCTTTTATGTTACTGTCATCTTGTAGAAGCTCCTTGAAATGTTTCCTGCATGGGAGGTGCTCTGTGGAGTGGCAAGAGACACTTGGGCTGACCTACAGTTCACTCTGATCACTTGGAGCATGTATGTTTTCATGCCACATATTCCTGGCAGTGGCCGGCACTGGTATATGGCCATATAACCTGCCACAGTGAAGTATTTCCAGCAATTACTATATGGTGATCATAATGAAAGAACCTCTCTTGGGCTGACCTAAATTAAACAAGTCAGATCCTGACCACATTTAACCTCACATTTAGTCCTACATAAATTTCTGGGATGGATTAGTCATGACTAAATGAAGTCCTATTGATCTCAAGGGGACTAATGTGTAACCAGCTTGGTTACGCATCCAGTGAGATGGGGTATGACATGTTGACTTGCAAAGGCAAAGAGGGGAGAGTTCACCATGTCTCTGCACCTTCTTCTTTCAACAAGTCAGAACAGAACTAGCTGCCCTAAGCACCATTTTGAGATGCTAATTAAAAAGTGGTAAGATTATCACCTGAGGTACTCACTCATCTCCACAGAGTGGGTACTGCACCCATGTAATAAGGAAGCCATGGCTGTTGATCTATGGTAGCTATTTTGCATCATAAGTCACCTATCTTATAAAAATAGCAATAGGAGCTGCTAATGTCAGAATGAGAAACGTCTCCAATCTAATTAGAAACTTGCAAATCATAATACTGAAGTTATCTGTGCCAATTTATGTTGGAACTTAGTCATGGCTATCTCCTGGTTGATTTTCATTTATTGGCATTATCAACATGTAGGACCTACAACAAACTGTTGCAGTGTACAGAGCTCCTGATCAGTGATTCAGCCAGCCAGCAATGCCCTCCACCAGACTCCATTCCACTCCTTCTCCCATACATTCCTGTTTTCCTTCCACAATAGACAGTCAGAATTCTATGGCCAATGAGCTTTTTACTGTACTTTTGTAAATGTTTGTATTTCTTAGAAACTCCCTATTGTGTAGGGATACAGTGGTACCTTGGGTTACATACGCTTCAGGTTACATACGCTTCAGGTTACAGACTCCGCTTACCCAGAAATAGCACCTCGGGTTAAGAACTTTGCTTCAGGATGAGAACAGAAATCATACGCCGGCGGTGTGGTGGCAGCAGGAGGCCCCATTAGTTAAAGTGGTACCTCAGGTTAAGAACAGCTTCAGGTTAAGAACGGACCTCCAGAACGAATTAAGTTCTTTTTTTTTTTTTTAATAAAGTTTTATTGCTTTTTTCCAGGGTAAAAGAAAGGTATATCATCCATAGCACATCAAAAGCAGTTTTACAGAAAAGAAAAGAAGTTATAAGAGAAAAAAAAGAAAAGATTCACATTTTTCACATCCATTTTCATGATCGATCAGACTTCCCCACGTCCCCCATCCCCTGTTTTCTTTACAATAAAAATAAACAGCAAATTAGTACCTTATTTCATATGTTTTTGTGTTTTCCTTTAGTTATATAGTCCACAATTTATACATTTCGAAATCTTAACTTAATTTTCAACATTTACCAAATTCAATACTGAAGCATGTTTTTCCAGAACATTTAGCAAATTCTCAACATTCATATAGCTTATAATATTTTTGTAAATAGTCCTTAAATTTCTTCCAGTCCTCTTCCACGGCGTCTTCTCCCAGGTCTCGGATTCTGGCTGTCATTTCAGCTAATTCCATATAGTCCATCAGCTGCAAGTGCCATTCTTCCAGCGTGGGTAACTCCTGTGCCTTCCAGTGTTTAGCTATAAGAATTCTTGCTGCTGTGGTTGCATATAGAAAGAAAGTCCTATCTTTTTTTAACACTCTCTGGCCCACAATGCCCAGGAGGAAGGCCTCTGGTTTCTTGTGAAAGGTGTATTTAAACACCTTTTTCAACTCGTTATAGATCATTTCCCAGAAGGCCTTCACCCTCGGGCATGCCCACCAGAGGTGAAAAAAGGTTCCCTCAGCTTCCTTACATTTCCAACATTTATTGTCAGACAAATGATATATCTTTGCAAGTTTGACTGGGGTCATGTACCACCTGTATACCATTTTCATGATGTTTTCCTTTAAGGCAGTACATGCCGTAAATTTCATACCGGTGGTCCATAACCTTTCCCAGTCTTCAGACATAATGTTGTACCCGATGTCTTGTGCCCATTTTATCATAGCTGATTTAACTATCTCATCTTGAGTATTCCACTTAAGCAGCAAATTATACATTCTTGAAAGCACTTTCGTCTTCGGTTCAAGTAATTCTGTCTCTAATTTTGATTTTTCCACCTGGAAACCAATTTTTTTGTCTTTTTTAAAAGTCTCTAAAATTTGGGCATAATGAAACCAATCTCGCACCTTTCCTTTCAGTTTTTCGAAACTCTGCAACCTCCAAGTGTCACCATCTCTTTCAATTATCTCACAATATTTCAACCAGCCAGTCTCCATATTACGAAATTTTACGGCCTTAGCCTCTACCGGTGATAACCACCTCGGAGTCTTACTTTCGAATAAGTCTTTGTATTTAGTCCAGACAATAAGTAGAGCTTTCCTGACAATATGGTTTTTAAACAGTTTATGAGACTTTGCCTTGTCGTACCAGAGATATGCATGCCAACCAAAAGCATTGCTATGCCCTTCCAGATCTAGGACATCAGTGTTTTCTAACAAAAACCAATCTTTCAACCAGCAGAGGGATGCAGCTTCATAATACAGTCTTAGGTCCGGCAGGGCAAACCCCCCTCTTTCCTTTGCATCTGTTAATATTTTAAATTTTATTCGGGGCTTTTTGCCCTGCCAGACAAACTTCGCAATGTCCCTCTGCCACTTTCCAAAACATTCCACTCTGTCCACGATCTGAAGGGTTTGAAACAGAAACAACATTCTTGGCAATACATTCATTTTGACTGCAGCTATTCTGCCCGACAAGGTAAGTCTCAGTCTCGACCATGTTTCTAAATCCTTTTTGATTTCCGACCAACATTTTTCATAATTATCTTTAAACAAATTCAAATTTCTCCCAGTCAGGTTAACCCCCAGGTATTTCACTTTTGGAACAACATTTAATTCTGTTTCCTTCTGAAACCCATCTATTTCTGAAGGTGTCAAGTTTTTAGCCAAAACCTTGGTTTTTTGTTTGTTCAGCTTAAATCCCGCCACCCGACCAAATTCAGAAATTAGTTCTAAGGCTCTTTTTGTACTAGCTTCTGGCTCCTGTAATGTCAAAACCAGGTCATCTGCAAAGGCCTTCAATTTGTATTGTTTTTCCCCGACCTGTATTCCTTCCACCCGCTGGTCCTTCCTAATCATATTCAGCAACACCTCCAGGACAGAAATAAATAACAAGGGTGATAAGGGGCACCCCTGTCGTGTCCCTTTTTCAATTTTAAACTCCTCAGTCACCACGTTGTTTACTATCAATTTAGCTTTTTGCTCTGAATAGATTGCTTCAATACCATTTTGGAACGCCCTTCCCACTCCCATCCCTTCCAAATTTTTCTTCATAAATTTCCAAGATATGTTATCAAAGGCTTTCTCGGCATCTATAAATATCAAAGCTGCCTTCGTGTTCAGATTTGTCTGTAATAACTCCAAAACATCAATGATATTCCTAGTGTTGTCAGACATATGCCTGCCAGGGAGAAAGCCTGCTTGGTCTTTATGAATTACTTCATTCAAGACTTTTTTCAATCTGTTTGCCAAAATGTTAGCAAAAATTTTGTAATCCACATTTAGGAGTGAGATAGGGCGATAATTCCTGAGTTGAGTCTTTTCAGATTCCAATTTAGGAATCAAGGTGATGAATGCCTCTTTCCACGATTCGGGTGCCCCCTTTCCTTCCATAATTTGGTTACATACCTCCATTAATGGCTGAACCAAATATTCCTTCAATGTCTTGTAGTATTTGGAGGTAAGCCCATCTGGACCTGGAGATTTGCCTAATTGCATGTTCTGAATGGCACTTTCAATCTCCTGTTGTGTTATTTTGTAATTCAGGGCTGTTTGCTTGTCTTGTGTTAATTTTTGGAGGCCATAACTTCCTAGAAAATTATCTATCTCAGTCTCCACTTGGGGTCCTTGAGTAAACAATTTTCTAAAATATCTCTGGAAGCACTTTCTAATATCTTCTGGTTTCTGAATACATTCTCCCTCAACCTCTAGATTGGTAACAAAGTTCAACTTTTGTCTCTTTTTCAGCTGCCATGCCAGCAGCTTCCCACATTTATTTGCCGATTCGAATGATCTTTGTTTCATTTGTTTAATTTTCCATTCAACTTCTTGATTTATCAATTTTGCATATTGTGCTTGATGGAATTTTATTTCTCTTAAAACTTCTTTTGATTTTGGGTTTAGTCTCAACTTTTTCTCGCCATCTCTTATCTTCTCCAAGATCTTATCCTTTTTACCATTCCAGAGTTTTTTCTTGATAGAGTTCTGCTGTATCAGAAATCCTCTCATCACAGCTTTACTTGCGTCCCAGATTGTTTTCTTTTCCACCAAAGTATTCAAATTTATTTCGAAGTAATCTTTCAGCGTTTTTTGGGCCTTCTTCACAATCTCCTGATCTCTAAACAAATAGTCATTCATTCTCCATCTGAAGGATCCAGCTGGTGCCAGTCTTAAATCTATTTTCAAGGCGTTGTGGTCAGAGCAAGTTTTAGGGCAGATCTCGACTTTTTTTGTCTTAGGTGCCAGTCCTCTAGATGTCCAAATCTGGTCGATTCTTGTCCACGAAAGATGGGCCTCAGAGAAAAAAGTTCCCTCTTTACCTAGAGGGTTCTTTGTTCTCCAGATGTCAATCAAGTCCATATTGTCTGTAAGTTCAAAAAAAGTCTTTGGGAGTCTGCCATCTTTGGTCAAGTTCTGATTTTGAGACTTATCCATATGTGTGGAGACAACTCCATTCATATCACCCATCAGGATGATGTTAGTATAGTCAATATAGTCCAACATTGTCTCATGTAGCTTCTTATAAAATTCCGATTTCCCATCGTTTGGTGCATAAATTCCTACAATCAAAAATTTCTCTCCTTGTGCTTGAATTTCAATCGCCAAAATTCTTCCTTGTTCATCTTTAAAGATCAATTTTGGTGCTAGAGTCTCCTTTGCATAAATCACTACTCCTCTTTTTTTTACCTTATCTGATGAGATAAATTCTTGGCCTAGTCTCTTGTTAATTAGTACTCTCCTATGGAGCCTAGTCACATGCGTTTCTTGAAGGCAAATAATGTCTAATTGTTCTTTTCTCAAAATATGAAAAATCTTTTTCCTTCTTTCGGGAGAATTTGCGCCATTAATGTTCCAACTGAGAAGCTGTAGAGACATCTTGGACTAATTATTTACCTGCTGGGGTGTCTCCTTTTTCGTTTTTGTCTGGAGGTGGAACCGGATTCAATCCAGGCGGAGGAGGTGGCCAGGCACCTGCTATTCCTTTCCGAAGGTCTTCCCCGTGGTCGTTTAGGAACTTTTCTTGCTCCTCTGCTGTTCTGATTCTTACCCTCACCCCTTTCAAGGTAAAAGATAATCCTTGAGGGAATTCCCACCTGTATGGGATTGTGTTGTTTCTCAGTAAGCTTGCTAGGTCTTTATATGTGGCTCTTAAGTCCAGAAGTTGTTTTGGTATATCTCTAAAAATTTCTGCCTTTTTTCCCTGGATCACCAATGGATTTTTAAAATGCAAGCCGAGTATGGTTTCTTTTTCTTGCCTAGATCTGAAAATGATCAGGCAATCTCTTGGTTTATCCTTCCTAGCCACTCTTCCTAGTCTGAAAGCGGTGACAATTTTAAAGTCTTTTTCCTCTGCCACACCCCAGAATTTGGATAATTCTGTTGTCAAAAATCCAATCAAATCCTCCTTTTCTGATTCTGGAATGTTTCTAATTCTGAGGTTATTTTCCCTATTTTTCAGCTCTGCAAGGGACAGGTACACTTGTTGTTCAGTCACCTGTCTACTCAGTGGTCTGACTTCGCCTCTTAATTCCTCTATCCTCTTTTTATTTTCGTCTGCTTTTGTATTTGCTTCCTGTGCCAGTTTCCGATTTTCTGTTGCAGTCTTTTCAATATTATCTATGGCCTGAGAGTTTTTAGAAACTTGGTCTGTCAATTTGTTAATTGAGGCTGTTACCTGGTCAAGTTTAGCAGCTTGTTCATCAAACCTAAGTGCTTGTTCATCCGCTTTCTTGTTCAGTGCTGCCAACTGCTCCAATATTTCTTTAGATACGGAGTCTATCCCTCCAGCAGCCATCTCTCCAAGAGTAGGCTGTATAGCTTGTCCTTCCTGCAGGCCTGTCACAATTGGGACAGATGATCTGCGTGGCTGCACAGGCAGAGTTAATTGCAAAAGTTCAGTTTGTTTTGCTTTTTTTTCTTTCTGCAGCCCTTGTTTTTGCTGTGCCACTCATTCCACAGCTGTCCCAGTATCAAGGTCAAATTGTAAATCCCATGGGAAAATTAATTCCAGAAAAAATAAACATCCGGGCAGGAAAATTCCAAGACTAGTAGCAGTTCTCAAATACTATTAAATCCACAATCCAGCAGGGGGAGCTCCCTAAAAATTAGGGAGAAGGATAGGAAATTTCCACCAAAAGTTCCCTTTACACACAAAAGAAAAATATTATCCAAAACAAGGGGGGGGAGCCCCTCTCCTTAAGCTTAAACTGCAGAGAATAAAAGTTCTTTACCAAGGTGCTTGCAACAGTTCCTTTTCCCGGTTACAAAGTAGCCCAATGTTACTTCTAACTTTGTCTACAGTTACTGCAGACCGATGTTACTTGTATCCAGTCAGACCGAGAACAGGGTTTCAAAAATTTGTAATCCACAAGGTAAAAGAAAGAGGAACATAAAATTGTCACTTATAAAACTGTTATGTCCTTTCTTTAACTTTTAATCAATCAAGGTCGAATTTGCAGATAAATTCCAACTCTTTTAAGATTCCTTTCAGCGCTTCAGCTTTAAAGGGGCTTTGCTCAATACTTTAAACAGAGCCGGGAGACTGACTTCCTTTTTAGCGTCTCCCGCTTTCAGCCAAATTTCTCCAAATTTAGTTCGTACAAAGCTTCAAATTTCCTACTCACGAGTAAGTTGTTTCAGTTCGATTGTTGAAGGAAGAAAGGTCAGCGCTGATCAGCAGCAGCCGCGCGGCTTCACTTCCGCGGAAAGAGCGATGGATCCACAGCACCGCTACCCCCTTCACGTTCCGAAACCCCTTACGGGGTCCCTTCTGCGTTTCGGAGGTCGCTCCTGGTGCCCGCCGAATCCCACGGCCACTGGCTCACTCTACCAGTGGTTTTTCTTCATGGGTCGTCGCTGTGCCGCAGCGCACGACCCTTTTCCGCGGAGCCCCTCTTCAGCAACTGAAGAGGACCGCCATTGCTGAGCGCGCCGCCTCCGGAAGTCCCAGAACGAATTAAGTTCTTAACCCAAGGTACCACTGTATTGCCATTTTGGCTATATAAGTCAGAACATTCGCCTCTGAATGTCAGAAACAGAGTGAACTATTAATTATTATTAATATTTACTATTTCTACTAATATTATCATTTATGCATTACCTTCAGTGAACACAGATTCTTACCGAGTTACATGGGCAAAAAAGACAAGTCCCTGCCCCCAAGGAGCTTACAATCCCAAAGAGATAATAGGGCAAAAAGCAGAATGAAGGAACAGGACGCAGGCATAGAGACCGAAGGATGTGGGCAAATGAAGCAACCTGTACTTTATTTCAGTTGGGAATGAGAATTAAAGGAACAGGATACTTCATGTGGAAAAATGGAGTCGGACAATGTGGAAGAAGGGCCGTTATCCTGCTTACCTCTATTTGTTACTGGAAATAAAGCAACAGAGCTCTTTCTACATAGTTTGGGGGTAGGGATAACAACCTACCTATTGATACTTCCAGCTACACATCTTCTCTAACTAATTATTCCCAATTGTTTTGAATTTGATGGGAACAGTGAATTGTTGTTGGCATTCATCTGTCTCATGAGACAATGGAGTGTGCCCATTGGGCTAAAGGCAAACCACTATGTTAGTAGCATTGAAGTGAGCTCCCTGGGATGCAAGCCTGAGAAGTGTGTATGGAGGTACTGGGCTGTTCAGATGGCAAGACACACACCCTCTTGGCCTCGCTGATGTGGTCCAAAGGAGCACAATCATTTTGTGTGTCCAAAAGAAGGTCATTGAAGAGGGGAGGCAGTTTCATGATCTCCACAAAGACTATAGTGTTCCCTACTCATGTTTTAGAGTAAGCACAATTCCTGCAATTTTAAATTGATCCCTTCTGATATTCTTATTCCATATTATTTTAATATAGTGCATGCATACATGGAGTCAGAGAACTAAAGAACACCTGGTGGATAAAAAAACTCAAGAGATCCAGCACTTAGCAGGCACTCATGATGCACAGAGTTTCTTTAAAGCCACAAAGACCATCTATGGGTCAATAAATCATGGCATATGCCCCCGATCCTCAACAGATGGTACCACACTTCTAAAAGATAAGCTATTGCATGAGCTGGAAAGAACATTAACAGCATCTCCTTAACTGCTACTCCCCTATAGCTGCTGAGGTCTTCTCACAAATTCCGCAAAAACAAATTAGAGATGAGCTTGCAGTATCTCCAGATCTGGGAGAGTTGTGTACAGCTATTAACCAATGAAAAACAACAAAGCCAGTGGACCTGATGGGATGCCTTCCGAAGAGGGCAGAATTAAACGTACACAACAACTTCACAAGCTCATAAAAAAAATCTGGGAGATCCCAGCAGACTTTAGGGATGCAAAAAATATCAATTTCTTTTTTAAGAAAGGTGATAGAACAGATTGTGTAAACTATTGAGGCATCTATTTATTAGCTGCAGCAAGCAAAATTCTGGCAAGGATCTTAGCAAACTCTCTTCCAACAATATCTGAGGCTATGCTTCCTGAATCCCAAAATGGTTTTCAACCTTCTAGGGGGAACAGTGGACATGATTTTCACCACTCGACAGCTTCAAGAAAAATGCAGAGAACAAAACCAACCCCTGTATATTATGTTTATTGACCTGACTAGGGCCTTCAACACTAAATTGTAATGCCCTGTGGACTCTCCTTCTGAAATTTGGCTGCCCAGATAAATTTGTGAACATCCTTCAGCTCCTTCATGATAATATGACAGCAACAATCGAAGATAACAATGGCTCTCAAAGCAAACCATTCACAGTGGGATCAGGTGTTAAACAGTGTTGTGTTATCGCCCCAACTCTATTTATTATTTTCATTGCCATGATCCTAAATTTTGTAGAAGGAAAATTCCCCACCAGACTAGAAATCAAACAGATGGAAAGCTCTTTAATCTGAGTGGGCTGAAAGCAAAGAGTAAGGTTACTATAACTTCCATCATAGAATTTCAGTATGCTGATGACAACGTAGTGTGTGCACACTCAAAGGAAGACCTCCAAACTATCCTAAATATATTCGCAGAAGCTTATGAAAAGCTTTGGCCTATCTCTCAACATCCCAAAAACCAAAGTGCTGCACCAACAAGCACAAAACAACCGCTCTGCAGCGCCACAAATCCAACTCACTGTTGTAATGTTGGAAAGTGTTGATCATTTCTCCTACCTGGGCAGTTATCTTTACACAAGGGCCGACAATGATGCTAAAATCCAGCATCGCCTGAGCTCTGCGCATGTAGCTTTCTCTCAATTGAAGTATAGAGTGTTTGAGGACTGGGACATTCACAGGGAAACCAAAATGTTTGTTTACAAAGCTATTGTACTACCAACCTTACTATATGCTTGTGAAACATGGACCACTTATAAATGCCATCTCCAACTCCTCGAAAGATTCCATCAACGGTGTCTCCGAAAAATTTAACATATCACTTGGGAAGACAACCAAACTAATGCCAGTGTACTGGAAGATGCAAAGATCACCAGTGTTGAAGCAATGATTCTTCAACAACAACTTCATTGGACTGGTCATGTTGTTCAGATGCCTGATTATCGTCTTCCAAAGCAACTACTCTATTCTGAACTTAAAAATGGAAACCGTAATGCTGGTGGTCAACAAAGACTCTCTCAATGCAAATCTTAAAAAATGTAGTATAAGCACTGACAATTGGGAAACCCTGACCTGTGAGCACTCCAATTGGAGAACAGCCTTTACAAAAGGTGTCATGGATTTTGAAAATGCTCAAACTCAGGACGAAAAGGAGAAATGTGCTAAGACGAAGGCACATTTGGCAAACCCTCACCATGATCAACTCCCATCTGGAAGCCTATGTCTCTACTGTGGAAGGATATGTGGATCCAGAATTGGCCTCTACAGTCACTTACAGACTCACTGTTAAGACCGTGTTCATGGAAGACAATCTTACTTGGCTACGAGTGATTACCAAAGAAGAAGAACACATACATACTCCTAAGTAGATTTCTAAACTGCAAAATTATTTGTGAAGTGGTGCCACATTATTCCTATGAAATGTGCTTTATTTTATTCCATCAAAGCTGTGTTTTCAAGAGCATGCAGGTCCCTCTGATCTCTGCTGGGAAAACCCAGAGGTTGCTTAAAAGGATTAAAGATTTTGCATCCCAGGGAAACATAAGATCATAATGGAGAAACAGGCATCCTAGGATACTAAAGCTGTAAATATCGAGAGAGGAATAAATATAATAGATTGGTTCTAGCTGTGCAACGGCATGTGTGCATTCTTTTGCAATTTCTTCAGATTACAAAGCTGAGCTCATTTTGTTTCACAAAGGATTTATAACAAGTTGCGTTTCTGAGTTGATTGTTTGTGGTTATTGCTAAAACGTATTGTTTGTTTCAAGGAAATGAAACACCCGTTAGCTGACAGGTTTTTCCCCTCCCCAGCAGCTAAAATTAAATTTGCCTGACCTGAAAGAAGAGGCAAGAATGCAAATTGCACTCTCTGTTTGAATACATCTGCATAATTGTGTTATTTCATTTTCAAAACAAAAAATAGAGCCCAATAAGAATAAAAGATCACAGAGATTTATTCCTGGCATTTCTCATTTTGTAAGTCCAATTAATGGCATTTCTATAGAGCTTTTTATGCAAGCATGATTATGGCACCCTATCATACAAACATAGTGCCATTTCCCCTATCCAGTCATGCACAGTCTTAGGTGCTAAGCATTTCTAAGCACCTTCTGGGTTTCTTTTAAGATTGTGGTGCAATAAAACTAGTCTTAGTCTTATAGTTTAAACAGGACAACCGTGACAGGAAAATATTATGACTAAAGTGGAATAATCCTGTAGACACATGGTAGGCTCAAGTCCCAAGATTTAAATATCATGTGAAAACTCACATTTTACCACACAGTGGCGGCTTTATTTTGATACGGGTGCAACATTCACAATAAAGGGCTATTGACTATGCAGAGTTCAGTTTTGATTGTACTTCCATGTGGTTTTGAATTGAAGGAAGTTAAAAAAAAACTGTTGAGTATCAGGGGCCTGACAGTAACTGCATTAGAAATTCAGACTTGGGAAGCCATCTCCATTTAGCTATATCCATGTACTGCAAGCATTAGTAAAACATAAAGACACGAGAAGACCAAAGGCTGATCTAGTCCACCATCCTATTTCCCACAATGGCCACTCAGATACTTATGAAAGCCCAACAGCAGAATATGAGCTCTATATTGCTTTGCAACCGCAGTTTCCCTGCAACAGGTATGCAGAGGCATACTGCCTCTAATGCTGATGGTAATATACAGCTGTCATGTCACGTAGCCCAGTTTGAAAGCAGCTTAGTTTGGTGGCCATTACTTCATCTTCTGGAAGAAAATTAATTATGAGCTGTGCAGAGAAGTACTTTGTGACTCGTGGTCTATCCTACCTCATTGCATTAGCTAAATCTTGCTTAGTGTCCTTATACAGTGTCCTTAAACAAATAATTGATTTCACAAGTGCTTTCTTGTCTTTAAGCAACTATGATGGACAGATCTATACTAAGTTAGATGAACTAGATCCAACTAGTTTCAATGGGAATTACAACTTTCCTCACTGATTTCAGCTAATTTAGCCTGAATCAAACCTCAAATCTATACAGCAAAAATGAATGTTAGAAGTTAGAAATGAATAGTTAAAATTTTTGGATTACGTTCTGAAAAGGCTCAATTCAAATATAAACTTGGGTGCTTTAATTAGTGTAAAAACCAATTAGCTGTTAAAGTTGCTGAGGAAATATATGAACCAGAAGATTTAGATCACTAGTAGTTGAATCACGATTCACACTGTCCTGATTTAATCCAATTCACCTTAAGGTAAAGGGACCCCTGACTATTAGGTCCAGTCGTGACCGACTCTGGGGTTGTGGTGCTCATCTCGCTTTATTGGCCGAGGGAACCGGCGTACAGCCGGCCAGCATGTGGCCAGCATGACTAAGCCGCTTCTGGCGAACCAGAGCAGCGCATGGAAACACCGTTTACCTCCCTGCCAGAGCAGTACCTATTTATGTACTTGCACTTTGACGTGCTTTTGAACTGCTAGGTTGGCAGAAGCAGGGACTGAGCGGCAGGAATTCACCCCGTCGCGGGGATTCAAACCGCCAACCTTCTGATCGGCAAGTCCTAGGTTCTGTGGTTTAACCCACAGCGCCACCCACGTCCCCACCAATTCACCTTAACCCTCCCCAAACAATTCCCTTCTGGAGCATAGTTCCTCTTGGCAGGCTAAACCATGTTATCCATGGATACAACAGTAGAATCAATTGAGTTTAGGGCTTACTAGGCCATTTGCAAGCACCCGGGTAAAGGTGCTTGAAGAATTTCTAGTGTTATGTCTGAGCTGCAGGTGGGAAGTGGTTGGCTGTATAGGCCCATCAAAGGGTTGGTATGTACAACCAATATTGACTAGAACACAAGTCTGAATGGGAATGCAGTCTGTTGGCAGCAAAAGCCAGATCTTCACCTTTTGCGCCAGCCTCAGCATGCCCCATAGACTGCAGGCAGCTGGAGACACAAGATGGGTGGCAATTGCAGCACATAAAATACTTACGAAAGACAGTGTGTTCCACCCATATTCTTTTTGCAGATGCCAAATATTACAGCCCTTTAGGCATAAATTGTAGATTAAAAGACTTGCAGGTGAGAGATAATATTCACAACTGCACTTTATCAATGTGAGAATGCCTCCTTCCACTTTTAGAGAGGCTAAGCACAACCATGGCCCATTAGTGTTGTAAAAAATAGAGAATTGGAAAGACAACTAGTTAAGGGCAACCCAAACACTTGTTCTTCTCTTACTACATATGGAGTTCAAGCAGCCTCCTGTTTTTGTTTATCATATTACTCAGAAGCATGAAAGTGAATACATAAGTTATTTGTTCTGCTTCTTTTTATGTGCTAGGCTAGATGTTTTGCTTTTAATATTTATTTGTAAGTCACTTTGGGATGCCTTGGGCAAGATAAAACGACTAACTACTACTACTGTACTACTAATTTTAACTAACATAAAATGTAGCTCCTAGTCATTCCACATGCTGCAAGTGGGAAGGATTAGGAGTTTTTTTGGGGGGTGTAAAATCATTTCTCAACATAAAGGAAAATCTGTTGAATCCTGTAGTTCTTCACTACAACTACTCAGGTTTTCTGGAAGGTCTCCAATCTCTCTATCTCCCTCCTGACCTTTATCTGAGTGGTTTTTGTGGAGAAATTTTGTTATGTAGCTTTGGGCTAACACTCTTAAATCAGGGAGGTATAACCTGTGCTCCTCCAAATTTTGTTGCACTCTTAACGCCCATCAGCCCTAGTCGACATGGTCAATGGTCAGGGGTGATGGAAGTGGTAGCCCAGCAACATCTGAAGGGCCACAGGTTTCCCATTAGTGTCGTTGATGGTTAGGATTTGATATCTGTATTCTATTTCTTGGATAAACTGGGCACTATATACAAACCATAGGGACGCGGGTGGCGCTGTGGGTAAAACCTCAGGGCCTAGGACTTGCCAATCGCATGGTCGGCGGTTGGAATCCCCACGGCGGAGTGAGCTCCCGTCTTTTGGTCCCAGCTCCTGCCCACCTAGCAGTTTGAAAGCACCCCTAAGTGCAAGTAGATAAATAGGTACCGCTTTCTTGTGGGAAGGTAAACGGCGTTTCCGTGTGCTGTGCTGGTGCTGGCTCGCCAGAGCAGCTTCGGCACGCTGGCCACGTGACCCGGAAGTGTCTCCAGACAGCGCTGGCCACCGGCCTCTTAAGTGAGATGGGCGCACAACCCTAGAGTCGGACACGACTGGCCCGAACAGGCAGGGGTACCTTTACTATATACAAACCATAACCACATGCACTGCAACCATATACAGTTGTGCCTTGGGATGTGAACAGGATCTGTTCCAGAGCCCTGTTCGCATCCTGAATGGAATGTAAGATGCGCCGGTGCGTCTGCGCGTGCACGGGTCATGTTTTGCAGCTTCCGTGCATGCACGTGACGTCATTTTGAGTGTCTGTGCATGTGCAAGCGGCGAAACCCGAAAGTAATGCACTCCGTTACTTCTGGGTTGCCATGGAGAGCAACCCAAAAGCGCTCAACCTGAAGCACATTCAACCCGAGGTATGACTGTATACTATAATCACATGCTCACACATTATTTGCTGCCCCTCCCATGAATATGATTTAAAAAACAACAAAAAAACCCTCTACTTTTGTTTCCCTGACCTCCCAAGTCTAATTTTGTGTGTGTGTTTAATTATTCTGGAAAGTTCAGCTACGGAGGAAGAATTCATCCTTCCCATCTTTAATCTTCAAGAATATTGGGGGGGGGGGGAGCGCAGGCAGGGAAGCTTTCAACTGGAGCCAATGGAAGGCTTTTTCAAGCCTCACTGCAGCAGCAGAGAGACATTTTAAGGGGATATAGCTGAAAAAGGAAGGGTTAACACCCAGCTGCAACCCTCGGCTGATACACCTCCGCTCCTGAACCACAATAAGCTGTGGATTATTTTTTTTAAGCCTCATTATGGTGAACCCGAGAATTAGGGCCTGGCGAAATGGAATATGAAGGCGGGACTCTTCTCCATGGGATCTCACCAGGTCTCTCATGGGAAATTAAGCTGCAAGAAACTTTAAAAAAATTAAATTGATGTTCATAGTAAGTATGTTAAGACAAATCACGTTTCACTTATTGGTTCATACAATTTAACCATGCTTACTGCACTTGGTGAAGCTACTAAAAGCAGAGTCAGTGGTGGTGCCTTAAATGTGAGTTGACTAATGAACCTGATGGTGATTGATGGAGAAATTGCACAGCAGTCTCACAAAGAGCTGAATTCTCCACACGTCTATTCAACACAGAAATTTAATAGGACAATTTGGCTCTTACTCAGGCAACAACATGACTTTTGGGCTTCTTAAATACAGAGACTGTGTTTAAGGAAAGTCATCCAGGACAATACTATCTTTCTTGTAACCTCTTACTCTGCTACTACATTCAAATTCAGAGGGTTTGGCAAGCTTTCAAAGACAGATAGCAGCCCCTCATGCCATGGCATTCTTGAGGGTTGTCAAGTGCTAAGAGTGGATTTTCATGGGGCTGCAAAGGAAAGGAAGACATTTGGAGAAGAAAGCCCATTCAATGAACTGAGTTCCACTCAGTTTATGGAACTGAAGAGTTTCCATAGGCTAGAGTTTCCAGGCAGTGTTCAAGGAAATGCTTAGACCCAGGCCAGCAATCTTGCTCAATCATGCTTTGAGACATGTAGATAATTAATATGCTCTATATTGGATCAATAAACTAGAAGGTATTGAGGCTAAATATTATACTTGCTGTGTGATATTATTGAAGAAACAGATTAAGAAGTCAATACATAATTTTAAAAGGGAGATAAATGCTCACTTTAATAAACACATTACTTCATAGCAAGAATCAGCAAGTGATTTGTTGATAGCACCAGGATTTTGCATCAATGGTGTTGGGGTGTAGGAAGTTTCAGACAGGCTAAACATAACATACTTATAATAATAATTTATTATTTATACCCTACCCATCTGGCTGGGTTTTCCCAGACACTCTGGGTGGCTCCCAACTTAAATGTGTCATCTTTCATGGAAACTTATTACAGGTGGAAAGAGTTAACTGTATTTTGATAGACATTTGAAAGAAATATGAAAACAAATCTCAAATGTAATTGCTCAAAATTGCTGATAATTTTCAGTCTATGAATCCTCTTGTAGATGTTGAATCTGACTCCCACAGAAATTATTGGGAACATCACACAGGACCCAGTGGGAACAAACTTAGTTTGCATAGAAGACTTCAGTATTGATATTTAGGTAAATATGCTAGTATCTCACCATCAGTTGACATTTTATCAAGCTACTTGGGTTGCAGTTCATTAAGCACAGTTGCATCCAAAAGAGTAGAAAGCAAAGCAGTATGGATGTTTTTGTATCTAAATGAATGCCGTTTAGAAAAAGTGGTTTATTAAACTATTTTATCAGAAAGAAGTCTTCTTGAAATAAAATATAAACAAATGATACAGCTTCCTCTTGCCCAATTTTCTGTGATTGCCTCTTCCCACTGCAACCTCTCATGCCAGGCCCTTCCTGATGTATGGACAAGATGGATGCAAGGCTTCTCAGGGCTGGCCTGGGAGGGAGGGAGAAAACATATCGCACAAACAGATTTCAATTCACACAATGTTTGGACACAACTCATTCTTATTTCCTGTGTGAGTGTCTGAGAAGATATAATGCTTTCATTCTATGAGCAATAAAAATAATAATTAAACGTGTTGATGATGAATAAAAAATGAATAAATGTCCTGGAAATGAATATTCATAGTTAAAACTATGACTGTTGTGTCAGTGTCTGGCTGGTTTTTACTAACATTATGTTTTACTGTAGTTTATTTTGGTGCTGGTTCTTAGGCTTTTAGTATTATGACATTAGTATTCTTAAATGGTTTTGCTTACAACTTAGCCTCTGCACACCAATATCTTTCCTTGGTCTTTCAGGCTCCATCCAGATGACTGGAGGATGATAAGTCACACAGTTTTCTTGGTCCTGTTTTGCTGTCTGAGCCTTAACTGTATTGCTAGAGGAATCGCCCTGTGAATTTATCTATGTCTGAACATCAGTAGCTGGCTTTGGGGAGCTTGATCCAACACAAGGTAGCCTTAGCTCTGGTCATAAACCATAAGGTGTTTTTTTATAATTGAATTTCCATGGTATTTAAAAATGAAATGGATTAAATATATTAAAATTTTAAAGAATACTATAAAATACAACGGATTAATAATATATTAAAATATTAAAAACTATTTTAAGATAGTGTTTAGAAATTCTGCTATATGTGCTATTTACCTGCATGTGTGGGAGCGGGGCTGCAGAGACAGGTGTTGTGAGGCAGGGAACAGGTTGTTTGTGCCCAAAGATAGGTCACCCCACATCTAACCAACGCACCACACGGTCATATCCCATAACGAAAGGAGTAAGCATTACATATAGCCTCTACCAGAAGGTCAAAGCATCTATTTTTTAAAATAATGCTGTACCTCCGGCCACTTTTAAAATTTGGCACATTCATAGACCTCATCAGGTAAACCATATGACAAATTTCAAGTCATTGACTCAACAGGTTGTCATTGTTACAAAAAATAGAATAATATATAGAAAAATAATGAATGGGGTTTACCCCCCCCCTTGTACTTGTTTCAAATAAAGGTGCATTCCTGTACTCCTTAATTACCATCCATCAATATGAGCATGTTTTCAGGTTGCATGTGTTTACGCAATATGAGAAATGTTTAGTAGCCATGTTTCAAACCATTGTAAGCTTCTAGTTTGGTAAAGAAGAAGCAGACAGCAACACGAACGTTGACAGTATCATCAAAATGCTTTTGATTTCCTTAAGTATTGGCAGGATAAAATCTGAGTTTCATCCAATGATACAGAATAAGCTGCAGCATTTGTCTAGTGGGTGTTTGAACACCAGCGAGGAGTAAATGATTTGATTTTGTGGGCTCAGAGGATTTGTCAGCTGCCTCAGAAGTATAATTCTAGCTCTTCATATCCCTGCTGCTTCTAATTTAGCAGGACAGGCTCATAATTGAAGCAAATTAACTATTTACACTTGCCACTTCTACCAGGGGGAAAGAGGACATATCAGCAGGAAAGACTGAGTGGGAAATTAAATCCTTCCCACTTGTGTCAGATCTGCCCTTATATAAACACATTAACAGTAATTTCATGAGGCGTCAAACATAGGAATAAATACTGAGGGATAAAATAATGAGGTGTTGCTATTGAGCTGAACTGTTGCAGCTAATATTACTGAGAACAAATTATGCAGCCTGTAAGAAAGCATATGTTACAGCACTCCAACGGTTCCCTGGCATGTCTTATCTGATCATTAAGCAGTGGGTCCCTAGGAACATAGACTGGTCTTCCTCCTACAAGGTCCACGTACAAGGTTTAAATAAACATACACGTGCAAATGCACATATATTGGGACCAGGCCATTCCTGCTTTGACTCAACTGACAACAGTGGCATTACAAATAAGAGGTGAACTTTGCGCAGCACACTTTGGAGTGGCCATGCCGTTCCATTTTTAGCATAATGGCATGTTTTACTGAGCTCTTTTGGCTGAAGCCATGAAGTCAGTTATATTAATGTAAACAAGAACATTTTGTTTGTAATTTGTTCATTCTATTATAGCTTCACTGGGTCTCCAATTAGGAATTTAAGTTTCATTTTACATTTACATCTGGTTTGGATTTAAGTTGTTGGTTTTTTTCTTAGACTCCCAGAATGGGGAAGAAAAATTACCTACACTGCCTTTTAACTCAGATTTCTGTCTGAAAGCCAAGGAAAGCTCCATTTATCACAATACTTTTAACTCTTAATTGCCACGTGCATGTTTTCCACGAGCAGAGAAAAATGGGCAGTGTAAGTTTATTTAGAAAGAAGCCAAAGGGGCACACCAAGTGATGTGGAGGGGGGACAGAGGGCAACATTCCTAAAACCAAACCACAAGTGGCTAAAAGATTCAGTGGCAGAGCTTAGTACCCATGTCGTACAAAGAAATATAGGGATAAAATGGGGGAAAGATGACCTAAGCCAGTCTTGTCTTGCTCAGAGATGTACATGGAAGATGCTAACACCATAAGAGTTGCAAGCAATATTTCTTTCAAAAATAATGCGGGAAGATTTTATTTTATTTTATTTGTTTAAAGTATCTTTAGGCAGCTTGCCTGTCCGAACCAGTGTATAAATAAACAAAAGATTAAAAGCCATAGAAAATTTAAAACACTGCAAATCAACACTTGAGTTTAAAAAAATGCAGAACAGGGGAGAACATAATTGAGTCAGACTGTCACTCAGCTAACAAGCATCATGCCTGGAAGGGCAGTTGGAAAAGATTCCTTTTCAGGGCCTTCAGAAAAGCCAGCAGCATAGAGATTTGGTGCAGGTCCAACAATAAGGAATACCATAGTCATGGTGCCACCACAGAAATGGACCTTTCTCTTGTGGCCACCCACTTTACTGACCATGGGGATGGGGACAGCAGGAAAGTCTACAAAACAGATCATAAGACATGGACAAGGAAATATGAGTGCAGGTAGTCAAATAAACAGCTTGCAGGGAAACAGCTTAGGCCCTTAAAGGTCAAAACCCATGGAATTGGTTCAGAAACCCACTGGTAACTAGTGCAGCTGATATAATAAAGTTGTCTAATAGTAGTCAGGCAGCTTCATTCTGAACCAGCTGAAGTTTCTGAACCACCTTCAAAGGCAGCCTCCAAGTAGAGCACTTTGCAGTAGTCTAGCCTGGACAGGACCAAAACATGGATTGTGGTGAAAAGTAATTATTGCCATATGAAAGCCCATCCAAAGGACCTGCAGATTCCTCCCAGATCCTACATCCAGCAAGGATATACAAAGGCCACTCACATCTTGGTCTTGACAGATTGTCTTTTCCGAAGGAAAATATATTTCTGGAAAAGTTTTTGAGGCTTCTTGAAGTTCCATGATTCTATCATTTTAATGCTGGCCTTGGGAGAAGAGGGTGGGAGATTAAGAAGGCCACAATTTATTTTGCTCCTGAGCTTTAGTCTGAACACAGCATGTACTTTAGAAGCCTGAAGCAAGCAGCCACTCACATGATACTGAAATATAATATATTCACGTATTATAGAAAAAAATCCTGTATTGAAATGGACAAATAGTCCATTCAACCCAGCATGTTACTTCAAGCAATAGACATTGCTGTATACATTAGAGTATTGAAGGGGGGGGGGGATCCTTCCTTAATGCACCTGGACAAGCTATCCATTGCCCCAGTGTTTGGCCCACTAGCCAATTTAGTTGTCCTTATAAGCCACACATAAATAATAATGATGGCTAAGAAGAATAACCTTTCTCGACAGATTCCTAGGGCAAAATCTTGTTTTGTTGAAGATAATGCCAAAGTGGTCACTGACTTGAATTAGGCTTGAAGGTTTAAGACTTACATGACAATAGGTAGCAACTTTTCAGATGGCTGTACTATGTGTTCTTTAATGGAATACACATTGGTTTCTCTGCAATTCACAAAGAGAAACTGCCAAAGCCAAGTGATTAACACAGTTTTCCTTTAATAATTTGCATGCTCCCATATGCTAGTCAAATAAACACAGCTGGAAAATGAGAAACCCCTGGATGTTTCCGTCAATTAATGTAACATGTCTGGCAAATACTCAAAAGAAAATAATTGTATGCAACCATTTCTGTGTAAATTCTAAACAAGGGACAAATTTGTTCATCTCAGCTGACTGGCTTCTTGTTGTGAATTCCCTATAATGGGACAGGAGAAGGTTTTTTTTTAAGGGGTGGAGGGGAGTGTATTCCTAGTAGTTCTTGGGCTTCCACTACCTTCTGTCTTTTCAGATTGCAAGATCTCTGTTACCTTTCCTAGGGGAACTAAGGAGGGATATAGCCATGGCCTGAGGATGGGACAGCATTGTATGGTGGTGGTAGTGGAGGGGAATTAATTCTTTCTGTGAATGGTAACAGGGACCTTCTCTTGTTGCATTATAAAGTTGTGAGGAACCTGTGGCCCTATGAGTGGTGCTGGATTACAGCTCCTATCATCCCTGGCTGGGATGGATCATGCTGGCTGGGGCTCATGGAACATTAATATCATTTATAGCCTGCCATTCACCATGCAGCCTCAAGTCGGGTTTCATTCAGCTTAAAACAACAAATAAGCCACACAGTACACAGCAAAACTCGACTAAAATTTTAGACTGTGTCAAAAAGCAAGCAGAACCAGCAGCAACAGTGCAGAGGGAATAGCTAAATAGCAGACATGTGATCAAGAAATGCATTTTTCTTCTGTATATGGAAGATACTGTTTCTATTTTTAAGTTTTTTTAAAAAATGATATTAGGAGTCTAGAAATTGTTGTATTCCTTATCATTTGATTTCACAGGTCTCATTTATAGTTTCCCCTCACCATTCACTTGAAGAAAGTCCCAAAGTGGTTGGAAGAGACAATCGGGAGGAATATAAAGAAGTGCTGAGAGTTCCTTTTTGCATTTGTGTTAAAATAATACCCCCCCCCCCCACATCTGAAACCACAGACTTTCACTTCTCTTTTCCACAGAAGGGCTACATTACAAAGGTAGCTGCTAATTCTTTCAAGCCCAAGACATGGCCTGGGCCCTTCTAGACATCTTTTTATTATACAATAATTTCACAGTTATTGCAAAGTAATCCAGATATCTTTTCTTAAAGGTTTCTTTTGTGATGAGGAAATCACACTTTCCTACCACTTAAACAGAAACACATTGTCATTTGGGAAATGCAATTTTCTCAAACAATAGCCATTCCAAACACTGTCTGGAATGGGACTGCATGTGTATCATGGGCGCCTATTACTTCTCTTCTGCTGACAAGGGCCCAGGCACACAACATATAGATATGTTAAAAACAGAATAACACTTTGCACATCAGTGTGCTACAGCAATCATATTCTGCTGGAGCCAGAAGAATATCAGATATTACTGGGAAGGGCTTCCTTTGATGGACGACTGGCACTGACTAAAAGGGAATACAGGCTCTCCTATAAAAGAGCAAAGTGCACGGCCAGTCATATGGAAGGAACATGCAGACCCTCCTTTGGTATGATCCTGCGGGAATTTTCAAACCAGCAAAGAAGGATAGGCTAGAAGAGGCAAGTCCTGAAAAGATCAACAGATCAGAATCAACTTCTAAGGTGGAATGTGCCTGGGATGAGCACCAAAATTGCAGCTGTTTGGTCATATCTGTGCCAAAACTCTCCTAATATAACAGCAGTTGAATCTAGGCCCAGAGCTCGTGCAATCACAACAACACTGTCAAGATATAGGCAAGGATGCCAATGCAGCTGATCCAGCTTTCCTCTAGCAAGTTTTCCTTTTGTGGCTCATATTCTGATGTGGCACATTGATTCTCTTTGGAATCAAAGAAACACAGTAGCCAATAGACCCATTTCTAATGGAAAGTTAAATCAACTTAACATATGTATATGTGTATTGCTGTACCTGTTTTTGTTCTTCTCCCAAGCCATCCCACATGGAAGCGACAATTTTAGAAACTTCGCCAAAGGTAGCATTTGGGTTTTGGCCTTTGATGGCAGCCTGAGTATCTCGGAAAAATAATGCATAGGCAGAAACAGGTTTCTGTGGCTCATTAGGGTCCTTCTTCTTCTTCTTTTTGGGAGTTTTGGGCTTCTTTCCCATATCGGAGGCAGGTCTTTTTTCTCCCCCATTGATCTGCAAAGAAAGCAAAGACTATATTACAATACAAACTATCATGATCGTAGAACAAACTAAATCCCCATTTCTCAACCAATATGCATCTGGGGTTCTGCTGCTTGAAATTGTATTTTAATTAGAGTGCTTTTCATAATCCAAATTGTTGGCATCTTACATGATTTCATCTATAAAATGCATTTTAGGTATTTTTGGTTATGTAATCTTATTTTGATAATTTTATTATACATTTACAGTTTGCTTTCATTTCATTGCTGCATCTAAGTTCTGGCTTAGCTTTTCATCTTTTTCAAGTCTTACTGCTAATGGCATGACATCACTGCAAAGTGTTTCATAACACATTATACACTGGCTTATAGTTCAACCACAGGGGCAATCCATGTGCAGTAAAAGTTACATTCTCTCTGATGGAGATTTCTTCCCTCCCTTTTTAGTACTGGCATCAATTGTATGCATGCTTTAAAAAAACACCTAAGAATCAATGTGTCTTCCTCCTGATTTAATAGGGATGGGATTGGACATGAATTGTATATGATTGCAATTCAGCTGTATCGAAAACCATGAAACTATTTTTGAAATCTTGTTTGTGTAACAGTATCTGAAGTTGGATACTTAAAAGAATCTCTATTATGTGGCTGCTGATCAACATAACTGTATGGCCAGGGGTATCATTTTTTTATCACTTTGCCTTTCAAGGTCAAATGTCTATTGTGCTTTTCCCTAGAGGTTCAGTTGCCAGACAAGAGAACAGAAAACAGCTTTATTAAAACTTTGATACTGGTGCTGGGGTAAGATAACTCCAACAATTCATTTAGAAGCACAATGTTATTTATGTTCTAAATGCCACTCCCACTGAAGCCAAGAAAGAATCAGAGAGCAAGTATAAAGATGGTGTTGCTGACAAATAGGGAAAATCTTCCATATAATTCTTCTTCAGATCTTCAAATATCAAAGGTTTAGTGAGAAGCTTTTGAGTTTTCCAAAAACATTTCATCAGACTGGTTATTAAGAAAAGCAATGTGTGGGGTCGAGGGGGAGTGGAGAAGAGAGACAAAGCAAGCAAGCAAAAAGCTGGCTTAGACCATAAAGTCTTCAATGGTTGCAGTCTTAAAATAGTTGTCACTGTAGCCAATATTACACAGGCCCTGTGAACTGTAAGCTAAGAAGCTGGGGCACACAGTTTTGTTGCTTCCAGTTTGCTTCACACTGCGGGAGGCATCATATGTGAACCCGGGATTGTGGTTTGTTGCTGTCTAAAAAATCAGTAACCATAAACTGTCAACAAATATGACTTAAGTTTGGCAGGCGTTCATGACTAGATAGAAACAAGTCATGATCCTGAGTTTGGACTAAGTGCCCCCCCCCCCGGTTTGTTTGCCTGCTTGCATCAGAGGGGGAATGAAATGGAAGTACTCAAGCTGCATGCACAATATATTAAACCAAATCTGTTTGCCTACCATTACCAAAAAGTGGGAGAAACCTCAGGAAAAAGAGCAAGGCTCATTCTGCTTAAATCTTGTGGTTTAAATCTTCCATTTTATGCCGCAAATTGATTACTTATGTAATAGCTGTTTCTGGTCTAATAGCAGCATTGTAGTGGAAACTATGCAAGCCTAACAATCTATCTGATGTGGTAGCTTTTCACCTGCTGGAAGGTTTTGGCCTGGGCAAGCACCCAAACATGTGGTCTTTTTCAGCCCTTAGACTCATAAGAACATAAGAAACCTGTTGCCAAAGGCTCATCTGATCCAACATCCTGTTCTTACAGTGGCCAAACAGATGTCCATAGGAAGCACCATAAGCAGGTCATGAGTGCAACAGCACTCTCTGCACTTGTGCTCATCAGCAACTGCTACTCAGAGGCATACTGCCATCCAGAGTGCAGGTAGAACATAGCCACCTTACCTAGTTGTCAGTGACAGCTTTATCTTCCATGAATTTGTCTAATTCTTTTGGTCAATCCAAATTGGTGGCCATTACAACACCTTGGGGTAGAAGATTCCATAGACTGTCTGCCCCCACCTTATCCCCTAGCACTGTGGGAAGCAGCATTGGTGATGTAGTGGTTGCCCCACTGGAGCGAGTTGGGATTGTTCCCTAAATACCTAAACACTAGAGTGCTTTCACAGTTGTCAGGCTGCCATCTTCCCATGTACAGCTCCGAAGCATTTCCCCTGCTGGAGTGGTCGTGTTCAGATGGCAACGCATTATCATGCCAGAAATATAGCACTAAGGGGCAATTCAACTTTTTCAAAAGCATCTAAATAATATCTTACATATTTGGGCTACAATTATAACTCACTGCTTAGCCTTGTGAGTAACTTTTAATGTTCACAAAAGGTTAAGTATGGAAACGGTTATTTGTGGTTCGAGGACCCGATCCCTGCAAAGTGGAATGAATACACAAGGACACGTGTTATAAGGTTAATGGGCAAGAAAAGGCCACAACTTTATTGATTACAGCAAGTGAAAAGGTATTGACTTAGGCATTGGATTACGTCAGCTGACTCCACCCCCTCAGAGAGGGGTGAGTCTAAAACAAGGGGGGGGTTTATTCACCAGTAGGTGGAGCCTGTTGATGCTAATCCAACTATAGGCTCTCCCCTGATGTCACCGAGGGTCGTGCCATGGCCTCCCGCCAAGCAGGCATCGGACAGAATACACGACCGCCAGATTCCTTTAACGGAATACCCAAAAATTGAAGGCATAGGCGATGGCCACACCTAGCCCTTCGACACACCACAACACATTATTCCAATGCCTAACCTACCCACCAATACCACGAAAGTTGTGACGATTGCTACGAGGTAGGCGAAAAACCCAAAAAGCCTAATGCCAAATGGAAAAATTCCTACCAGGCCCCCCGACAACCAGGGCGACCAACCTAAGGTCCATAGCAAGGCCAAAGAAAACTAAGACCCTGAGCTCAAAGGGAGTGGAGGGTGGGTGACTTGCGACAGGACGACAAAGAGTGAGGCCGAGGAGGGGCTGGCGCCGCAGCATTTAGGCTGCTGTACACGTCCCCTCGGAGGCACCTGGTTGGGTGCCTGCTGATGGGCGTGGGCGCCAGCCAGGTGAGTGGGAGGCAGAGGGCAATGCCCCCTGCTAGAGGCGGAGCTCGGCTCCCGCCCACAACCACTCCCCTCTCTTCCAGGAGGAGAGTCTTTGGCAAATTGAACATCTCTGAAGGAGTTTAAATGATCCATTGGCTTTGACTTGTTTCTCTACCACACTGCAGAGTGAATATTCCTCGGGGAAATTCTCTTCTTTCTTTTCTTTTTTCTTTTTATAACGTGGAAATTAAAAAGAATTCCACAACTAATAACCTTGAAAATAATGGGGATGATGTTCTACCTTATGCTTACAAGCATCTAGCAGTTACACAGACTTTTCTGCTAACCACCAAAACAGAGACAGATGGGAAATAATTAAAAAAAATCCTCATACTTATTCTGCTAAGCATAGACTTGTGCTTCAAAATCCCTAGAGGTGTAGTTAGCTCATGGTAATCCACCTCCTGTCAGGCCTTATTGCTTAATTATAGTGATGTATTTAACTTATTTATCACAAGAAAGCAATAGTCTCTCACTTTAAAAATGTGTGTATTAACCATGTTGCACAAATAATAGATCACAAGGATATATAGTAGAGGATTTAAGACTATCAAATAAGGCACATTGTTGATATCTAAATGTCCCCTGAGAAGTTAAGGAACGCCTATAAGCATATTTAAAATAAACTGCAATAGTTCCAAGGCCTTTAATGGCAGTAAGAGAGCTGTTTCGTTCACACTATCTCGCAGTAATCACCATAGTTTAAAATAGATTTTAATCAAGTACCATCTGCATAATAGACTGAACAAACAACATAAAATTCTACTTATAACTTACCATATAAAGTAAAAATGGTAAAGCCTCTGCTACATAAACAGAATAGGCTGCAGTAGTACTTTAGTGATCATGTTTCAGTTAGTTAACATTTGCTGTTTACAGTCCTCTCATTACTCTCTGTTCTCTAAATTCCATGAAATCCTTTCATAAGTGAAATTCAAACAACCATGCAACACACAGTCATCTGTCTAGTTAGGAATACGGATTTGTGATCATACAAAGCATCTAATGTGTCACAATTATAAATAGCAATACAGTGGTACCTCGGGTTAAGAACTTAATTCGTTCTGGAGGTCCGTTCTTAACCTGAAACTGTTCTTAACCTGAAGCACCACTTTAGCTAGTGGGGCCTCCAGCTGCTGCCACTGCATGATTTCTGTTCTCATCCTGAAGCAAAGTTCTTAACCCGAGGTACTATTTCTGTGTTAGCAGCGTTTGTAACCTGAAGCGTCTGTAACCCGAGGTACCACTGCACCAGAAATATACATGTTTAATGAACCAATAGGATGAATTGTTACATTTAACTGGAAGGCAGTGCTCACTTAAGTGGTCAAAATAAATGTGAAGAAAATGGGGAAAGTTACATTAAATAATCTCAAAGGTACATAGAAGTGGCAACTGCAAAATTCTAGTTATTGCTAAGTCCTAAAGCTTCATCCATCACTAACAAAAATGAATGCAGCAGAATTCTTTCTTCTAAGGACTGTGCTTCTAGGGAAAATCCCCAAAAAGGGAAATTTGGACAAATTTGGGCTTGTATCCAGCCTTCCATAATTATCAACATTTGAGTCTCTCTCTCTGTGTGTGAAATTTACCGTAATTTTCCCATAAAAATACTATTTTGTTGTTTGAGTTGTGGTTTAACAACTTAAGCTAATCAGGTAATAATAGTACTACAGTAATGCCTTGGAAGTTGAACAGAATCCGTTCCGGAAGTCCGTTCGACTTTCAAAACATTTGAAAACCAAAGCGTGGCTTCTGATTGGCTGCAGGAAGCTCCTCACGCCGCCGCAACTGCATGTGGGGGATCCTCCGTTTGCAGCTGCAGCTGAGAGCAGAGGATCCTGGCGCCAGTGGCAAACCGCTATGTATTGTGCGGTATTGCCCACATGTGCTGTACGTAACGATGACACACATGCGCTGTACATAGCGGTTTACTGGCGGCACCGCTCCAGTGCTGTACGGATGGCGGTGGGATCCCTCCGTCTCCACTACAGCCGCATGTAGAGAATCCTCAGTTTGTGGCTGCAGCCGCAAGCAGAGGATCCCGGCACATAGCAACGCTGCACGTGTGCCCTACGTCGTGATGCCCCGCCCCAGGTGTCACAACGCCTTCATTCGCCCCTGAGCTGGTGGCCATCATTACATATTGTTCGCGTGAATTCACATTCCCTTTCTGTGCTATTCTCCTGTCCTCTTCTGCTTCTGTCAACATGTCCCCATGCTCTCATTCATTAAAACAAACACATCGTAAGAAAAATCTAGAATTCTTTCTTGCTTAACAGCTCTCCTGCCATACTTCTTACTCCAGCCTTGAACCTCATCTTTCTTGTTAGCGCATTTCAGAAATATGCTGTTTTGATGGAAATAACTTCTAAACAATATCATACAACTATAGAATCGCTTACACTGTGATGTTCTGCTGGTTGCAAACCTTGAAAAACAAAAGTATGTTGCTAGTCATACCTTTGAAGTATCATCTCCTTCATCTTCATGAACTGAACTGGATGGTGAAGGAGTTGCAGACTTGCTTCCAGGAGGAGATGGGGAGTTATGTGGAACATTGTTTCCACCCATGTTCAAACCGAGCTGAGCACTTAGTTGTGACTGGTTAATGGTTGTCAGCTGACCATGTTGCAGCATTCCAGGCTGCCTCATATCTCCGGGTTGAACCGTTGGTCTCATGGCTGCTATCTGGGGGTGGGAACTATACTGAGCTCCTTCTGTATTCCGTAATTCTTGCATCTAAAAGAAAAAGGAGAATTTGTAAAGTGAGAGTGTATCATTATTATACCACTATTGAAAGTATTCTGTCTCATTAGGAGTTTGAAAATATTTTGCTTAACCTTTAAAACAACATTGCAGCATTTAAGAACAACAGTGTTTAATAGCTCAGTGCTTAAGGAAATTCTAATGAGTTCAGTGAAGAATATCCCTTCATGTATCATGCCTTGAAAAACACTCCAAGCACAGAAAAATTATGAGCTGCAATTGTATAATTAGATTTAAATCTTAACTTTTCCTAAATCAATGGGGTTTAAATATGAGGCCTGCAGAATTCTTCAGTAGATGGTATTGTAGTTCTAATATACCCCAAACTGCCTGAGGAACTATTCTGATTTCAGAAATGCTATCATTGAACTGACTAATCATAAATGAATGCAAAGAGCTTTAAAGTTCTGAACCCAACTGTCAGAGCTGCTTCAAGATCCTAGCTCACAGAGGATCACGCTAGCCAGCGGTCATTAAGTAAAAGTCTTTATTGAGTTACAGTTTCCATTCCCAAGCTGCTGCGTGCAACTCTACGTCTAATGGCTAGATCGGCGAAGCTCCGTCTGAGTCTCCGCCCCTTGTGCACCAACTTAATATCCTAGCCCTGCTCCACCTTTTCCGCCTGACTGCTCTCCTCTGGGTCCCTCTGCCCCCCGGGGTCTCTTCCTTCCGGGATTCTTCTGACGCCGACCCCCCGGAACTCCCTGTCTCCTTGCGCCGGGCTTTAGGACCTGGCTCCCTTTCCTGGCTGCCTACTGCGTCACTTTCCTGTGCATTTGAACTTGGCGCGCGCGCCCAACCTTCCACTTTCCGTCTGACCGTTTCTTCGCTCCCCGATGGAGGTGTGGCCACTCCTGACTCGTGCCCTCCCCCCTGTTGCGAGCTGCCAGCGCTTGATCTCTGGCGCTCTTCCTCTTCCCTGCTCTCTGGCTGTGACGCTGGTCCCGATTTCCAACTGCTCTCCTCGGAGTCCCCTCTGGCCCTATCTTCCTGGGGTGTCCCCCTAGGCTCCCCCCTTGCCCTGACCACTGGTGCTCCTTTCTGTGAATCTTCTGATTCACTGGAAAGACTCGGAGATCTCGGGTCGTCGTCATCACTCATCTTTTCTTCTGCCTCCTCCCCCTCGCTCTCTGTTTCCTCCCTTGCCCTTGCCTCTGCTCCTGAACCCCTGACATCCATCCCCCCCTCGAAGCCCCCCGTTCCCTCCTCCCCTCCTTCCGGTGCGGGAACTGGGTGCTGCTGTGTCAGAGGGACGAACGTCGGATACAGTTCGCTTCCCGTGGCGGGCCTCCATCTGAAGTCTCCCGGTTCTGCCTCCCTGCTCTCGTCGACGACGGTCACCTCCGCTTCCATCTCTGTGCCGCCGTGCTCGAAACCAGGGTCGTCCCCGAAAACGTCCATGTCCGTCTCTCCCTCACTTCCTCCTGGCGGCGTTGCTCGTCCTGGACCTTCCAGCCACTTCTTGCGCCACTGCTCCTCTGGTCTATCGTCCCACCAATACGAGGGTTCTGAGGCAGATCCCGAGGGTGACCCCTCCGGGGAACGGGCGTCTCGTATCGGGTCCTCGTCCGAGTCGAACCCCCGGAACGTGCTGGCAGAAAGCGTTGGCGTGAAAAGCCAGTCGTCGAAAAAGTCTGCTGGCATTGGTCTATGTGGGAAGAGGGCATGAAACTCGTCTTTGAGCAGAGGTTCGTCCAAGGCGTAGCCCGGCACCCAGCTGTTCGCACTGGCCGGGGTGCCCTCCTTGGCGAGAAGGTATTCTACCCCTTCTTCCCCCCATCTGGAGTCCAAAATCTCCGTGACTTCGTTGATGCGTTCCTTCTGTGCCACTCCCGCGTGCCCGGTTCCTTCTCTGAGCGGACTCGGTGCCGTTCCGGGTTCCTGAAACCTGTGCGGTGCCTTGTAGGGAGTGAGCACCGATCTGTGGAACACCGGATGCATTCTGGAACCCTCCGGAAGCGCCAGCCTGAAAGCCACCGGGTTGACCTGCTCTTCGACTTGGTAGGGCCCCAGTTGCTTATGCCCCAGCTTCTTCTTGGCCAACGACCTGGCCGGCACTGCGTGGGCTGCTAACCAGACCCAGTCTCCCACATGGATCTCTTCGCCAACCCTTCTGTGTTTGTCCGCTTGCACCTTGTATGCATGTTTGGCCAGCTCCAGGTGTCGCCGCAGCTGATCGTGGACCTCCTGCAACTCCGACGCGAACGCATCTGCTGTCTGCGGCTCCCCCTCCCCCATCCTTTCCAGTCCCGGGAAGGTTCTGGGGTGCCTCCCGTTGTTAGCGAAGAACGGCGTGACCCCCGTGGACACGTGCTTCGTGTTGTTGTAGGCAAACTCGGCGAGCGGCAGGTAATCCACCCACGTCGCAGGCTGTTGATTCGCATAACATCTCAGGTACTGCTGCATGATGGCATTGACCCGCTCCGCCTGCCCGTTGGTCTGCGGGTGTCTCGCCGACGCCAGCTTGATCTTGACGTTCAGGAAGCCCATCAGCTTCTGCCAGAAATTCGAGATGAACTGTCGCCCCCGGTCGGACAGAATAGACCGTGGCAGACCGTGAACCTTGAACACGTGGTCTATGAACAGTTTGGCGGTTTGCTCCGCCGTGGCCACCTTGGCACACGGAATGAAATGTGCCATCTTGGAGAACAAGTCCACCACCACCAGCACGGCCGTCTTGCCCCTCGAGCTGGGCAGATCCGTGACAAAGTCCAGGGCCACTCTCTCCCATGGTTCGACCGGAGTTTGCAGCGGTTCCAACAGTCCGGCCGGCGGTTTGTGCACCGGTTTGGCCCTCTGGCAGGTGTCACACCTCGCCACGTAGTCCGCGACCTCCCCTCTCATTCCGGGCCACCAGAAGTCCCTGGCGACTAATTCCACCGTCTTCTCCTTGCCAAAGTGCCCGGCAGTGGGCGCGTCGTGCAGCTGCTGCAGTACCTTGGCGCGAAGTTCGTCTCCCGGCACGTAGATGGCCCCTTTACGGATGAGCAATCCATCTCTCAGCTGGAACTCGTCGGTCGCTGCCGTGCCCCTGTGCACCTCTGCCATCTTCGCTTGCGCGAAGGAGTCATCCTGCAACGCTCGCCGCACCGCCTCCAGGTCCACTGTTGCCGCAGCGCACGCCCACACTGTTGGTGCGAAGATGTGCATGGCGGCCGCTGGCTTGGCGTCCTCCAGATATTGTGGCTTACGAGAGAGAGCGTCCGCCATGATGTTGGTGTCCCCCGGGACATACTCTATTCGGAAGTTGAAGTTCGCAAAGAACTCAGCCCAACGTATCTGCCTTTGGTTCAGGAACTGTGCCGTGCGCCAGTGCTCCAGATTCTTGTGGTCCGTGCAGACCTGCACCGTGTGCTTGGCGCCGATCAGGAAGTGTCTCCATGCTTTGAATGCTGCATGAATGGCCAGCAACTCCCTGTCCCAGATGGTGTAGTTCTGTTCGGACTTGCTGAGCTTCCTGGAGTAAAACGCTCCCGGCCGCCAAACCCCCTGCGGGTCTTTCTGCAGCAGGACTGCTCCCACGGCTCTGTCCGAGGCGTCTGTCTCCACCCTCATCGGCCTGCTGGGGTCGACATGCAGCAGCTGCTCTTCCGACGCGAAGAGACGCTTGAGTGCCTGAAAGGACTGCTCCGCCTGCTCTGTCCAGATGAACTTCTTTTTCTTGGAGCTAAGCGTGTCCGTGATGGCCGCTGTCTGCATAGCGAAGCCTTTGATAAACTTGCGATAGAAGTTCGCGAAGCCGACAAACCGTTGGACCTCCTTCCGGTTGCGTGGGCTCTTCCAGTCCAACACCGCTCGAACCTTGGCGCTGTCCATGGCGAGCCCCTTGTCAGACAATTTGTAGCCCAGAAAATCCACCTCCGTCACGTCGAATTGGCACTTCTCCAGCTTGGCGTAGAGCCTATGCTGCTGTAGCCTGCTTAGCACTTCTTTGACGTGTCTGTCATGCTCCTGCTGCGATTCCGAAAAGATCAGGATGTCATCTAAGAAACAGACGCACGTCTTGTAGAGGAGCCCTGCTAACACGTGATGCATGAACGCTTGAAAAACGTGGGAGCCATTTTGCAATCCAAAAGGCATAACTCTATATTCGTAGGTGCCCAGAGGCGTGAACATGGCCGTCTTCCACTCATCCCCTTCCCGCATGCGAATGAGGTTGTACGCCCCTCGCAGGTCTAACTTGGTGAACACGCTGCCCTTCCGTACCTTTGCGAGGAGGTCGTCGATTCGGGGCATGGGGAAGTCCGATGGCTTGGTCACACTGTTTAAGATGCGATAGTCCACCACAAGTCTTTTTTGGGGCGTGTCCCGCTTCTTAACAAAGAATACAGGACTGCCCCCCGCTGCCTTGGACTCCCGGATGAAACCGCGCTCCAAATTATGATCTATGAACTCTTTGAGTTCCTGCAGTTCGTCCTCAGACATGGAATACAGCTTCCCTTTAGGCAGCGCCGCCCCCGGCAGCAGGTCAATCTTGCAGTCATATGGTCTGTGGGGGGGTAGCCTGTCTGCCTCCTTCTCGCAGAAAACCTCCAAAAATTCTGCGTACTTGTGGGGAATCGCTTGCAGCGTGCCTAGCAGCAGCTGTGACTCCTCTTCCTCTCCTTCCTGCCGGGGAACGATGCAGTGTTCAGCACAAAAGGAAGAGCCGAAGGTCAGCTGCCTCTGGTACCAAGCCAGCGTTGGGCTGTGCTTGTCCAGCCAACTCATGCCCAATACAATGGGCGTGTCCGATAGTTGAGTGACGTTGAAGCTGATGATTTCCTTGTGATTCCCAAGGCGCATCACCATTGGTGGCGTCTGCTTCACCACTTGCCCCCCTAGCAGCTCCCTGCCATCCACCGTGACCACCTGCAGGGGCAGCGTGGCCGGCAGCAACTGTATAGCGTGCCGGTCTACAAAGTCCTGCCCTATAAAGTCCGCATTGCTTCCCGAGTCAATGGTGAGCGGCACGTCCATGGTGATTCCATTGGGCAGCTGGAGCGATGCGGTGAGCCTCACTACTGGTTTGGGCGGGAGGGGGTCCATGGGCTGTGAAATTTCCGGGGACTTCTTCACTGACACGTCTGGCTGGGCCCCATTGCCTCTTCCTCCAGCCAGACATCGTCGTTTCCCTGCTGTGGTCCTCCTTGTTGCGTTGCTGCAGTTACCATTGCTGAGGCTGCAGTGTGCTTGTGGAGCCTCCGGGGACACTCTTTCGCCATATGCCCTGGATCCTCGCAGATGTAACACTTCCTGTTCCCTCTAGGAGGCTTCGCTTTCACTGTTGTCGGTGCTAGGGCTCTGGCTGCTGATTGAGCCCTTGCACTTCCAACCTCCATAGGTTCCACCCCTCCTCCTTGTGGAGGCGTGGATTGCGCACGCGCTGCTTCTCTGGGAAGGAAGGAGGAGCCCCTGGCTGGTTCGCGCCCTCCACGCCCTTCGTCCCTGCTCCACGGACGTTCTTCCAGCCGCACCCCCACGGCTAGCGCCCTCTGAACGATCTCCTGCGTGGTCCGGGGTCTCTCCCCCCTCGCAATTTCATCTTTAACAGAGCCGTGCAATCCCTCCCAAAACAGGTCTCTTACAGGAGCCGAATCCCTGTCCCATTCCAGAGCACTGACCAAAGCGAAAAAGCGGGCATGATACTGCCTTACGCTGGCCCTCCCTTGTTTCAGTCCATGTATCTGCTGCCGAGCAAGATCCACGTCAATGCTTGATAAGAAACACCCATCCATCGCTTTAATAAAGGCATCCGCATTTTGGAGCGCCGGATCCTTATCCCTCCACAAATTGCGCAGCCATGCTTTAGCTTCCCCATGCAAATGGGACATGATGAACCCCACCTTCTCTTGCTCATCTCTAAAGTCTTTTTTCAGCAGTTGCAGTGCGCACATTACATCTGCTCTAAAGTTGGGGTACTGCTGCAGGTTCCCATCGAAGTGAGAGACCAGACCGCCTGTTTGTCTCGCCAACCCAATTCCCTCCTGTTTGGGTGTCAGTTGCCCGTGCTTCGTAAGCATGTCCAACCTGACCTGGAGATCCCTGCAGGCGGCAGCTGCCTCCTCCTCTCTCTTCCTGGATGCGAGAGCCTCGGCATTCAGTTGTGACACTGCTTTTCTGAGTTCCTCTATCTGCTGCTCAGCCGTCATGTTGTCTGCCGTTCGTGAGCTAGCTAGTGGGCACCTGCTTCTCTCCTCTCCTCGAGGCTGTAGATGCCCACAATTATGAGACGGAGCTTACTGTCAGAGCTGCTTCAAGATCCTAGCTCACAGAGGATCACGCTAGCCAGCGGTCATTAAGTAAAAGTCTTTATTGAGTTACAGTTTCCATTCCCAAGCTGCTGCGTGCAACTCTACGTCTAATGGCTAGATCGGCGAAGCTCCGTCTGAGTCTCCGCCCCTTGTGCACCAACTTAATATCCTAGCCCTGCTCCACCTTTTCCGCCTGACTGCTCTCCTCTGGGTCCCTCTGCCCCCCGGGGTCTCTTCCTTCCGGGATTCTTCTGACGCCGACCCCCCGGAACTCCCTGTCTCCTTGCGCCGGGCTTTAGGACCTGGCTCCCTTTCCTGGCTGCCTACTGCGTCACTTTCCTGTGCATTTGAACTTGGCGCGCGCGCCCAACCTTCCACTTTCCGTCTGACCGTTTCTTCGCTCCCCGATGGAGGTGTGGCCACTCCTGACTCGTGCCCTCCCCCCTGTTGCGAGCTGCCAGCGCTTGATCTCTGGCGCTCTTCCTCTTCCCTGCTCTCTGGCTGTGACGCTGGTCCTGATTTCCAACTGCTCTCCTCGGAGTCCCCTCTGGCCCTATCTTCCTGGGGTGTCCCCCTAGGCTCCCCCCTTGCCCTGACCACTGGTGCTCCTTTCTGTGAATCTTCTGATTCACTGGAAAGACTCGGAGATCTCGGGTCGTCGTCATCACTCATCTTTTCTTCTGCCTCCTCCCCCTCGCTCTCTGTTTCCTCCCTTGCCCTTGCCTCTGCTCCTGAACCCCTGACACCAACAAATTAAACTACTGCGTTATTTGGGTCACTGATTTTAACCTTAATGGACTTCTGATTTTGTTTTTTTAATTCAAGCAATGAATCCAAACTTTGCTGAGATGAGGAGTAATCAATGGACAATGAAGTGCTTTACTTCTCCAGAAGACAAATATACTTGTCCATGGATATCCCACAATGTCCTACTGTAATTCGCTGGCACAACTGACTTCTGAGCACGCAGCAGGCCCTCCTCTCCTGTCACCTCCAGAGCATATTCTGTGGGCACGCAGGGGAAGAAAGGAAACAAGTCCTGTTCTACCAGTGAAACTCTGCTGGCACAGCATTGGACACAACCCTAGAAGTTCTAGGAGATCCAAGTAAACAAATCGGTGATGTAAGTAATGATAGAAGTGCTTCTGTATTTGACTATATGAGGATAGAAGGCTGGAAATTGTAAATGTTTTTATTTTCAAGTGTTGCACAATACAGAACAGCTCTAGATATTTAATGAAGGGGCACAGTCTGGAAGTCTGCCCAACATATATAGCAGAAAGTAGTAATGTCAGTCTAATCATAAACTAATTATTGCAAATAATTAAATTTTCTCTCAGATTTATATTTTATCATAATATTTAAATTCCAGGAAGTTTACACATTTGGTTATGAAAACAGAGGCCCAGTTTAGCTGTGAAGGAGCCACGTTTCCTGCATGAGAATGAAGCATGGAGAGCTTTGGGCTTGTTTACTTCCCTCTGCTTATTCATGCACCAGAAGCTAACCACAGTTCCCTATGATGTCTGAGTTTGGGAAAGTGAGCTTTGTTTAAAACTTGAATTGAGAACAAGCCAGGGTCTATAACCATGATTTTACCTTGGCTTGATCTTAGCTCATAATTTTAGCAAATCACAGTTCCCCAAGTTTGAACATCATGAGGAAATGTGGATAGTTTAAAATCAAAAGCATTAAATTTCATCTGAAAGAAAGGAGGGAAGGAAGACGGAATAAAGAGGGAGAAATGGGGAGCCTGAGGTTCACTGTGGTTCAGCATCCAAGCAGGAAACATTTCTTCCAACTATGTCTGAACTAGGTTGGACACAGACATGCTTGCATCTCATACAACCCTTAGAGATCATCATATTGACGACAGGTAGGATATTCATTATAATATTGTAATATTTCCATCAAGAACTAAAGACTTGACTATCGGTTATGAAATGCTATGGAGATTAGGTTTTGATCTGCTTTATTTTAATTTTTTTGGCATGCGCATGGATTGCAACACATTCATGCCAGCTGTATCTAGAAGTCCCAGAACATGCACTGTAGTTTTAATTTTCACCCAAACATTTTAATGTGGAATACTGCAATATGAATTATCACTTTTAACAGGCTTTGTACAGATTTGTGTAATAAAATTTCTGGCATGTGTAGAATTGATACTTAGAGAGGGGGGAGGGGGAAAGGAAAGAGGAGAGGGGGAAATCAATGTATACTGTCAACCAATGGCTTTCATTTGAATCTTGAAAAACATTTTGTGATTGTTACTGGCACTTTAATCTCTTCTTTCAAACACCAGCTCCATCCTAGTCAAACATATTAGCCTTGAAAGCTATCATTATCTCTGCCTCTAGCAGACAATCTATATCTGAACAGTTGTACACATAAAACTCTAACTACTTCTTGGCTGTATCGCTTCTGATCCAGCTGTTTTGCTGAATAGCAGTTGGTGAATGAAGAACTCGAATATGGGCAGCCCTGAGGCCTTATTTGCTAATGTTAGTCACCAGCTGCTGCTTTCTGCGGTGTTAGCAGGAAAGGCCTGGAAGTGTGCCAGATGCAGCAAGAACAAGGAGAAGTGAGGCATCTCTGAAGCCCTTCCATTTAGCCCTGCCTGCTATCGTTTGACCCTGAACGCTGGAGAGAGTTTTCCTCAAGGCTACTGAAATGCATTGCAGGAGTTAAAGTGTGACTAGAGCTTATACTGTACAATTACTCAGCAAAGTATTTCCACCCACCCCCAGCACTTATCTACAGGGCCTTTTGGATACATTGCAGGGGCACATTATCATAGCATTTTTTATTAATTTTTTTTTAAATGAGGCAAAGTTAGAGCTGAGTTTTGTTAAAATAGATAGCTGAAATTGTAATCCACACCTTAACACCACCACATCCTGTTTCCTGCAATTACAAAACAGTACAGGTAGAGAATGTGTTTGTGTGGAACTTCAGGCCCCAGGCATCTCTATCTGGCCACCTCTCCAGCCACAACTCCTTCTCTCAGGCCCTTTCCCCCGTGGGCCCTGCCTTGCATTCTTACGTGGCATTTCTGGCTGGCTGGAATGTGTCAATGAACACTGATAATGCTTCTTCTTTTCCTGGATGAAGGGCAGTGTGTGTGCATGTAGAAAGAAGCCTACTGTACAAAGGTAAAATTAGCAGTCTTTTATCCAGCCACATTTGCTTATTGCCCTACCCACCACTAGCACCTAATTAGAAAACTACCCACGGCTGGTATCTGTGCAGTTGAAACATAGCACCATAGTGAACTAGAAGGAAAAAGGAGCTTGCATGTAGAGGAAGAGGAAGACCACACTGTGTAAGAAATGAGTAAGACAGCTATTGGGGCAGCGAGTGAGGCAGTTTGTTAATAGGTTCAACCTAGTAATGCTGATAAGTGATCAAATATGGAAAGAAATACTGGCAGCAAATCTCTATGGCAGTATTTGTTTGGGACTGCAGTCAGCTGTTCTTAATTTACATAAATATGTGAAAATGTCTTATACTGAATTGGGTCAATGGTCAACCTAATTCAGTATAGTCTACATTGACTGGCAGCAGCTCTCCAAGATTTCCCAGTCATACCTGAAGATTCCAGAGATCGTTTGCATGCAAAGTACATGATCTACCACTGGGCCTTTGCCCAGCCAATTGTTCCCATTGCACAAACTGACTGAATCAAGAAGAAAGCATAGAACTACACAAGGATCAGATAAGTATGAATTGTGAATAACTATGGCTTTAATGACATTAGTTATTAGAGCAAAGAACAACCAAACTTGTTCTTTTGATTTAGATCGCAGTAATCATGCTTACATGAATCATAATACCTTGATTCCAAAGAAAATGGCTTTCCCACCCCTTCTTCCTTACTGCACGTCTCTGCAAATACTCAAATGCCACTGCCAATTGTTGGGAGACATTCTTGAACAATGTGAGATGTAGTGTTGAGCTTCAATGGAAGGAGTAAATTGGTGGAAATTTGGGAGTACATCTTGTGTGAATTCAGGTACCTTTCCATTTCCACAAGGCATCCAAGTTAGAGGTGGGTAATGTTTGGGGCAATTTGTCATGAACCTCACATCAGTTGTGTGTGGGGCCAAAACTGGCTGTTGGTGAGGCTAGAACTAAAAATGGACACTTTTTCAACACCTTCTTTCTCACTTTTCTTCTTTACCCAGCAGCTGCCAGGGAGGAACAGATGGCTCTTGTCATGAGGTCTGACCTGACCACTTGCAGAGGGCTTCTGAATTTGGTCAAGGACCACATAAAATAAGGCTAAGGGCCACAGGTCGCCCACCCCTGCTATACATGCTAGCTGAAGCAAGATGAAAATTAACCCCAAAGCCAAGGGAAAAGACAGATGTAATATAAAAACAGAGCTCACAGCAAATTCTTCAGCTGCCATGTTAGTCCAGTTTCGCAGCTGAAATAAAAGACATGCCTGTGATTAGTTTTGCCCTTCTGTATTCTCCAGGTGAGCTATCCATCCTTTAAAGTTTTTAAGTGCTACATAAGCATTCCTTTAAAAATCCATTTGTTCACTCCTTATTAACTTTTAAAAGTTGCATGGATGGCTAGTGGCAGGATGTGGTAGGACAGTTTTCAGTAATAACAACAGGGAATCTCACTGTTCAGCACTGAGCACAGCAAGCTTCTTAAAACAGGCATCCCTACCTCCCACCCAGACCTTGACAAAGAGGTCATATGGGCCAAATGCAACAAAGAAACTTCCACTGCTCTAAGAATGTCATGTTTTCACCCAAGGCTTGCAATATTTTTCCAGATCAACAGTCCTCTTGTATCGAGGAAAACACTTTTTTGAAGGCCCCACAAACCTGCCTGTGCATTTTAGTCACAGCAGTAATGATTGAAATCTGTAGCTGAATTTTGCAATTTGGTCACTTGTTACAATGGACTGCAATAGAATAATTCAAAAGGATGAAATAAAAAAGTGATCTGAATATGATAATTAAAGATGCCCATGACAGGTGCAAAATATACCCTTAATATAGGAAATATTCATATATTTGTTAAAGGAGTTAGTGATTTACTGATAAAGTTTAAGTAACAAAAGATGTACATTGCCTGGATCTCTGGTTTATAGCATGCTGCAGTTTAAATAACCTCATCTGCTTCAGGCTAGAATCAAAATATAATTCTAAGTTCTCATTTGATGAGAAACTAATCTTATTCTTAAGTAACTGAAATTATAAGGCTTAAAATAATTTTCTCAGTAATAAAAAAACAAGAAAAAATAACATTCAATTATTGGTTTCTACTATTAACACTGGGTAATGCTCTCTTGAAGGAAGCCATCTTGTCTTTCACCATATCAGCTCTTGTAAGTGACCGTAAGCTTCTTTAAAACAATTAAATACTCAAATGTTAACGGCAGGTTTTTTGAGCATGATCATGTAATGACACAAATGTACTAGCGTAACATTTCTTGGTACACACTTAATTTTGTGAATATTAACATTCTCTTCTACTTGATGTGTTAATAACCTTTTGAGTCACACAGGGCCAAGGTCTCAAAACTAATAATAAAAAACACACTGACTGCTATTCACTCTAATATAATAACCCTTTATTTAAAACAACCTCCAATAAATTTCATTATAAGAAGTTATTAAAAGGGTTAAAACCTATTAAATGTCAAAGAATTTGCCTGACTCAAACTTCCAATAAAGGAAGAAAATAGGCTTTCTTTCTGAATTATTTAAATCTTTACTGACTGTGCACTGAACCATTAAATTAGAAAAGTGTTATTAGAAGTGTTCTCTGGTTTTTATAAAAGTTGCAGCCTGGAATGTATCAAGCCACAGCCTTTAACCTGACTAGTTAAAGAAATAGGTTTTTAATCCCAAATACATGGTTTTCCTTGATATATAAAAAGAGGTCATAATTAAAAGTCTGGCCTGCAAGCTGAAGATAATAAAAGTATTATTACAGGAGCATACATGTTCATTTAGTATATTCTTCATGCATGCTTCCATTTTAATTTGGACAGATGCCTTTAATTTAGTTTCATCTTTCAGGGTCCACTCATTTGGACCCTCTTAGCAATCAATAAAACTTCTAATTGTGACTCATTTTGAAGAATTAATGGGGAATCTTAGAAAAACCAAACCCAGTGCATCCTAATTCTAATAGGTTAATATTTTAATACGTGAGCCTATATACTAGCATACTTGCCTTTATCAACACTTTACACTTAATTATAACTTAAGCCTGAATCACAGGTGAAAAGGGAACTCCTTATTTCATATTTTAAAATCACTTTCCTAGAACTCCTAAGCCAGCAGTATATTGCATTATAACACCAAATCAGGTATCCTTCATATATGCTAGAGCTGCTTCATTCGGCAGTCCAAGTATTTAAAGGCTTGGCACCATGTCAGAAGGACCAGTCATGCAGCCCCATTGAACCATCGCCTATGGTTCAATATGATGATACAATGGAAAAGACATTTGTCCTACCGCATAGTGCCAGGCCTTTCAATGTTATTGTGTGTTCAGACCCAGATACCTCCCCCCTAAATAAAAACACAATTTGACTCAAATTTTAGTTTTGGTTTTTGGCAGAATTTAGGCCACAACTTTATTGATTACAGGAAGTGAGTGGTTGCATAGGCTCTGGTTTGACTAGCTCCCTGCACCCTTGCAAGCAGCGCTGACCCAGGGCACCAGCATAGGTCAGCCAAGGGTGAACACCTGGGTAGGCAAAAAGCCAGGAACAGACTATGGCTCTGGTTTGACTAGCTCCCTGCACCCTTGCAAGCAGCGCTGACCCAGGGCACCAGCATAGGTCAGCCAAGGGTGAACACCTGGGTAGGCAAAAAGCTAGGAACAGACTATGTTCACCCTCTAGATGCTCCCCTGGACTCAACAAACCAGTTGAGTCCCTGGGTTCCTTTAACGGAATACCCTTCACATAGGGATGGCGAGACCATTCTCCCATCCCTATCACCTGAACCAGTGCCTATCCGCAACCTTACAAGTTGTGATGATTTGCTACGCGGCAGGTGAAACCCAAATGGCAACAGCCAATCAGCCAAGCAGGGGAAATTCCTGCCGTGCCCCTGTCCCAACGACAGACGACACACGACGGCATAGCAAGGTCAATTGCAAAAAATGCCCTAAAAGTAGGGAGAGGTAGGCGGGTGTTCCGAATGCATGAGCCGAAAGAGGAAGCTCTGGGTCACGTGCATGGGTATATATAGGTCCCTCGATCCGTTTGGACCCATTGGCCAGATTAAACCCAACATCAAGAGACCTACCAATTGGGTGTTGTGGCTATCCAATCTTACCCACCCACAACACAGGAGGTCGGTCTCCAGGTCTCACCGCAACACGTGTCCTCTTTTTGGGAGGATACGATCTGCAACAATAGGGGTGAAACCATAGAGAAGTAACTCTGAAGCACCTCCTATAGTATGAAGATGCATTTCATTAAATACTTGAGAAGAAAACATATGCAAGACCATTTTGCTTTTTATTTTAAGCAAGTTATCAAACGATTTAAAGCTAAATGGCCTAGTAACTGAAGTTTCTTTCTTAAACGTATTGATTTAGGAGTACTGGTTATTTCATTCATCAACATTCCACTGTCCAGTGAGGTGGTGGGAAATTATGGGCACTATAAGACTCTTCAGAGTCATCAAGGGGGTTTATGATTAACTATATAACATTCTATAATTAAACTACATAAGAAATCACAGATATTATTACATGTAACAATACTAAGGTAATTACATTTCCTCCCAGAATTATTAACTGAAAACAGTGCTCAAATACTTATGAGCAATAACAATACCCTAAATGTCTTAAGTTGCAATCTTATACTTGCTTACCTAGTAGTAATTCCCTCTGAATTCAGTGGAACTTGCTTCTGAGTAGACACGCATATGACCGTGCTGATATTAATAAGAATAGCAGCAATTTAAATATTCTGACTATGTCTTTTTATGGCAAAATGAACAAGCTACCCAGCATCCCAGTCAAATGTTGTGCCTTTGTCAATTTCATATATGTATAATTATAAGGCAAGACACTTCTAGTAAGTGATAAAAAATGGGTTTTGCTCTGGGGACTAAAGTGGTTTAATGATATGCTAATAAGTCTCTCTTTCTCCTGTATTATATTATTTACAACTTTGTCTTATTAATATATGCAGGATAATAATGTGACTGCAGTTTGCCACCCCAAGCACTGTATATTTAAAAACAGGAAAACTTAATGATTTGGTTTTGCTGTATTTGGAAAAGAAATGGCCACAGTCTTCAAAGAATAAGGGAAATCATGGCATATCTCATTAAACAAGAGGATATGAAGACATTAGGTTATTTCATACGCATTTGCTATTCACAAATTATATATATATATATATATATTATGATGCAAATAGAGATTCTTATTATCATTGTCATCTTGCTGACATTTTACAAATGACCCAACGTCTCAAAAAGAATGTACCCATTTCCAATTAACTGATATTGTGTTGAAACCAGTTTTGTAGCACTTCCTTCATCCTCTTGCATCCCGTACAGTAAAATCAACCATTCTTAAGATAAAACGCATCTCCTCTTTATATGTACTGCCAAAGCCTAGCCCTGTGAACTACAACTGGAGAAATCTAACAAAAAACTAGCAGAAATATTCTACCCATCATGTGGATAAGATGTGCTTTAGTTTTAAAGTGAGACTGGGGTACTGACAATGAGTTCTGAAAGAGGAGCAAGAAAAATAAGAGGTTGCAGAATAAAATAATTTGAAGCTTCAATGGCTGGGGACAGAACAAAGAGGGAATAAAAGACAAGTAGTTTGGAACAGGAGAGTAAGCCAATGTGAAAAGGTTTGATTTCAGAACGACGCACTGAAAGATCTGCATTATTAAAATAAAAACAGCTATTAGTTACATAATTGAAAAAAATCAATACACAAGGCCAAACACAGATTACTTATTCATTATATGAGAGGAAAACCAGGATTAAGCTTGCAAAGCGGGCCCATACCTCAATGAATGTGCAATAAATAAATAAATCAGTGGCTTTTTGAGCCAGTTTTGGATATGGGGTGGGGGTGGGGAGAGAATCCCTTTCAAGCCTCATAATGAGCAAACGGTATCACCACAGCAACTTGTTTACAGCTAGCAATGTCTAGCTAACATCACCACTGCCAATGTGTTTCAATGTAAGTCTCTATCAACAGGACAGATAGACCAATATTCCCCACAAATGCTCATTGACAGAGTCCAACAAGGAAACGAACTACATATAGACATATATATCCTCAAGATTCTCATTCACAGCTTACAGCAGTTGGGAACTCCATGAACATTCCATAACCAAACCAGCAATGGCAATTCTTCTATGCAAGAACACAGGCTTGATTACCAGAACCACAGCCATTTAAGGGCAAGTTCAAATCTTTGCTATTTGGCCCTCCCACTTACTTATCACCCCCACTTTCATGCAAATCAAGCCCCATCATTCACCCAAACTTTCCCCTTGGAGAAAAATGGCTAAATTTATTGCCAGAGCAGCTTAAGGCTTCGGTCAACGGGGCTTACTTCTGAGCAGATATGTATAGGATCACATTGTAAAACAGATAAAACAGCCCATGGCGATCTAAAACAACTTATCTAATCTCAAGTGACATTTATGCCTGTCTTAAGAAAAAAATATACTTTGCTCATTCAATGGCTCTCTGAAAGAAAATGTATCAAAGCAATTCAGAGTGAAAATAAAGCAAGGAATGTCAACCTTGGGCAAGCTATTTAAGAACAACACTAGAATTGAATATATAGGTTAAAATGATAAAACAAAGAATACACTAACATACTTAGAAAACACACTTCAGTCTAGAGTGCCCTATACTGCATACATAGCTCTACTTATAAATCTTAATTCTCAGTTTTGAAAAGCTGTTCTCTCCTGGGCTTATCTATATGGAAAGGTATCCCTGTTTCTAGGGCGCAACCCACAGTAATGTTGTGTGGTGATTCTCTTCACATCACAGTGTACTCATTTCAACCCAAACACAACCAATGTTTCCTAGGTGACAATGTAGGGAATCTAAACTGGGATCATATACATGCTTCCTGGCAAGAAGATCTCAGAAGCCCCAAATGAGAATTCTGAAAAATTCAGCATGTCAGAAAGAGAGAGAGAGCAATCTCTTCATCTAATGTATCTATTTATTCAATGGCTGATGCTTAATCTTCTTGCATGATAGGTAAAGGTCTTAATCCTTTCTTGACATCACTTGCTGTAGTTTCCTTGCTTGGCTACTTCTTCTGCTCCAATATTTATGTAGCATCTCTTTTCCTGCAATCCTTCTTCAACCTCTTTCTTAATACTTTGTTCACTCATTTTTTCTAATAAGTCCAGCCATGTAATTTGATACCTGTCAATGACAAGCAGTAATTGCAATGTAATATTCAGTTCTAGCACTGTTCCAAGAGTGACAATTCCCATCACTGCAGTATCTCATTTTACTCTTGCTATGCTAAGTCAGAATCTGAAAGAATCTGTCCCCACCCATGCTCTGCCCTCAGGTGCAGTTTCTACGGGGAAATGCAGTGATGTGCCATTTCAGATGAATGCACCACTCACTCCCCTTTTGCCTTAGAAAGTTTATACAGTATCTAGTATTTCCAAAGATTTTTAAAACCTTAACATTTTCTGCATGTCCATTCTCTTCAGACCAAACTAGCCATCTGGTACTCTGCAATGGTTTATTAAAGCAGATCTTGAACGAACGCCACACCATCCTCAGGTTCACCTTGGGCCCCTAAGAATCACTAGAAATAATAAATCTGTGTTGCTGTGCAACAAAGGCAAGGCAAGAAATTTGTCTTTTATTCAGAGGTTGGACCCCTGAACCCTTTGAAACTCTACAATTCTATGTCATTTAAAAAGAACATTGTATAATTCAGCAAGAAGCCATCACTTATACATTATAAATCTCTACAGGTCTTAGTAGTATCAATGGGGTTCCAGGTTGATGTAAAACTGAAACAGTTGTATTAAAACTTCTATAGTTGCTTAATGATCAAAAAGATTAAATCATTATGCTTCAGTTTTCCTGAAGAAGGGCCACAGAATATATGATATGCATGCAGAAGGTCCCTCGTTCACTGTTACAGTTGCAAGATGTCAGGATGGTAGGTAGCACAAATAAGAGTACTCTGAAACAAGAGTAGAAATGTTTTACAATGCTTTCAGTCTGATGCCCAATTTGCTGCTTTACCCTGCAACAATGAATTTGCTTCACAATTGCTCTAGTATACCACATTTTGTAGCATTTTGTGTACACATTATATAACTGCAGGTTGTTTTCTTCCACAGCATCTGTGAAACTGTAACACTGGCTAATTAACTTGTGAACACATGCCAAATCTGATCTTGCTCTTCATGTTATATATCAAAAGTCTAACATCACTGAACTGTGCACTGATTAAGAAATCAAATTATTTTTCTTTTCTGCTTCCCAGCATTATTGTGCTTTTTGAAGCTGCATCATTCTGGTATTTCCTCCACATGACAGATGATGTGATACTATAAGTATAGCTTTTGTAGTTGTGGAAGAGTCATAGTAACAGATACGTAACAAAGAAAGTACCGTAATATTTAATTCCACTTATCTCAAAGGTCAGAGCTGGAGAAATGTAACCCACAAGTTATCTTCAAGACACAATGGGCCAGTTTCAACTAATGAGTCCCGCTAGCAGAAGCCACTGCAAGGACTTCTGCTAGCACAATGGAACTTCCCCCTCTCTCCTTCCCCATGCTCCCATCTTCCACAGATTGTCTCAGGGTGGTTGGGAAAACCTCCAGAACAGAGTGCAGGGAGAGGAGGGAGAGGAGACTATTCCATCTGGTAAGCTGAAATGTTTGCACTGACAGAACAATTTCTATAGCACTATGTTGAATTCCTCCCAATAGGTCTGATGTACATAATGAGTGGTTTATTTTTATTTTTTTGCTGGGCAGATCCATAAATCCAGGAAAGATACTTTTGTAGGCTAACACATTTTATTCCCTGTGAGCACGAACACTGCATCAACTTATGATGTTTCCTTACATCTCTCAGCTGAATAATAGCAGCAGACCATTTCTCTAACAAGTCTTGGCCTATGGAACAGTTCATAAAGGGTAATGCTGCTGCCTATTCTGTACAAATAACTTTAAGTCACACAAATATCTAAACGTGTGGTAAGGACTGGGTGCATCTGCAACTACCATGGCCCAAGACAGCAACATAACAGGATGGATCAACTTTCTGCATGCCAGTCAGAAAATGTCATTTGCACATGGACATAAGAATAGCCCTGCTGGATCAGACCAAAAGTATATCTAGTCTACCATTCAGTTTTCACAGGGGTCAACCAGATCCTTATAGGAAGCCCCTAAGGCAACACATGAACAGCACTCCCCATTCATCCTCCTAAGCAACTTGTATTCAGTGGCCTCTGTCGCTGGAGGCAATGCCAGCAGCTGCTAATATTCCTACCATCTACAAAGCTGTCTAACCCTTTTAAATCTGTCTAGATTGGTGGCCACCATGATATCTTGTGGTAGCTAATCCCATAGTTTTACAATTCACTGTTGCAAAAAGCAATTCTTATTATCTGTGTTGAATTTCCCAATGTTCAAGTTATTTGGTGAACCTTGTTTTTTTTAGTATTATGAGAAATGGCAAAAAAATTATGTAAGTATATGCCCACAAACATATATAAGTATATGCCCACAAACATCATTGCTGCTGAAATCTGGACTGACCTCAGCTTTCAAAAATTCACCAACAGCAGACTCATGAAGAGTGCATCGAAGTAACTGATAATGGAGGAATGAGTGATATGCCAGCCTGATGCAATCCTGGCCACTGCTGCTACCTGGTCAAATGTAAAGCTGAATCCAGAAGAACTCCCAAGTGGAGTAGAATTCCATCCAAAACAAGTTCTGTTTACAAGCCTGTATTCCTCCAGAAAAGGAGCACATGTCTTGTTTGGAGTGAACTTCAGTGTGCTATTCCTCATCCAGATCCTTACCCTCTTGAGGCACTGGTTCAGAACCCCCAGTAGCTTACTGGTATTAAAAAAAAGAGGGGCAGATATAGTGGGTGGCACTAAGTAACAAACAAAAATAATAATGTGGAATCCATGCAGAGTAATATGTCCACAACCATAGTCACACAATCACTTGCTACTAGTGGGTACAGACAGCAATTACAACTCTGCAGATGGCTGTAGGATTCAGATCCATCTGTATTCATATCCCATATCTAGGTGTGATCACTTTCCAGTAGTAAACAAAAGAGTCAAATAGAGCACACAGAAAAGTTCTAGAATGCTGTTCCAATGCCAGTATTTTTATCTTTAGTAGATTACAAATCTGTTTCCTTTAGGGAAACAAGCCACCAAAACACTGACTGACTGAATTCCCACCCACCAAAGATGTAGGTTATTCTGTAAATCTCAGAGGCAGAACTAATGTTTTTATTTGCTTCCAGAGGCATTGTTCACATACAGAGCTGAGAACATTTTATCATCGACTGCATAAAAGACAAGTCTGATATATTTATTAATTTAATTGGAGAAAGCACGAATTTTGCATAATTAAATCTCAGAACTCTACTGCAGAATGCACTCTAATTGCTAACTATAACTTGGAAAGTAGTCTGAGTTGTTCATCTTTGAAGTGCTATAAAGGGCCAGAAATTGTAATCATGGGAATAAGAAAACTGATGGAGTCTTAAAATGACAAGATTGGCATGATTTATAATTGGTTTGTTTCTACTTAATCTACATTAATGTAAACAATAAATCTTCACTCACACCAAGATTGTGTGAATCTTCATTTATCTTTTATGACAAGAGAGCAAAAGGGGATAGCTTAATGAATGGAAAGCAGCAATGAGGTCATGTTTAAAAGCTATGCAGGTCAAATGTCTGACATTTTGGAACACTGGAAAGCAAGCAACATGGTAATAACTATTTTGGTCTAGTCACTGAGGTTTATTTGTGACACTCCAAAGGGAAGAAGAAGAAGAAGAAGAAGAAGAAGAAGAAGAAGAAGAAGAAGAAGAAGTTGAATAAGTAGTTAACTGTATTCTGAACAGTAGGTAAGGACAACTGAAAGGAACATTTGACAATCCATTTATTCCTACAGCTACAGAAAACACAGTCCACAGGTAAACTCACAATAAACATTGGGAAAACACCACAGAAGATTTCATACACTAGAAGTACTTACTTTAATGACTTTGTTTGAAATTACAAATCTATATGATCAACAGCATTGATAGGAAACAAAATGCTGGGAAACAAAATGCTGCATTGATTCTTTCTCTCTCTCTTTTTCCTGCCCAAATGGAAGACCTCTGTCATCTAACAGTATTGCTCATAGATCAAGAAAGCTGGCCAGAGTCATTAATAACAAAAGTAAACTGATCAGGCAGTCCAACAAGATTTGACAATGGCTTTTTGTCAAAGTAGATACTAATCTGTTGATGCCTGTGAAGTTCATTACAGCAGTAATAAATCAACCACTGGTAGCTTCATAAATGTTCAGACATAATGGGGGAGGCTTGCTGCAGGCGAGAAAGCTTGTTAGTTCATTTTTTTTCCTAGTTTCTAATTGTAGTTGTTTCTTTTAGTCCCAAGCACCTCACTGGAGTGGTGAAATCTGACCAAACCAGAGTTGGAAAAATGTTCTGTTCTATCAATTTCACACATAAAGGAAATCAAACTATATATACACTCTAATCACCTTGCATTTAAACACCCTTTTCACTGACTTTAAATATGTATGAATTTTTTTAAAGAAAGTATTTTGTACGTGGAAGATAGGTATGCATTTCCTCCTTATAAACCGTTTCCAGAGTCATATCCAAATTAGCTGATGCCTATTGCAGCAAAGCGGGTCATAATTTCAAGAAGTGAGGCTCATTGGAGTTTTTTCACCATTCTGGAAAGCATGAAATTTTAAAATGACCAATAAAACCAGTATGATTGGAGATCAAGATGGGACACACACTCAGTATCTGTATCTTGAACAATGATAGCTTTACCCTTGCAAAATCAATCAATCAATCAATCAATCAATCAATCAATCAATGAGTCAGTCAGTCAATCAATCAATCAATCAATCAATCAATCAATCAATCAATCCATCCTGCACCACCAACCATGTGTGAGAGAGAAAGAAACCACACAGGTGCACAATTAATATTTATTAATAAAAAGTAGAATCTGTGGTCCTCCAGAGGTTGGTGTGTTCCTGCTCTCATCAGCCCCAGTCAGCATTGCCAACAGTCATGGATTATGGAATCCACAACAGACGTTCTCCATCCCTAGTATAAAGCATAAGATAACTAAACCAGGAAGAGAGATTTAAAAAACCTTCCTGACACATGTAAGGGTACCTTAGGGGATTGCTAAGAACTTTCTCCAGTTTAAATGATGATGATGATGATGATGATGATGATGATGATGTTTATTTATACCCCACCCTCCCCGGCCAAAACAGGGCTCAGAGCGGCTAACATCAAATGTATAACACGTTAACATAAATTCATACAATCTTTTAAAATACATCCTAAAATCAGATCAGGATCAGAATAGTCAGATGACAACCCACAAAATGGGGTTGGGGACCTTAAATGCTCAGGGTATGGGCCTTAGAAAGGATTTAAAACGTAAGGTGTGCTGGTAATTCAATAAAGGACAATGCCAAAGGCAGTCTTGTAAGTACCCGCACGAGTGTGAGAGATGTGCGGGGGCTCACCCAGCCACAGCGTGTTACAAAGGGAAGCGGCCCTTTTGGGGAGGTCAGGGCTTCCACCACTCTAGTTCCAGACGAGCCCCCACAGCAGGGAACCATCGATAAAGTCCTTCTGGGTCTAGCATTTTCTCCAATTCAGCTTTCTCCTCTCCTCAACCTCTTGTCTATCCAAGTGCAGCATCCTATCTTTGGAAGGGTTTCTCAGAGGGTTGCAGAATCCCAGTAGTGGCTCCTTAACCGCGAAGGACTCTCCTAATCAGAAGTCAGTAAGGGGAAGGACGCTCGCCTCACCCAACGGGTAGCTACAAAATGTATCATTCCATAACACCTCATACAGGAATTATTTATTTATTTATTTATTTTTCCTGGGTAACCTGCCTTTTCTCCCAGATTAACTACAAGAGCAAGACCACAGCTTTAACAAAATGACAGCCCAAACAGGAAGACACATGGGAGCAATGGTACTGCTTTGAAGTGTTCCAGATCCATTTCCTGTTCTCCCAATGAGCAGGGCAGCTGTGGGCAAAATTGCAAAGAAGTACAATAATGATTTAGTCCTTAGTCCTATAATCTAGTAAGCCTTTAAGCCCAACAGTCGAAATCGCATAATTTCAATGCTTTAACTATATTAGGGAACATGTATAGTTAGTAAACAAATTGCTAGTTTGGTGAGAAATAACACTTCACTGAAGTGGATAACGCTTTGGCCAAGAGCTCATCTTTGGCAATCTTCTAGAACATGTTGCATATGTAGCAGTTCTTTCTAGCTTGAGTGAAACTCAAACCTGACATTTACAGTACCAGATAGAAGTGTTCTGGAATGTCCTGGCTGAGTCTGTAGTACAACAGTTTTGGGAAATCTGTAGGAGAGCATCCCACCAATCTCTTGTCATACTAACAACCGTGTTATCAGCTAACAATCAAAAGTGCTAAAATTTTAGCTACATTGGCAACAGGATGTTGGCTAGAAGCAACTGGTTTTCTGAAGCTAAAACTTACAATTTTGTTCTAGGAGTTACTTGATCACAATATAGAACTATTTGTTTATTCATTATAAGTTTTACACATGATGAAAACGTATACTCAAGCGGATATTTTATAATCACTGTACTATACTATGATACAGTGCATAATGAACATCCACATTCAACTAGTCTGTGTGCCAGCCCCCTTCAGATTCAGCACAGAGAGCACCAAGTGACTCAGAAACAAATCAGAAGTTTAAAAGTCATGATACAAAATGAGGCTTGCGGCCTATGTGCATATCTAACCTTAAAAATAAAATAAAATAACAAAAACAAACAAACAAACAAACAAACCGCACCACAGGGTAAGACTCCCAAAATCAGTTAAGACAGACCTTGAGATCTGGATCACGTTTCTGCAACGCTTCAATGTAGTCTCCTTATGGCAGGAAATCCTCAACCTGTCCTCAAATTGCCAGGTTCACTGATGCCACTGGGTCCTTGGGCTTCAGTTTATTCTTTAGGGGACGCTGGGGTGCTCAACAATGGCCAGCAGAGGAGCAAGGCGAAGCTATCACGTGGGATCTCACTTTTCTGGAGTTTTTTCCCCCTTAGTTGTGGCTGTTCACATTTGGACTGAGGAGTTCCAGAATCGCCGGGTGTGCTTCAGATCTGAAAACCAGGCAGTGGTCAACATACTGGCTAAACAGTCATCGCGTTCCGAGAGGGTGTCGTGCCTACGCCAATCATTCGTCCTCCAGTGCCTCGCTTTGAGCATTAGCTCCCAGGGCTCAGCCACTGCCAGAACCCGTTCCGGAGCACCTGTGGAACCTTGGAGATGTGAAGTGATTAAGGGAGTATTAGCATCTGTCGCACCCTCTACGCTTAGATCATATAAGAAGGTCTGGTGTGATTTCATGGGGTTCAGGTCCAAAGTATCTTCCCTTTCCACCAATGTTACACCCTCCACAGAAAACGTTCTGCAACAGTATTAGCGTCTGTTGCACCCTCTACGCTTAGATCATATAAGAAGGTCTGGTGTGATTTCATGGGGTTCAGGTACCTGGAGCACAGCTGTTGACCGAACCCTTTCCGGAGCACCTGTGGAACGTTGGAGACGCAAAGTGATTAAGGGAGTATTAGCGTCTGTCGCACCCTCCATCCTCAGGTCTTACAAGAAGGCCTGGTGCGATTTCTTGGGCTTCAGGTTTGGGTCTTCGGGGCTTTCTGCTAGCGCGTCTCCCACCATCGATGACGTTTTGCAATACCTTTCACACCTTGATGACCTAGGGCGCGCACCTAAAACATTAAAAATACATGTAGCCGCCATTAGCTTCTTTGCTAAGGCCACGTTCTCATCCGATCCATGCAGTGACTTCCTGGTCCGTAGAGCTATCGAAGGCTGGGGCAGGTTACAACCCCCTAGGGTTCAGGGCCGTAAGCCAATTTCTTACGGGTTGCTCTCTCAAATACGCAAAAAACTCCGGTCAATTTGTTGGTCCCGGTTTGAGGCCCGCCTTTTTTCTGCGGCATATGCCATCGCCTTTTTGCCGCCCTAAGAGTGGGCGAGGTCGTAGTCAAAGGTAGTGCGAATGGTGTGATGCGGGGCCTCCTTATGGAAGATGTACAGCTGTCTGAGGCGAGCATGTTGGTATGGATATGACAATCCAAAACTGATCGGGCCGGTAGGGGTGTCCTTCTAAAACTCACAGCGTCCGGGGGGCAGGGCCCTTGTCCGGTAAAGGACACCAGGCAGTATCTTTGCCTCAGACCACCTGGTCAGGGTCCGCTTCTGCTACACGAGGACGGGTCCACCTTACTGAGACACCAATTCACCAGGGTACTCCGCAAAGCTATTGATGCTTGCGGTTTAGCTTCCCGGGCTTATGCCGCCCACTCCTTTAGGATCGGTGCTGCCTCAACTGCCGCGTGCCTGGGCTTGCCTGCGGACAAGATTAAAGAAATGGGCCGATGGAAATCCAATGCTTATAAGGGTTACATACGTTAGTTTGCGCTCCGCTACACTGAATCGACTTACCCGCTTTCTCCTTTCTTTCGTTCTCAGCTGTTTCCGGGGGCACCGTGTGGATTTGCGGCCACAGTATTGTTCATTGGGCCCACGTTCGGGCTGTCAGCAGCGGCCTTACCCATCATCTTGGTTTGCCTCCTGGGATACGAGTTGCCTGGTTGTCGCGACGCGGCATGCGGTGGGAAGAGCTTATGCCATTGCTGATTGACAGAGTTGCCATGTTTGGCCCTCCTGACATCCTTATCATTCACTAGGGAGAGAATGACCTGGCCAATAGGTGAAGCGGGGATTTGTTTTGGTGCATAAAAAGAGACTTGGAGTCGATTGCGGCCTTGTGCCCTGGAACAATGGTGTTCTGGTCCTCTTTCTTGAAAGAATTGTCTGGCGCGGTGCGCAGAACTGTATGGCCATTGAAAAAACCAGGAAACTCCTGAACCGGGCGGTAGCCCGTTGGGTGCGCTTTATGAATGGCCAAGTCATTTGTTGTGGCGCATAAAAAGAGACTTGGAGTCGATTGCGGCCTTGTGCCCTGGAACAATGGTGTTCTGGTCCTCCTTCTTGAAAAGAATTGCCTGGCGCTGTGCGCAGAACTGTATGGCCATTGAAAAAACCAGGAAACTCCTGAACCGGGCGGTAGCCCGTTGTGTGCGCTTTATTTATGGCCGAGTCATTTATTATGACCGTATCCGGATTGGCGACCAAGCCATGTACCGGAATGACGGAGTTCATCTAACGGACATTGGGAATGATATTTGGTTGGACAGTGTCATTAGCAGCATTAGGGATTGGTTGCAGCTGTGAGGGTATTGGCGGCGAGCCCCTTTGCGGCTCGGGTGGCGGTTAGGCATTGGATTCATGTGTTGTGCTGTGTCAAGGGCTAGGTGTGGCCATCGCCTATGCTATCTACCGTGGGTTATTCCGTTAAAGGAATCTGGCGGTCGTGTATTCCGTCCGATGCCTGCTTGGCGGGAGGCCATGGCACGACCCTCGGTGACATCAGGGGGTGAGCCTATAGTTGGATGAGCATCAACAGGCTCCACCTACTGTTGAATAAACCCACCACCTATAGTCATCCAATGCCTAAGCCAATACCTTTTCACTGCTGTAATCAATAAAGTTGTGGCCTTTTCTTGCCCATTAACCTTATATCACGTGTCCTTGTGTATTTATTTCACATAGCGGGGTCGGGCCCTCGATCCACAAAGACTCTCCTCCCTGGAAGAGAGGGGAGTGGTTGTGGGCGGGAGACCGAGCTCCGCCCCTGGTAGGGGGCATTAGCCCCCTCCCCTCCTACCTGGCTGGCGCCCACGCCCACCGGAGGTGGCCAACCAGGTGCCTCCGGGGGGCGTGTGTAGCAGCTTAATGCTGTGGTGCTAGCTCCGCCTCCTCCTCATTCATCGTCGTCCCTCAGCGAGTCACCCACCCTCCACTCCCATTTAGCTCAGGGTATAGGTTTTTGGCCTTGCTATGGACCTTAGGTTGGTCGCCCTGGTTGGCTGGGGGGCCTGGTAGAAATTTTCCCATTTGGCATTAGGCCTTTTGGTTTTTTCGCCTACCTCGTAGCAATCGTCACAACTTTTGTGGTATTGGTGGGTAGGTTAGGCATTGGATTCATGTGTTGTGCTGTGTCAAGGGCTAGGTGTGGCCATCGCCTATGCTATCTACCATGGGTTATTCCGTTAAAGGAATCTGGCGGTCGTGTATTCCGTCCGATGCCTGCTTGGCGGGAGGCCATGGCACGACCCTCGGTGACATCAGGGGGTGAGCCTATAGTTGGATGAGCATCAACAGGCTCCACCTACTGTTGAATAAACCCACCACCTATAGTCATCCAATGCCTAAGCCAATACCTTTTCACTGCTGTAATCAATAAAGTTGTGGCCTTTTCTTGCCCATTAACCTTATATCACGTGTCCTTGTGTATTTATTTCACATAGCGGGGTCGGGCCCTCGATCCACAACAGAATATTCTTATTGTGTTCATCCTCTGAAGAAAATGTACCCTTGGAACAAGACAGGAAGCTTTTTATTTTTCTTTCTTTTTTTAAAAAAAAACCTCATACCAACTTATACAGGCCAGTTTTTCTCAACTTGCTTCCCTCCAGCTGTTTCGGAACTACAGCTTCCAATGGATGTACCAGATGGGGGTTGTAGTTCAAAACACCTGGAGGGTGCCAGGTTGGGGAAAGGCAGTTTAGACAGTTTTTGCTTTATAGAGATAATTACTAATCCTGCACCTGTGCAGTTTTACACATCATACTTTTTTTTCTTGCTTATAATTCTGTCTCCAATCATCTGTATACCATCTTTATGATCATTGGCTAAGCAAATTGTTAAATTGCAGAGATCAAGTGTTGCTCTGTGATTATACCTGCAGCCAAAAACTGCATACTGTAACTATGGTTACACTTTGAAAAGGGGACCTATTAGAAGTATACAAAACTTTTCTTTTGTTGTGTTGGTAAATATGTGAGCAAATCCATCTATGTCACATGAAGCCTAACCCTAAGTAAGTATACCTGGAACTGAGTTTCACTGACCTCAATGACACCTACTTCCAAACAAGTTTGATTATTTTAGCAGTGTCTTAAGCAGTATCTGCTTACTTCTTAGATGTTTTGACTGTGCATTTTAATATGTTGTGCGCTGTGACACTGTTAGGGGATGGCCCAGTGAGGCCTGAGCAATGGGTCTCTTCTGCTGGGTTCCAAGTTTCTTGCTACTTCCTCCATTTTGTTTTTTAAAAATAAGCTTTTTAAAAATACTTTGCTTGTAGGGTGGCTCCACATTGCCACAAAATGCAGTGCCAGCAAGATCGGCATGCACTATCTTCTCAGAAGCACACATGTTTATCAATTCCATATGAATTAGTATTTGCAAATTATGCACAAATTTGTGTAATAGCTCTGGACACTGATTCTTTTAAGTGTCTAGCATGTTTGGGAATAAGTTTACTTTGAGGCAGGAAATAATTTTTTCGCTGCCCCCTTCTCCATGCCTCTCTCTTTGCTTCTGTTACTCTCTGAATGTTGAAGGTACTGTATTAATGTAAATAGATAACAGACCATTGCTCCATCTAGCTCAGTACTGTCTATACCAGGGGTCAGCAACCCATGGCTCCGGAGCTGCATGTGGCTCTTTTACACCTTTGCCGCGGCTCCGGGGCGAATACTAGTGAGGGGAGGAGGCGCATTGTGCGCCCCAACACTCCCCACTATAGCGGGTGCTGTACTGGCTGTGACATCGCATGGGGGCGGTGTGTGTGTGTTAGTCACGCACCGTCCCAACATCACCTTCCCACCCGCCCGCCCGCTACATTGTAAGGGGCATGTACGCTGGTCACTGCATTGAAAGGGGGCATGTACGCTGGTCACTGTTTTGAAGGGGAGTGAAGAACACACACACACACACACACACACACACACACACAAAGGTAACTTGTTAATTTAATGTTTATTTCTATGAGGAGTAATTCTGAGGGGTCAAACAAAGAAATAATAAAAAAGTGACAAAAAAGTTATTTTTATAATGACGAGTTTTGCGGCTCCCAGTTGTTTTTTTCTTCGGAAACCGGTCCAAGTGGCTCTGTTTGTCTTAAAGGTTGCAGACCCCTGGTCTATACTGACCCTTGATTGTCAGTAGCTCTTTAGGGTTTCAGACAGAGAGCTCCTCCCAGCCCTACATGGAGATGCTGTGGGGTTGAACCTGTGGTCTTCTGCTTACAAGGCAGCTGCTCTACCACTAAGCTACAGTCCTCAATAAATAATGTTATAGTATACATTCATTTCTAAAAATACCTAGGTATAAGGGATTCCATAAGAACTTAGGAAACAATCTAGTATCAGCTTAGGCAAATGTTCCTCAACCTTGAGCCCCCAGATGTTGTTAAGACTGCCATTGCCATCAGTCCTGCCTGTTGGCTAAGCTGTCTGGGGATGGTTGGAGTTGTATCCCAACATCTGGAGAACCAAGATTGAAGAACACTGGGCTACTAGTTAGAACACCAGTACTATCTGCTCTGACATGTAATAGCTCTCCAGGATCATTGAACCTGGAGCCTTGTGTGTGCAAAACATGTGCCACTGGGTTATGATCAGTGGTGGAGGAAGAGGAGTATGGGGGGAGCGCACTGCCCCGGCAGCGTGATCCCGGTGGGGTGCCATCATGGCTTCCCCCCACCTGCGCTGGGCGCCACACCCCTGTGGCCGGCGCGCCATGCCCCCAGGACTTATTAAGAAATTATTTTTGTAGTGTTTGTTTAATTTTGTTGTGTATAGGAGGCATACAAATAAAATGAATGAATGATGAATGGATGAACAGTATCTGTGTTAGTATCTATGGGAGACTTGGAACTTGAAAGAGGACCATGCTTTCTGCTTTAAGTGCTATACCTGTACCTGGAAATAAAGGTAACTGGTTTCAGTGAAATTTACTTCTCTCAAAGTGTGGTTTGGTTCTGAGGCTCAGAATTCAGTCCTGCATCCGATTATGAATTTTTCAGGCTTAAAGGGTGAAAAACAGCAGGTTCTCTGCCCTTGAATACTTTCCTTTTTTTTCTTGGTGATGTAGTTATGTGAACCAGATGCTGCAAGGTATGCTCCCTTAAGTTCCTGCTACATCATAAGCATTTTTTTCAACATTATGTATAAAGTTTATTTCCTGATCTGCCTTATTTTGCACACAACTCTTTGCAATATAACTGAATAGTGTAGATTCTATTGCAACTCCTTTAGTTACAGCGCATGATAATGAACAACACAAGAGACAAATAAAGATTTGGTTCAACAGCATGCTGCATACTGTCATGTTGTTACTATATTATCTGTTTTGGCAGACCCATTGTTTAAATTTGGCTGTGGGTAGTGTTTATGTATCTTTGTTTCCATCTATTAGGATGAATGTTTGAGAAATACTTACAACCACATTTAGCTATTTCTTTACACATTTTTATCTACCATATGTCTCATTCTGACTGTACACTCCAGAATGGTATTTCTAGCCAATTCTTTAAAAGACTTGGCTTTGATAAATAGAATAAATGAAACAAAAGGCATAAAACGTTTTGCTGAAATCAAAGCATTCAAACAGCTTGGTCAGTTGGTTTGTGAACAGCAACAATAAATAACCATGTGGACAAAAAAAAAATTCCAGCGATTTCTGATCTTATATTCATGGTTTCTAAGTCATGTAGAAGTTAAAGTAACCCAAAGAGCCCCTGGCCCCATATCTATGAATCAAAACTGTATGCAACCAGGAAGCCCTTTAAAAGCTATTCTTCAGAAGAACATATGCATCATATTATATATATGCATTGTCAAATGGTAACGTACCGGAAAACAAGCCACATCATTTTAAATGAGGTGTTCTAATTTAAACTTAGCTATTGCTATGTAGGTTTTCCCATACAAAGTCTTATGCCTTTCCAAAAAAGATTCAGAATGCAATGAAACACAACAAGTAATAAATAATGTTATGGTTAGCAAAGCATTGGAATCTTCAGAAAAAATGTTATGAACATCTGTCTTCTGTAAGGGGGAAAAACAATGAAACAGCAAATTAGTGTGAAATGACTTCATCTAGAAGCAGTATTATTAATAAACTAGAGCTGACAGAATAATCTTCTTGTAACACCTTAAATACTAATAACATAATAAATTATCTGTTTAAATGGAATATTTTGTTTGCAATCAGTATCAATCTGTTGCATTGATCCACAAAGTTAATAAAAGGTCCAGTACTAAATTACAACACCTCAGCATGTAACCTAATGAAGAACTGTTTCAAAATGGTTTAAAATAAATCACACGCACTTTATCTGTCCTTTATAATGTGACATAAGACTAAACAATTTCCACTATGAAAGACTGCAATCCTATTAGTTTTCCCTTCCTGCTGAATTCAGTGGAACTTAATTCTGAATGTATATGCATAGGGAAAAGGACTTTAAAAAGTTAGAAACAGGATCTGCCAGCAATTGAAGTGTGTTGCAGTTATCTGTTAAAGTAAATTTTTTATTGAATATTGTTAACCAAACTGTCCAATAAGACAATCCAAGCCTCCTCCAAACAACAATAGGATGTGACAGCCTGGTGGAGCCACCACCTCGTTCACAGCCCCATTGCTCATGTCAGCCAGGTTGGAAGCTTGGGGAAGGCAAACCACTGTGTCTGCCTGGAGGTGGTGCAATAATTTGGGATACAACCTACTTGCCCCTTTGGTGGGCACAATGGGGAGCTCTGTACCAGTGGAGTGATGCTGTCATCACTTTGTGGGTGAAGGTAGGAGGACTGGGTAGAGAAACACCTCCAGGCAATGCAAACCCCTCCAGTATGGTGCAAAAGGGGGATCACAGACGAAAATATCAAATTTTGCCTTAGTTGTTGTCTGATCTATCATTGTATAGCATAAGCCTTTCTTAACCTGCAGAAATTATCTTACCTTTAATTGCAAGCTACATTATTTTACTTGTAAAATGTTATGTACTATTAATAGTTTTCAGACCATGAATTCCCCCCCCCTAAAAAACCAGGATGAAGCTTGGACATCAGGAAATGGGACTGGAATATATGGAACTGAGTATGATTTAAGGAAGACATAACAAGCAAATAAGTATGTACTATTACATAATTAAGAGCTGTTGGAACCCTTGGGGAGAAATCCGTCATATTGGACCAGAGAAAGACTATTTTGGACACTTAATGACAAAAGAACCATAGAATTGTAGAGTTGGAAGGGATCCCCATCTAGTCCAACCCCCTGCAATGCAGGAATCTCAGCTAAGGCGTCCCTGACAGATGGCCATCTACCTTTGCTTCAAAACTCCAAGGAAGGAGAGTCCATAACCTCCCAAGCGAGACTGTTCCACTGTCAAATAACTGAAGAGTTACTTTTGGACTTTTTCAGTGGAAAAGGATGCCCAGCAGATTGAGAAAAAGTTAGACACTAACACAGCTAGAGTTTTCTGGAGTGCACACTTTGAATATAATTAACTGGCATATCCTATTTTACTTCTTTTTTATTTCTTATCTTCTTTTTCTATAATCATCTTTTTTTTTTGCTTTCTCTCTATATTTATGCTTTGTTTTTTTGAAGTTTCCTATCGTGGATTAATGAAGATACACACAGGAGGGTGAAGGGCCCTGCGTGAGAGGCATGGTAGAGAGGATCTCCAAGGGTGGGAAACTGGGGGGAAGAGGAGGAAGCTCACAGGTGAGAGCTGGGAGGGTTCACTTTTCTGTGTGTGGAATAAGGATTAAGATATAATTGTGACAGAAGGCCCCGTGTTTATTCTCTCTTCTTTATACTCTCCTCTTTCTTTTTCTTTATTCTCTGCTTATTCTTGCTTCTTTCCTATTTATCTTCTTTAGACTAGTTTGACTTTTATTGTCTCTTACACTGAAAATTCTTAATAGAAATTGAAAGAGAGAAAGAAAGAGAGAGAGAGAGAGAAAGAGAGAGAAAGAAAGAAAGAAAGAAAGAAAGAAAGAAAGAAAGAAAGAAAGAAAGAAAGAAAACAATGTAATGTTTACTGGCAACTAAAGTCTGTATTCTCTGTTGTTGTTGTTGTTTAGTCATTTAGTCGTGTCCGACTCTTCGTGACCCCATGGACCAGAGCACGCCAGGCACTCCTGTCTTCCACTGCCTCCCACAGTTTGGTCAAACTCATGCTAGTAGCTTCTCTACCCATGCTTATTAGCTTGCAATCCAAGGTCTAGACCCTGTACCTATAGTGATTCTATGAACTTTGTCAAGGAAGGAAAGGGGAGAAAAGTTGGAGCTCATGAGACTATTGTAACTTCCTATGCCACTTGCTAAGGGCTGCTAGACTCCTAATACAGGCATAAACTCAATCCCAACCAGGGACCACAGGAAGAATACTTCTTCCCTATTCGAGGCCAGCACTGCCCACTTGCTACACACAGGATGACTCTATGGCTATTACAGAGAAAGTTTCTGTTTGTGCCATGACTGCTACAGATGTTAGATAAACCAGATACAGTAAGGGAAAACAATATAATTTAGAGATTATCCTAACATATAATCTAGTATAGGTGCAGCCAGTGATGTTGATCTACAACTCCCTCATCCCTGCCTACTGGCCACTAGGGATTGGGAATTGTACCGCAACATCCAACAACATATGGGGGGCACTAGATTGGCTACTTGTATCCTAATAAAATGCTTAAAAGAAAGCTGTTCATATTTTATATGCTATGATTTACTTGTAATAGCTAAAACAAAGCCTATCTACCAGATGTCATATCCTCTCTCTCTCTCGAATACACATTTCTCCAATACTTATGGAAATTTAAGATAAAAATAAGCATTAAAGTAAACTGTAGACATGAATAATAGTCACAACTGTTTCTTTATTTCAGGCTTCTATAGAGACTGATGTACCATGTAACGAAGCAAAATCAGATTTTCCTCATGTCAAACCTACAACAGAACTGTTTGCCTTATTCACCACATATTGCCTACTATGTCAAACTTTGTCCCTCAAAGAAAAATCTAAAAGTTTACTTTTGTTGCTACTTAATGTCACTCTTAATTAGAAATAAGTAATTGCATGCCCGATATAAGATTTTATTTCTTACTTCAAAGAAGCTACCTAGAATTGTGCGGTGTCTTTACTTTGAAGAAAATGTCTTTTATCACTTATTTTAGTACAACACATTAAAATCAAATATCTCCTGTAGCAAAATGATTCAAGTCTCTGGAACTCAAATAATTTTCTAATAAAAAATGCATGAGACAAATAAATGCACTTTATGTTCCACAAGAAAAGGCAGTTTCAACAGGCTAATGCTCAGAGAAAATTCATTTTATCAACCAGCCATTTCATTCTGTGGTGCTGTTACAAGCTCTTTCCTGTTGCTAGGCAACCATAATTCATAGTACCTTTTAATGGATACTCTGCTTCTGCTGAGAACATTAAGGTGAAGAGAATAAATGCCTTGGGTGAATCTTGAAATCTTTCATTATGCATGTCATTCTATTTTTGTAATGCTATAATGCTGAAATGTTTCTGTGGCAGGCAACTGAGTTGTGGTAATTGCATATTCCACTCATATATGTTTTGTAAGCAGAGCAGCACGTACTTGTCTAAAATGAGGTATTTCAAACGTGATTGAAATAGGACTTTTCTACTACTAAGGGTAGTAAATAAGCCCCCACAAAAGGGGAGGGGAGAGTATGTCTAGAGTAAGTCTTCAAATTTCCAGTAAGGATCATATAACATAAACTGAAAATAATCAGAAGCTTAGGATTTATTACAAGGGTGCAAGGAAGTACAAAATGTAACACGTAAACACAAAACTATTCTACTGTACTTGGCTGTTTGGTCATTTCTCTCTCTTCCTGTGTCTCTTTCCTGCCTAGATTTAGTATTGCTCAGACTAATAAATGGTACAGTAAGATCAGCCATATCATTGCCTATTTGGACCCGTATAAATTTGTCAAATTCAAAGCCAGGATCCAAAGATCTATTCATCTAGTTCACAGCACATTGATGCATGCTAAACAGCTTTGTGATGTGGCAACGAGGAGTGAGTAGCTGTTGTTTAAAGAAAAAGGTGAAGCCAAGAATCCTAGTGACTGAACTCAAGGCCTTTCATAAGCCTAAAGTAGCTTTATAGAACCTGGTTTATAGAACATACCGGCTTGTCTGGGCAGTGGATAATGACTGAAAGTGAATAGGGTAAATATTTCCAGCTGACATACATGGAGCTGCCTCATATCAAATTGCTGGTTTATTAGCTTCGTACACAGACTGACAGTGGCTTTTGAGTCCTTCCCACTTAAGCATGGAGATGTCAGGGACTGAACCTGGGGCCTTCTCTATCACTGAGTCATAAAACCATAGAACTGTAGAGTTGAAAGGGACCCCCAAGGGTCATCTAGTCCAACCCCCTACAATGCAGGAATCTCAGCTAGAGCAAAGTCCTTTTCCTTATTCCTCAATGCTCCAATCTGTGGGTCTTGGGTTAATAGAACCAACAGGAACAGATAGGCCAAGCAAAGTCAATAAGCTATTGGGAGTTGTCAGGGTTGCAAGTTGGAAGTCTTTGGTTGTGTTTATGTTTGGTTGCCCATATCAAAACTGCTGCCTGCCACATCTCCCTGTCTGTATAGTAGTCTAAGGAACCAGCGCTGCATCTGCAGCCCTGCCATTCACAGGTGAATGGCAGGACAACCAGGCCTGATGTTGTTGTGCGGCAACAGTGGGACCAGCTTTGGATCAAGTGGACCCTGCACTGGCTCTCATAACACCCTGTTTCAAGACTTTCTACTTGCGCCTGCCAGTGAGGAACTGGCCAGTGGGTCTGCCATCCATTGCCAGGAGGTCAGCTGAGCCAGGAGAGTTGGGCAGAAGTACTCCTCTGCCTAATCCACCCCCTGGACTTGTTGGGATGGTGGTGGTTGGATCACCATGTTAAGCTCTACACAACTAGGCTGGCAATTGGACATTCATTGATATTTCTGTTTGTGCTGGAACCTTTTTGGAGCAACAATGTCTTCACCTCTATGACATGTTTCCATGCATTCTTTAGCTCTGACTATTGGCTTGTTCCCTTTCCTCTGGAATCCCTGGTGCAACTCCTGCTCCTGGTTTGTGGCTCCTGGCTGAACTTTGAGTGTTGTATATGGCTCTGTTATGGCATAAGCACATGCAACATGAGCCATAGTCTCCCTGGTAACCTGTGATTCAATGGAACTGCCAACACTTCATTTCAGATCTCCTTTCACCAAGGAGTAGTAACTAGTTACCTTTTCACAAGCTATTTTATGCCTTAACATTGCAGGTCCTATTACATGACCCATGGTGAAAGTAAAGCCAGAGAAAGCAGGGCACATAAATTAAATACCTGCCTTCATTTTAATTCTTTTTATATATGCTAAAAGCAAACAACAGGTGGCTCATCTTGCCAAACATTACGGCTGTACCATAGATCATTTAAATACGCCTCAAAATCATGAATCTTGCAGAATGGGATGGCTTGACATGTTGTTTTCAGTCTCCACTCTTCATCTGTACACTGTGGGTGCTTGCTTGATGAGAATGCTTGTTTGAACTGGATGAAATAAAATAAATGACCAAGATCCGAAGAACTGAGCAACTACCTCTATATGCTGAAGAATGAACTACAGGCAACTCCCCATTTACACAGGAGTTACCTTTCAAGGCATCATGTGTTTAAGTGAAATTGCATATATTTCGAGCAACACTGAAAATATCTGCAAACACTCCATTCTGCCCCCGCCACTCCCCACCCTTGCCCTACTCCACCCCTTTTTCAGATGTTTTTGTGATTTTTTGGGTCACTTCTGGATTTGGTATGATGCACATATGCATAGTCATACACATATTGAAGACACATAAATAGGGGGTTGCCTGTATTCGCTAAATAGTTTTAATTGATCGTTGTTGTTGTTGTTGTTGTTGTTGTTGTTGTTGTTGTTGTTGTAACTGACCCCGGGACTTCACGGTGAAGGGCAGGTAAGAATACTGACATTCCAGGATCCTATTCTCATTGTGGCCAACCAGCTTCCTATGGGAAGCTAGCAGGATATTTGTGCAACAGCAATCTCCCTACTTTGCTCCGCAGCAATTAGTATTCAAAGGCACAGTGTTTAGTGCTGGTCTTTCATAGGTAGTAGTTCCCCATCAAATGAATGCAGAGGGCAGGGGAAAGGAGGCCCAAAGAAACTGAAGCTGGCGAAAAGACTAAGCAGGTTAAGGATGCAGACCAACGAATAAAGCATGTGTGGCTAAAGCACATGTGAATTCTAGATTTTTTTCTCTTGATGTACTCACTCAGAATTAAGATTGAAATGCCATTCCAGTTGGCTTCTACATGTGGAATCATGGGGTACCATCTTATCCTTCACCCCAGGCAGCAAAATGTATTATACTGGGCCTGCTCTCTCTTCTTCCCACATATACTAACTTTTCTTAAGAAATGTATGTGGTGATCCAGAAATAAGATGTCTATATCAGTACTTTGGATCAAATTTTCCACTGTATAGTCTCTATAACACAAACCCACAGAAAAAAATAGGTTTGTATTTATTCAGAAGGCAGGATATAGAGCTACAACTCAAGCAGTTCTTTTCTATAAAGATCATCTAGCAAGATACATTGCCTTAAGATTTCTGAAATGTGAGCTCTCTTGCTCAGTGTGTGTGTGTGTGTGTGTGTGTGTGTGTGTGTGTGTGTGTTTATTCTCCGAAGTATCCTTCACTGAGTGATATTAAATGATTTCCTAAGTTGAGCCCTAACTGCTATTTTTTCCTATTACTCTTGAGTGAAACAGATTTAATAGCAAATTGGATAGAACCTACTATTTGCAAAATAAATCCAGAACATTAATTCTACATCAAGAGAATTCAACATTTCATTTCGTTTGTTTTGCATGTTCCACTGTAAGGGTCAAAAGGATCTAATGTAGACATGCTATATTTTCAAGTGCATTGTGAGGCAGGCAGAGAGGGAGAGAGACAGGATGCTCAATATCATTTATCAAAGAATGAAAAGAGCAGCAAACAGAGACCCATCCAGTGGAAGGTCACAGCCAATAACATTTCTGCAAATAGAAAGGGGCTGCAGAAGCATCAAATGCAAATTACTGTTTGCTGGAGAATTTTAATGGAGTTCTACGTCACATTATAAAATGTTTAATTGTAACCCCCTTTTTAATAACACCATCTGATTAAATGAAAAGATGCCCTGCTGATGGCAATTACAATCTGTCAAATAGCATATTTATTTACAGTTTTGTTTCTAAAGCTGCAAGATAAAAAGGGAACTCTCTTCAGCTTGTCAACGAACTATAATTATTGTGTATCCTTCTGTCAGTTTGCTACATAAAACTTTTGGTCCTAAAATGGATCTAATTATATCTACAGCAACAATTTTATAAATGTTTGGTTTCTCTTTTCCTTCAACCTCTATGGAATCTCTGTTAAGAGGCGAATAAAGCACCATATTGCATTAACATCAGGCATTTCTTAGATTATTTCATGATATTTTGCAGCAAGGTTTGGGAGAGACAATCAGATGGGTGGGTTTCTTTTCAGTTTTCAAAAACTGAAGAGATTTTGCATCTACATATCCTTCCTAATATTGCTGCTTGAATGAAGTGAATATTATCTAGGCAGTATCATCCCATATTACCCAGTTGTACTCCTCCATTACTGAATGAGAAACTGTGAGTGTGTATATACCTGCACATGCGTGTATTTTTGAGGAGGCAACTTTGTTCATTACTTTTTGGTGGGTTTCATATGTGTGTGTGTGTGTGTGTGTGTGTGTGTGTGTAGACTTTCTATGGACTCCATGAGGAGGGACATCAGTATTTTCTTTTTTCATATAGTGTTATCTCAGCATAGAGAAATAGCTTCCAAATCAAGTCATCTGGGGTAGACAGTTAAACTGGGAATTATATATTATATATAGAAAGTGCCTATATATAAAGCACATTATATATAGAAAGTGCCTTTTGTATCATTTGGTGGTTTTGGTAGTATTTTTAGGGTGCAGTCCTATACACCCTTATCTGTAAACACACATATCTGGAGATACATTCCACTGAAATCAGTTGAGCTTCATTCAGAATAGATATGTATAGGGTTGTGCCATTGGGCAGAAATTAAGTCTAAGTATGGTCAATTGAATTCTCTCTCACATGTTATTCACATTATCCTTGTGCAACTATTTTTTTGCTCCCTCTATCTACGGCTACCCTCTATCACTCTGTTAAAGTTTAGACTATAAGCTTTGTGTGTGCAACTCAGTAATGTTCTAGTTCTGGAAGAATACACAGATGGGTCACAGCAAGTTCTGCATGTGGGAAATTGCAGTCAAACATAACTATGTATGAGTACTAGTTAGTGTATGATGGGGTTGGGACAAAAAAGCTGGATACCTAGACTCGGCTAGGTCACATGCCCTCTTCTCTGATGAGGCAGGAAGCGAAGCTTTCTCTTCCTGTTCCTTCTCTCTCCCCACTATGTCAATGACAAAGGAAGACGTATCTAAGCAAAATCCAAGCTTAGATCACTTGTTTGAAACTATCTTTATTTTCTACCCAAGCGTATTCTGCCTGTGTTCTCTTTGCTGCTGCTTGGATAAATGCATTAATCTGCCTTTGGAATGTTTTGTAAGTAAAGCTTTTAAAACTTACTTTACAGTGTGTGGTCCTGTTCATGCTAAGAGGGGTAGAAAGAGGGGAGTGCTGTTTGCAAGACTAAATGAGATAAAAGTGTCTAACAAACTATATTCCTAATGTTCTACTTCTGCTTGACTTTAAACTCTGCTACTGGGTGCTCTCCCCTGCTGCAGAGTTCAGCCTGTGTTTAGCCCTGTGTTTTGAATCCAGGCACACAGCTGATTATTTTGTTATTTACCCCACACATTTGGGTCACAGGGATTCTGTTTTCTCTCACACTGCAAGCCCTGGTTTTCAGCATGACACAGCAATCAAATGTAATCAGCCAACACCAGGTGAAGGTATAAAGCACTCAGAGTTCAGCTCACACTTATGTGACACACAGATTCGCTTCACATGAAGTGGTGGAAGATGAGAGAGAGAGAGAGAGAGAGATAGTCAGAAGTTTTTGATGTGTTAAAGGGAAAGTGGTACTGAGAAGGGAGAAAGTTAAAAATCCTTCTGAGTACATGCAAGCTGAGATCCACAAGTAACTTGAGCTTAGCTCAAACTATAAAAAATGCTGCTGTCATTACAGACAGCTGGCTTTTCTTACATAAGGTTCACTACCACCAGTTACAAAAAAATAAACATGTTACATGATACAGAAAAATGAAGTAGAGGTGTTCCATTTCCTCCAGTGTTTTGTAAGATGCTTTCTTTAGTCCTCTCATGAAAATAAAAAATAGGCTTCAGCTATTGGTGCAGAAATGTTATATAACAGTTTGCAGCCTTTATTGCAGCCAATATGATGGAACGCTAATGCTGTGATATTGAGTTTTTGTATGAAGAAACTGAATCCCTATAATATTTATTTTATTTTAAATAAAGGATTTTGTTATTCTGAATCTGGTAACTTTATCTGACTTTGGTGTTCTATAGATTTTAAAAAAATCAAATAACATTCTGACATATTGAAAATTTTATATAAAATAAATTAATGCAAACATTTAAGAATATTTCAGAAATGGAAACAACAATGGTCCTCTTTGAAAGTGGTATTATTCAATATGTCATTCTTTCCTGTAAGCAGTAAATTGGAAATGCTACAGTGAAAGCATTTGAATGTATTGATATGCTGCATTTGCTACAAACGCATAGAAACATTTCTACTTTAGTTTCATGTGTCCTCTGTTCTACCTATTGATGTAATCATTGTCAAAACACTTGTTCAGTAGCCTTTAGAATGCAAAGGGAGCTTTGAATATATGCTAAGCTAGATAATAAACCTGCATTATCCCAGCTTTTGTTGCTAGTACAAAAAAGAGCATTTCAGAAATAAATCCATCACTTTTACTGCCTTTTACTGTCTTTTTTCACTTTAAACTTCACAATTTAAAAATTTAAACCACTCAGATAAAGTGAAATCCACCTTATCTTTTCCTTCTTTAGTTTCCAAAATATGTCATAATGTTGAAAGAATATGTGCTCTATTTTAACTGCCATGCAGATAATAGACCTTTAAAAGAACATAGATGTTCTTTGGTACAAAAAAAAATTAACCTTGGTTTCTTACTTTACAATAAAAAAAAACCCCCAAACCAACCTTTTCCAAAACAACCATTGTCAGTGAATGAGGTCTTATCTCAATACAATCTAGTAAGTGCTATATTGAATTGATCTGGACTGATGAGCTCCCAAGAACGAGCTCAGACTGCTAAAGAAAAAGGAAAGGTGTGATGGATGATGGATTCGGGACCTAGGCGGGGAAAATGAGGTTTAGTTTTAGGCAGTATAAAAGAATTTTAAGATATAGAAGGAGCACTTGCTGAAGAGGTCAGCTAGGTCATTGGAGACTGTAAAGAAAAAGTGTGGAAGAAAAAAGTTCCGCCGCAAGTTTGGCCAGGATACAAGAAAAAGAGTAGTGACAGAATTGGGGCTATAATAGTTATTACGACTCAGTAGTTGGCAGCTAATTGCCTACTTCATCTCTGGATTCCCCCACCCCGCATAATTAATCAGATGATGTGGGGCACACAAACCACTTGAATGGCAATGCCCATCAACATTTTTTTGGGGGGGTGCTCAATTATTTTATTTGGGGGGGGGGGGGCAAAGGAACCTGGTCCCCTAGGAGTTCGCTCCATACAGTTTTGTGTGTTATAATTGGAAAGGAAGTTGCTTGTGTGAGTCACTGATGATTCTGCCTGTACCCTTTCCCGTAATATCTGTCACTAGTTCCAGGGGGCTAGTCCCTATCTCCACTGCTTGATTCCTGCCTGGATGACATTCTCGTTGATGTCCACTGGCCGAGACTGAGGTTTTAGCCTTCTGAGAAGTGTTAAGGAAGGGCTCTGATGAACACAGAGAAAGAATGAATTAAACAAAGATTTTGCTGTTCTACATTTTATTTATTGTGCACCGCCTAGAGATTGACTTAATATGAATGATTTGATCCATTTCCTAAAATAAATAAATACCCTGTGATGAAATAACGATGACAACACATAATTCAAGGGAAAACAAACTATTTGAGTCTTATTAAATCATTTTTCTCCCCTTGAGTTTTGAGTTTCTCTCTGCCCGGCCTACTTTAAGATCTCAAAAGAAGGTTGGCTACTTGCATCCCTTGGCCTCGCTCTCCTTTCCCTTGCTCCAGTTGCTCAGTGCAATGATCTATAAGCTCTCAAAGTTCTATTGTTCCCATTTCTTTGCAAGAATCAGATATGAAGCTTCAATACTTAAGGGAACACTCAGCTTCCAAACTCTAACTTCAGTACAGAAGAGGTCATATCCATGAAGCACTGCTGGAGCACTTTGTTGAAGTGTCAGATGCTTACCCTTACCTTCTCTGGGTACTTTTACTTTTTTATTTTTAAGACCCTCCATATAATTCAGATCGCTTTCCTTTATGTAAAGCTGGGGTAGTTTATTTTATCTGTAAGTTGAAACTGAAGCAAATTTGAAGTAGTTCCCAAAATTACTAAAAATAACCTTTCACCCAGTAGAATAGAAGGACTATGGTCAAGCTCTGACCTCAAAAGAGAACAGAAAATTCAATGGACTGTCTAGTCCTCAACTATTTTCCAACACTGGAATGAACAACACAACACGTGTGATAATAAGAAGCAAGAAAAAGCAGGGCCAGCTGTGGATTTCTTGCCACGGGTACAAATGTGATCTACGGTTTTCTACTGTAGATAACTACTTTGGACCATATCCAGTCAAACTGAAAGAACTCTACTTGTGTCTCAATGTAGGTTTAAATCTAAGCAGGTGATGTAACCAAAAATTTTACAAGCCTGGTTTGGAAACTATAAATATTTCCAGCTCACAATGCTTAGCTTAATTATAAATCAAATACATTTACCTTCAAAGGTTCCACTATGAAGCCTAAACCAGGGTTTTCCCTCCCTCTCTCCCTTGTGTTACAGGTACCAGGAAGCCTAAGGAATAGCTCTCTACCATATACCCAGTATATTTGAGGGAAGGAGTGGGAGGCCTGATATTTGGGCCTGATTCTGCTCATCAGGAGAGCAACACACCCTAAATGTTTCTGGACTCAGGAAGAGAAACAAATATTTTCTGATTCGAGTCTAATTCTTAACTGAATCAAGAAGAGTTCACCAGCCACTAGCTCAAACCACTGCATATCAGACATAATCTATTAAGAAAGCTACATATGCAAACCACAAAACAGTACTAGATGTTTAAATCCAATTACAGAAGGATATAAGGGCACTTGAAACATGCTTTGAAAAATATGTAGATAAAAGTCTTACCACCGACAGTGAATTTGAAAGCAGTGTTCCATCTTGGCCAAGCATATTGGAGACTGTGATTTCAGGTAGGTCCATGTTTTGTGGATGGAATGGAAGCAGGCCATTATGGTTGATCGGGTGACACAGTGAAGGATAACCAGATTCTGTGTCATTCAAATGTACCAGTGAATGGTCAGGTAATGAAGGTGGAGTGATGGGAGGTATGTTAAAATCTTCACTTTCTAGACTTGGGCCAGGAAAAGACTGTGGAAAGATGAAAAGCAGAGTTTCAGTTAAAATGTCATGAACCTTAAGATAGGGTTATCCTTAAGATAGGCAGCAGATAAATAAAAACACCGCAAACTTTAAACAAAATGAGCATATTCCCTTTTCAAATCCTATAGAGTATTAAGCAGTCATTTCTGCATTGGAAAAGAGACCATTTTAAACACCCTTACACTGTAATAAAGCAATTGCACTACTGTGTGTAGAATAAAAATTGCCTCAAAGGCATAAAACCTTTGATATTTTCACAGCTTCCATTAGATAGAAAACCCCCTCCCCAGCAGCTGAATTCAAGGACCCCATTACAATTTTCTCAGAGTCTTGATCAGGTTGAATACCTTTTTCATGGGAACTTTGGAAGTGGAATGCAATTTATGAAATTAACATTGGATCAAAAAGACCTCATAAGATTCCCTGCCACTCAAGCACTCAAGAACAAAAATAATAGAAGGGAGGGGGGGGAGAAATATTGTGCTTCAATGTTACTCTAAGATGTACAAGAGGAGAATACATTCATTCTGCTATACTAGAAGAACCAAATTAACCTAGAAACAGAATGTAAGTCTGTTTCTGATACAGTTACATGGGTATCTACAAGTAGATTCAGCTCTATGCACAGTTGTGGATGCAAATGTTAACCTTACACACATATACAACAATCAAGACTGTTAGTGATATCAACTTGGTCACCCAGGGCCTACAATCTGTGAACCGCCCTGAGATATTATGATGAAGGGTGGCATATAAATCAATCAAACAAACAAACAAAAAACAAACAAACAAACAAACAGTTTTGGGAGTGAATGTGAATGGTGTTGACAGTACTACCCATTGTCCACCCAACAAATTAATGGTGCTGGCAGCTCCTACCATCTGTTTGGAGCAGTAGCTCTCATGACTTTCAGTCCAACAACAGAAACTGGATGCAGCCTGGATCCATGTACAAAGTACTGCTTCCATGCCTGCATTATCCAGCTGGATCAAGTTGTATATTTGTAACCACATTCCAAATTACAATTATTATTATTTTTACATACAAATTAATGTAAAGTCATCCACCTAAACGATAATTTGATTGCATAAGGTTTTTTTTTCCTTTTCTTCCTGCTGGCTGGTGGTGTTAATTAGGCAGATGGTAAATATCCAACAGAAGCAGAGTAATAATTTTCTAAATAACAGTGAACCAACTGAATTATGCTGGATGTCAGCAAGACAAAGGAAAACTCGTTTCTTTTATTCTTCAAGTGTTCAGAATTATGCTGTGTTTGTTTTCATCAGCACAAAGTCTTGTAAGTGTATTCTTATAACTGAACTATTTTGTTAAAGGGGCTTGTGCATGAGAAAGAGAGTTGGGTAAGACAGTAGCCTTTGAAACTGTTGTAGCAGCATTAGAACACCTGAAATTATTCTCCCTTCAGGAGCATGTTTACTGAAGCACTGTTTAAAGCAGGCTTCCTCAACCTCGGCCCTCCAGATGTTTTTGGCCTACAACTCCCATGATCCCTAGCTAGCAGGACCAGTGGCCAGGGATGATGGGAATTGTAGTCTCAAAACATCTGGGGGGCCGAGGTTGAGGAAGCCTGGTTTAAAGCCACAGCAACGTGGCTTATAATGCTCAAGTATTCCTGAATGACTAGAAGAACATATACAGGTATAATTTGCTTTCTCCTTTAATTCTCCTATAATACTATCTCCTTTGAATCTCTTGCTTCCAATCTGCCTACTTTGTTTCTATTCTGGCCATATTGTGGCCAAGGGGAAACTGCAATGGGCAAAGCACTCCGATACCCCACAGAGGGTTGTTGTTATAATTGCTCTCCTTTACTAGCTTAGAAGGAAATAATAATAATAATAATAATAATAATAATAATAATAATAATAATAATAATAATAATAATAATAATAATAATTTATTTGTACCCCGCCCATCTGGCTAGGTTTCCCCAGCCACTCTGGGCGGCTTCCATAGAAACCAAAAATACACTAAAATATCACAGATTAAAAACTTCCCTGAACAGGGCTGCCTTAAGATGTCTTCTGAATGTCAGGTAGTTATTTATCGCTTTGACATCTGATGGGAGGGCGTTCCACAGGGCGGGCGCCACTACCGAGAAGGCCTTCTGCCTGGTTCCCTGTAGCTTTGCTTCTCGCAATGAGGGAACCGCCAGAAGGCCCTCGGCTCGGACCTCAGCGTCCGGGCAGAACGATGGGGGTGGAGACGCTCCTTCAGATATACTGGACCGAGGCAGTTTAGGGCTTTAAAGGTCAACACCAGCACTTTGAATTGTGCTTGGAAACGTACTGGGAGCCAATGTAGGTCTTTCAAGACTGGTGTTATGTGGTCTCGGCGGCCGCCCCCAGTCACTAGTCTAGCTGCCGCATTCTGGATTAGTTGTAGTTTCCGAGTCACCTTCAAAGGTAGCCCCACGTAGAGCGCATTGCAGTAGTCCAAGCGGGAGATAACTAGAGCATGCACCACTCTGGCGAGACAATCCGCGGGCAGGTAGGGTCTCAGCCTGCGTACCAGGTGGAGTTGGTAGACAGCTGCCCTGGATACAGAATTGACCTGTGCCTCCATGGACAGCTGTGAGTCCAAAATGACTCCCAGGCTGCGCACCTGGTCCTTCAGGGGCACAGTTACCCAGAGATGCATTTTAAGTAAAAGGGCACATTCTACTCATGTAAATACATGCTGATTCCTGGACCGTCCGTGGGCTGGATTTAGAAGGCGATTGGGCAGGATCCGGCCTCTGGGCCTTAGTTTACCCATGCATGCCTTAGATGCTCTAACGGGGGGGGGGGCACCACTGAGCTATTCTCCAGAAATTTGTAAGCAATACTGTCAAAGTTGCAATGGGAGAAGGAAAATACATGTGTGCCAAGTTCTGGGAATACATGTATTCCAATCAAAAAAGAAGAAACTAGGATATCCACGAAAGACTGAGAATGCCTTGGGAAAGTCCAAGATCCCCACATTCTGGAAAAGAGAATTGGTCTTCTGTGGGTCAACAGGAGAAGCCCATCAATCCTACCTATAAGGTACAAGGTATGGCTTCAGTATAAAGTATGGCTGCCAGGTTTGACTCAGATACTTGCTAGTAAGTTTGGAGGTGAATTATCAGGATATTCTACTGAAAATCTGTTATACATGCCTTGGATGACTGAGTGGCTTGGAGATTCTAACCCAAACAACCCTTTGCCAAACATATAATCAGTTTGCTTCTTACTGAAAAAACAGCAGGGAAGCACAAGGAATTCTTAGCAACTTGCACTGTATATCAAGGTGAAAGAGCAAAATGACAACCTTAACATTGTATCTTTTTTAGAGCTGCCTTATGGCAACATAGAACAAACTAAACCACAAGTTTTAATGCTCTCAGCAAGCTACCTGTGACTATCTCACCTTCACCTTGCTACATGTCATACAGGGCTGGATCCTGAGAATGAGACTCATTATTGGAATGTAGAAAATGAGGGGTATAACCTATTCAAAAGGAATAGACCAAACAGGAAGGGAGGAGACCAGGGGAAAGAGACGGCGGATGAAGATTGGAAGAAATTCAAAATTTATCTTAAGAAATATTGTAAAATTGAGGAATGCTAAAATGTTCAGGTTTTAGAAAAAAAAGGGGATTACAGCTGTAAAAGATTAAGTAAAAGAAATTGTCAGGGGTTCAGGAGCAGAGACGCAGAGAAGGGAGGAGACAGAGAGCGAGGGGGAGGAATACGAAGGAAAGATGAGTGGGGATGACGAACCGAGATCGCCGAGCTTATCCAGTGAGTCCGAAGATTCCCAGAAGGGAGCGCCAGCGGTCAGAGCAAGGGGGGAAAACAGGGGGACACCCCAGGAAGAAGGGTCCAGAGAGGGATCAGAGAGCAGCAGTTGGAGATCGGGACCCACGTACCCAGCCGGGAGCAGAGGGGAGGAAGGGGACCAGATATCGGGTTCCGGAGGCTTTCAGAAGGAGGGAGAGCATGAGTCAGGAGTAGTCACGCCCACCTCGGGGAGCGACGAAACGATCAAGAGGAAGGTGGAGAGTTGGGCGCGCGCGCCAAGTTCAAATGTAGCGGAAGCTGGCGCAGTAAGCAGCCCAGAGAGTGAGCCAGGTCCCAAAGCCCGCCGCAAGGAGGCGGAAGGGTCAGGGGGGTCCGCGTCAGAAGAGAGTAGGAAAGAAGAGACCCCGGGGGGCAGAAGGACCCAGAGACGGAAGGAAAGGCGCAGGAGGTGGAGCAAGGCTAGGATATTAAGCTGGTGTGCTAGAGGCGGAGACTCAGACGGGTCTTCGCCGGTCTGACCTAGAAGAAGTAGGGCTGCACATTGCAGTTTGGAAATGCAACCTGTAATCCAATAAAGACTCTTTTAACCTGAACGCTGGCTAGCGTGGTCCTATGTGAGCTGGGACTGAGTGGCAGCCCTGACAGTAAGACCCGTCTCCTTAAAGCTTCGGACACCTGATACCTCGCAGCGGAGGCAGAAGCAGGGAGAGGAGGAAATTGGTGTTTGGGAGCGAGCTCACAACGGTTGGCAGAGATGACGGAAGCAGAGAAAATTTCAGCGCTGCAACAGGCAGTGACCCAATTGAACGCGGAGGTACAGGCATCCAAGAAAAGAGAGGAGGATGCAGCAGCCGCCTACAGAGATCTCCACGCCAGGTTTGAAGCCTTGGTTAAGCAGGGGCAGCCAGGACCCAGACCGGAGGGGGTTGGGTTGGCACGGAGAGCAGGAGGGCTTGTGGCTCACTTCGATGGGAATTTACAACAGTACCCCAATTTTCGAGCAGACGTAATGTGCGCACTGCAACTGCTAGCGAAAGACTTTAGAGATGAGGAAGAGAAAGTGGGGTTTACACTATCCCATTTGCATGGGGATGCGAAAGCGTGGCTACGCAATTTGTGGAGGGATAAAGATCCGGCGCTTCAGAATGCAGATGCCTTTATCAAAGCGATGGATGCGTGCTTTTTATCTACCATTGACGTGGATCTTGCCCGACGGGAGATTCATGGACTGAAACAAGGGAGGGCGAGCGTACGCCAGTATCACGCCCGCTTTTTTGCGCTGGTCAGTGCCTTAGAATGGGACCGGGATTCGCCCCCAGTCAGAGACCTCTTCTGGGAAGGTTTGAGCAGTGCTGTTAAAGACGAAATTGCGAGGGGGGAGAGGCCCCGGAGCACGCAGGAAGTGGTCCAAAGGGCGCTGACTGTGGGGGTGAGGCTGGAAGAACGTCCATGGTGCAGAGACGAAGGACGTGGAGGGCGCGAAGCAGCGAGAAGTTTCTCTTTCGTTCCCAGGGAAGCTGCGCGTGCGCAATCCACACCTCCGCCAGGAGGGGGAGTGGAACCTATGGAGGTGGGAGGCGCCAGGGCTCAGTCAGCTACCAGAGCCCCTGCACCGGCGGCAGTCAAGACTAAACCTCCTAGAGGGACCAGGAAGTGTTATATATGCGACAGCTCTCAACACTTGGCGAAAGAGTGTCCCCAGAGGAGCTCCAAGCACACTGCAGCCTCCGCAACGGTGAAAGCGGCCACGCAACACAGCGAACAACAGCAGGGAAACGACGATGTCTGGCTGGAGACAGAGGCACTGGGGCCCAGCCAGACGCATCACTGAAGCAGTCCCCAGCAATCTTGCAACCCACGGACCCCCTCCCACCCAAACCAGTAGTGCAACTCACAGCATCTCTCCAGCTGCCCGATGGCGTCACTATCGAAGTGCCGCTTTCTGTGGATTCTGGAAGCAACGCAGACTTTATAGCACAGGATTTTGTGGAGCAGCACGCTATACAGCTATTGCCGGCCACTCTGCCCCTGCAAGTCGTCACAGTGGATGGTAGAGAGTTGCTGGGGGGGCAGGTGGTGAAGCAAACGCCGCCAATGGTGATGCGCCTTGGCAACCACAGGGAAGTCATCAGTTTTAACGTCACCCGCCTGTCGGACACACCCATTGTGTTGGGCATGAGTTGGCTGGACAGGCACAGTCCGACACTGGCTTGGTACCAGCGACAGCTGATCTTCGGCTCCTCTTACTGCGCAGAACACTGCATCCTGCCCGAACAGGAGGGAGAGGAGGAGGAATCACAACTGCAGTTGGGAACGTTGCAAGCAGTCCCCCACAAATACGCAGACTTTCTGGAGGTCTTCTGCGAGAAGGAGGCAGACAAGTTACCACCGCACAGGCAATATGACTGCAAGATTGACCTCCTACCAGGGGCGACGCTACCGAAGGGGAGGCTGTATTCCATGTCGGAGGATGAACTACAGGAACTCAAACAGTTCATAGATCACAATTTGGAGCGCGGTTTCATCCGGGAGTCCAGGGCAGTAGGGGGCAGTCCTGTTTTCTTTGTGAAGAAGAAGGACACGCCCCAAAAAAGGCTGGTGGTGGATTTTCGCCTCTTGAACAAGATGACCAAGCCCTCTGATTTCCCCATGCCCAGGATTGACGACCTACTGGCGACGGTGCGCAAGGGACGCGTGTTTACCAAGTTGGACCTGCGAGGGGCGTACAATCTCATCCGCATGAGGGAGGGCGATGAGTGGAAGACAGCCATGTTCACGCCTCTGGGAACCTACGAGTACAGAGTGATGCCGTTTGGATTGCAAAACGGTTCTCACTGTTTTCAAGCTTTCATGCATCATGTGTTGGCGGGACTCCTCTACAAGAAGTGCGTCTGCTTTCTGGATGACATCCTGATATTCTCCGAGACGCAGCAAGCGCATGACCAGGATGTTCGGGAGGTGCTGGAGAGGTTGCAGCAGCATAGACTGTACGCCAAACTGGAGAAGTGCCAGTTCGACACGACGGAGGTGGATTTCTTGGGTTACAAGTTGTCGGACAAGGGGCTAGCCATGGACAGCGCCAAGGTTCGAGCGGTGTTGGATTGGAAGAGCCCGCGCAACCGGAAGGAGGTCCAGCGGTTTGTCGGCTTCGCCAACTTCTATCGCAAGTTTATCAAAGGGTTCGCGATGCAGACGGCAGCTATTACGGACACGCTAAGCTCCAAGAGAAAGAAATTCATCTGGACGGAGCAGGCGGAGCAGTCCTTTCAGGCACTCAAGCGTCTCTTCGCGTCGGAAGAGCAACTGCTGCATATCGACCCCAGCAGACCGATGCGGGTAGAGACAGACGCGTCCGATAGAGCAGTGGGAGCTGTCCTGCTGCAGAGGGACCCACAGGGGGTCTGGAGGCCGGGAGCGTTCTACTCCAGAAAGCTCACCAAGTCGGAGCAGAACTACACCATCTGGGACAGGGAGTTGCTTGCCATTCATGCAGCCTTCAAGGCGTGGAGACACTTCCTGATCGGCGCCAAGCACACGGTGCAGGTCTGCACGGACCACAAGAATCTGGAGCACTGGCGCACGGCGAAGTTCCTGAACCAGAGGCAGGTACGTTGGGCGGAGTTCTTTGCTGACTTCGATTTCCGAATAGAGTACGTCCCAGGCGACACCAACATCATGGCGGATGCACTGTCCCGAAAACCGCAATACCTCGAAGAGGCGACGCCAGCGGCAGCCATGCACATCTTCGCGCCAGCTGCGTGGGCGTGCGCTTCAGCCACAGTAGACCTGGATGCGGTGCGGCGGGCGTTGCAGGACGACTCATTCGCGCAGGCGAAGATGGCCGAGGTGCACAAGGGCACAGCGAAGAGCGACGAGTTCCAGATACGGAACGGCTTGCTCTTACATAAAGGGGCCATCTACGTGCCGGGAGATGAACTTCGCGCCAAGGTACTGCAGCAGTTGCACGACGCACCCACGGCCGGGCACTTTGGCACGGAAAAAACGGTGGAATTAGTCGCAAGGGACTTTTGGTGGCCCAGACTGAGAGGGGAAGTCGCGGACTACGTCGCGAGGTGCGACACCTGCCAGAGGGCCAAACCGGTGCACAAACCACCGGCGGGACTGCTGGAACCGCTGCAAACGCCGTTTGAACCGTGGGAGAGGGTGGCCCTGGACTTTGTCACGGATCTCCCCAGCTCGAGAGGCAAGACAGCTGTACTAGTGGTGGTGGACTTGTTCACCAAGATGGCACACTTCATACCGTGTGCGAAGGTGGCCACGGCAGAACAAACAGCCAAACTGTTCATAGATCACGTGTTCAAAGTGCACGGGCTGCCGCGGTCTATACTGTCCGACCGCGGTCGCCAGTTCATCTCGAATTTCTGGCAGAAGCTGATGGGCTTCCTGAACGTCAAAATCAACCTGACATCAGCGAGACACCCGCAGACCAACGGGCAAGCGGAGAGGGTCAATGCCATCATGCAGCAGTACCTGAGATGCTATGCCACTCAACAGCCTGCGACGTGGGTGGATTACCTGCCGCTCGCCGAGTTCGCCTACAACAACACGAAGCACGTGTCCACAGGGGTGACGCCGTTCTTCGCCAACAATGGGAGGAATCCCAGAACCTTCCCGGGACTGGACAGAGTGGGGGAAGGGGAACCGCAGACGGCGGACGCTTTCGCGTCTGAGTTGCAGGAGGTCCACGATCAACTCCGACGGCAGCTGGAGCTAGCGAAGCACGCTTACAAGGTGCAAGCGGACAAGCACAGGCGGGTTGGCGAAGAGATCCGAGTGGGAGACTGGGTCTGGTTGGCAGCCCACGCAGTGCCGACCAGATCGTTAGCCAAAAAGAAGTTGGGGCACAAGCAACTCGGTCCATACCAAGTCGAAGCGCAGATCAACCCAGTAGCTTTCAGGCTGGTGCTACCGGAGGGTTCCAGGATGCATCCGGTGTTCCACAGGTCGGTGCTCACTCCCTACAGGACACCTCACAGGTTCCAGGAACCAGGAACAGCACCGAGTCCGTCTCAGGAGCGGACGGAGGCGGGGAGATTGCCACAGCAGGACCCCATCAACGAAGTCACGGAGATTTTGGACTCCAGATGGGGGGAAGACGGAGTGGAATACCTCCTAGCCAGAGAGGGCACCCGGGCCAGTGCTAATAGCTGGGTGCCAGACTACGCTTTGGAGGAACCCCTGCTCAAGGACGAGTTTCATGCCCTTTTCCCACACAGACCCATGCCAGCAGGCTTCTTCGACGACTGGCTGTTCACACCCACACTTTCCTCCAGCACGTTCCATGGCTTCGACTCGGACGGGGAGCCCGCACAGCGCACACGTTCCCCAGAGGGGTCACCGGAGGGTTCGGCGTCCGACACCTCGTATTGGTGGGACGATCGGCCAGAGGAGCAGTGGCGCCGGAGGTGGCTGGAGATGCCAGGTCAAGCGACCGACGCAGAGACTGACATGGACGTGTGCGGGGAGGATCTCGGTTTCGAGCACGGCGGCACCGAAATGGAGGCGGAGCAGCTCAACGTTGACAAACGCGAGGAGGAAGACTCGGAGATCTTCAGTTGGCGGCCAGCGACGAGGAGCGAACTGTATCCGGCATTCACTCCTGTGATGATGGAGCACCCAGCAACCACCCTTGAAAGCGGGGAGGGGGGAAGGGGGGGCTTCGAGGGGGGATGGATGTCAGGGGTTCAGGAGCAGAGACGCAGAGAAGGGAGGAGACAGAGAGCGAGGGGGAGGAATACGAAGGAAAGATGAGTGGGGATGACGAACCGAGATCGCCGAGCTTATCCAGTGAGTCCGAAGATTCCCAGAAGGGAGCGCCAGCGGTCAGAGCAAGGGGGGAAAACAGGGGGACACCCCAGGAAGAAGGGTCCAGAGAGGGATCAGAGAGCAGCAGTTGGAGATCGGGACCCACGTACCCAGCCGGGAGCAGAGGGGAGGAAGGGGACCAGATATCGGGTTCCGGAGGCTTTCAGAAGGAGGGAGAGCATGAGTCAGGAGTAGTCACGCCCACCTCGGGGAGCGACGAAACGATCAAGAGGAAGGTGGAGAGTTGGGCGCGCGCGCCAAGTTCAAATGTAGCGGAAGCTGGCGCAGTAAGCAGCCCAGAGAGTGAGCCAGGTCCCAAAGCCCGCCGCAAGGAGGCGGAAGGGTCAGGGGGGTCCGCGTCAGAAGAGAGTAGGAAAGAAGAGACCCCGGGGGGCAGAAGGACCCAGAGACGGAAGGAAAGGCGCAGGAGGTGGAGCAAGGCTAGGATATTAAGCTGGTGTGCTAGAGGCGGAGACTCAGACGGGTCTTCGCCGGTCTGACCTAGAAGAAGTAGGGCTGCACATTGCAGTTTGGAAATGCAACCTGTAATCCAATAAAGACTCTTTTAACCTGAACGCTGGCTAGCGTGGTCCTATGTGAGCTGGGACTGAGTGGCAGCCCTGACAGAAATGAATAAGGGAAAAATTTGATAAAACCATGGGCTAGGATTTGCTGAAATAAGTTTGGAAATTGGGATGTAGAAAGGGGAGGTATGGGGAAGTCGGTGAAGTAAGGTTTAAGAAAAAAGGATATGAAATTATACATGTTTGTTTGTGTGTTTGTTTGTTTGTTTGTTTGTATTGTGTATTGTGTTTATAAAAACTGTGAAAAACCAATAAAAAATTTATATTAAAAAACAAACAAACAGGAAGGGAGGAGAAGCAGTATTATATGTAAAGAATATGTACACCTGTGAGAATATCCATGATTTGAGGAATGGAGGGCAGGTTAAGAGCATCTGCGTAATACTTAAAGGAGAGTGAAATGATGGTGACTTCACTGTGGGAGTCTCACACGCTCACTTATTACATGAAACTCAATCTATGTTTTGCTGGAGATGGTTTAGACATAATGGAACTGTGTTATAAATATTTCTCTCGCAACGTAATAGTAAATAAATGTACACTATGTGGAAACTAACAAATTAGATAATTTCTATTTTTCCAATGCTCACTGGAAGGACAGATCCTGAAGCTGAGGCTCCAATACTTTGGCCACCTCATGAGAAGAGAAGACTCCTTGGAAAAAGGCCCTGATGTTAGGAAAGATGGAGGGCACAAGGAGAAGGGGACGACAGAGGATGAGATGGTTGGATAGTGTACTCGATTCTACCAGCATGAGTTTGACCAAACTGCGGGAGTCAGTGGAAGACAGGAGTGCGTGGCGTGCTCTGGTCCATGGAGTCACGAAGAGTCGGACGCGACTAAATGACTAAGCAACAACAACAACATTTTTCCAACTGTGTCAATGAACTTATGAAAGCCAGAACCCTACATCCCACCACTAATTTAAAATACAACTGAGATATGTCAATGTATCTGCCTACAATGTCAGGTCTTGGGACAGAACAGTATGCTATATCCTATAGGATCCAGTCATTTACCTTTTAACAAATTATCAGGTTCCAGTATGTACTGAAGGTCAGCAATGTGAGTGAATTGCCTGACACAATACCAGCTAAGTGAGTCTAAACTATTGTCTCTTAAATGGACTGTAAAATATGGCCAGTAACACTTCATGGCAAAGCATAGAGCATGACTTAATAAGTGAAGCTAATATATAATAATTATAATGACATCCTGACTATCATCAAAGTATTTGAAAATGAAAAGATAGCAATTAAGTATAAATATATGCCACCTTTCTCCTTTGGGTTACATGGAAATGGCTTTGTTTCCTGATGCTTGTTCAGTGACTAATTCTAGCTTGAATTCAATCACTAAAATTTGACTGCTTTCCAGCAGTTGCGGTCCACCTCTCTTTCCCCACAAATCTATTAGACACGAATATTATTGACCATACTTTACAGAAAGAATGATGATCTTAATGTGGTAGCAAAATGCAACCTATTCATTAGTAAGCTATTTAGCACCTTCATTGGGTCAAGCCTTGTAGCTTATACCCAATTACACATGCTTACATCATAGTGACTTTAATGGAAATGAGTATTTTTGTAGCTAGGAACAGACTACTGTAGACATAATTTGTTAAAACAGAGGGAAAGCCACAACATGCATCTTTCTGAAAGTTAGGAGTATTGAAGAACCAGCAGTGGTCAACATTTTTCTACTACACATAAACTAGGATAGCGTGGATCTAAAAAATCAGGGTTGGGGAATCTATGGCTCACCAGATGTTATTGGACTCCAGCTCCCATCAACATGGCCAATGGTCAGGGATGATGGGAGTTGTAGTCCAGCAACATCTAGAAGGTGACAGATTCTCTTCCCCCGATATAATACATTACTGTACAGCACTTCAATCTACTTTATAAATCATCTTAACACTCAACAAAAAATGTCCAACAGCATCACTGATATGGCTAAGTCAATGATCCTGTAAAGAATTTCTTATATTTCTTTACTGAACAGACAACAGCAATGTCACAATCGTTTAAAAACACACACAATAAATTAAGTCAAGCAGAAGTCATCAAGAGCATATTGTTACAGAAGGTACATTTTCCCTGTGAAGTGTTCATCAGTTTCTTTAATTCACATTAGATAAAGGGCAGTGCTTCAAGCAAAACATTATTCTTCCACTACAAGACCAGGAGAATGTTGACTGCTGCATAACTGATTTTTAAAGCGGCAAATTCAGAGTCCCCTAAAAGGAAATAGGTGTTTATTAATTAAACATGCCATTTGAATAGCTTCCCCAACTATTTTTGTATAGGTAGTGACCCAACCTTAAACTGGTTCATCACAATCCTATGCATGCGTATTTACAACTATGTCCCATTCAATTCAATGGGGGTTACTGCTCGTGTGTATAGGATTGCTGCTGGCAGCAAAAGGAAAAAGCCATGCCAACAGATAGAACCCCATTTCCATGGAAATTTAAGGCAGCTAAATGGCTGAAGATGCAATAATCTATTCACTGATTGTACTAGGTAATTAGTAATTGTTCCTCAGAAAGTAACCAAGCAGCATCAGCTCCTTGTGGTCGTTATTACAACCCATGTGTGAACTGGACCCCTCACCATGCCCTCATCTTTTCAGTGTCTGATGAAATACCAGTATGGTCCTATTGCTGCATATGTGCTACCTCTCTCCAAACAGCAGAAAATGCACACTATTGACAAAGATACTAAAAGGCATGTTTGAGTCTTGTGGCACCTTAAAAACTATCAAATGTCTTAAGCAATATATACATATTAATATCAGATTTGTATCCATTTACTCCTTTGTGCAGAGACTGGCCTGTTTGTCCAAGACAGAATGCAGAAGGACATTGCTGCCAGATGATGATATATATCACATTGGAAGATGAACAGGTGAATGAGTCCTTGAAGTTGTGGCTGACATTATTAGGTTCTGTAGTAGTTTTGCCCAAGTAGGTAAAAGCAGTAATGGCCACTGGGGAGCACTGGGCCCACAAAGCTGCCTCATAGCAGTAGTAGCAGGGTGGGGTGGGGTGAGATTGGGGCAGTTTGACCTCACTGCCACTGTGCCCTGCCCCTCACTGCTCAGTACATGTCAGCAACACAATGTCAGGTGATTAGATCTGTGGTCCTCTTTGCTTCTTCTTAACTGTGATTTTTGGTTGTCTTTTATTCTATATTTAAAGAGATCAAACTGCATCCTGTTAGAACATGTGAGGTTCATGATGTTCCACTCCATTCCGAACGTCCTTTTTTTTACATTTTAGAGTATTTTCCCCTCCTCCTCTTTTCTTTAAAATCTTTACTTCACTTTTCACCTATCAAAGTGGCACATATAGATAAAACAAGATTTTAAAAACCCATTGAAAATGATTTCCTTTTGCTCCTCTTCTTCTTTCCTTACATCAGCCATGCAGTCTGCCACGCATTACTTTTATATTTTAGTGTTTGTGAAGCATAGAGCTTTAGTATGAAAATAAATGTCCAAGTGATAATTTTCATCCCTCAACCCTGAACACAAGTACTTGAAAGTACCGGTAAGTTTTGCTGGAATCAATGACGCTTGCTTGCAAGTACTGTTTTATAGACTCGGTTGTCAGATAGCCTAAGTTATACTGGAAATAAACGCAGTAGAATTAATCAACGCCATACCATTAAAAACAATGTAGCAATCAAACTGCAGCATAAAAATATGTCTTAATATTAACATTGCTACTACACAACAATGTATATTATACACCACATTTAACCTGTCAGATGCTTCATTAACATCTTTGATTTTAAAACTGGCAATGAAGATGCTGTGCTTTTCATATGTTCTCATTACTGTGATAGTCTTAGGCTGCAAACCTAAAGTCGCTTACTATGAAAACATTCCGTCACAATGCATATCAGAACACAACAAGGTGTACTATGCAGAAAGAAAGGAAATTGGGTTTCCTAGGGTGAAATCCAAAATTACTCTTACTAATTCTCTATTAATTTTTACAGAACCTATTTTCTAGCTGAATTAATCTGATGGTGGGGGAGGGGGAAATGCACACCAGTATGTGAATAGGTGACTCCCTAATATGACAAAGACAGCTGTATTTTAACACAGTCAAATTTTGCTTAGTATTATTTCCCTTTTGAATCTACCTCTATTCTACTATATACAGTAAGCCTGCAAAGTACACACATTTAATTTGTGCGCTTTCAGTTTTACAAGAGTAGCATAATAATAATAATAATAATAATAATAATAGGGGCGGGCGGATATAAAGGGTAAGGAAAGAGACTGGGATTCTGGAGAAAATGACTTTGGTAAACCTACTCCCCATTTAACCCAATGTGTTTTGACTATACACAGTTTTAGCTTTAGGCATGATACCATATGTAAATTGGGGCTTACTGCACATTAAAACACACACACACACACACACACACACACACACACACACAGAAAAACGAGTGTTGGAACTAAAGGTGACTTTCCACTCACAAACCTTCCTATCCTGACAAAAGGGGCCTCTGAATGGAAAGAGTGGGGGCGACTGTCACCAGTTCCATCTTCCTTTGTAATCCCACATGTTACCTCTTATGCTGTTTTTCGGGGTGAGGGTCATATGAGCTGCAAGCAGGAAAGTAAATCAGTAAAAATCTCTTTCCATCTTAGGATGCGACCCATTAATCCAGAATTAGAAGTAAAACTGAGCCAAAAGGATTCAGTTTTCATTCTGCTATTGTCAAAAGAACTTCCATTTTCTGATTTTGACTGCTGCTCTATACAATTCTGTTGTATTGCTTCTCCACTGAGCACCACTCAAAGGGAGCTGAAAAGACTACTTAAAAACAACAACAACTCAAGGTGGCCACACAGTCCCAAGCACCTCTTGGAGGAGAAGGAATCTGGTCTTGGGGACACAGTTATTGGAAGGAGTATTCAATTTAATCTGCAAAATTAGGGTGGATGGGAAAATAAATAAATCAATAAAGACTCACAGGATGGGTAAGCCTTGTGTGAGAGTCCAGAGCAACATCTAACAGCTGAGACTTAGGACTAGATATGCAATCATTTGTACTTACAGTATATAGACTATTATGAGTACCTCTGGTAGCTCTTCAGACATTTTTATAAACTGCAAGAAATATGCGAGCTATTAAAAGATATAATTCTGAAAAACAGACTGCTGTGTGAGCCGCCAATTTAAGGCAACAACATAAACAATAGTAACTTGTGTGCTCAAGTGAAGCATCTTTTTAATTTTGAGTAATGAAGATGTCAAGCCAAATGCTAGAGTAGTTTAACTTAATTAGGTGTCCTATTTTTCCAGGCAGCCTTTCATTTCCCATTGAAAACTCAGCTTGTATGCAAGGCAGCAAGAGCAATTTTGTCTGTAATGAATACCTCTGGGATTGCACAGAGTAATCATTTGAATGCTATGCTGAAGATGGGTTTGAGTAACTAGTTTGGGCTTGTTGAGATGCCAGACATTGTGAGATTAACTAGATTAATTTGTATCCTCCTATCATTATTGTTTCACTGGGTCAAGGGTCAACAGGTCAAGCTCACTTTACAGAGGGAGCCTTTGCAACAAGGAACAGGTCCATAGTTGTTTGCCTAATAAGTTGTTCAAAATACTTTAATGCCCACAGATAGACCTAGATGGTCATCTTCATTCAATATTCCCCATGGTTGTTTATCTTTAAACTGCTGCCCTAGAAAGTTTCCTAGAAAGGAGCCTACATTTTATGATACCTGCAGGGTACTTTTTACACCTGAAAAGGAGCACATACAGTGCATATTTTAAGGGGCATTTTATACTGGGTATGAACCATCCAAGGGTATGTTATCTCACGCAGAAAATAAAAGCAGGCATTATGAGCTGGGAGGAAATAACCTGAGCACTTTCCTGAAAATGTATCATTGGATGATTGATTTTCTGTTTGCCTTCTGGAAGATAAAATAATAGCTTTTGTTATTTTTGTTTTATTGATTAACAGAGAAACCAGCTACTGCAGCTGATAAAAGTTGTATAACACATTATAGCTAGCATACAGTGTTTAAATTAACATATCTTTTTAATGAGGTATAGCCTTGCACAAAAATTAATAATAACTGTAATCCAGGCTTATATTTAACTATAAAGGGAAGGCACCAGACTGCCAATATCAAAGCTGTTTAGGATAACAAAAAAGTGTGAAAAATAAAGGGGTGCAATATCAGGCCCGGAAGACCAATTCATCAACAAAAAAATTAGAAAGCAAAATGCAAAGGTCATGTCCTATCACATGCAGTGGGGAAAAATAAAAAGGAATTTACCCCATCTTATCAAGTAATTATAGAGCCTTTCAGATGTGTTTCACTGATTTAGAGGCTGGAATTGGTGGAAATTAATTCATAATCTCAAATATAGCCATCATTATATGTTAAAGCACTAGATCTTAGATACTTACGGAAACAGGCAATGCCCATTCTGTAGGGCATCATGTCTGATGTGTTCTCCAGGGTGATTATTCCATAATCACAACCAAGGGACTCTTGATAAAATACTATGGTCATCTTTTCAAGTTTCTAGAAAATACTCAACTCTAAGAAGTTCCATGATATGTCACATGGAAAATACTATCAGGAGATGCACACATATGACCATGGAAGATTGCCATGAGGCAAAGGCAAAAGAGTCCCTAATGGGTGCACATTCCATGCTATTTTAAATATTATCACACTGAAGTTCAATTATTAATGAAAACGTCATCATTTACTGTGTGATAATGAATATCTGAGCGTCAAGAATATTTTAAAAGCTGCCTGGGATGCATAACATTACACCAGATATTTGTCACCAAGAATACAATATTTACATATATAAAATATACACAAGCTTAGCAGCATCAAACAGTCTTTTGGGACAAACTAAAAGAATATCATTATTTTTTATGGTATAGTTATACTTCTGGCTCATTTCCAAGAACGGCTTTCTGTGGAAATCATTTCAAGTCTGGAATTATGCTGTTTGCTTGCAGCAACATCACAGGAACTGTAGTGAGCCATATGTTGCTACTTAGCAACTTAGTACATAAGTCCCAAAGCATGTACTGATTTGAAAATTGAACAGAAATGATAATTGTCAAGTGATGCTGTGAGGCAAGTTGTCTTGGATTACCAAGATATGCAGATGTTTGATGTTATACTTTTTTCCTGATTGACAGTTGAGTTTTTACTTATGTTAGCCTAAAGGTGATGAATTGACTTTTAAAGCCTTAGAATAAGGCCCTAAGATGCCTCCATGAATATGAACACATTCTAGTGAACATAAGGAATTTGAAGTTCAGCTTTCTTAGTACATTCATCTTATTTCTTGTTGTGAAGTATAAATTCATGAGAAGCAGCATAAACATTTTTCATCTGTGGAATTTTCCTATTTTGAATACATGTATTTAAAGTTTAAAAGTATAGACTGTAGACAACATTAAGTCGTTTTCAGAGTATACCTGCTGAAAACAATGCACATGACAACCTCAAGTCTACTAGTTTCAATGGATCTACTCTGAATAAAATCAGAAATATAGATTAATCCTACAACCAATAAAGAGCATTTTAGCATCCTTTTGGTAAATATTTGAAATGGTCCTGTGGCATAAAATGTGTAACCAACTTCTAAAAATACTTTAAAATACCCCAAGGAAGTGATACCTGGTGTTTTAATATGCATAGTATAGACATATCAGCAGAAGGAAAATGGCTCAGTTGGAAAATGTGGAGGTACATTCTTTGTTCAAAACTATTTAAGACAGACATAATGATTCTCTGAAAGGTAGCAGCTGCTTTGTAACAGCAATCATTCAGAGAGTTTGTACTTCTACAGTTTCAAACAAATTCAATTAGCCCTTGTGCTTCAAAGCCCTTAAGGCATGAACAAGATGATGCCTGGTTGCTTTAATCTAACACAGTACTGCTAAACTTGTCAAGACAGTTTTTTGGATGTAAAGGTTAAAAAAGAATATCCCACCCCCAATTTTTAATCAAACAGTTCTATTCAAAACTACGTGCAGAGTTTATAGCAGTCTTAGCCAAGCAAGTTCAATCATAGAAGTTCCAAAAGGCACTCTAAAATGAATTCAACAGGCAACTGGGAAGTAATCTTCTGGGAACACTCTCTTTTTAAACACAGCTTTAAAAAAAAAAATATTTAACATCATGGCCCAGTCATGTTAAAGTTTGTTTAATTACAGAATGAAGGGTATGTGGGTGTGTGGTAATATATATATATATATATATATATATATATATATATATATATATATATATATATTTGCTTTCGTAGATTTTCACGGGTACAGGAATGCAGGTTTTGGTGTTTTCGGGTATCTTCCCGTGTAAGAGTTGGGGTGTCTAGGCGACGTTTCGACGAGGTCTCACTCGTCATCTTCAGGCTGGTGCTTTCGGCTTCTTGTTACTAGAACAGAGCAGGATCTCAGTGTTTGAGTTCCTATAAATACTGTTGAGGGGGTGTGGTGTATAGCCTCCAACGTTCTGGGCAGAGAGGAAGTTCCCAGGTTATTGTGCCTTTTCTTCTTTTGTTCATTAATTACTTGAGGGATATCTTGAGTGATTTCTTGAGTGATATTCTGAGTACCACTTAGGAGGGTCATTAGGTGTGGATTAGTTGCTAAAGCTTTCGTGTCTTGACCTCTTGAGCTTGTGAAGAGTTTTTCTGAGTTTTTCTGAGAAGAGTTTTTCTGAGAAGATGGCTGTACTGCACTTAGTTGTGCTCTGGCTTGGCTTCGTGTATAGGGGCGAGCTGTGGTTTTGTGCCCTGTGCCAGCCAGATCTGTGTAGGGATTGCAGGGGGGTGCAGCATCCGGAGGTGCCACTATGGTTTGGCTACTGGATGGTATCTGTAATTTATCTGTGGAGAGGGTCTGGGTTTGGGTCTGGTGTGGTTGATTGGAGATGGCGTTCTGTGTGCCTCTGGTTCTGGTGTCGGTTTTTGTGGGGAGGGCTAATTTCCAGATGTCTGGCAGGCGGGACGTGTCGTCACGCTTGTTCATGTTGTGAGGGTGTTTCTCTATCTCGATGGCTTCCATGATTATTCTCTTGTGGTGATGTTCCATGTTAAAGAGCAATTTGGAATCTGCAAAATTAATTTCGTGTCCTGTTTCTTTCATGTGTTGGTAAAGAGAGGAAGTTTTTTCTTCTTTTTTGACGGCATTCTTGTGTTCTGCGATACGTGCATTTATTCGTCTGTTTGTATGTCCAATGTACGTGGCTGGGCAGACTTTGCAGGGTATTTCATAGACCCCTTGGTTTTCTAACTGGATTTTATCTTTTGGGTTTCTGAGGATATTGGCTATTTTTTGGTTGGTGCAAAAGGCTGTTTTGATATTGTGTTTATGGAGGATTTTGCTAATTTTATCTGTGGTGCCCTTGATATAAGGAAGGAGGGCCATGCCATTGTTTTCTTCTGTGTCTTGGTTTTTGGGGGGTGTTTCTTTTTGGATTAGCTTCGTAACCCTGTTTTGCTGGTATCCGTTGGCGATTAACACATTTGAGAGATTCTGTAACTCAGTTGTCAAGTGGTCTTCGTCAGCCAGGCGTTTGGTTCTGGAGATGAGAGTCTTGGCTACGGAGTTTATTTGTGCAGGGTGGTGGTGTGATTGTGCATGTAAGTAGCGGTTGGTGTGTTTTTTTTTCCGGTAGATAGTGTGTCCTAGGGAGCCATCAGGTTTTTTGTAGATTAGGACGTCAAGGAAGGGAAGTTGGTTGTTGGCTTCTATTTCCATAGTGAATTGTATTTTGGGGTGTAGGCTGTTGAGATGTGTGAGCAGCTGCTGAGGGAGTAACAAGAAGCCGAAAGCACCAGCCTGAAGATGACGAGTGAGACCTCGTCGAAACGTCGCCTAGACACCCCAACTCTTACACGGGAAGACACCCGAAGACACCAAAACCTGCATATATATATATATATATATATATATATATATATATATATATATATATATATATATATATATATATTTCCATACTAGGTTACAACATATATATATATACATATATATATATGAATGAAAGTTGTAACATACTATGGATTATTACCTGCCAGCATCAGAAACAAATGTCTGGACTAGCCAGACCTGATTCCACATGAACTTTTGTTTGCTTTTTAGTATTTTATTGTCTGGTCTGTTTTGTAACTCTGAAGGTCTAAACAGGCCATGTGGTGGGTTAGAATTTATTGGGGGGAATAAGGTGCCCTTGCAATTGAATACACCAGTTCTTAGACCAAACAGACCTGAACGTGATAAGTTAAGCAATTTGTGGCACCTGTGGCTTATAATGATGAAGTTGTCTGTAGTCAGATAAACAAATAGCATGCACCTGTAAAGAGGATTTCCTAAAGGTAAAACAACTGCTTGGGAATGATCATGCTGGCAAAACAGCTGCTTGCATTCTGGAGAGCAAACGAGGTAGTGTCTTCAACAACTGCCAACTCTGGCGTTTTATCAGTGCTATCTCATTAGCTGGAAACAAGGCTTAAATGCTTTGTTTATAAATTATGATTATTTCTGATTGCAGCAGTTACTGATAGTGCCACTCATTTGCAATGCAACTCTTTGAATTTGTTTAATTACAATTTGAAACAAGGCAGAGAAGATTAATTAACCCACCTGGCTGGCTGGCACGTACTCCTGGCTCGGCTCTGACATACTCATATACATGTTCTCACCGTCAAACTGCAAATGAACAAGAAATAAATATACATTTATTTATCTATCTATCTGTGGATTAAAAATTAGCAACTTTGAATGCTTCTAGCGTCAAGTGACAAACGGTCGCCATTAAAAAATTATAGCCTGGTTTAAAAGATGTGTAACTGCAAGTGCACGTCTTGTCTTTGATGTTCCTGTTGTCATCCTTATTGACCCTGGATGCCAGTGATTAGGAGTAATTAGTGCTCTAGTAATTACAGCAGGCAATGAATGGTTTCCTTTCATCTGCAATCTGATTTAAAACAAAATGGCTCATTTTGTGCACCATGTATACTTATTGCAGTAAGCGGTAGAGAAAAGCAGAATAATGGAAAAGTTTAAAAATGGCTCTTTACAGAATCTATGTTTCAGTACTGATAAATAACAACTTATAATTAAATATATTAAATACCCATTTAAAAATAAGGAAAAATCTTTAGAAATTTAAGGTGGTAAATATATGTAGCTAAACAAAGACATGTTAAGGCAATAGTTGACTTGATAGAGTGAAAATAAATTACTCTCTGCTACCTTAACTGAAATTACCATCCCCAAACTGATAGAATAGATATACATTTCATGTTATTCAATACAGTTGTGTGATAAATCTCTTTGACAGTGTAACATTACATAACCTATTATATAAATACCACCAAGTACACAGAACTATGAAATGAAGACACGTTTTATCGCCAAGTTTATTTCATATTTTATTTATTTCATACTCTTAAGTATGCATCTAAATGTGCATGTAATTCTCATTGTTTTCCTACTTAACTTTAGAAGAAGATTAAGAGACAAATCCTGAGAATTGTACTATGCTTGTTAAAATTGTTTCTCCAAGGTATTGTTGGGTATATTTTGTGCAATTTACTCACAGGTGTAAGAGATCATATAAAGTTAGAGCAAGGAAGTAATGAAGTTTTTGTTTTGTTTTTTAAGTATATAACAAGGAGCCAGGATTTTATCCCAACAGCATTCAAGTTACAAAACCTACCTTTTGTACCAAATCACTTTCCTGTATCATGTTATTTTAGAGTACTAAACAATGCAATCCTATACAGTCTAATTAGCATTAAGCTCCATTGAGTTGACTGGAGCACAGTTCCAGGTGAATGTGGGTAGGATTACAGTTTTAATTAAACTAGGTTTTTTTGGAAGCCTCTCTGGCTTGTTGTATCCAGTGTTTGACTTGTGCAAAGCTAGCCTTTTTAGAATGCAATCTTATACCCACTGACCTGGGAAACACCACTGGACTCAATGGGATTTGCTTCTGTGTAGACATGTATAGGATTGCCCTGCTATCATCCTTGACAAGAATTAAAATGACAGGAGTTAAAATTGAACTCTTTCCCAGCTTCCTCCCCATCCTTGTTCACTTACACTTTTCCTGAAAACCATTTGCAGTAGGAGAAAGTAAAATCATTTTAATCTGCTGTATCTACAAGACAATAAACTGCCTACTACAAAACACATCCCTAGACAGCCCAGAGAAAGTCCACTGACTCTGGAGTGAGGTTTTCTGACTCACAATTGTTTAACAATAGCAACAATAAAAAAATTCCTTCCAGTAGCACCTTAAAGACCAACTAAGTTAGTTCTTGGTATGAGCTTTCGTGTGCATGCACACTTCTTCAGATACACACGAAAGCTCATACCAAGAACTAACTTAGTTGGTCTTTAAGGTGCTACTGGAAGGAATTTTTTTATTTTGACTATGGCAGACCAACACGGCTACCTATCTGTAATAGCAACAATGTCTTTTTCCTACCTAATCTACACTGTTGAAATGAAGGTAGCCAGGAGAGAACTTTTGTGTGAGAGAGCTGTGAACTCAGTTCTAATACTGAATAAAATAATAATCCCTGGATTTGGAATGTGCTCAGAGGCACCTAGTTCTTCACTTCTAGCTGTATGTCTTTTGCACCACACTCTGTTTGGTAGATCCTGGATTTCTAAAAACAACAACCCCAAACCCCAAACAAGCCTGAAGTCTGCCCATATATAAATGTTCAAATTCAGATTCTTATGTGACATTCTTAAGCCAAAAACCATTCCACTGGATTTAATGGAATCTACCTCTCAGTATGGGACTGTGCTGTTAATTTCCTAGAATCAACTCATCAGCCAAACAGATGTCAATCCAAGAATATTTATAGTCCTCTGGCTTAACTGGTTTGACAATCCTTTCTTACTTAGCCTGAGCTTATATATCTGGACTTCCAAGTGCCATGCTAAGGCTAGTTGAAACCCATTGTTATATGAAAATTAATATGATACTTCAAACATGATAAATTACTTCTGACAAATTTTCTTTTCACATTAAATTGGTACTGCATGAGCAGTTGGGTGAAACCAACAAGAAGAGGAAGAAGACTGCCAGGATTCTGTAGCATGATTCCTAGTATGACTTGAAACGAATGAAGGATTCTATACACCTTGTAAATGAAAGAAGTAGTATGCAGTTAACACTGTACCCTAACATTGCAGTAGGATTTTTACCTGAAATTTGTATGGCAGAAAGTAGTCAACCCTTTCTGCTCAAATCAAATCACTAAATATTTAATGTGGCATAGGAGTGGGTGGTTGTGTCTGCAACTTCGATTAAAATATTATGCACACTAACCCAGTAGCTGATTTTTATCATGGTGCAAACCTGATCCTTCACAAATTGCCAGCACGATGGCACATGGGAGGTGGAGCCTCAGAGCTGCCCTCCTGACACCAGAGTCACTGCTGCTTAGCTGGATGGGCCTAGGGCAGGATGGTGATGAGGTTATGGCTATCTCAGTGCACAGGTTGACCACTGCAGAGATTCCTGCCATTACACTCATGTAGTCCTCTTCTTGCTGTGTCTCTGCCCTAGCCCAGCCCTGCCAATGTCAGGAGGGTGACTCCACCCCACCACTGCTGGTGAGTTGAATCAGGTCATTAGCATGAGAGGAACTGAACTGCGCCTCCTCAACGCCTGCAATTTGTTTGTGTCTGGAAAGCTTCCTTTTACTCTGATGGGACAATTTTGCCAATCCAAATTGTTGGTGTGTAGGTGCACAATCCAGATTGGAAGCACTCCGGGGGAGAATAATTAAAGCCTCCCTACCCTCACTGGTCCCATCACCTCCTGGAAAATAGAAGGGGAAGAAATGGAGGCAGTGAGATATTTTACTTTCTTGGGCTCCATGATCACTGCAGATGGTGACAGCAGTCACGAAATTAAAAGACGCCTGCTCCTTGGGAGAAAGGCGATGGCAAACCTAGACAGCATCTTAAAAAGCAGAGACATCACCTTGTCAACAAAGGTCCGTATAGTTAAAGCCATGGTTTTCCCAGTAGTGATGTATGGAAGTGAGAGCTGGACCATAAAGAAGGCTGATCGCCGAAGAATTGATGCTTTTGAATTATGGTGCTGGAGGAGACTCTTCAGAGTCCCATGGACTGCAAGAAGATCAAACATATCCATTCTTAAGGAAATCAGCCCTGGGTGCTCACTGGAAGAACAGATCGTGAAGTTGAGGCTCCAATACTTTGGCCACCTCATGAGAAGAGAAGACTCCCTGGAAAAGACCCTGATGTTGGGAAAGATGGAGGGCACAAGGAGAAGGGGACGACAGAGGACGAGATGGTTGAACAGTGTTCTCGAAGCTACAAACATGAGCCTGACCAAACTGCGGGAGGCAGTGGAAGACAGGAGTGCCTGCCATGCTCTGGTCCATGGGGTCACGAAGAGTCGGACAAGACTAAACAACTAAACAACAACAAACCCTCACTCCCCAAATGCTAGGTTTTCAGTCTGAATCTGATATGGCAATCTCTTAAAAGAAAACAATTGTAGTCAAGGGCAAATTATATGATGAATGTGTCATGTAACATGGCTGTAAGACCCTTTAAGTACTGTGGAACATCCAAGCAGACATGCATTAACAGGATATTCCTCCTATACATGCCTACTCAGAAGTACCATTTAGTTCAGGGAACTGTGTTGAGAACTGTGGCCCAAAACAGGCTGCCAAACCAAGTTATTTGAATTAAAGACAATTTAGTACCATGTAATCAATGACTTGATTAGATTGTGCATTTTTGATGTGTACAAGTCCTTTAGAATATTATCCCCTCTAAAAACAACTAAAAACAAAATTAATTAAATAAGAAAAAACAGCTAGTGAGAGAAGCACTACTAATAGCAATAATCCTTATCTGTTTTCAAAAATAGTGTGTCTGAGAACTAAAATCCAAACTGAGCTATTTATATATTTATTGAGCAATTTGAATGTACCTGGTCAGCTAGAATGCTACATCTCAAAGACTTAATAGAAGAAATGTCAAGCTAGAATGTGAAGGACATGAAAGGTCTGCATATACTAAAGCTTCCTATAATACAGTCAAGCAGAAGAAAATTAGGTGTAGGAACTATTACAGTGGGAGACCACCCACGGAGAGCAACAGAAAATAAAGTGTAAAACCAAGACTGAAATAAAGAAAGAACATTATGAGCAGAATAACACTTAACAAATAGCTCTAGCATTTTTCCAGTTGGAAGTTAAAAAAAAAGTTGTGTGGATAAAATTTAGGGATTTTGATTGCTATAGTAAGTGAAATTCTGATACTTTGTGCAATCTTGCCTTCTAATGGTTCCACCAGCTCAAGTTTTCAGGATCTGCACCAGAGTTCCCCCCCCCCCAAAAAAAGTTTCTGCTATTTCTCCCCCATCAGTAAATTTTATTTCACTTCCTTGATAAAAAGGTCTAAAATGCTCAATTTGGGCTGCTGATCATTTTGCCAAACTGCAATATTCTATTATCAATGCTCTCCATTCACTGCCAGCTAAGGGATCAGAAAAACTTCAGTGAAAACTAAATGTGCCCATTTGTATTACATGCTTGTTACTAGATCACCAAACAAAGGATTTACGTTTGGCTGACCAACATAGGCAGGCTAGCACTTACCCAGCACAAACATTACTTAAAGGATGCAAGTATCCTACCAAAGACCTTGCATTCCTAAAATGTACAAAATGCCTTTTCAGTGGCAGCCCATTTGTAGAATGCTCTCCAAAAGGAGGTTCACTTAGCATCAACATTGTCAGCTTTTCAGCACCAAGCAAAAATGTTGTTGTTCACCCAGGCATCTGGATCTTTGTGTGGTTTTTGGGTTGTTTTCTTTTTGGGGGGCTATTCTTGATGTTCCTTTAGTTCGGTGGAGAGTGGTATTTTTCTTATTCTTGATTACTGCTGGATGAACACTTCTAGTACAATGCATGCTTTCATTGCTTTTGGCTATGTTATGGAATCTTTGCATTCTCAACTTGTTATAAGAAACTTTGAGACTTTTTTCAATAAGAAGTGATTAAATAAAGTTAATAAATAATATATTACCCTTGGTTGCAGTGCCAAATGGGAGAGGAAAGCCAACATTAACTCTCAAAGACTCAACTCCTACATCAACAAATGAAAGAATATTTCAATTCTACCTGAGCTAGAATTATCAAGGTCACATATCTCATCAAGACTTTTCCCTTTTCACTGGCCATGACAGCTGAAAACTATTCATTAATGTTATTATGGTGTTGCATTTGTGTTTGTTTGTATTATTTGAGTTGTTGGAACCTGCCCTGGGACCTTAGAGTGAAGGATGAGTAAAAACCTAATACAAATAATGAAAAAAATACATTGTTACCAAGGGTATAGGGGATGTCAGGTTCATTGAACAGATGTTTCTCAGCACTGTGATAGATAGGATGGAGATAGTTTCTAGGATGCTATGACAAGGGCTGTGTAGTTCCATAAGTTGAGTAAGGTAAAAGGAAAATAAATACAGTGGTAACTCGGGTCAAGAACTTAATTCATTCTGGAGGTCCGTTCTTAACCTGAAACTGTTCTTAACCTGAGGTACCACTTTAGCTAATGAGGCCTCCCGCTGCCACCGCACCACTGCCACGTGATTTCTGTTCTTATCCTGAAGCAAAGTTCTTAACCCGAGTACTATTTCTGGGTTAGCGGAGTCTGTAACCTGAAGCGTCTGTAACCCAAGGTACCACTGTAAGGGTAATTGTAGGATTATTGTCAGAAGGAAACATAAACTGTGATGGCTTTCACATCTCTGAGGAAGAATGTTATAATACAGCAGCAGGAATTCAAAGGTTTGTGAATGGTATTAAGGATGGGAGGGGGAGATAAACCTGAATAACTCCTGTGACACAAGAAATATGGATGTGGAAAACATTAGCAGTAGAAGAATTAAGGGAAGGTACACATGAGATCCAGCTGGGTTGAGATATGTTCCACCTGGGTTCAGACACTTAAGACTGGAATGGCCTATAAGTGAGACTCCTCACAATGATTGTGATGGAATCAACAGGTCCTGCAAAAAGGTCTTCCCACGAGAGAAACTGGCAATTTCACTGTGAACAAAGCTATAGTGGATGACATCTCATTTGGCTGTCCACACCACTGAGATAAATACAGTGGTATTCTTATGTTATTTTAGACCCCGAGCTTAACAAGGGAATGGGGCTTCTTTTGAAATGGTAATATCTCTTACTTCACTTACTTAAAAATGTGTTAAGGGAGCCCTGTGTCTTTGAGGATCCTCCTGCTCTTTATGCAGAGTGGGAACCTAGATGTCAGCCAGGGCACTTACCCTGCTGGAACTAATGGCCTCCCAATTTTATATGTGTGTTCCTATTCACTGGAAGTAGGACAAGAGAGGTGTGAATTGGGAAGGTTCTCTGCCTGAGTTCCTGTTAGGTGGGATTAACTATTTTCTTGTGTATTCAAGCGAAGTTTAGCATCTGACTTGCTTTGCTATCATGAAAGGGTCTTTGTGGAGAGTTTAAAATTCTTAAAGAGACAGAAGGGTATGAGCTGGCTCTCCTTTGCACATACAGTATTGTCAAGTGATTAATGTTGATGTGACAACTGGCCCCAAGCACACAGGTTCTCCTAAAAGGTCACATTTTCTTCTCAACATAAAGTGATCAACTTCCATTCTGCAAAGTTGCTATAGACATAGAGCAAGCAACTCAAATAAACCTATTTCCTGGAACATTATACTTTTCCTTTTATTTTATTCCTCCTAGGATATTCTTCTTTAAATGGCTTAAGAATTCTAAACAGTCAGCACATTTTGATTGCTTATGCTGACCAAAAGTAGCCATTTTCACAAGTTTTAGACATAACTACAATTTTTGGCCTTCTAGCCAATATTATATTTTGATTTATTAGCTGCATATAATTTTCTTTAAAAGAAACACAGGAAAAATTTTGTTCTATAGTGCAATTTGTTAGGAAGCACAGCATTACAAAATTCAAACACACACACACACACACACACACACACAGAGAGAGAGAGAGAGAGAGAGAGAGAGAGAGAGAGAGAATATGAACCATAACCACTTAGTGATCCTTTGTATTTTAATGTGTTTGGGGAGGGTTACTAATGTTTTTAACCTATATTTTCTGTAAAACACTAATCCCCAAAAAGCTTTCAAAGTGCAGTCATTTAAAAAACAAACCCAAAACCCAGATCCAGAAAGAGCAATTTCTAGGGTTTGCTAGTCAGAAATGGAAAAATATGGATGAAGCAAAGGTAGATTACAGAAGTAAATCATCTACTGATTAGGCTAAAGGGGAAAAATTGATCTTGTTACAGAAACCATTATAGCTAAAAACAGAACGGCTCTGTAAATGATATGTCATTATAAAACTGAAACAGAATCTTCTCCTAACTTGGCAATACTTCATGTGATTTACACAGCAGCATGAAATTTCCAAGTGAAGGTAAACAAAACAAACAAAAAACCCTAAAAGTCATGAGATGTATTGTTTCTGACAATACATCTATATCTATCTATCTATCTATCTATCTATCTATCTATCTATCTATCTACCTACCTACCTACCTACCTATCATCTATCTATCTATCTATCTATCTATCTATCATCTATATCATCTCCTAGGGTTCATCTTAAAGGAGAAGTGCCACTGTATACAACTCTATGTGCTTGGCTTTTGTGCCGTATGGAACCCTGATCATGCAAAGTTCAGATGCCTGTGCTCATTGTGTGGAGGGACACATTATGCCTTGGGCAAGGCCAGTAGTGTAGACTCCATTCCCCTTCTATTCATGGAATGCTCTTCTCCTATAACACACCCTAGCCTACCTCATGGTGCTGTTGTTGTGAGGATGAACTGAAGTGGGGGAGAAATATGTTCACCACCTTCAGCTCCCTGAAGGAAAGGTGAGACATAGATGCAATTACCGGTAATAAATCAATAAGCCAAGACTGCTGCATTTCCCATGTCTCATGACTGAGGCATGTGTGATTGGGATCTTTTCCTTTTTCTTTCAGCATTTATCAATTTTTAAAATTTCAGAAAATGACTCCAGAACAAACATAGAGTCTTTTCTCAGGAGCATGCTTGTGAAAAATAATATTCAGATTAAGAACCCAATCTCATGTTCAGCTGCTCCACAAAAATAAAGATGTATATTTAATAGTTTTACATGAATTTAAAAGCACATATACATTTTGATCATTAAGTAAATTGTTGTAATGCTGACAAAATTCTCCAGATCTAAACAACATGATCCAATTTATGGACTATCGATACTATTGCTCCGCCATACTTCCATTTTTATTGTGGTTGCTTTTTAAAATTAAAGATCTAGACTTCTGAGCAAATACAAATTATATACATAGCATATAATTTACATATTTTTCTTACAGATTACCATTATGTATGATCATGTATGTGCATTAATTAAAAACAATCAGAAAAAGGAATCCTGATTCAATATTAAAATCATACCAACATTCCTTTTTGCCTTGCAATTTAATCACTTGATTATGTATACATAGCACAAAAAAGAATAATAATCTCCTGAACTGAAAGTGATCACCAGTGGGATTTTACCACTGGTGCCAGTTATATGGAAAATACCGTAGAAGCTGCTTCCAGTCAACCACAAAGGTCGTATTATAGCACTGGTGGTGAAAACAATCCTTAAGAAACATAAATATTATTTAAATTATGAGTGTTTATTTCTCACTTAATTTGTTCTTATAGTACCTGTGGAAATATAGAGGAGTTGAATGTTTGGTTAAATGTGCAATACAAACAGAATGAATTTTGAAGCCATAGAACAGAGGTCAAGCCTCCATTTCATTCATTTCTTGTACCTCTGACAGAAGTTAATGCAACACTTTAAGAGAGGTTGTAAGTCTGTTTAGCTTTCTGCCTTGAGCTGCATGTGTCAGTGCCTGGCTGAGTCTCAAAATTATTGTCATCTCTCTCTGCAGTGAATGAAGATGCAGCACTGAGCACAGCAGGCTAGCAAAAGCAGGATCAAACTAAGTGGTGGAGAAGGAGAGTCCAGACAGAGACATGGTGAATATACCAGACACCACAGGGTGGGCTACCATATTGCTTAGTGTAAGGCTGGGGGCATGCAGAGGTGAACTATGCACCCTCTCTGTGGGATTTCATCTTCCTTTGACCTTGTGGGTTAGATGCATTTTTAAAAGACCACTGAAATCCTGAAACACTGAATAAACTGTTTATTGAATATAGAGATGAAAGCAATCAGACACATCTGAAGAGGACAGGGAACACTGAAGCTGCCTCCCAATTCTGGCAGATGTGCTCAGCCTTTCAAGGATAGATTAGTTTTGTAGAATCCAAAAAGCACCTTGTTGTAAACATCTTAGAGCAATAAATATGATCATTCATTTAAAAACAGAATTCACGGGAAGAGAAACTATTGCATTTTAAATGAGCAGCTTTTTTAGGTCTGTAAGTTCTGAAAATAAATGACAAGGACTGTTCCTCCATCTTTGCTTGTAAAACTAGGACCTGCTTCATGGTACCATCCATCTGTGTAATGACAATTGGCTGCTAGAAGGAGAACCTTTTCTGCTATGGAACAACCTCATTCTGGAGCTGAGCAAGAATTCTTCTTTGCTTGTCTATCTGGAAGGAATGGGGAAACTTCTGGGTTGTGTGTGTGTGTGTGTGTGTGTGTGTGTGTGTTTTTTCCATCTGGCATCTGGGATTTCCATTCAGGGGCATGGCTTTCAATAGTATTAGTTCTTTCATTTATCTTAGTATCTTAGAAAAATAATCACAATGATGACTCTAGTATTACCCCTTCCCCCAGTTGTGAACCATTTAGAATAGTCATACCTCGGGTTACAGCCACTTCAGGTTGCGTTTTTTCGGGTTACGGACCGCCGAAACCCAGAAGTACTGGAACGGGTTACTTCCGGGTTTCAGCGGTCGCGCATGCGCAGAGGCACCAAAGCGTAACACACGTGTGCGCAGACGCGTGTAGCAAACGCTGCGGGTTGTGAATGTGCATCCCGCATGGATCACATTCGCAACCCAAGCGTCCACTGTACATGGTGGGAAAAGTGGATATGCACTTCAAGCAAATAAAAAATAAGTCAGTGATGGATTAATTAAATGCTCTGCATCTTGGACCAACTTGTTATTTTCTTATATCACCTCCTTTTGTGGGAGATATCACCATACAGGAAAAAATGTGGGTGACACAGAGAGGGACAGAGGCAGCCACCAACCTCCCATTCACCCAGAAGCAGAGGCCCATTTACAGCAAAGAAAGTCTGCTTGCAGAACATTGAGCTTTGTGGTAGAGACAGCCATTAGCTTCCCAGCTGCACTAGCTTGCAAGCAGATATACCTAGATAGCAGTGGTCATTCTGCAATGGGCCACCGCCATTGGATAAAGTCAACTCACAAGTATGCAAGTAGGGAGAGGCCTAAGTTATGGACGGCACCTGGGTGCCACCATCAAGGGCAGCCTGTCCAGGTTCCCCCATGCCAGAGCCAAGTCTGTGTTAAACCAGCCAGATTACTCGCTGCTTTTGCCTTTACAAGATCTTTCCCTTCTGTGTATTGAATTAATAGAAGGATTTCTTACAGATCTACAGTTCTGGGGCTTCACTAGGATCCTCTTTCAGACTACTGTACTACACGCGCTGGGAACAACTCAGAAAAAGATAGAAATCCCACAGTGGCCTAATATTGTCTTACACATTTGCAAGCAATATGGGGGGTAAAGCAGAAACAACAGATTAAGCTGCTGTGTCCTGACCAACAACAGGGGGCCATTTTAACTGCAGCATTTCACTTTTTCCAGGTCAAGGCATTCTGAATCATTTAGATTTTTTTAAAAAATGCTGCAAGCATCTCTCCACTAACCAAAGTGTTGAAGCTTAGCGTCAAGAACTCTCATTGTATCTCATCCCCACAAAAGTCTAAGTATTTCAACAGTCAATAACTGTGTGTGTGTGTGTGTGTGTGTGTGTGTGTGTGTGTGTGTAAGCACAAAGCTTTACTTTGCCAATTATCCATATATCACTTCTGTCATTTTAATCCAGAGTTTCAGGTTTCTGTGCCATCTGCTGATTATATTCATATTGATTTGGAAACGGCCATAACGTAGTAGCAGTGCACATGCAGAAGATCCAAGGCTGAATCTCTGGCATCTCAAGTTAAGAATAAATAAATGATGATCGAGTAATGAGAAGGAACTCTGCCTGAGACTCTTGAGAGCTGCTGCCAGTTTGAGTAGATGGTACTGGGATAGATGGACAAATAACCAGACATAGTATAAAGCATGTCAGATTATCTGACATGTGAGAAGGAGAATGTAATCTACAGAACATCCCCAAGCTACTCCACTTTCCTGAATAAGTATGCAAATCTGGTACCTCATTAAAAGGAGGACAAGCTTGTTCAATGGTTTAGGATAGATGTCTAGCAGAGTCTTCATGTGGGACATTAGCTTGTCCAACATCCTTCATTAACAGAGTTAGCTTCTTTCCTTTAACTGTGAATTTGTACCACGTTCGCGCAACATGCACCTAGATGTCTAGTAAATTTTACACACTTATTTATTTTAGCAGAAGCTGAACCGTCGCTTTCTAATCCGCCAAAAGTCAAAACAACCTGGCACCAAGCATCCTCCCTTGGCACTTTGCATTATGTTTTAGGGGAAAGAAAGTTCAGTGGTCACATGGTAGATGAGAACTCTTTATGAGTGAGAACTTCTTCATGCTGCCTATACTACAGTCTGGGATTTAATGAATGAAAGAAAAATAATGAATTTAAGAAACGCCAAAGGAAGAGCAGGCAATGTTTTGTTGAGAATAGCTGAGCTACGTCTTTCTTCTCTTCTAGATTTTTATCTTCTCACAATCCAAACCATGGGAGAGGCTACAGCCAGCATAGTTCTCCCTTCTGTGCAAAAATATATTGGAGAAGGGTTTTTTTTGGTATTTATATATTTTAATTAATGTTATGTATTTTGATATTTTTACACAATGATAAAACCTATCTATGTTTATGTTTTTAAACGTGTTGCAGGTTGCTTGGAGACATTTGGGAAACCAAAACCAGAAAAGTCTAATAAATAATAATACTTCACTATTATGGAAACTACATTCTCCACAATCTCAAGTTTCTCCACTGCTACATATTTTTTTTCAAAAGAGTAAACACAATGTACAGGTGCAATTATGGCACACTACAGTTCATGGGTGCACTGATATTTATTTCATAGATTTATATTCTGCCTTCTCAATCTGCAAATTCAGGGTGGCATACGTAGGATTCTCAAGTATGCATCTGTTTTCTCACCAGACTTGGCTTGTCAGTTGAACCCGGTGGCTGCATAAAGTACGTTGAAGGTCATATACACATTAAACAATTTTATCTTTTGTATGCAAAAGTGTGATGTAGTGGTTAGACACTTATACACTCCCCCCTGCCATTTAAAATGTAATAAACGCAGCGATATATTGATTAAAAAGCTACAGTATCATAAAGCAACCATTAACACAATATATAAATTGTGCAGCAGCACTACCGTTATAACCAGGAAAACTAATGCAATAATCCTGTCTGAAAGCACCCTCTCTTGGGTAGATTCCTTGAATTTGGTGTTCCATTAATATCTTTAACTGACTCATCATGAAAGTGAATTTGTTTTTGTTAGAGGATGAGAAATGAGAAAAGGCTGAGGAAGGATGCAGTTCAAATGACCTGCTTTCCCCAGTATCTATGTGGATAGTTAGTAACACAGAATCCATCTCACTAATTAAAACTTAACCACATACATGTATCTAGTTTCCTAACTTTGGGTTTTTCAGACACTTGAGTTAGCCACAATGAGTAGGATTTCTTGCAGACTGGCCAATATGCAGGGTAGCAGCCTAACAAGGCCACAGCAAGAAAAGTTCATATTCTGGCTTATTTTCCATTGGAAAGTCTTTCTCATCCTCAGTTATGAACCAAGAATGGTGCAAAGTCTTTTTTTTTCTATTTTCCCAGAGGATGTGATTACTTCACCTAGAAAAATAAGACTGTTCTCTAGCATTGTCCTACAGCTTCATTCAATGTGACCTTCAAGTGCAAGGGAAATATATTTCTGAAAACAATACACATTTTGAAATTCACAGAATTAGAATATATAAGTACTTGACCTCCATACAAAAAACTACAGAACCTGCATGGTTCTATCTAGGAAAAAGTAGTTCAGCAGTCACGTTTATCTCTGAAGCAAGCCTGGCAAAGACTGCTCATGTGACAAGTATACGCGAAGAGTTCAGTTTCCCTGTTCTTTCCTCTCTCTTTTGGACCTTGCTTTTTGAGGTTCTGTAAACTGTGGTCATACCATTTTGTGGAACATGTAACAGTGACAGGTCAGTGAAATATTTATAACTTAAATATTACTAAAGGTCTGAATAAACAAAATGGTTTACACTAAATATCAATTGGTGTCACTATCCATCAACAAGCTTGATGTGACTTTTTCACAGAAAACAGATGTACATCAGCCCCACACCAGGGCTGGGTGATATATCGTCCGAAACCAGTTTCAAGTCCATATCGTGATGTTGGTTTCATAAATTTTGACCTGGCAATACATCACGAATCATGATGTGTGAGAGTGCTATGCAAAAATCACAATGTGGGAAAAACTGTGAAGCCAGCCAATGCCTCTACATAGCTCCATCCTTATTTCAGATATTGTGTATATTGGTGTATCACGATGTTTAGCTGGTGATATATTGTGATGTTGGAAACCAGATATGACCCAGCTCTATCCACCACCAAGAAAGCTCTACCATATACCACCATAAATCTTACACAGTTCCATAGGGGAATCTAAAGCCGGGTCCTCTTCTGAAGACCTCAAAGGATCTCCTTCTCCCCCTCTCAAGTCCCCCTCTCACTACACTTCCTTAGCAGACAGTTAAGTCACACACTCTTTTTTTACTAGTTTTATCGGAGAAGATGTGAGGCTGTGGCTCCCAGCAATGTGTAGTTCCGCTTACAAACACCCATCAAGTTGTGTGAGACAGATTTCACAGATAGGTAAGAACAGAATCCATCATGTGCTACTTCAGTACAGTCTCTAAGTAAATGGGGCTTACACATTTGGCAAATTGTCTTCAGTTTGAAGTCATAAAACTTGGAAGATTCAAGAAGGGTTCCCTACTTAAGCCTACCAGAGGCAGTTCACTACCTAATTCTGCCTTAGAAACATCCCAGAAAGATAATTCGCAACTTTATTGGTAACTTATTCTAGACTAAGGTCCATTATTTATATTTTGAGAGCTAAACTAAATTTTCTTTGTTACAGATTGAGCCCTCTAATCTTCATTTCCTCAGATACTGTGATAAACTGTCACCTTTTCCTTCTTCATAAGAACCCTCTGGATACTCAAACTGCCTTCTTTCTTCCAGGCTAAAAACACCTGTTTCCTTTGCCTCACTCAAATAGTTTTCAGTAGGGTGACCCTTTACAAGCCAGAACAGCCAGAATACTGATTTAAAAAGCTAAACAGATATTCACCACATTACAGGGCATCACAGTGGAACTCTAGGTAATGCAGAAAGCAGTGTGAATTATGTATCTGATTTTATTTCATGCTGCCAGACACAGCCCACTGAAAATGCGCAACCAGGTTTCTTTCAGGAATACAAAGTAAAAGCAATGTCATGTATTATGCTACAGCAGGAAATTCTGTGTCTTACACAGGATTAGCTGACAGATTTATCAAGCAGCCTCCAAGGAACATGGAGTTCAAGACTGAGCTCATCAATAATACATAAATAAACTGAGCAATTAGGTACAAAGTGGCTACCTTGTCAGACAACTTATTAACCAATAAATGGTTCATACGGAGCTCTGAGTGGTGAGTGAAGACCTAGAAGGAAGCCCACAGGAAAGAGTTGCACAAGAACATAGGAATGTATGAAGAGCTCTCCTGGATCAGGCCATTTAGTCCAGCATCCTGTTCGCAGTGGCCAACCAGATGTCTATGTAAAGTCCAAAAGCAGGACCTGAGCACAATTTCCAGAAACTGGAAAAGGCATCCTGTCTCAAGACTTTACCCCCTGACCATCAAAACAATGTCCGAGCAGCAGTCATGAGGATTTTTTTCCAGGAGGCAACTGTAAAGCTTGCTTGGCAGTCATTGCCAAAACAAAAAGCTTAGCAAGAGTCAGCTAGGAGGAGGCTTTTTGCTCTCTTAGCACATTTGGGAGGAAGATGGATAAGGCACAAACTCACAGCAAAGACCTGACTTCTATATCCTTGCAGGACGACCCCTCAGTATCGTCCCAGCTGAACAGGAGCACCAAGAACCATCTGATCATAGTATCAAGAATGATAGCATTTTGCCCCCTGAACAAGATGTACACATAGCTGGTCTATGTATTTATGAGCTTTTTGCTCATTAAAGTATGGGAATAATACACACTTAAAGACTAAGTTGAATACCAAAGGGGCAAATTATTAATTAATTATGTTTCTATACCACCCTTCTCCCAAGGCTCACAAGGCGGTTTAAAAAATAAAAACACAAAAATATATAACACAGAAACAAATAAAAACAATGCACGAGTAGCAAAACAGAAACAAAAACCTACCATAATAAGCTTCAAAACTGTATAGATTATAAAAATGGCACCCATTGAGCTAACTTAAAACTTTACAGACGTGTACCTGACAGGGTCCATGAATGTGCCAGATTTCAAACACATCCAATAAAAGTTAACACAGATAGAACAAGTTAAATAGTGCTTAAAGCTGACATGTTGGCTCCCAGTTTATTCATTTTTTTAAACTGGCAAATTACATATTTCTTTTTAATTATGGGAGAAACTACTGATGTAATTCTTTGTTCAGTCTTTGACAGTAAGGCAATTCTTCATTGGTTTAGTAAAGATCTGAGCAGTTGTTTGAACATTATTAAGATTGTCCTGCCCCACTGAAGTCTGTGGCAGCAACTTCTGGCAAAAAATGGTAGTGCATGCACAGACTCATTTTTGAAGCAAAAATGTTGCCAGAACTACAATACTGACAGAGGAAGCCATCTAGTGGATGACATACACAATGCCTATTCCTTTAATTATTGAATATAACAGTATGGTACAGTCGTTAGATGGGGGGTGGGGTCTGTGACAATTTTAAAACAAACAAAAAACTTGAGAAACTGTCATGGGCACCCTGCCACCATAGAATCACACACGCCCGAACCATACTACTACACACAAAACCCACCAACTGCAAAATCTTTGCAACCGCAGTCACAGGCATGTAGTCTCATCAATTTATGTCAAATTGATTAGATTCATAAAGATATGGAGGTGGTTTCTGCAGTTGTATGCAATTTTTAGAGGGAATCCGATGCAAAAACCATAGAAATCTCAGAGGAAAACTCCATCAGCTCCAACTAGCATGGATGATGGAAGTTGTGCTTCAGATTAGCCACAAATGCTCTAGATTGTTCATGAATGTGTTTAAAAGCACAAAGCCCAATACAGATCCTTGGGGGAACCCACTTCTTACAGTCCTCCATTATGACAACTGCCTATTTAATTCCTACTCTCTGCTTCCTGCTGTTTAACCAGTTACAAATGTGTAAGATCTGCCTCTTATCCCATGATTGCTAAGTTCAGGAGCCTTTGGTGAATAACTCTGTCAAAACCTATGAAAGTCCCAGTTTACAGTGTCTGCTGAACTACCAGTATCCACACTGACTTTCCTTCAGACCTATTCCATAAAGTGCACAGCAGGCAAGGAAGACTGATTATCTCCTTTATGTGCAGAAGGTCCTAGTTTTGATTCCTAGCATCTCCAGGTAGGAAACCCTGGAAAGCTGCTGCCAATCAGTGGAGAAAATATTGAGTTGGATGGACAAATGGTCTCAATTGGTATAATGCAAGCTGCTATTTGGGGAAAAGGCCTGTAGCTCAGTGGTAAAGTCTTACATGTAGGTCCCAGGTTCAATCCCTGGTGTAAAGGTAAAGGTACCCCTGACCGTTAGGTCCAGTTGCGGACGACTCTGGAGTTGCGTGCTCATCTTGCTCTATAGGCCAAGGGAGCCGGCGTTTGTCCACAGTTAGTTTCCGGGTCATGTGGCCAGCATGACTAAGCCGCTTCTGGCGAACCAGAGCAGCGCACGGAAACACCGTTTACCTTCCTGCCGGAGCAGTGCCTATTTATCAACTTGCACTTTGACGTGCTTTCGAACTGCTAGGTGGGCAGGAGCAGGGCCCGAGCAACGGGAGCTCACCCCATCGTGGGGATTCGAACTGCCGACCTTCTGAGCTGCAAGCCCTAGGCTCTGTAGGGCTGGGGAAAACTCCCGTCTGAAATTCCAGAGAGGTGCCACCAGTCAATATAGGCTTTGAAATAGAAAGGTCTAACTTAGCATAAGGCAGCAGCCTTTGTTCCTAAGTTTATAGGACTGTGCTATGATGAACAGTGAGAAAAAACCCTGAACAGAAATATTGCAGGGGTCAGATTTGCTGCCAGCTCTGAATCTGAACACTAAAGTTATAGTGTTCCTCTTCAAAGTTCAGTGGGAAACCACTGCAGCAACTAATTGTGCTTTAGTACCATTGCACTGTAGCACTAAGTTCTGCAGTGATCCCTTTATTTCTATGGCACTCAAACTGGTAAAGCACTGCTACATCTTCTTGTAAGTAATACTCTGTTTATAAGACAAGGTCAAATCCTTCAGCTCTTGAGAGCTTCCCATCAACATCTGGTTGGCCACTGGGAGAACAGGATGCTGGACTAGATAGAGGGACCACTGGCCTGATCCACCAGGGCTCTTCTGACGTTCTTGCTAGGAATTGTAAGCTCTAAGAAGGGACACTTACTCATCTAACTTTTCTCTTTATAGAAAGAAATATGGGATAGAATTTTATGATAGCAAAAATCTTTCACTTCCCCCACCCAGCAGTAACTGGAGAAACTCCTTTGCTTTAGCCTATACTGTGCACGATGCTGCACGATCTTTGAAGGATGCTTTGCTCTTTGATACCTGGGACACAGGAGACCTTTTTCCTTGTTTAATGCCTTGGGCAGGGATATCCCTGACCCTAGAATTTCAAATTTGTACCCTTTCGCTATCATTTTCTATGCACAAACTAAGGTAAAATTGGGTCCACTATAGCAGAACCCAAACTGAATCCTAAAACCAATGCAAACTGTAAAGAGCATAAACCCAAAGAATTTTGGTGCAGTGAAGCTAAAGGAAATTGCTTCATACAGAACTAAGAATGCGATAAAAAGAAAATTAAGCATTGGCCCTGAAGCTCAAAAACAGAGTAAATCACTTAGCTCCTCAAGCAGAAAGGAAGTCTAATTTTTTTCTGAATAAACTCACATAAGTGTTAAAGCCTTCAAAGTACTGGCATGGAAGTACAAAAATGAAAAACCCAACAGGAAAGGCACTTTAAAAAATAGAAACAAATATAATCCAGGCTATGGAAAACTCAGATGCTAAATTGCACTTCATAAAAACCTGATTACTTAAACAAAACCTGAATTCATGCAATTATTTGAAGCTTCCACATAACCTGCTCTACTTTCTCTACTCTACTGTTCCCCCATGTGGTATCCTCCGATGGTTTCAACTGCAGCTCCCATCATTCCCGAACTGATGGGTGTTGCAGTATAAAACATCTGGAGGGCACCAGCTTGGGAAAGGCTCTTTACATAGCTGATGGATTTATTATTTTAACATGGAATGTATCAAAGCTGATTTAAAATTTCACCCATTGTATATATGCAAATGAAATTTTCTCTCTCTTTTTTTTTACAAGCTGTAAATACACATAGAAACGGGAAAGTAATTGATACCTCTGATACATATTTACATCCTGCAGTCAGGTATGTGTCCGTGTACATTTATCTGTGTGTATTTATCTTGCATCAACAAATGTATTTTCATAAAGCTTGCCTGAACAGCTGTACACATCACTAGTATTTACTAAAGTGGTGCCTGGAGCCTTAAGGAGGGTTAATGCACTTTGAAATTGTAATCAATGAAAGGAACATGATTTACAGAATCTGTGCTCTTCCACCAACGTTTTCAGTGTACAGGATCTGTTTGCCAGAAGCAGCTTACTGCATGATGGAGATGCTGGAGTGCTTGTTACACTAGTTGTACCTGGCAGGCCTTGCTGTTTTTGAACAATGATAAAATGAAAACTCTCAGGACAACCTCAGGCTATCTTTCTGGTCTGCTCAAGAAACTAGCTTGTAGCTTATTTAGAAAGACTTGTTTTCAAACAGAACATAAAAGGCTGAAATGTGACAGGTATAAAAGTGCAAGAAGTTAAAATAAAAATGGTTACAGGAAACATGGAAGGAAACCTCAGGAAACAGAAGTTTGAGCGGAAGAAATCAAAGTAACTTTTTATTGTCTCAACTTTGCATTCTGTTTTCACACACACATAAAACTTAAATGTGTTTTTTAAAAAAAACTGTTATAAGGACAACCTATATGTCAACCTATATTCCATATCATAATCATAAGCCATGTATTATTAATTTTTAAATAGACATAACATACCTTCCATACAAAAAGGACAAATGTTTCACATCTATTTCTAGCACCATAAGTCACTGTAAGAGAGATAGGAGCCAACTCCTAGGCGCTGTGGGGGCTTCGACCCCCACTATAAAATATTTGAGGGGTCGGGCTCCCACAAAGTTGATGGCCATTGCCATTCAAATGGTATTTGTGCGCACTGTGTCATGTGGTCAATTATGCAGGGTGCGTCTGACCAGGGCCCCCGCAATATTTTATTCAAGTTGACATCCCTGATAAGACACTAGAATATAAATGGTGATAAAGCCCACTGGGCTGTAGTGAGTTGTGTCTCTCCAGTGATAAAAGGCTGTGATTCAAGCAGAGGCTTCTATGAACAGAAAGCTGCTCCTGAATTAAGATTGACAAAAATTTCCAAAGGTTCTCTCACACTTCTGGAGCAGACTGCAGAGAGGTCACCCAGACAACTACTTTCTGAATCCATCCTACAAAGAAATGCAAAGTATCCCACATTTTCAATACCAGAACTACAGGGACCTAGTGATATACAGTATACAAAGCCACTAACAAAGTCATATTTCTCATGCCCATTTCCAAGACAGAATGGTATCACAAGTGGTTCTTCTCACCTTGTCCACTTGAAAGGATATTTCTTGCCTTCTCTTTCATGCAGTGTGTAGACCTGGGGCTAGACTGGATGTGAGGCAGTTAGGTTCAAAGCTTCACATCTGTGAAGCATGATGCATGATCTTCAAAAACCATTATCTTTCAACCTAATCAACAGGTTGTTATACAACTATAACATATACAATCATAGGTATGTATCCTTAGAAGTCTCATTAAATTCAACAGGACTAAATAATATATATATTATATTATATTATATTATATTATATTATATTATATTATATTATATTATATTATATTATATTATATTATATTATATTATATTATATTATATTATTATATTATATTATATTATTATATTATATTATATTATATTATATTATATTATATTATATTATATTATATGCTGCCCATCTGACTGGGTTGTCCCAGCCAGGTAAATGTATATAACATTGTAGCCTCAAATTTTGAGGAAGGGCATTTAATAAAGATCTGGTATCTAGGAAAGCCCAAATTTCATTTCATTCCATTCATACGGTGTGCTTATACAGGGAAATTCCAACTTCCGTGGGGATTGCCTTCCGGGTTCCACACAAGTTGGTGCAGCGCACATAAGCCCGCCCTGCTCCACCCCTGTTCTGGCCTCTTCTGGGTCCAAAACAAACCATGCATCAGCGGCCGTGCATTAACTGAACACAAACAAAATGGTTGCCACCAGTGCTTTTTTTAAAAAAAAAAGTTAAGGGGTACTCTCATTTTGACTCAAGAAAATCACCATTTTATAGTTCAAATTGGGAAAAATAAATACAGTAAATGAACAAAAGTACAAAGAAACACTGCTTAGAACAATCTAGCACTGTTGTTCTTAACCCTGGTTCCCCAGATATTGCTGGATTGCAACTGCCACCATCCCTGACCACTGGTCCTGATAATTAGGGATGAGTTGCAGTCTAACAACATTGGAGAGTCAAGGTTGAGGAAGGCTTATCTAATCTATTACCAGGACATCATTCTAGCTGTTCCCACTCCCCCAAATATGTTATAGATGTCCAAACATTTAAAGGAAATGTTCTCTATGTGTGTTCAAAGGTGACATGTTAAACCATAGTAAAGGTAAAGGTACCCCTGCCCGAACGGGCCAGTCTTGACAGACTCTGGGGTTTGTGCGCCCATCTCACATCTATTGGCCGGGGGCCAGCGCTGTCCGGAGACACTTCCGGGTCACGTGGCCAGCGTGACAAAGCTGCATCTGGCGAGCCAGCGCAGCACACGGAACGCCGTTTACCTTCCCGCTGGTAAGCGGTACCTATTTATCTACTTGCACCTGGGGGTGCTTTCGAACTGCTAGGTTGGCAGGCGCTGGGACCGAGCAGCGGGAGCGCACCCCGCCGCGGGGATTCGAACCGCCGACCTTTCGATCGGCAAGCCCTAGGCGCTGAGGCTTTAACCCACAGCGCCACCCGCGTCCCCATAGCTAAACCATAGGTTTAACCCCATGTTAAACCATAGCTAATGCTTAACTATAGTTTAATTTAAACAAGCAGCATGCTTGGCACACTCTTCAAAAGTCCCTCATTTGCTCTTTTTCTGCTGCTGGGTTTACTATAGCAGCAACAGCAAAAAATAAGCCTTACTTAACATGTTGTCCAAACCCTGACTCATGGTTTGTTTCCCACATAACAATGGGAACAAATAATGTTAGTTGATACATGCTTATAGAGTATTAAAAGAGTCCTTTCCTATCTTCTAATTAATATAATTCAAAACTAGCTTTCTGAAGGTTATCTGGAGGTAAAAACAGAGGAAGTCTCCAGGCCCAATGTGTTTCAAAGAAATCATTCATTGGGGGCCACTATAAATGACAGCAGCCACGAAATTAAAAGACGCCTGCTTTTTGGGAGAAAAGCAATGACAAACCTAGACAGCATCTTAAAAAGTAGAGAAATCACCTTGTCAACAAAGGTCCGTATAGTAAAAGCTATGGTTTTCCCAGTAGTGATGTATGGAAGTGAGAACTGGACCATAAAGAAGGCTGATCGCCGAAGAATTGATGCTTTTGAATTATGGTGCTGGAGGAGACTCTTGAGAGTCCCATGGACTGCAAGAAGATCAAACCTATCCATTCTTAAGGAAATCAGCCCTGAGTGCTCACTGGAAGGAAAGATCATGAAGCTGAGGCTCCAATACTTTGGCCACCTCATGAGAAGAGAAGACTCCCTGGAAAAGACCCTGATGTTGGGAAAGATGGAGGGCACAAGGAGAAGGGGACGACAGAAGACGAGATGGTTGGACAGTGTTCTCGAAGCTACCAGCATGAGTTTGACCAAACAGCGGGAGGCAGTGGAAGACAGGAGTGCCTGGCATGCTCTGGTCCATGGGGTCATGAAAAGTTGAACACGACTGAATGACTAAACAACAACAATAAATGTACAAATGCATATATAGCAGATGAGACAGTGAAATGCAGAATGTAATACATTCTTATAATACTAAATGAATACAAATTAAAATAACTGAGGAGTTTGTAAACAATTTTAACAAAAGCTTAGTAAGAAAAATGGAACTCCTGCTTGTAATCTGACTATTTTAAAAGTAACCTATTCCCATTTTGTCACTTAGGGGTTCATCTTTCAGTAGTTGTGAGGTTATAAGGATTTCAGAGGTCTGCTATTGGCTTCTGTGGAGTAAGAAATCTACAATCCAATCTATTCTACTTTCTCTGGATCAATTTCACCTATTAATCAGTTAAATTCAGATGTAATAAATCAGCACCCAGAAATGTACCAGTTTTGCGTCATTCATGTTCCACTGAAACATGACCAAACACAAGTGACCATACTACAAATGATGCATTAAGCCATTAAGGCATAATGACCAACTGTAAAACACCCACACCCCAAAACCCTTGTAATGTTCTACATTTACCGGTAATTGCTTAGTTCAACTCTTAAAAATCCCCACAGCTACTCATGATGACTGGTTTACAGCAAATGATCTACTTTCTTAACAGAAAAAAGCAGCTCCTGAATTAAGATTGACAAATCCAGCAGAGTTTCTTCATTCCTGATAAAAGCACATCCTTAAAGAACTTGTTTCTCAGAGAGATAATAAGTTTGTCCCCCACCCCATTATTTATAGACAGGAAAGCATTCCAAAGAGGTCTCTTCTACTGGTCAGTGAATGGCACCTCCAAATGAAAAGAGGAGGCACAAACACACTTTTATTGTAGTGCATAAAGCAATATGGAAGTTGCCTTTCTGAAAGCATGTAAAAACAGAGAACAATGCTAATAAAAGCAAAGCAACCAAAGCCTCCATATTATGTTATTTCTAAAGACGAACGATGTAACTTGCACAAACTACTGTATTGTAAATGTAAAGCAATTAGGCTACCCAAATGCTACTGCTTTTAACCTGCTCAACCAGTTGAGTTAAAATCAAATAATCTCCAAGAATAGGGACACATTAAAACTGTACCAATGTGATTCATAAATTGTTTCCACTCAAGTTTAATTCAAAATTAGCTCTCCCTGCATGATAAGGATCAGAATTAAAATTTATGCCATGTTATTTATTATTTTCTACAGTGGCTGCACCATAGATCTAGACCTATTCAGATTGGCTTTCAAGTTTTCATGCACTAAAACAATGCCGCAGGTGTCTAGAAAGTTTATTTTCATGCTGAAAAAATTAAATATTAGAGGTAATTAAACTGTCTCAGCCAGAGGCCAGTAAACTCTAAATCTACAATATAGGAGCAGAATGAAAATTAAAACACACATTTAGTTCAGTACAGAAAGCTGAGAAGAAACTCATTTTATATCTCAAATATGATAGCTAAATTAATTGACTATTACAAGAACAATCAACTAGTAATTAAAACTCATGGTAAATTATATTCTTATAGTGCTTTGTGCCTGTCAGTTGACAGATGCTTCTGATGAACTTCAGGAAATCAAGATTGAAGGATAAAAGAAGTGAAAAACAGATTATTTAACTATGGGTTTGAATAATAGATATTAATACATTTGAATATTCACATACAAAAACAGCTGATTTTTACATGCTATCCATTTCCCTTAACCTGACAAACATGCATCTTCATCTGTTGGGCTTTCCATTTTCATCACTGAATTGGCAGTCATTCATGCTTTGATCAAAGTTTCTCCTTGTTCCACAGTGTATAAATTAACAGGAAAAGCTCAGTGCAACTAAAAGCACTAAACCTGCTAAGAATAGGTGTAAAAGTCCCCTACAGTGGTACCTCGGGTTACATACGCTTCAGGTTACATACGCTTCAGGTTACAGACTCCACTAACCCAGAAATAGTACCTTGGGTTAAGAACTTTGCTTCAGGATGAGAACAGAAATAACCACTAACCCAGAAATAGCCACTAACCTAGAAATAGCACCTCAGGTTAAGAACTTTGCTTCAGGGTGAGAACAGAAATCGTGCTCTGGCGGCGCGGCAGCACATTAGCTAAAGTGGTGCTTCAGGTTAAGAACGGTTTCAGGTTAAGAACAGACCTCCAGAACAAATTAAGTACTGCTTTATATATTGGAGGGAATGGGAGCTCTCTCCTGTGTTTAAGGTAGCTAACACCACCAAAAAATATCTACCACATACACATGTAAGAACAAGACATGTGTCCTGGTAGATTGCTATATGTAAATCTTATAGAATATATCAGTGAAGATCAGTCTGCATCTGTGAATGACAATTTTCCAAGAATTTGCTGTCCTGCCCATTTTTGTCCCTCAAGTGTAAAGCTCATAAATAAACACAACTCTCTTCTACTTACATTCTTTCCCCATTTCTATCTTAATGATTGCTTATAATTCTGTTGAAATCCTGCTACATTTACAACATACCGTATTTTTCGCACCATAGGACGCACTTTTTCCCTCCTAAAAAGCAAGGGAAAATGTGTGTGCGTCCTATGGAGCGAATGCAGGGGGGAGGCAGGCGGGAAAAGCCCTCAAGAGCCGCACACAAGCTTCGTGCGCTCCTGCGGGCTTTTCTCTAGGAGGGAGAAGGGAGTGACTGGCTGCAGCAGTCCCTTCTCCCTCCTGGGGGAAAAGCCCCCAAGAGCGGCACCCTCTTTAAAGGCTGCGCGGCTCCTGCGGGCTTTTCTCCGAGGTGGGGGAATTCCCCCACCTCCCAGAAAAGCCAGGAGAAGTCGCACAGCCCCTTTAAAGAGCGCACGGCTTCTGCGGGAGGTGGGGGAAGCTGCAGCAGATTCCCTCCTCCCGGGCTCCCTTTGAAGCGGCAATGTGGGAGGGGAGCAGCTTACACTCGTGTAAGCAGCTCTTCTCCCACTTTCCTGCTTCAAAGCAACCACGGAGGAGGGAAGGAAGGGGACCATGGATCCTCTTCGCTGCTGGAGGCTTCAGCGGATTCCCTCCTCCGTGATTGCTTTGAAGCGGCAATGTGGGAGGGGAGCAGCTTACACTCGTGTAAGCAGCTCCTCTCCCACTTTCCTTCTTCAAAGCAACCACGGAGGAGGGAAAGAGGGGACCCATGGATCCTCTTCGCTGCTCGAGGCTGCAGCAGATTCCCTCCTCCCGGGCTCCCTTTGAAGCAGCAAAGTGGGAGGGGAGCAGCTTACACTCGTGTAAGCAGCTCCTCTCCCACTTTCGGATTCCTCCTCCGTAATTGCTTTGAAGCAGGAAAGTGGGAGGGGGGCAGTTTACACTCGTGTAAGCAGCTCCTCTCCCACTTTCCTGCTTCAAAACAACCACGGAGGAAGGAAAGAGGGGACCCATGGATCCTCTTCGCTGCTCGAGGCTGCAGCAGATTCCCTCCTCCCGGGCTCCCTTTGAAGCAGCAAAGTGGGAGGGGAGCAGCTTACACTCGTGTAAGCAGCTCCTCTCCCACTTTCCTCCTTCAAGGCAACCACGGAGGAGGGAAGGAAGGGGACCATGGATCCTCCCCTGCTGGAGGCTTCAGCGGATTCCCTCCTCCGTGATTGCTTTGAAGCAGCAAAGTGGGAGGGGAGCAGCTTACACTCGTGTAAGCAGCTCCTCTCCCACTTTCCTCCTTCAAAGCAACCACGGAGGAGGGAAGGAAGGGGACCATGGATCCTCCCCTGCTGGAGGCTTCAGCGGATTCCCTCCTCCGTGATTGCTTTGAAGCAGCAAAGTGGGAGGGGAGCAGCTTACACTCGTGTAAGCAGCTCCTCTCCCACTTTCCTCCTTCAAAGCAACCACGGAGGAGGGAAGGAAGGGGACCATGGATCCTCCCCTGCTGGAGGCTTCAGCGGATTCCCTCCTCCGTGATTGCTTTGAAGCAGCAAAGTGGGAGGGGAGCAGCTTACACTCGTGTAAGCAGCTCCTCTCCCACTTTCCTCCTTCAAAGCAACCACGGAGGAGGGAAGGAAGGGGACCATGGATCCTCCCCTGCTGGAGGCTTCAGCGGATTCCCTCCTCCGTGATTGCTTTGAAGCAGCAAAGTGGGAGGGGAGCAGCTTACACTCGTGTAAGCAGCTCCTCTCCCACTTTCCTGCTTCAAAGCAACTACGGAGGAGAGAAGGAAGGGGACCATGGATCCACCGCTGCTCACGGCTGCAGCGGATTCCTCCTCCTTGATTGCTGGGAGTTTCTCTGGGCAGGAATTCCCTCAGCTTAAGTGGGGTGGGGGAAGTGTGGCAGGTAGGGGGGTACAAATTGGGAGTGGGCATTGTGTGAAGTGGCTGTGGATCTCCTGCCGCAGAACTGTAGGACTGTATAGAGTTGGGAGGGCCACCCAAGGGTCATCTAGCCCAGCCCCCTCACAATGTAGGAATCACAGCTAAAGAACGCCAGGCAGATGGTCCCCCAACCGCTGCTTAAAAGCCTCCAGTGGTGGAGACCCCAAACACCTTCCGAGGTCATAGAATTGCAGGGTTGGAAGGGAACCCCAGGAGTCATCTAGTCCAGCCCCGGTGGACAGCGGGCGCAATCCATCCCATTGCGCAAGACTAAAGATGCTGCGCAAGGCTAAAGAAGAAGCCAAGGCAGTGAGCGGGATGGATCGCGCTTGCTGCCTTGTCTTCTTTAGCTGCACTGGAGAGGTTTAGCTCCTGGCTGGAGAGGTTGCGCGGCCATGGATCCCGTGCGCTGTCTTGGCTTCTTTGCTCTTTGGGGCTGGGGGGGGTAACCCGGGCTTCCCCCGCAGCCCCGAGAAGCTCTGGGAGAAGTGGACAGGCTGCATGCAGCCTGTCCGTTGCTCTTTGGGGCTGGGGGGGGGGGATAATATTTTTTTCCTTGATTTCCGCCTCTAAAAACTAGGTGCGTCCTGTGGTCCGGTGCGTCCAATAGAGCGAAAAATACGGTAGCTTACTGCATCAACAAGGAGGACTATCAACATTGCTGAAGTAGCAACTGGTATGGTACCAGGGGGTTATTTGTGTGTGTGTGTGTGTGTGTGTGTGTGTGTGTGTGTGTGTGTGTGTGTGTATGTTTTATAACAAAATACAAATGTCAAAGCATATTGATACAGAATGGAAAGAAAGACTGTACCTTCCCTTCAAATGGATCAAGCTTCTGACAGTTCTCTAGAGATGTCAGGAGAAGGGAAACCAGTTACAAGATCATGGGTTTGATAACAGCCAACTCTTTTCAAGGGTTAGGGAGCCAACGGCTTTACAAGCGCAGAAGAAAACCACCTAGATCAAACACATTCAACGACAGAGTTTAGGCTAACCACACAAAATCCAAGGGGATTATTTTTAGCTCCTCAGTAATGAATGTGCTGCCTTCAAGAGACCTCATCAACTGAGCAAGATGATGGGGATGTGATAATGGCAAGCAATGTAACTTGTATCTAATGCGACTGGACAAGTTAATAGAAAGGGGGGGGGAGAGATCTATCCATCAACCCTCTAAAACTTCAGACTCCCAAAAGAACAGAAGGGCTCAACTGACAGCAATATTCTAGTAGTGCTTACTCATATCCAGAATTTGCCAACAAATTCTGTAGCAGAATTCAGACAACAATGGGTGTGAATAGGTAATGCTGTTTTAGCTTATGGCCTCCTTTTGGGCTGTAGAGCCACATTTAATTTAAATTACAAATGAACTCTCCTTCTTCTAAGTCAAACTATTTGTCCATCTTGCCCAGAATAGTCTACTTTGATTGGAAGTAGCTCTCCAGGGTCTTTATCAGAAATATTTCATATTTTTTAAAAAAAAACACTACAGTGGTGCCTCGCAAGACGAAAATAATTCGTTCCGCGAGTCTTTTCTTCTTGCGATGTTTTTCGTCTTGTGAAGCACGGTCCGTCGCAACTGCACCTCTTCAAGCGGCTTTAAGAAAAAGGCGCAAGACGTTTTTGTCTTGCAAAGCAAGCCCATAGGGAAATTCGCCTAGCGAAGCAACGCAAAACCAAAAAAACCTTTCGTCTAGCGAGTTTTTCGTCTTGCGAGGCATTCGTCTTGCGGGGCACCACTGTATAGATACCAAAGGCGGAATCTGGAGCCTCCTACAGACAAAGCAGATGTTCTACCATTGAACCATGTTCCATCCCCATAAACAATTCACAAACATTCACATAATCCCAGGAATGTGCAGCTTTTACTAACAAGTAATGTAATCAACATCTTTGAAAGGTCTAGAGCACTACTTCTTCTATAGCTGGGGAACATTTTTGTATTCTTTCACATGTGTGCATCTGAGAGATGGGAGTGGTGACTCCTCATCCCCCTTTTCCCTGTCACATAGATGAGCCTTCTATATCTTGTGATATGGCCATTTCTCAGATGCAAACATGTGAAAGAAATTTTAAAAGAACAGAAGAAAACCAGCATAAGATAAGACACTTGTTCTACTTTGTACTCATTGGAGTGAGCTGTTCTTGAAAAGCACTTGCCAGTTTTGAAAAATGATGTGGGCTCTGTACTGGAAATAGGGCAATTCCAGCAATTCTGACTGTGCATACAGGATATTTCTTTATAATGGTCCCTATTTGTAGTGTCATGCCCCTAAAGTGGGCAGTTCTAAAAGAAGATTGAGTCCAACGTCATAGGGGCCATTGATGGATTTATGCATAGGTTGGTGGAAACTATCGAAGCCTTCTGCAGGGTAGCCTTCATTATTCTAGCTTTATACCAATTCTACAGGGCTAAGGGACTTGCAGTAGCATGCCTACTGGCAGATGTGAGGCCTAAAAATGTGTTGCTTGGACACAGCAACAGCAAATCATTAAACATTCCCGTTATGGCAGGCCATGACATGCAAGAGTGTTGTGCATCAAATAAAAACTGACAGAATGTTAGCTACATTTGCACTCAATAAAAATAGGTATTGTGTGCTTAATACTGTGGCCCACAAATTTCAATTTCAATTTATTTATTTAGGCATGAGTAAATCGTGAGGGAAAATCTATACTCACTGTCTTGTAGGACAGCTTCTGGAAAACAAAAGGCTGAGGAGTAAGCCCTACACAGTAAGGAATGGAGTCCCTAAGATGGCTGGATGACATCTTGTATGCCTCCTTCTGGCAACTCCTGCAGCCAAGCTGTGCAAAATGTATTGTTCTGCTTTCCTTTGAACCATATCACTGAAGCCAAGAGGGGGATCTTGTCGTCTGGACAGCCCAGGACCTCCATACACACTGCCCAGACTTGTGCCCCAGGGGAGTTGACTTTGGTACTGCTAACACAGCAAGAACAACATAGGAGGCAGCAATTACGGATTACCAGTCTCAGCAGCTACAGCTGGCACTGTGACTCTCCAGTGGTTTCACTTCACTCCCAGAGGAGCACTCCATTGTCTCTGGAGATAGATGGATGCCAACAATATTTTTACACAAATAATAATAAATTACCAGACTAAAAGCAGCATCAAGGGCAAAAAAACCTCAATAATAATTAAATCAAATTAAGGAAGGAAAGGACCCAAAGCTTGTTTAAAAAGAAAGATCATCTATTGCCAGCAGAACACAAATATAGAAGGCAACAACCTCAGATATGCAGATGACACAACCTTGATGGCAGAAAGTGAGGAGAAATTAAAGAACCTTTTAATGAGGGTGGAAGAGGAGAGCACAAAATATGGTCTGAAGCTCAACATCAAAAAAACCTAAGTTCATGGCCACTGGTCCCATCACCTCCTGGCAAATAGAAGGGGAAGAAATGGAGGCAGTGAGAGATTTTACTTTCTTGGGCTCCATGATCACTGCAGATGGTGACAGCAGTCACAAAATTAAAAGACGCCTGATTCTTGGGAGAAAAGTGTTGACAAACCTAGACAGCATCTTAAAAACCAGAGACATCACCTTGCCGACAAAGGTCCGTATAGTTAAAGCTATGGTTTTCCCAGTAGTGATGTATGGAAGTGAGAGCTGGACCATAAAGAAGACTGATGGCCAAAGAATTGATGCTTTTGAATTATGGTGCCGGAAGAGACTCTTGAGAGTCCCATGGACTGCAAGAAGATCAAACCTATCCATTCTTAAGGAAATCAGCCCTGAGTGCTCACTGGAAGGACAGATCCTGAAGCTGAGGCTCCAATACTTTGGCCACCTCATGAGAAAAGAAGACTCCCTAGAAAAGACCCTGATGTTGGGAAAGATTGAGGGCACAAGGAGAAGGGGACGACAGAGGACGAGATGGTTGGACAGTGTTCTTGAAGCTACCAGCATGAGTTTGACCAAGCTGCGGGAAGCAGTGGAAGACAGGAATGCCTAGTGTGCTCTGGTCCATGGGGTCATGAAGAGTCGGACACGGCTAAATGACTAAACAACAACAAAAACCAGACAAACAGAAAGCCCTCATGCACTCAGGTGGCGTTGCTGTCTAACAGCAACTAGGAGCATTCCGCAGTTCCAGGGAAAATATTAAACATGGTTACTGCTGACCTAGAATGAATGGTGGAAATTGAAGGGAAATGTATTTCTGTTAAGCATTAGGAGAAACTTTTTAATAGTATGAATTGTTTTGCATTGGGAGCTGGTGGAACATATCTATTTTCATTGAAGGTATTTAATCAGAGACTGGACAGCCTTGTGTGAGCAGTGATTTAGTTGTGTTCTGCATTGCAGATCCTGCATTATTGGACTAGATTATTTCCAAGGTCTCTTACAGTTCTATAATTCTACTGTTTTGCATTGAGCAGCTAAGACTTGGGATATATATATAATATATAAATAATGTTGTAATGTGAATACATGGGCTCAGTAGGACTTCAGTTGTGGTCATTCATTTTCAAGTCCTTCAACAGTAGTATGTATACTTATATATGGGGAATTTATTCTCAAAATACACGTACAGGTGGTATGAGACTGCATTCCTTGTGGGTCTTTACTTCATTACTTGTCCAACTGTTTTGATCTCTCTCTCTCCCAGCCCTCCAATCTCTCTCTCTCTCTCTCTCTCTCTCTCTCTCTCTCTCTCTCTCTCGGAGGGAGGGTAGGAGGGAGGGAGAAAGAGAGAGAGAGAGAAGTTTCAGGCTCAAAGCATTTTCCATTTAAATGCAAATTTGTGTTTTTGTTCGTTTAAGGGACTCAGCAACTTGACCTAAAATGCTCAGATAAAATCAATCTGAAAAAGGGGAGGGAACCAGAAGAAATAATTCTATGTATATTATTTAAAGGCAAGTCCTGTGCATGTTTACTCAAAAGTAAGTCTCACTGTGTTAAATGGAGCCTACAACATTAAGTTCAGTACTGCAGCTTTAGCTTCTAATCCTATGCACACTTACATGGAAGCTAGTCCCTTTAAAATAAAAAAACCTTATTTTTGAGTAAACTTGTTTAGGTTGCACTGTCTACTTTTAACATTGTAACAACCTTAATGTAGCCCTTTGCTCAGTTTGTATTGCATTTTATCACTCATATTTGTAAATGAGTGACAGCATATATTTAATGTCCCTAACATAAGCAAAGCCAAGGGTAAAAATAGAGATTTCATCATTGGTTCCCTAAGATAGAAAAGAATACATATTTCACAAAATAAAAATCTAGTTCAGTACACTTGATTGTTATTAGTAAAACTGGGGTGGGAAATGAAAGTTCATTATAGTGATAGTATTCCCTGTGTGTGTAGTTTATTATGTCCCCCCCCCCCCCGCCGGGGGGAGATCTAAGAAATTGAAATTGCTACGTTATATTGACTCAAGCTCAAAATCTTCAAGCATAACTCATCAGTGTTGATACTTTCAAATACATAAAACGTGATATCTGTTACTTCCAATGCACTCTACAGGCTGTAAATCATCAAAAGAGAAAAACAGTTCAATGTCATTTCAGCCACTGTAAGCTATGGTTTACAACAGAAAGATAAAAATAGCTATACTGTTGCTGACATCTAGACCACTTTTCTATTGCAGTATTTCTGTGTTCTAATTTATCTTTGTGGTTGAAGAACATACAATCAATTGTAAGCAACAAGTGTAGTTTGATTCCAGTCAACAGCAATTTTCTTCAGCTCTCTCTTTTCTTTAACAGCACTAACATTAACAGCACACCCTTTCAAAGTGCAACAGCTTCCTGGAAAAGATCTGCAGATTTCGATTCAAAACTAAGAAAATAGGTTGAACAAATACTTGGCATTTATTATTTTAGTGGGTCATTTGCAAATCTTTATGGACCAGTAGAATTCAAACCACAAGAATATTTTGTGAAGCATTATTTTAAAGTCTGGGAAAATGCCTTATGTATAGAAACAAATATTCACATTCTAGTTTTGTGTATAGTGTATACATAGGCAGAAACAAACCAGATTGAAAATAGAAGGCCTTCTCAGTGGTAGAAACACCAACTATGAAATGCTCTCTCCAAAGAGGTCCACCAGATCCCTCCTGTGTTGTCCTTTCAGATACTGTCCTTTTCAATTTTCCCAGGCCTTTTAAACATGGGCTGGATCTAGACACATCAAAGAAGTGTTGTAAATTTAAAAGGGGAAAACAAGTACAGAAAAATGGGATTCCATGTCGCCATCTGATGTCACAATGTTATATCGCACATACAACACATATAAATTGCTTTTTCTTTACTGGTCTAGCTGAGGGGATAATTGTACCCCTCTGATAGTTTTTATCTGGATCTGAAGGTCTTTCTTTTGTTTGATTTGTATTTTAATTGTGTATTTTCTTCTTATGTATAGTGCCCTGAGAATATTTAAGGAAGGATGGTACAGAACTATCCATAATGAACAAATAAAAGTTTTCAAGCATCTTTGCTAAATTTAATTGTTTATATGAACATGGCCATAATTATTATGCTATGGCTTGGTTCATATATATATATATAGAGAGAGAGAAATTGTAGTTTGACACTACATAAATGAGCTTGATTTAATGCACTCCCTTCCCCCTTTCATGATCTGACTTCTTTGTTTGTTTGTGGCAAACCATAGTATGTTGCAGAACGGAGCTGACAAACAATGGGTTGACCTGCCCTACAACCAACATTTCAAAGCATCAAGCTCTGGTCTATCAAACCTGGTTAACACAGGTTGCTGGTTCAAATGTAATTTGCAAGCTATAGCTTGCCGTAAACCAGAATGGCAGTAAGGACACTGCAGCACATGAAGAGAAACTCATGATCCAAGGTTCATTCATGTAGTGGCGAAGCATAATTTGGTGTTGCCTAGCATTCTAAACTTAAACTTAAGTGGCAAAAAAAGGTAAAACATCTTTAATAGTCGCCAAAAATTGATTATGTATAAACTGAAAAATGGAAGATCACTGTCACACAATACATTTTAAGGTACAGAAAGCATCTTAAATTCCAAATTACGTTTTTTAAAAAATATAAAGGAAAGGCTGCTGAGTTAAAGACACTTATTTGTAATATTCCTGTTTGCTTTAGTGGTCAACTGTGCAAGTAATGGCGATGACAAGAACAGAATCATGTGCATAACGACTACAGAGGAGTGCTGTTAACTGCCCCCGTGTTACAGAGGCCCAACTGGCCTTATCCAGAACTTGGGCATTTAGTGCCACTGGTTTCATCCTGTGGAACACTATTACAGTATGGATTTGGCAGGCATTCTCACTTTGGGCTTTCAGGGGTGTCTTTAATACATTTTCCGCCAACACATTTTCTTGAGTTGCCAGTCATTTAAATCATTGTTTTATGTTGCCGTGAAAGGCTGTTGTGCAAAGTCCCGATATTTAGTGAAATTTTGTATGATATTTGTGGGTATTCCACTGACTTCAGTCAGGCTGTGCACGGGGAAAGAAGTGAAGCAACAACCTTTCCCATTCTAGTCACAGGTTTCTCTAGCACACCATAGCAAGCCTTTCTCCCCCAAACATAAACACTTCTCCTTGCTTAATCACAGCACAAGAGTACATAGCTTTTATACAAGAACAAGGAAGTCATCCAAAAACTGCCAAACAGAATATTTACATATCAGGCAACCACAGATGTGAACTGACAGAGACATATTCATTGATTATTCACTTCAAGAGCAGTGCTGGAAATATGCCCAAAGAACTGTGCAGTGTGAGCGGCAGTGCATGCCCAGATACGTTGTCTGGAGTGTTCAGGGCAAGATAAATCCTGCTGTTAGCACAGGATGATACACTTCGGGCCGTCTCAGTCTACTGGCATTGTTAAATGCTTCAAGGAGCAAAACATGCAAATATATTGGTACTACTGTGTGCTGTCTGTAGATGGCAGCATGGGTGCTCCCAATGCACGGGGCTTAACCTTCCAGCCACATGTCCGAAACCTTAGCTCCATTAGGTTTGAATATCTATGGTACTACTAAATCCATATGCACAGCACACCTTATATGGTTTCAGCAAGAACACTGTGCTGATGAATCTTCATTTAGCAGAAATTCATGAAAAGTTTTTTCTTATTTCTTTTAAGGATTGAAGTCCTGACAATCTATTTTTAAGAAAACTGAACTGAAAGCTTTCCATTTAAATTGCACTACCTCACTTAGTTATACATTCAATAACCACTTACACTCTACACAGTTAGCAAGTGGGAGTATACAAACAAACAAGATTTCTTCCATTCCCCAGATGTTTAGTTTTCTCCACAATATGGCTGATCCACTTATTTGCCCAGAAACTACTATGCATCCCCCCTAGTCTTATGCATACTAGTCTACAGGTTAATACCCAGAACCACAAAGGTTACTTGTAATAATAATAAAAAAAAAACACAAGGTGTCTATAAATAGTTGCTACAGATTGAATATAAACATCCTGAGCAAAAGCAATCTTTCATTTTAATAGTCTGCATGAAGATGTGAATGAAGAGGCCAGTTCAGGGTTGCTTTTTAACCATTTAACATTTTGTGAAGACTTCAGGCAATAGCTTTCTGATCTGTTTCTTTGCTTTGTGCCAATTACTGAGATTAAGCAAATAAAACGAATGCAGTGTTTACACAAATTTCCATAGGAAAATAGGTTAAAGGTATAAAAATGGTGAATGGAACAGAGACAATAGGGCAGGGCGAACCAAACTGTACCAACACACCCTGTGGAACAAGAATAGCCTTCAAATGATGACCCATAACATAATAGTACTTAGCATTTTGGAATTTAAGTAATTAGAATGCCATTGAACTAAAAAAATCATTATGGAATTTATTAAGTATGTGAGTTTTTTCAAATGTTTATGAGACCTTGCTGTTCACACTTGCAATTTGGTCATTTTCTCTTGAGCTGTAATCTCTAGAAATAAAGAACAGTCCAAAATGTGTTAGTGGACTGACCTTCAGTCATGATTCCCATTAGACTACACTTTAACAGTGCAAAATATGAGAAGAGTGCTTCGTCAATACATTTTCTGTTCAATTATTTTATTCTAAAAACCCTTGTATTTAAATATTACAACACTACCCATGCTGCTTTTAACTAACTTTGTGAGGTTATCTGTGTAGATACCTTTCATAGATATTTGAATGGATATGCAAAAAAGCAGGAAAAACAAACACATTTGAAGGAAATTTCCATTCATTTTAGAAGAAAATCCCTGCACCTGCAACTACAGTTACCATTTGAAATTATCATATAGGTACTCAACTCTATGTACTGAATACAGTGTGAGTTATTTCACTTATTGTACATTTGTTTTTCTCCTTGTTCCTTTACTGCTCCATCTACAAATAAAAAATAGAAAGCCGGGGCCAAAAAGTGGGCCATTTATATTGAATACTAGCTTTGCCCTTTTCAATTTGATCTACACTTTAATATTGGAACTTAGTTCAAACTCTGTCCTGATATTTGGTTTGTTTGGTAATCCCACCTTTTTTACATGATGATTCCAGTTGGCTAGCAATATAACATAGCATAAATAACTTACAATTCAAAATAAAACAAATTGAGTTAAAAACAAAAAATTAAAGTGAACTTCACAGAAGCAAGAGTTACTATCAGCAGCATAATTCTAAAAAATCATTGTTCAAACCCCAAATCCTCAACAACAAAACAACATTTAACTTATATCTAATTACTTTTAAGGGATGCGGGTGGCGCTATGGGTTAAACCACAGAGCCTAGGACTTGCCGATCAGAAGGTCGGCGGTTCGAATCCCTGCGACGGGGTGAGCTCCCGTTGCTCCGTCCCTGCTCCTGCCAACCTAGCAGTTCGAAAGCACGTCAAAGTGCAAGTAGATAAATAGGTACTGCTCCAGTGGGAAGGTAAATGGTGTTTCCGTGCGCTGCTCTGGTTCGCCAGAAGTGGCTTATTCATGCTGGCCACATGACTCGGAAGCTGTACGCTGGCTTCCTCGGCCAATAAAGCGAGATGACCACCGCAACCCCAGAGTTGGTCACGACTGGACCTAATGGTCAGGGGTCCCTTTACCTTTACTAAATACTTTTAAAGCGAAGGCTAAATGAATATTCCCCTGGGAGGGAGTTCCATAAGCAGGGCACCACCATTGAGAAAGCCCATCCTACTCACCATTGGAGCTAACCCATTGCAGTGCATGGTTTTGAAGGTACAGGAAGGGGCTCCTTCACATACATCTGTCCAAATCCTTGAATGGGGCTGAGTGGTTCTCGGGCAGTTCTTTCAAGAATCAGAACCATGTGATCCCTTCTTGTTGCTCCCCATAGCAATCAAGCGGTGCCATTCCATTCCAGTTGCAGCTCCTAAGCTATCTTCAAGGGTAAACCTATGCAATATATACTGCATGAATCTATCCAAGAGGTCATCAGAGCAGTATCTTTCAATTCTGGAACAGCCGGAGCTGCCATTGGTGTGCCAATGTTGCAAATACTTTCTTCTGTATGCTATTGCAATAGCTTCAAAAAAGTGGTCCGATTACTGCTATTTCACAGACGGAGAAGTGAAAAGAAATCAAGGTCTCATTGCAAGTCCATATTGCAGGTGGAACTAAAACTTTCATGCACAATAATTATGATTTAACAATTATATCCAACTGCCCCTCCCTCCACCATATTGATCACTGGGTGGTTAGAATGGTACATTGGTGCCTCTCTGTTGGCCTCCATTGGCAGAGAGGAGTTCTGCTGGTGGAGGGAAAGAGAAAATCTGTCACAGTGCAGGTGCACTCCAGAAGACTAAAGCTAATCACCCGCAATAGCCAGTTTTCTCACCAGCAATAGCAAGCAACAAGCCTTGACATGTGACATTTTGAGGTAGAACAGAAACAGCTTTGAATTCTCTCTATCCCTCAAGGGGTCAGATTCTTGGACCTCTCAGCTACGCCGTAAAAACATAAGAAGAGCCTGCTGGATTAGGCCAATGCTCTTTTGCCTTTAATAGTAGTATAAATTTAAAATGAAGAATAACATGTGACCTCGATGTCATGAAAAGTGAATTTGTGGACCCTGTTCACAGATAATGGTAGATTTATGAACGAGGAATTGAGAAAAAAGAGGCAAATAGCACAACTAAGAATCATGAAGAATCATGAAGAATCACAACAATCATGAAGCTGAGGCTCCAAGAGAAGAGAAGACTCCCTGGAAAAGACCCTGATGTTGGGAAAGATGGAGGGCACAAGGAGAAGGGGACGACAGAGGACGAGATGGTTGGACAGTGTTCTCGAAGCTACAAACATGAGCCTGACCAAACTGTGGGAGGCAGTGGAAGACAGGAGTGCCTGGCGTGCTCTGGTCCATGGGGTCACGAAGAGTCGAACACGACTAAACGACTAAACAACAACAACAACGTGTGACCTCACCATAATCTTCTATGAGATGAAACATTTGTAGCAGCAGATAATAATATGAGAAATAAAGTTATGTCTTAGTCTTGGATAACTACAGTTTTGCCTGCTCTGTTTTGTTTTTAACCCTGGCTATCACAGGAAATGCCATACCTTTCCTGCATGTCCATTGTTTATGTTTTTGTATTGTCTTGACAACTAAGCTTTCCCAATATTAACACATTCCTAATTGTTTTTTTCTTTCATTCTCTAAGTAGGATTAGAAAGCAGAACAACAGATTGTTGGCCAGACAAAAATAAAGTAAATCACAACTCAATTGGCAATATGTGGGCAAAGAAATTACAAATTAATATCAGACTCATTAGATGTAGTTCAAATTATTAATTGGGCAAAAATAGTAAGGCACCACTGGAATGAAGATGTTATCTGCCCTGCATGGTTTGATGATAGGAAGAATATTGCTCAAAATTTAAGCCGTTTGAGTCTTGTCTTTTGTATTTCATTACCATTCAGTGCATGTCTGGGGGAAAAGATTCTGTTATTAAACATTATATTGCAAGGCATGGATGAATAGTGCTACAGTGCTTCTGATTACATATTCACAAGTATTATAAAAATTAGTACTACTATAGTTACCAAAGGGGGGGGGGACCAATTAAAGAAATAACTGCAACAAAATCATACGCAATCCAAAACAAAAAGGCAACTCTGCAATCTAATGAATCCTTTTATTATTAATTACAGATTTTCGAACAATACACTGGCACAGCACTCTCGGAGATTTCAGCTTACTGTTTAACAGTTTCTGACTAATTTTATTAACCTGTACATCTGAGAGGATCAACCCCCTCTGGGTTTAATTAGAAGAAAATTCAATTTAAATCTAAATGTCAACAGTGGTTACTAATTATGGCAGGGCCTGGACGAGACAGTCAGTCTGTAATCAGGCAGTTCTCTGGTAACAATTAAAGAATTTCTTTTTTGAGTTATGAATGTGTTAGGTTTTTTAAAAACAAAACACAAATGTGATTTTGGACGGGACATAGCGGTAGGTGCTCTTGGTATGAGCTCAGAGCAGACATGCAGAAAAAGTTGCCAAATTAAATTACAGAAAGAGCTGAAACATATAGCTGAATAATAAGCAGCTACAAAACTAGGTCAGGGTCGCAGCAACAGACCACTACCCCTCCCCCCAGCATGCAAAATAAATATTCCCCCTATCTCTGAATAGAAATCATTCTTTTGTTATGCCCTTTGTCAAGAACACATTATTGCAGGGGATATTTATTTCCACAGTCTTCACAGCTGTGAGCAGGACTAAATTAATCTTTCTAGAACAGACTTCATTTGCAATTTCATCATTATAAAACAAATTCATTGATTAGAAAGAAAGAAAATGAAAGTAGGTTTGTATGTGTATACACTGTTAGTACTTGGCATTCCTTTTGCTCTACAATAATAATATCTGGTGGGGAAATCAAGAATAAAACTGGAAGATCCCCAATAAAATATATTTTAGAATAGTATCCCTGATAGTCTTTGTTGGAGAGGTGACAACAAAAGGGACAATCTAATCAATTCAACATACATAGCAGTGTTTGTACACAAACCTGAACATAACTGCCGCTCTCCACATTTTACTGACCTGGCCACTACCACATGACCACCCAACTACAAGTTATTGGGGGCGGGAGGTTAGACTTGTGAGCGTAGGAAGAATGTGGCTGTGCAAGTGTTCAGCCATGCTGCAAACACTTTTGACGCTGAAGAATTGCCTGAAGGGGGTCGATATTTTCACCAGCTGTAAACAGTCTACATGCAATATGTTACTTACAGGGCTACTGATAGCAGTAGCCAAATCCAACTTAATATTTCTGCTCAATATCCAAGGATGCTGCACGTTTCCAAGAAAATATCACTTGATGGCATATTTTGAAAGTGAAAATAAACTCCAAACCATCCATTTCCATGACAGGAAACAAATATGGTGGATAGAGTGGTGGTACTTGAAATACCACTGCTATGCCAGTGCCATATATGGATCGTCCTCACTGTCCAGCCGTAAGTGCCTTCTTTCATCTTCATCGGTTCCCCCCCCCCCCAGGAAAAGCCTTACCTCAAATTAGTACCATTATCTGTTCTTGCAGCCAATAAGCATCTTAGAAAAGGTAATTTTCAGCACAAAAACAACCAGTGGGAATTGAATTTCTTCTTCCCTGCAGGTTTCCCATTGCAAACTGCAACCTCTGTGGATGGAGGCAAAGCTTGTAAACAATAAATGATGGTCACCCACAGTTTGGTCCCTATCATGGAAGGCTTGGAATACATGGAGGACACACCAGTTAGGAAGCTAGAGGAGAACATTATTCTTTCTCCAATAAGCCAAAGGAAACACCTGACTTCACTCAGATACAACTAAACTCAGTGCCATCTTGCAAATAAATTATGTACTGACACTATCTACAGTGCCTTAGCATGAACTTCACACAATACTGTTATGATTTCATAAATAGAAAATGTGGTTTAATTAAATTAAATGTTATGATCCAACCCATTAAAGCTTTATTTTCATCAGTTTAAGTTAGTTCAGTGGTGTTGGTGTTGAGGTCACAATGACCTTTACCAGCACCAATAAAATCATTTGAAGCCTATTACCAACACAGTATTCTGCAGCAAGATTTCTGCCAAGTCAGCCAAGTTAAATGCTATTTGACATGCTGAAGAGGCTTTGGAAGGGTAGACTCAGTCAGAATTTCTGATTTTATGTTTATTACGTCAGATCAATGTCTTCATTTCCAGTCAAATTCCCTTCTGTATTATTATTATTTTTCTGTTATTGCAACAATACACCTTATAAGGCAATTATTTCAGGGCAATTATCAGACCTTCCCAAGTGGCAAAGTTCATCCATCCTGTGGCACTTGTCTTCTTACTCCAGTCTTGTAATTATAGTGTGATAATCCAGCTAAGGCATACTTAGAATAGATCCACTGAAATCAATGGATTTATGTCCAGTGTGTGGAAATCAAGTAAGTTTCACTCAGAGTCAACTCAATGTAATCAATGGAGCTAACTTAGTCATGTTAATTAATTTCAGTGGGTCTACTCTGAGTAAAGCTTAGTTGAATGCCACCCAGTGCTTTCAGTAGATGTACTAACATTGGTATCACCCATACATCTTGTGCGGTTATGCAGTTTTACTATATTTACAATGAAATTTTGTACCTGTCAGCTGAGAAGTAAGTCCTATTCAGTTCAATGGAGCTTACTCCCAGGCCAATGGATAACAGCCTTAATCTCTTGGACAGCACTGCTATGTCATAATGCGACACTTTCAGTTTTATGAAGTAATCCACTTTAAAGACCACAACATTTATTTATTTATTTACTATTGTTTTAAACACTTTTTTTAACTGGAAAATATTTTTTATGAATGTTACGACTATTTTATTAACTAAAAGAGGAATGCAAAATGCACCAGTCACTACACTTTACATGTATATCTTGGCCTTCCATAATCAATCAAGCACAGGTACCTCTACGTTGTTTCTTTGTGCCTGAAACAGTTTGGTTATTTAGCATATTTAACTGACATTTAGCTGAGAGGTTTTGATAACAGAAAAAAGGAAGTTCATGTAACCACAGCTCAGTAATAAGGTGAATGGAAAAAACTACTTGGTTTCCCCTTCTACTTCAGCTCTCAATAACTTTATTTTATTTTTCATTATGACCACCACAAAATAAAAGAGCAAGCAGAAAAAGTTGTTTTTACACTTGTGCTTTAGGTGCTATGTTCCTAAGATGTCTAATTAAGCCAGTTATTCACCCCTTTTATATACACACACCCCATGCACTAAGTAGTTCATAGGCTACCTACCAGGCATAAACTAGCATTTCAACCTACTAGTTTTATTTTGCTAAAATGCTTGCTCTATAGATTAGAGCTTTGCCTGAAGCAAAGTAACTTCCACACATAGTTTAAATTGACACTCACCTACTTTTGAGTTTTGTCCCATAAGAGTGCACACTCCAGCCCACCCAATTTTGCAAAAAACGTCAACAACTGAATAGGACAAAGCAACCTATTTTCACCTCAAATTACTGTTACTGTTAAATGCATAATCTTACTGCTCTGTATCCTTTATTCCACTTAACAATTACACACTGCTAGGGTTTCCAGCTTGTTTTTCCTGGCAAAGCTCCTGTGACAACAGATGGATGGGAGGGAGACAGACAAGAGCAACAAGGGAGTAAAGAAGAAATGTGTATTTTCAGTTGAGGATGGAGAACTTCAACCAGCAAATGTAGAATGGCCTTGCTGTCAGCCAAAATGTGGCCATCGCCAACTCTCTTCCCCCCTCCCAAAGTCCCCATCACTGATTATATGCTCTTGAGGCTTATCCTGCAGTTAAAAATATAAGAAGAGCCCTTCTGAATCAGGCCAAAGTCCCAGCTAATTTAGCACTTTGCTCTTATAGTGGCCAACCAAATTTTCAAGGGAAGCCTGTACGTAAGTAGAACCTGTGTGCAACAGCATTCTCCACTTGTGGATTATACTTTGAAGGAATTCCAAAAGAGGTGTTTCCTGGTGCCTCTAAAATTCAGCACAACTGAAGGAACAATCCTACCCTCCTCTTCTCTTAGTTTCAGGATGGGGGCAAGAAGATCACACCTGCAACCACTAGAAGAGTTGAAGACACTTTGAAGTCCTGTCCTATTTGATCTGTAACTGTTGCCTGCTTGTTTCTGGGTTCAATTCAAGTTGCTGGTGTCCAAGCCGTTAAGTTTAGGTTGGAACTGGATACCTGAAGGACAACCTTATTTCAGAAATTCCTCCATGTATGTTCACTTTATCCTTGGAGGCTCTACTTAAGGTTCTTAGAGGCTGGCAGCTACCAGAGGCAAAGTTTAGCGGAAGTGGTACCTGCTCTCTGTCAGCTGATGTTCTTTCCTCTTCACTGTTTTGGGAGACCAGTAAAAACTTGGTTATTTAAAGAGGGCTTTGGCTGGACATTTTTCCTGTTTAATTTGAAAGGGTTAAAAAAAATTATCCCTAAGTATTGTTTCCTGCTAACTATATTGTGTTAATATGTTTATTTTTAATATGGTTTATAGCTTTTCTTGATTTGTTAGCTGCCTTCAAATCCTTTGGAGGTAAGATGAAGCCTGGATGAAGGTATAATATTTTAAAAATAAAAATAAAGACATTGCAGAGAGACACCTCCCTTGCCCTGGGAGAAAGACAGAGGTTCTTCAGCCTTGCAAAACAGCTCAGTTTCAGAGGTACCCCAAAGCAGTGTTTCTAGTTTTTCAAAGTCTAGCATATGGTCAGTGATTAACCCCCACCTAGCGCTTGCCACAAGATGAAAAGTGAATTTGTGGACCCTGTTCACAGATAATGGTAAATTTATGAACGAGGAATTGAGAAAAAAGAGGCAAATAGCACAACTAAGAAGGAGGGTGTCCAAGGTACAATGGACACTGAGGAGAACAAATAAGAACTGTTTAATAAAAGATGGGGCCTTTGGGCTGATGAAGTTGGAGAAGCAAGGTCAAAAGCAGGGATGTATCAATATATGACCATAGACAGATGGGAGGCAAGGTTGTAAAGAACGTTCAAAGTAAGGAAGTAGTGCCTTCAGTAAAAACAAGCGTTTTAATGAAGGGTAGCCAACATGCTGATCCATGCCTCCCATGTTCCCTTAGTCACCTGACCACTGGGAGTGCTGGCTGGTGCTAATGGAAGTTGAAGTCCAACAACACATGCCTACATCCTACATATAAACTATGTGGAGACATGAAGGGACAGGCTTGCTTTCCATATCTTCTCAAGGATTTTGGGAAATAGTTTTAAATATTTTCTGAAAGTTAAGTAGGATGTCAATGTCTGCTAAAAACAAAAGACAGAGAGAAACGAGCTTGTATAGTTTTACTCAATTTTCAAGCTCAATTGCCTTTGCACTCCAGTCAGTGGTAGCACAATTCCACAGTTAGTCTTAAAATGATGTCTGTGTACATTAGTTAAAACACCCAATGTGTAAACATTTAAGCCTTGATCAAAAACAGTAATGCGGTTTTTATCCAGGCATCAAGTTTGCTTCCATTTTTTTTAACAAAGCTATGGTATTATTTAGCAGAATCTACATAAACTATGCTTTTTAAATGTCAACGTGAATTATATTCATCTATTACAGTGCCCAAGTACTGCCCCAAATAATGTAAATCTGAGGTGATAAAAATCTTTAAACACCATGTAGTCTATATCCAAACTAAAATCTGTTATAATAATTAATTTGAACTACCATGGGACAATGGGAGAAGGACAAGATAGCTAATGTTTAGCACATGTATTACATGTCCATAAAGTCAATTCCAAACTCATGTACTTAAAATAATCTCAAGGCAGAAGACCTATCAAATACCATGGAGCAGTCATCAAGATATAGATAGATATATATATTACACTGCATATATTTTATGATTGTAAGGATTTCCTAGTGAAGCTTGAAGCAGCAGATAATATGGTGGGTTGGAGGGTGCTCAGCTGCCCTCCAATCAGTTGTTTTGCTGCTGCTTACTAGGAGGTAGAGGGGGCAAGGGGGCAGTGAGATGGCTGGTGGAGCCAATCTGGTGTCCCTGCAGTGTGCTTGCTGTGCATGAATGACACTGTTACCTTACTCCCTCTAGCTGCCTGGTAAGCAGCAATGATGCCACTAACCAGAGGTTAGGTCAGCCCCACTGCCCCAACACCATCTGCTACTGGGTGGTTGTAGTCTACAGGTGGCCTACAAAGCCCAAACTAAGATGTTATCTATGTTTTTTTGCCGTGTTTTACCTAGGTAAGGCTATCCAGTGTGTATATGTTGTGTCATCATTCATATCTGATGAAGTCTTGAAGGCATAATCATGTATATGAATCACTGTCTTTGGCTTTGGAAGAGCAAGATGAGGCAGACAGGTTGAATTTACCTGAGGGTTCCACAGTCAGCCACCATCCTAACGTGGTATCATAAGTGCAATGAATTCCATGCACTTGAGCCAAATCTACCATCAAGGCAGGAACTAACGAGATCCAATTTATGCAGAAGCCCTTGGTGGCTGGTGCAAAAATAAATGTAAGCTATAATAAATGAGTGTATGAAATAGTTTTGAAGATTGTATGCTGCCTATTCCAGTCCTAATCCATCTTCACTGTTATTTTTAAGGGAATATGTTTATAAAATACTTTATTATGAAAAGTAAGAAAATCAGTTAGCTGCACTGAACTTTCAATGCTACACAAACTTACTGATGGTTCCTGCTTTTGTTCTTTTTAAAAATTCCAATGTCCCCTATTTACTCATTTTAGAGGTTCACTTAATATTTGAAATTTGCCACATAACCTAAATATTTTTTTTATTTGAAACACCAAAACGGCAATACTTACTAGCCTTTAGAACAAATGAGGCTCTTATTTTAACAGGAAAGAAAAACTACATGTGATATAATTTTGGCCTTTAAATATATACTCTAATCTATTTTACTAAAAAGTGGTGGTTTTTTATTTTGTTTTGTTTTTAAATAACTTTGTTGGCTTTCAGCACAGAGCCAGGTTTTATTAGGGAACAAGCAAATGATACCCTAAAAATCGATAACCCCTGATCTTATTGAAATAATTAGAGAAAGTTTAATATCCCACAAGGCATAGAGAGTAAAAAAAGATGGAGCAGCACAGAGAAATAATGGAGTAATGAAAACAGACAGAAGTAGGCCATTCATCCTACCTTACTTCATGCATAAAAGTCACTGTCGAAAGTATGAAAATTTTAAAATGATTGCTTGGCTAAAATATATTTCAGCTCACTCTCTTTCATTGTGCCAAATGTTTAAAATCCTTGCAACATCCTAAAAAGTGGGGGTAAATATGTTTTAAAAACCATATAATATTAGGGTGATAACAACTAAGTCATATTCAGGGTTCATTTCAATGGGTGCACTCTGAATATGACAACCTGATATCACTCTTGGTTTATATATATGGTAAAGTTTTTGCAAGCTACAAAATCATTAAAATCTAAAGACATGATTGTGCTGCTGAGAATCATAGAATCATAGAATCATAGAATCATAGAGTTGGAAGAGACCACAAGGGCCATCGAGTCCAACCCCCTGCCAAGCAGGAAACACCATCAGAGCACTCCTGACATATGGTTGTCAAGCCTCTGCTTAAAGACCTCCAAAGTAGGAGACTCCACCACACTCCTTGGCAGCAAATTCCACTGTCGAACAGCTCTTACTGTCAGGAAGTTCTTCCTAATGTTTAGGTGGAATCTTCTTTCTTGTAGTTTGGATCCATTGCTCCGTGTCCGCTTCTCTGGAGCAGCAGAAAACAACCTTTCTCCCTCCTCTATGTGACATCCTTTTATATATTGGAACATGGCTATCATATCACCCCTTAACCTCCTCTTCTCCAGGCTAAACATGCCCAGCTCCCTTAGCCGTTCCTCATAAGGCATCGTTTCCAGGCCTTTGACCATTTTGGTTGCCCTCCTCTGGACACGTTCCAGTTTGTCAGTGTCCTTCTTGAATTGTGGTGCCCAGAACTGGACACAGTACTCCAGGTGTGGTCTGACCAGAGCAGAATACAGTGGCACTATTACTTCCCTTGATCTAGATGCTATACTCCTATTGATGCAGCCCAGAATTGCATTGGCTTTTTTAGCTGCCGCGTCACACTGTTGGCTCATGTCAAGTTTGTGGTCAACCAAGACTCCTAGATCCTTTTCACATGTACTGCTCTCAAGCCAGGTGTCACCCATCTTGTATTTGTGCCTCTCATTTTTTTTGCCCAAGTGCAATACTTTACATTTCTCCCTGTTAAAATTCATCTTGTTTGTTTTTGCCCAGTTCTCTAATCTGTCAAGGTCGTTTTGAAGTGTGATCCTGTCCTCTGGGGTGTTAGCCACCCCTCCCAGTTTGGTGTCATCTGCAAATTTGATCAGGATGCCCTTGAGTCCATCATCCAAGTCGTTGATAAAGATGTTGAATAAGACCGGGCCCAAGACAGAACCCTGTGGCACCCCACTAGTCACTCTTCTCCAGGATGAAGAGGAACCATTGATGAGCACCCTTTGGGTTCGGTCAGTCAGCCAGTTACAAATCCACTGAGTGGTAGCAGAGTCAAGACCGCATTTTACCAGCTTCTTTACAAGAATATCATGGGGCACCTTGTCAAATGCCTTACTGAAATCAAGGTAGGCTATATCCACTGAGTTCCCTTCATCTACCAGGCTTGTAATTCTGTCAAAAAATGAGATCAGGTTAGTCTGACATGACTTATTTTTCAGAAATCCATGCTGACTATTGGTGATCACAGCATTCCTTTCTAGGTGCTCACAGACTGTTTGCTTAATGATCTGCTCCAGAATCTTCCCTGCTATTGATGTCAGACTGACTGGGCGGTAATTATTTGGGTCCTCTCTTTTCCCCTTTTTGAAAATAGGGACAACATTTGCCCTCCTCCAGTCTGCCGGGACTTCGCCTGTTCTCCAGGATTTCTCGAAGATGACTGCCAGTGGTTCTGAGATCACATCTGCCAGTTCTTTTAATACTCTTGGATGCAGTTCATCTGGCCCTGGAGACTTGAATACATCTAAACTAGCCAAATATTCTTGTACTGTCTCCTTAGTTATTCTGGGCTGTGTTTCCTTTGCTGAATCATTTGCTCCAAATTCTTCAGGTCGGGCATTGTTTTCTTTATCGGAGAAGACTGAGGCAAAGAAGGCATTGAGGAGTTCAGCCCTTTCTGTGTCCCCTGTTTGCATTTCACCATCTTCTCCTCTGAGTGACCCCACTGTTTCTTTGTTCTTCCTTTTGCTACGAACATACCCATAAAAGCCTTTTTTGTTGCTTTTAACCTCTCTAGCAAGCCTGAGTTCATTCTGTGCTTTAGCTTTTCTGACTTTGTGTCTACACGTGCTGGCTATTTGTTTGAATTCCTCTTTGGTGGTTTCCCCCCTTTTCCATTTTTTGTACACATCCTTTTTTAATCTTAATTCAGTTAAAAGTTCTTTAGATAGCCACCCTGGCTTCTTTAGGCACCTTCCATGTTTCCGTCTCATTGGTATTGCCTGACGTTGTGCTTTTACTATCTCCCTCTTAACAAACTCCCAGCCATCATGAACTCCCTTTCCTTTTAGTATTGCTGTCCATGGGATCTCACCCAGCACTTCCCTAAGTTTTATGAAGTCGGCTTTCTTAAAGTCAAGAAATTGAGTCCTAGTATGCTTGGCTGCTCCTTTCCGCTGTATAGTAAACTTCAGAAGAGCATGATCACTCGCGCCTAATGATCCTTCCACTTCTACCCCACTAACCAGGTCATCAACATTGGTTAGGACCAGATCTAAAATGGCTGTTCCTCTTGTTGCTTCTCCCACTTTCTGGACAATGAAGTTGTCTGCAAGGCCAGTGAGGAATCTGTTTGACCTTATGCTCTTGGCTGAGTTTGACGTCCAACAAATATCCGGGTAATTGAAGTCCCCCATTACTACTATCTCCCTTCCTTTTGCATGCTTGGCCATCTGTTCCAGGAAGGCATCATCTATGTCCTCCGTTTGGCTTGGGGATCTATAGTAAACTCCCACAATGAGGTCTCTGTTATTCTTCTCTCCCTTAATTTTGACCCAAATGCTCTCACATTGGCTTTGAGGTTCTAAATCTTGGATCTCTTCACAGGTATACACATCCCTGACATATAACGCCACTCCTCCTCCTTTCTTGTCTGGTCTGTTTCTCTGAAATAGATTGTATCCCCCCATTATTACATTCCAATCGTGGGACTTATCCCACCAGGTTTCAGTGATGCCTATTATGTCATATTTAGTTTGCTGTACCAAGAGCTCAAGCTCATCTTGTTTATTTCCCATGCTTTGCGCATTAGTGTACAGACATTGAAGTCCATTAATCATTCCCCCGTGTCTCTTATTTAAGGATTTTTTCCTCCCACCACTAGGTCTGCGTGCTGTTTGCTCCATTTGGTCTATGACATTTGGATGATCATCTTCATTAATTGATAGACTCCTACCTTCAGGAGCACTGTCTCCCTCCCCCACATTAGTCAGTTTAAAGCCCTCCTGATGAGATTTCTGAGATTTTTGGCAAAAACATTCCTCCCAACCGTTGTGAGGTGCAGCCCATCACTTGCCAGAAGTCCATCTTCAAGAAACTGCAGTCCGTGATCTAAGAATCCAAACCGTTCCTGTTTACACCATTTGCGAAGCCAGCTGTTCACTTCCACTATTTTTCCCTCTCTCCCTGGGCCACGTCGTTCAACTGGGAGGACAGACGAGATGACAATTTGTGCATTTAGTTGCTTCAATTTCCTGCCGAGAGCCTCGTAGTCTCTTTTGATCTTCTGGAGGCTATTGCTTGCAGTGTCATTGGTTCCCACATGAACCAAGAGGAAGGGGTATTTGTCAGTGGGTTTTATGATTCCTTGCAGTCGTTCAGTTACATCTTGGATCTTAGCCCCGGGGAGACAGCACACTTCCCGAGACATCTTGTCAGGCCCACAGATCACTGCTTCTGTTCCCCTCAGTAGGGAATCCCCTATCACCACTACACGCCTCCTCTTGGGTTTGGTCGGGGTTCTTCCGTGAGCTGTCCGTTCCAAGGTCGCCTGCACATTCCCTGAGGACTGACTTTGCTGCTCGTCTTCATATACCTGATCGACTGTAATGAGGGAGAGATCCTCAAATGGAGTCTGCTCTTCGTCTTCCATGCTAGGGGAGAGGACCTCAAAGCGATTGTGTATTTCTAAACAATCAGAGTGAACCCTGGGCCTCCTACTTCTTTGAGTCACGTTTCTCCATATATCTGGCTCCTGTGTTGATGAACTAGCCTCCTTCTCAGGGGAGTCCCCTGTCTCCTCCTTGGTGGGGACGGTGTGCTCTGTTGCTTCCAAGAAGAGCTCCAGCTCTCTAATTCTTTGGAGCGTAGCTACACGTTCCTCCAGTTGCTGGACTTTGTCTTTTAAAAGGGCAATCAACATGCAATTGCTGCAGGTGAAGCTGCCTGCAACCTTTGGCAAGATGGCAAACATTGCGCAGGAATCGCAGGCGACTGCAGCTGTTCCCTCCCCTTCCATCTTGAGATCGTGTTGTTGGGGGTGGCTACAGAGGTCCTCCATCATAAAAAGCTTGAAGACAGGACAAATAACTTCGCCCACAAAAAAAACCCTAGGTCTCCCCCAACAAACGTTTGAGACTAGCTCCCCTAAATCTAAAAGATGGATATAACTGCGCGCGCCGCTAGGCGCGCGCCGCTGCCCTACAAACTCTGATAAGCTCCTCCCACAGATAATCCCCTGCCTCAACAGAAACCCTGCCCCCTCTGACCTTTACACAGGGAAAACAGCTAATCAGCCACAAGAAACACACACACAAGAAAACCCTTTTTGCTCCTTCTTCAACTGCTGCCCTACAAACTCTGATAAGCTCCTCCCACAGCTAATCCCCTGCCTCAACAGAAACCCTGCCCCCTCTGACCTTTACACAGGGAAAACAGCTAATCAGCCACAAGAAACACACACACAAGAAAACCCTTTTTGCTCCTTCTTCAACTGCTGCCCTACAAACTCTGATAAGCTCCTCCCACAGCTAATCCCCTGCCTCAACAGAAACCCTGCCCCCTCTGACCTTTACACAGGGAAAACAGCTAATCAGCCACAAGAAACACACACACAAGAAAACCCTTTTTGCTCCTTCTTCAACTGCTGCCCTACAAACTCTGATAAGCTCCTCCCACAGATAATCCCCTGCCTCAACAGAAACCCTGCCCCCTCTGACCTTTACACAGGGAAAACAGCTAATCAGCCACAAGAAACACACACACAAGAAAACCCTTTTTGCTCCTTCTTCAACTGCTGCCCTACAAACTACAAAAGGGAAGAGGAATCAAAAAAGTCTTTAGCCTTTTCTTGCTATCCCCCCCCAACTTTCCCAAGAGTCTTTGGCAGGAGGAGAAAGCCTTGCTGCACGGAGGTTTACAGCACAAAGAGGTAAACATATCCATAATGCAAGAAGCCCCCTTGTCTTCATCTGCTGCCCCCACCAAAATACAGTCTCCAATACTGTAGTTCTGACAGCTTTAAGCACCTTCTCAACACCATAAACTGCACAGACAGTCACAGACTGTCATGTATGCTTCCATTCTCATTGCTTGCCTAACCCTTTGAGAAGGAGTGGCACATAAACATACATACATTCATTTATTTCATATAGGTTCTATCTTTCCTCCCAGCGGCTCAAGGTGGCAAACATAGTTTCTCTTCCCTCTCCATTTAATCCTTGCAACAACTCTGTGAGGTAGGTTAGACTGAGAGACTGTGAGTGGCCCAAGGTCACCCAGTGAGCTTCACAGTCAAGTGGGGACTAGAACCCTTGTCTCCCAGGTCTTAGTCTGACACTCTGCACTATACCACACTGGCTTTCACACACAGAATTTTAGATTTAGGACCCCTAACAACCTAGGCTGAACTGCCTGATTGCCAAAACAACCCATTCTTATTGAGAGTTAAGCATTCAGCATAGTAAGGCAACCCATTATCTCCCTATTTAGAATACATGGTTGACCCTCAATTAAGCCTACATGCTTTAGGGTAATGCACTTGCCAGCAAAGATGGGCTGGATCTAGACACACCAAAGAACTGTTTCAGTTTGTTAAACGCGTTTGTTAAACTTTGCATGAGTAATTCGATTAGCAAAAGTGGGACTCCACAGCACCATCTAGTGTCACAGTGTTATAATACATATAACACACAAACACGTGTGTGTGTGTGTGTGTGTGTGTGTGTGTGTGTGTGTACTTTTTGTTTGCCAGTGTAGCTGAGTCCAGGAAGTGAAAATCAATGAAACTTCTTCACTAGACCCAGATCTGGAATCTGCTGTCATCATAACGCATGTACAGATAAAGTTCAAGCCACTTTAGCCCTGTGTTTGAGAACTTAAAACATCATTGATCCCTTTGGGATCTTCAATAGTACATCTTGAAATTTGTCATTTTACCATATGAGAAGAATTGTCATGAATCTAAAACACTGATGTCCAAAAACAAATCTACCATAGAAGAGTGATTAGGGGGTGCCACAGGGTTCTGTCTTGGGCCCGGTCTTATTCAACATCTTTATCAACGACTTGGATGATGGAATCAAGGGCATCCTGATCAAATTTGCAGATGACACCAAACTGGGAGGGGTGGCTAACACCCCAGGGGACAGGATCACACCTCAAAATGACCTTGACAGATTAGAGAACTGGGCAAAAACAAACAAGATGAATTTTAACAGGGAGAAACGTAAAGTATTGCACTTGGGCAAAAAAAATGAGAGGCACAAATACAAGATGGGGGACACCTGGCTTGAGAGCAGTACATGTGAAAAGGATCTAGGAGTCTTGGTTGACCACAAACTTGACATGAGCCAACAGTGTGACGCGGCAGCTAAAAAAGCCAATGCAATTCTGGGCTGCATCAATAGGAGTATAGCATCTAGATCAAGGGAAGTAATATTGCCACTGTATTCTGCTCTGGTCAGACCTCACCTGGAGTACTGTGTCCAGTTCTGGACACCACAGTTCAAGAAGGACACTGACAAGCTGGAACGTGTCCAGAGGAGAGCAACCAAAATGGTCAAAGGCCTGGAAACGATGCCTTATGACGAACGGCTAAGGGAGCTGGGCATGTTTAGCCTGGAGAAGAGGAGGTTAAGGGGTGATATGATAGCCATGTTCAAATATATAAAAGGATGTCACATAGAGGAGGGAGAAAGGTTGTTTTCTGCTGCTCCAGAGAAGCGGACACGGAGCAATGGATCCAAACTACAAGAAAGAAGATTCCACCTAAACATTAGGAAGAACTACCTGACAGTAAGAGCTGTTCGACAGTGGAATTTGCTGCCAAGGAGTGTGGTGGAGTCTTCTCCTTTGGAGGTCTTTAAGCAGAGGCTTGACAACCATATGTCAGGAGTGCTCTGATGGTGTTTCCTGCTTGGCAGGGGGTTGGACTCGATGGCCCTTGTGGTCTCTTCCAACTCTATGATTCTATGATTCTATGATAAATAAACATTAAATGCCAACAGAGAAGATCATCACAATGTGAAGCACACGTTTACCAAAAACACTTATTAGAAGGATCTCTCAAAGATAAGAATACAGTTATATGCTTTCCCTCATAATCAGATGCTTGTATCATCCAACAGTAGCTCAAAAAATATGCAGATTTAGATTTAGTAGTAACATCTAGTTAGTTATATGTTTCTGCAGCATTAATGTATTATCTCCAACTGCAACCTCTGTCCAACAAGTCCAATGCATCAAAATATTTTAGACATCTTCTACGAACCCATGAATCCATAGAGCTCTGTTTTTAATCGTACACTCTCTCAACACATTCTGTAGTAGAATTTTAGTCCCATTATTTTGACCAAACAGGGAAACAAGAAAGCAGGAGACAAGGTTGGATGAACTGGGTCACATTTATTTAACCTATTTAACAGCTGTGTGTCCGCCCCCCACAAAAAAGCTAATTAAATCTGCCACCCAATCAATACAGAGTAGGTAGAAAAACACACTAGCAAGACCAATCAGCTGGTAGCCAAAAATTCCTACTTGGACTCCAGCAGCAACCAACAATGCCTATATGTGGGTAGGGTGGGTGCTCAAAGACAGGTTGATGGAGAGGCAGGGCAGACTTAAACCGCCTCATGCTTCCTCTGCCTAACATCTGCAGAGTGTGAATTTGCACGGAAGCTCAACACCTAGTCACCTATTCCCCAGGACCACAAAGGCCACTCACCACCACAGCTGGTTTACAGACGCCTTCTATCAACTCAAGTACTCTACACTCTCTCAACATATATACTATTAGAGATTTTTAGTCCTATTATTTACTGTGTTGGAATCCACCCAAGCTAATAGCTTCCTAAGCACTCACATCTAAATCCCAAAGCTGAAATAAAATTAAAGATACTCTGCCAACTTCAAAGATGTCTTGAGAGTAGGCCATAATCCTACTACTTTTGTTGCTATGAACCCATAGTATTAGAGGTTTATTTTGCGACAAACATCTTCAACAAGACAGGGTCAAGTAACTTGGTGTCTGGGCTTATGTTTTGAGGAATTATGTACCTGCACACTGAAAGAAAAATCTGCAGAATGCTATTCATATAGTTTCAACATGTTTTTCTGGGCAACCAGATCTTCCTTTCATACATCGCTCCTGGTATCTGACACAGGATCCGTCACACAAATATAAGAACCGCTATAATAAACCAAGATCAAAGGTCCATTTAAAACAGCGAACCTTCCCCAAAACTGTCAGCTATTTCAGCAGAAGTGTTGAATTAAACATTTATGGAGTCAACTCCACAAAAATATCAATCCTATAGCACAATTTATAGGTTACTTAGCATCTGACATATGGGAGGTAAAGATGGAGAACAACTGTATTTGTCACATGATGCACATGGTTCTAGTTTATAGGTGTAACTTTTATAGCATGGGACCAAACAATGCAAGAGTGACTTAATACCCGCTAGCAACTCACTGTTGAAAATCAACATTATGAGAAGTAAATGAAGAGCATATGTACATTTCTGACCAATGTGGCCAACAAGGATCTTTAATAAGCACAATGACTTTTTAAATTGATGGTTTTATTTATAGTTTTAAATATCATATTATTATTATTATTTTAAATGTTACCTTTTATCCGTGTGCTTTAATGAATCTTTTGGATTGCCCTTTGTAAACAGCTTAGAGATCTTCTGCCTAGTAAGTAGTATGTATGTTTTGCAAAACATTCAGTAATTTGAATACTTCCTTCATAGATCCGTTGTTATTCTTACCTCTGCTGATTCTCTTCAAAAAAGAAACTGTAATTTACAGTTTCTTCTTTGAAACTGTTTCCAAAGAAAAAACTGTAATTTACACAACATTGCCTAATTCAGTTACTTTCTTTTTTTATTTGTAAAGAAACAGGAGATTTGCTTTAAAACTAAGAGCAAGATCTGACTGACACCCACACACATGCTTCTTTAGAGGTTAAAGGTCATTTCCAATTGAAAGCAAGGATTAAAAAATACTGAAAGGGTGTTCGAGTGCACTGCCTTTCTTGGAGTTTAGGAAACAAGCCTAAGAAATAGTTCCACAGGTAATGGCCAACATACGTCGTTAAAGATCAGTCTAAATAACATGAATTTGACCTGGAAGTAACAATGTCAGTGAAGTTTTTGAAGAACTGGGGTAACCTGTTCCCTATGGCTAATGCTTCCTAACAAGATTAGAGACTCGGTTTTTCCCGTATGTACTTTTCCAAGCTATCTTCCAAGATAGCTACAACTGAAATGCACTGCAATAATCTAAACCGAAAGTCAAGGTGGAATAAATTACAGGAATCAAGTTGATGTATTAAAGAACAGACAGACCACCAAACAAATCACTTGTGTCTCTATGTTGGGTAATCTGTAGTCACTCAGTGCAATTATATTTGCTGAAGTTAACAATAAACATACATTATTTTTAAAGGTTTCTCATTGCTTCCTGTGATTTAAATGGAAATGGGATGGCCACCTAAACTACATTAAATGCAATGCTGTGATCATCACTCTATACAGTGGTACCTCGGGTTACAGACGCTTCGGGTTACAAACTCCGCTAACCAGGAAGTGGTTGCCCCAGGATAAGAACGGAAATCGCACGCCAGTGGCGCAGCGGCAGCAGGAAGCCCCCTTAACGAAAGTGCGCCTCAGATTAAGAACCGTTTCAGGTTAAGAGCGGACCTCTGGAACGAATTAAGTTCTTAACCCGAGGTACAACTGTATATGATATCTGTCAGAAATTTCAGTAACCAGTGTCTGATCATTTCTATGGTCAGCAAATTTATCACCTATAACCTTTTTAAGGGGTCTGAGTTTGTGAACAGTGCTAATCATCTAGGATTAGAAATCAAACAAGGATGATACAATTTACCATGTTATAAGAACTTACAGAGCGCACAGAAAGAACTAGAATAAACAATACAACTTTGCATCTGCAGTCCCTAATTTTAACAATAAGCTCTTTGTAATAACTGTTTCATTTTAAGATAACCACAGATACTATTGACTGTGCATTAAAAGCTGTTCACGAAATAAATGTTCTAATTACATCTTTCAACAAATGTGAAGATAAGCAAATCACCAGGCATTACAAAGAAAACGGGGGGGGGGGGGAATTCTCACAGTTAGGCAGCTGTTCATAACCATGGTTTGGAACAGTGAATCTTTGTCTTTTAGTAGAGACATTGTACATTATGGTGCTTATTTTAATCAAGTTCTTCAATTCTGTTAGACAAATACAAGATACAGACAATGACACATATTTTGGCAGTCATTCTTCTATGAAATGCTTGGTCAGGCAACCCCCCTCCTACATCCATCCACATGTGTTGGCAGGTTACAATATTGGCCCTGATACCCTAGTTTTAAGCGGCAGGCCCATTTTAATATGGAATGTTAATACTATACATGCAAAGTACAGGGTGATTCATAATGAAGTACAGTGGTACCTCTAGTTGCGGACTTAATCCGTTTCGGGGTGCCATTCACACCCTAAAAAGTCCACAACTAAAACACCTCTTCTGTGCATGTGCATGGCACGATTGAGCTCTTCTGCGCATGTGCGCAGATCGCTTCTGTGCATGCATGGGTGGCAAACCCAGAAGTAAACACTGTTTGCAGTGTTTCAGCATTGATAAGCTGAAAGTCCGTAACAAGAACATTTATAGTCAATGGAAACTGTATACTTCATTATGAATCACCCTGTAAATTATGAGGAGCTGTGTTCCTGGATGCACTGTACCATATGGCTTTCTTAACCATCCACACTGGCTCTTGGTGGTCTCTTGTCAGTCCATATTCTTAGGAGAATTTCTATGTGCATGGTTGCTACAAATTAAAGCTTATATATGTAAAGAGCCTCCAGAGATCAAATGCCACAGGCACATTCTTCTTCTGAACAGGCATCATTTGAAACATAATATTTTTCAATGGGAGACAACTTCAATTTTCAGCTGCATGTCATCAGGAGCTGAAGTAATTTAGTTATGAATAGGCTTGTGAGAATCAGTTCTTGCATTAAATGATGAATTGTCTATGAACGAACTTCAGTTCGTAATCATCAACAGATTCATCCTTAGATAAATTTTGCCTTTTCTTTCCCAGAAGGAAAGCTAGAATAAGTGGGATCCCTAGTTACAGATTATGGTGCAATAGCAGAGCATATACTCTGGTTGCATATTACCGTAGCTTCCATAAATAATACTGTAGTTAAAATAATTTTAATAATCAGTAAGTTGAAATTTAAATAATAATTAGTAAAAAAAAAGCTGTCTCAATTATTTTTTATAATATAAAGCTGTACTACTATAATTAACCCCCATGGCTTTCAAGTGAAAAACCACAGGCCAATCCAAGCACAGTAGTGCCTGAATATTAAGTTGCAACCATTGACCCTTTTAAAGGTCCTTTTAGTGAATTGTTTTGAAGTGTCTGTCAATGTGGGACTTTGGTACTTAGGCCGCTGTGGATATTTTTGAATTTTAAAGTGGTTCTGGGTTTCTGTATTGCTGGTTTTTTGTCCTCATGTATTTGTTTATCCCATAGATACTTTAGCCTGCACATGCTGTAGACCAAGGTTGCAGCTTAGTACAGGTTAAACTAACAGACGTGTTTAACACTTAATAGTGAGGAAAGGGCAGGCACTGTTAGAAGAAGCCAAAAAAGGACAGGGGTTTCTCCTCTTCTACCAACTGAAGGGAAAGCTAGCCAATATAGAGAAAACCAATTGGTTTTAACTGTAGAATCGGGGCTAGTGCCCAAAGATCCAAGCAAGCCACAAGGGTCATTATGCAGATGTCATCCCCATTCACATATAAAGCAAATGGCTTACTTCTTCCATTCAATGAACATTTGGCAGAGAGTTACTGATGGTTCTTGCCTGCCTCTTGCACTTTACATCCCCCTCCATCCCTTGCCCGAGGTTCTTTTTTCCCCTGCCTGATGAAAAAATACCTCAAGCAACAGGTTGAGGTGAACTATGTAGATGTGGACCACAAGTTAACAGATCAGCCAATAGCCACCTATTATTTGCTCACAGTCAGTCAGTTTATTTTATTCCAGTTTACAAACCTTCCTTAATGGTTAGGTGTATTGAATTTATGTATTGCTTCCCACAAAAAGGGGTCCTGATGCAATTTAAAACAAGAATAAAATCCAATAATAAAAATACCAGTAAATCATCCATATGAAACCACAAATACAACTGTGCTGTTGGCAGTGTACCTTTCTAATTTCATTATGGTGTCATTTATTTAATAGGGTAGGAATGGGGGCTCCTTTATTTTATTTATTTTATTTTATTTATTAAATTTCTATACCCTTGTCCCCCCACCCCAAAAAAGTGTTTGATCATTTCACAACAGTTAACTAATTCATTTTTTGTAATTAATATAGGTATTGAAAGATAAAAGTATTTGTTTTTAGACTTCTAGTAAAGTTAACACACAAAAAATAGTTTTTTGGGGGGAAATGGGGGTATATATTTTTGACCAGCCCTAGAGGGAAAGCATGGAAAGCCCTAGAGGGAAAGCATGGAAAGCCCCATGCTCCTGCTGCAGCTGAATAGCAACAACAACCGCCAATCATTTCCAACACTTCTGCTTTGGGACATCTTAATCATTAACCAGTCTAGTCTTCATTGTAAGACAAACCTGTCTTAGATCACAACTCTAGCAAAAATTCAGGCACTTTACAAACCCAAGGTGGGAAAAGGATCTAAAGAGTCCCTATTATTTCAATCCAACTAACCATGAGCGGTAGCCAAGCTTCGCTCTTGGCTAAAGTTGGAGGCTACTGAGGAGAGTTTAGCCATGAGCCCAGGTTCAGTTGGCATGCAGTGCAGCAGTAAAGGAAACTGGGGCTATGAGCAAAGTGGCTATGAGCTTCTGTCTCTGGGAGCCACACATTAACAAGTCCTGGCAAGCCATAGTGTGGCTTACAGTGCCATGCCAACCAGGCCATTATCTCAGCTATGAAATAGTAATTGGGTTAGATAAAGTGAAGCAACAGAATTAATAGGTGGGACACATTCAACAAGTTATGCTGATGCCAAATTTAGCTAACAGCAGCATACATCAGAGGAAGAAGAACCAGTTTCTTCCTCAGTTGCCAGGCCCATGTTTTTAGGTACCAATAGGTACTGGGTTGCTGGAGACTGGCACCCTTGCTCCTCACATGTTTAATAGCTTGCAAAAAAGAAAAAGCACAGGAAAATCATTCTCAGCTAGAGAGAAGACATAACCTGAACTTACTTGGATGACCTTATACTGATTCTGATGAATTGCAAAACAGGAAATAGAACTGTTCACAGATAAGATGACCCATAACAAGTGTATGTTAACTTATTAAACAGCTGGTTAGATTTTCTACAGCTCACAGTCTGTGTTTAGCTGGGCAAGGTATCTGTAAAATTGCTGGAAAAGCCCCCCTCCCAGCTTTATAAATGATGCATGCAAAGAAGAGTTTCCTTGCATAATCATAATATTGCATATTTTGTGCCCTAAGCTATTTTCAAAATACAGACAGAAAATGAAATGTGTTCATGATAAGGAATTTCTATGGACAACTCCGCAAGTAATAGAAATGTTAGACTACAATGTGAAAGAAAGATACTACTTTGGGACAAATGTTAGCTCCCCTCATTTCCATTTTACAAATATGAAGGGCAGAAAAAGACCCTTTATCTGCACAGTGCTCAGATAGCTTGCTAAAACAATAATATTTTTTATCCTGCTAATAGAGTAACATGATCTATGTGACTGCATGTTAAATATATTTAGTTGGTCAGTGGTATTTCTTATGGCTACTTGCCAAGGTTAAGCTGTGTAACTATATCAACCAACATTTGCTTATTCCCCACCCCCATCCCATCCCTTGTACTGAGGGATGAAAACTAATTTACTAATGTAAGTTCAACAATGTTAAGAGAACTTGGTTATACATTTATGGCCATACACTTAAAAGAAATGGTAGATACGTTGTATGCACAATTTCCTGAGTTATCACTTGTATGCAATTTGATAAGCAAACAGTATCGTAGCACACCCTGAACTTTACAAAGATGTGAGACTCTGAAATAAAGCTTTAGAGAAGATCTTTTTTTATTATCGCTAAACAAATAGATAATGGCTTGTTTTTGGCAGGGATTCTTTAAAGCTAAAGTACTCTCCCCCTTAGGGAGCTGTACTGTCATTTGTTTTTATTTTCAACATGAAAACAAACTGCATTGTAACTCCTAAGGGTGAAAATGACTTCAGTGTAATTTTCTGTTTCCCCCCTGCACTCTCACCTAGCCAGTTTTTTAGTAAAACAGACCATGGATACAGAGTTCCTCTCTTCCTTTGCCCCCCTCCCCACTTTCTATTGCCACAAAATGTATTCACGAGCTATACAGTAATTAACAGCTCTTGACTGGAAAACTGCCAACATGTACAACGTGACACTCTCTCTTTGAACACTAACAAAGTGCATAAGTAATTTATGTTGGATTAAATATCCCTAACAGGGACCCTTAAGTAACCCAATCACTTTAAACAGGCTCCACATGTATGCTCCTGTACATGAAAATGTCAGACAGTGATAACCCACTAATAGCACAATTCTAACTAAATTCCAGCCATTAGCATTTTATGTCATCAATCCTCATTAAATGTGGAACAGAGGGGTGGGGAAAAAGAAAGAAAGATACTGATATTTCCTAGTTTTGCAGCTAACATGGAAGAGAAATAGACAAAATGTAGACAGGTGTTTTCTCCCCTCCCTCCATTTTCCTCTAAAAAGGGGGAGGATTAACATTTTTTAAAAAAATGTAGTTGCAATTTTCTGTTAGTACCTTTGTTTGCATTGAAAGAGGGACAACAAAGAGGTAAGGGCTACAAGGACCTTGATGGAATCCAGCCAAGAGTGGAAGAAAAGACGGGTATTTCAGCCATTGTGTTCCTTGCTAAAGCACTGTGCCAACTCATCTTCCAACCCGTTATATGAAATTTAATTTAACCTGCTATGCAATTAATTCAGATGTTCAGCCTATTTTTCTCATGGCAGAATCCCTCACACAATGCCTTATTTAAATATTAATCAGTCTTCTTTCAATTAGGACTAATTTGCTTCACAGGGTTTCTCTCATCTTCTGATTGCAGGAAAATGGAGGTAACTTGCAACGTTTGAGGATAATTAACATGGTATTTTTATAATACTGATACATCAAACGGGACCTTAATGAACCCCGCTGATTCCATTTAGTAAAGCATGCCTCAAAGTTATAATCAAGAGGAAAGCCACTGCCATCTGCTTAAATTGTTGCTCCTTTAGTATTTTAAACACAGAATAGTTATTTCTCTAAATTGTCTATTGTAGGGGTCTTGCAAAGTCATTTTGTCATGCAAACTAATTGTACAGCATTTTAATTTGAACCTTTTATAACACATTTACAAACAGTGACATTCTACATTGCAGAGACCCTCCTTAATTAAACACTGACAACTGTGGCTATGTGTAATGTCTGTTAATGTTCATTTTAAAAACATGCTGTGCAGTTGTTGCAAAGGCAATACAGGGAAATGTTACTCCATTCTAATGAACATAATATTTCATGTTACAACTGTATAGTGCTTGGAGGATGCAATTTTAATAACATCTATTTCCAGCCTGTGCAAAGCACAGGGCATATGTTGTGTCTTTGTTAGTTGCTAAGAGTTAACATTACACATGACCAGTTGCTCACTAAATGTTCCATCTGCTATGAAGGAGGTCAAAGTTCACCATTCTAGTGTTTAGAATCAATCCAGTGTTCCTAGGTAACCTATAGTTAAAATCCATGCGACCGAAGATAGCAGGCCCTGCCTCCATCCCAAAAGGGGGGGAAACTTAGGATGAAGAAACTTGCATAAAGCATACGAGTGGAAATTCTATAAACATTCCAGAAAAAAATGATATGCAATTTCAGCTTAGATAGATATAGAATATATGTACAGTAACAGAATTATGGATCTAGTTTATGATAGAAATTATTCAATCATATTATTCTGCTACCTCTTTGAAATGAGTACTCAAGTTATTAATGTGAAGCTATGGAAACAAAAACATGTCAAAAAATGACTGCATAAAAGAATAACGTAGAATGGTTTAAATAAAGAAAAAGAAACTTTCTCACCATGTGCTACGCAAGTTCCTGGAGCATAATCTTTCAAACAGATAAAAGACTAATGTGGCTGTAGGGATGACTTGGTTTCTCAGCTTTCCACTGGAGGGATATATGGCTATGGGCAGCAGATGGCACACCTGGTAAAGGATATATTCCAACAATCTTGCTAATGTAAAATGGTCCAAAGGGGATAATTTCAGTCAATTTAAGTCAAATAGTATGTAAATGCACAACAGATACCCTCTGGATTGGGAAATAACTGATGGCAGGAGTAGCACAAGTTCAGTCTATCAAGTGAACTGCACTTATGTGAATAATGTAACATGTGAACTCAGCAGCTGTGACTCTTAGCGCATTGGCCTCAAACATCTAGAGGCAAATTGAAACAAGGATGGGTAGATGCCTTGTATAAATAATTTAATCCAAATAATTCCTTTAAAAACATACTCTTCCCTAGCAAAAGCCTCCATTTTCTGCACTGTACCTTAAATATGAGGGACCTGCTACCATTCTATTTGTATGGACACAAAACTGAAGATTCCTTAATTTCTGGTCAATCAAGCCAAGCCTGGACACCCGCCAAGGTCCCAAGGGACTTGAGGGGCCCCGCACTGGCACAACTCCTGCCAGACCCTGGGATGCTTTTAAGGGGCAGGTGCTGGTGCTGGTTTTAAATTGAAGTGAAGTGAAGCTCCTATCGGTGGTGGCCTCCCAAAATGCTGAGTTACCCAAAATGTGAAGATCTAGCCCTTACATCTATGAAATTTATTGACCCTGCCTTTTTCCCTGACAGGACTCAAGGTGGCTGACAGATTAAAAACAAACCAACAAAGAGAAAACTATCATTGAAAACCAATTAAACATTGATAGAATTAAAATGATATACATATATAACATCTATTAAAACCATACAAATAATTACAATAAGATGTCAATGATTTTATCTCTTGGGGTGTTATTGCCTAATCCTCCTCCAAATAAATAAACTTTCTTTACAATCCAACCAAATAAGCTAAGCATAGGAAGAGGTGGGTTGCATTAGCAGGCAAGGCTAAGGGTTAAACTGCCCATTATTTTGGAATATTCCAAGGCCTCTGAGTCCAACAGAACTTTTCATCAAGTTGGATGTTAGACAGAGCAGTGGTTGAAGGGGGAAAGCAGGCTTGTTACTGAAGAAATAATGTCTGCACTGGTCAAAAATGCACTTTTGTTATATAGTCTTACAAAAGGGCATGGCTATGGGTACCTGGCTATGGGGTTGTCAGGAAGAATGCCTGCACTTCAGAATTTTTCACTACGCCACAAGCTTGTAATAAGCCCAAGCAAGAAATTGCAGTTATGGATACAGCGTACCTTTCTATCATCTTTGTTTAGTCATAAACAATACATGATATATATGTTATGCTCTCATCCTTAAACTCCTTCTGCCCCGCAAATCTTTTTCTGTGTAATATTTTTTGCTGAACCACAGTACTTAACTTTTAATGTCCTAAAGAGCACACTTGATGTATCATTATTCATGAACTTGCATAACTTACATTTATGAGCACCTAGTGAAAGTAGGTAGACTTGGTAAATGGTGTGTTTCAGTTTCTGGCTTTAGGCATGTAAGAAACATGTTTTAATTGTGATGGAGAAGCATACCCACCCGCAAGGCCCCAGAAAGCAAAACAAATAACAAAAACACCCTAATAATGTTATAAGCAGCTCATCAAAATGGTCATCACAGCCACCAATCATGTGTGAAGGAAAACAATTCTGCAGAAACTGTGAATAATTAACACATTTTGAAATAAGCAGCTTATGCCAATCACTCACATTTGGCAGCCAAGAAGTGTAGCTTATGTTTGATAGCTGCAACATTTGCCTTCCAATAAACCTGCCTCATTTCAACAGTACATGTAACAGATATTTGGGGAACAGAAAAAAAAAATGTTTCCAATCTTTATAGCGCCCTCCCCATCTATAGCAAAAAAAAAATTAAAAAAATCTTACATGGTCACTGGCCGTTTAAATGAACAGAAGTGCGGGATTTCCTATGTACCTTGAGCATTGTGAGAAAGAACGAACGCTGGCATACAAAGCTATTTCAGTATGTAGATAACAATAGTTCTCCATTTTAAAGAGAGACACAAGTCTACTGGTAGGAATGATTCTGAAACGGACAATGTCAGTTAACACCAATCTGTAAGATCAGGCCATGAAGCTATTTTTCGTAGGTGTAATGAGGCAGAGAAAAACAGGATAATGCCCAGTCAAATAAAATGGAGAAATGGTATAAACAATTAAGAAGAAGGGTTGGAGTGTTAAAACTGCAATTTTTAAAACAGTGTGTATATTACACTTGTGGGAGGCAAGGCAAACAGACATTATCAAAATACTATTCTTTATCTTCTCTGGGTTGCTGACCTACTGATGACCCTTGGGAAGTTCTAAAGCTCTTTTGTTAAAGTGGGAATACATTCTATTTGTTGAAAATTCTTTTTGTTCCTTTATACTCTGGGTTGTTTTACTGTTTCTTTTGACTCACTAGATATATACACACACATCTTGTGCAACATTACAGTAATTTACTGTGAAATAAACATGGTGTAACTAAGGGCATGTCTTAATAGTTAGGCATTTCCAAAAATATAGTATGCATAGGATGAATTTGTTATTACTTTACTTTAGTTCTGTAACTACATTTTTAGAACTTTAATTTTTTTTTAATGATGAAAATGTGGTACTTAAAAGAATGTGTAAAGGATTCTGCTTAACCCCACAGTATTTAAAAGAATGTATAAATGATTCTGCTTAGCCCCACAATGCTGATGGATGGGGTGCCCAGCAAAAAAATAAATGCATTTCCCCCAACACGTTCCAACCTGACCAGCACAAGCAGAAGGGTTCTGGGTGCTGTGTGTTGGCATCCTTCGAGGGTCGAGAAGCCAGCTGGCTAGCCCCCAGCTGGATCATGCCCTTCCAGTCATGATGAACCCCCAATCTCTGGTGCGACGTAAATCAGTGACTCAGACTTCAAAGCCTGAGCACACTATATCAGCAGAGCATACTGCGCAAACAGAAGTGGTGTGAAGCTTGTAGAAGCATACTAACAAGCTACAGATTTATTAAGCATAAATCAGGACAAAGAAAACATGTTGTCTCTCTTTCGTCTCCTCAGAGAGAGAGAGGCAAAAGCAAAAGCTATACAAAACAGAAGTTCCCAGCAAACTGTGCTGGAATGTAAACATACTTGTGACACGTAACAATCCCATGTCTGTTCCTTAAGGTGGAATGGAAATTCCCAACACTGTGGTGGATCCAACACTCTGTAACACACCACTAATTCCAGTTGTGGGTTTGGACTACTTCACCCCAAAAACAGGCCCACAGTCTATGGTCATTATGAACAGGACAAGCCTGTTTTCTGAAAATGGGCAAATTAAATTTTATAGCAAGACCACTCTTTCACCCCAGCTATACCACTGTATCTCTGACCCCAGCCATCAGCTAAGGCCTATGTTCCCCCAGTGCTATAAAGTCTCCCAGCCATCCTTGTGTAATTATGATACTTCTGGGAGTAACATGCTCTGATTTACCACCATTAGGTAGGTTTCTAGGTAACACCTATACAGGCACCTGTTCAACCAGACCTTAGGCTGATTAACATCTTATTTATACCCCTTTAAAAAATTGTTAGGAGGAGAAGGAAGAGGGGGAGATGGGAGGTTTATTGGTTTGTGGGTTTTGTTTTTATCGTGTATTTTGTGTCGTAAAATGCCCTGAGATCTACAGATGAAGGGAGGCATACAAATTTAATAAACAAGCTTAGCTGACTTCACCACAAAACAAAAGGCATGCCTAAATCTTCATGGGTCTAATAACTTAAATCTTTGAAACAAATACTGACTTCAAGGTCAGAAAAATAGATGGACTATGGCAGACCTGAGAGTGAACTATTGGAACTGCATTTGTGTTTTCCTGATAGCAAGAGCCTGAGCCAAGGGTTCCAATGACATTCAGCGCCTTAATCTCTTGATTCTCAGAAGTCAATGGCAGTCCCAAGGAGCCTCCCTGTCATATTCAACTGGCCTTTCCACTATGACAGAGACTCCTGTGCCCAAACACACTGCATCCTGAGATGTTAACATTAGAACCTGATGGGAAATATTTGACAAGAAGATGCCCTGAACATAGAAACACATATTTCACCATAGAATGGATCGTGTAGCAGGATTTAAGCAAAAAAAAGTTGATTGTTAACATAGGTGTAATGAAAAGCTAATAAACTGCCATTGTCAGGACTTTCATATTTTAGCAAAGATTCATAATTATTAAAATTTTGTTTACTTATTATTTATTAAATTTGTATACTGCCCTTTCTACATAGATCTCAGGGCGAATCACAGAATAATCAAATCCGAACACTGAAATGCTGTATGTATTTAATAATATATGTGTTTATCTCCATATTTTTTCACACAGAAAACCTACTTTTATAAACCATGGATCCTCAGCACAATCTCAGAACGTTTATGCTCTTAAACAGATTTTAATCAACATTTATATGGATTGGAATTCAATAACACTGACCACAAATCTGCAAAAAGATTTGCCATTTTTCATAAGTGATGGCAGTTATTCAAAAAATCCCAGCTGTTAGGAAACATGTTGCCCCAAAAGGAAAGTAAAATGATTTTATATATTTACACACAGGGAGAGTATGATGTTAAATAGTTCTTAACAACTGTTACTCTAGCTATGCCATGAGATTATGTACTCACATGGAGAATCAATGGTAATTAAGTAGCTGATCAATGACAGTAACTTGTTAAAGTGTAAAAGTCTAAAAATGCTAATCCAGTTCCTAAGTAAGATGGGGGAAATCCAACATGTTTACTAAAATCTGTAAACCTTTCCAGATAAATGTTTTAAAGGGTATTTGCATTTGTAATACATACTAGATACGCTAAGAAATATATGCTAAGAAATATAAAAGGCATTTGTAGATGAGTCCTTCTACAAGATGTGCCCTTCTACATCTACATTTGTAGGGAAAGAAAACCACTTTATCTTGTGTAAAATTACTGAACAGAAACAGATTTAGAGCCAGGCAATTCTAGAATTAACTGCAAGTAACAGCAGAATAGAGCTCACCTGGGAACCAGGTACCATAATCTACAAATTACTTTAGATATCAATAACTTCCGTAGTGTTTCAACAGTAGCCTGAAACAGTTTAGGAAAAATTCTACTGCATCTCAAGATGAAGTTGATAAGTATCTCTTACACATTTCCTCAATATATTCTTAGTCTGTTGCCAAATAATTCCTGAATGTATTTTAGCTTCATAATATTTCCTGCAGATCTTTTCCATGCTTCTTTTGTACCCTTCCCAGAAATAAGGAAAGGTAATACAGGAAGTTTGTTTGTTTGTTTTTATTTATTTAATAAAATAAAAGAAATTTAATAAAATGTTTTTTTAAAAAAATTAAATTTTATTTTATATAATAATTTACACTTACCTACATATTTGAGAGGCCCATTTAACATCTACAGAGGACTTCTTGGTAGTGCCCATATTGTAGTTGAGCTATTACATACCTTAACAACACAATGACTATTCAAAAAGTAGGTACAGGATTGCAGCCTAAAGGGTGGCATGAAAAGTGCTTGTAACTTATCTTGATCTTCAAATATTTTAAGCAAACTGCCTTGGTGCGCAGTTTCACTGCTTTGGTCACAACATACTAATAGATTCAGAAGAACCAAGCATGCAACTCACAGTCATAGCGGATTGCCTGTGTTGGGAAAACAGCCAAGGTAACCGGAAAACAGAAGCACACCACTTCAACATCTTTTTTTAAAAAAAAAATTCCCCTGGATCCCAAATGCACATGTGTGAAAACAACAATGTAGGCTGCACTGTTTAAAACCTGTTGCTAACATCAACCTCTACAGATACACACACTTACACAATATAATCTGGTTTTAGTCTCTTCTCAATGTAAGAGCAGTGTTTGCAAATCCTCTTTTATTACAGTTAATTTATGGGGAGTAAAGGATCACTTGGCATTCATTTGTACCCATTCTTAAAAAACCCTTCATGCTGCTGTACTGTCAGACTGGGCAGGTTGGTCTAAGAAATGCAATTGGCCTTCGCTGCCAAGGAAAAACATAATCCATTAACCATTCTGGAAAAGTAGGTTCAAAAGTAGCATAGTTTATTATGTTCAATATCATTATTATTTATTAAACTTGTTAGTTGCTTGTTACACAAAAGATGTCCAAGAGACTTACATAATTTTATTTTAAGGATTGTGTATGTGGGTTAAATCACAGAGCCTAGGCCTTGCCAATCAGAAGGTTGGCGGTTTGAATCCCCGCGACAGGGTGAGCTCCCGTTGTTCTGTCCCTGCTCCTGCCAACCTAGCAGTTCGAAAGCATGTCAAAGTGCAAGTAGATAAATACCACTATGGCGGGAAGGTAAACGGCGTTTCCGTGCACTGCTCTGGTTCGCCAGAAGCGGCTTAGTCATGCTGGCCACATGACCCGGAAGCTGTACACTGGCTCCCTTGGCCAATAAAGCAAGATGAGCGCCACAACCCCAGAGTCGGTCATGACTGGACCTAATGGTCAGGGGTCCCTTTACCTTTTTATCTCAGACTACTTTACAGAAGAATCATTGCATCAAACGACTAGTTTGCTTGTAGGTTATGGAGGACAGGAAGCAATCTGTGGGTGTAATGATAAAAGGAACATGACCACGTATGTATATGGATTAACTTTTACAGCCAGTATTCACGGCTGAACAACTTTCAGCTGAGAATAAGGTGCACAAGAGCCGAGCTTAACAGATAATATGAACAGTATCTAATAGCACAGCTTCTTATTTATCTTGATCAATAACCTTTCTAGCTCTGCTGCATAAATGTCAGAAAGTGCTCTGGTTGTGAACAATACTGCCAGAACACTTAAAGCATAAAACATAGAATTGTAGAGTTGGAAGGGACCCCAAGGGTCATCTAGTTCAACCCCCCACAATACAGGAATCTCAGCTAAATCATCAATGGCAGACGGCCATTCAATCACCACTTAAAAACTTCCAAGGAATGAGAGCCACCACCTTCAGAGGGAGTCTGTTCCACTGTCAAATAGCTCTTACTATTAGAAAATTCATCCTGATGCTTAGTTGGTATTTCCTTTATTGTAACTTGAAACCATTGGTTTGGGTCCTGCCCTCCAAAACCAGAGAAATCAAGCTTGCTCCCTCTTCCATGTGACAGCCCTTGAGATATTGGAATGGCTATCACATATTTTCTCAGTCTCATTTTTCCAGGCTAAACATACACAGCTCCTTCAACCGTTCTTCATAAGGCTTGGTTTCCAGATCCTTGATCATCTTGGTTGCCCTCCTTTGGTTGCCCTTCCAAATTGTCAACATCCTTTTTAAATTGTGGTGCCCAGAATTGGACAGAGACTTCCAGGTGTGGTCTGACCAATGCAGAATAGAGTGCTACTATTACTTCCCTTGGACAATATACTTCTGTTGATGCAGTCTAGAATAGCATTTTTTGCTGCCGCATCACAGATCAGGACCCATAGAGTCAGTCCTTTAAAAAGCATAGAAAGACTTGGCCTTTAAATAAATTGTATAAATTTTCAAATATTTACTCATTACACTTACATTTCCTTTTCTTTTTGACCTCAGAAATGATAATAGATTGCTCCAGATGCAAACCACTATTTGATCAAACAGCTGGGGCTTCTGTGTTTCCTATGCCCTTTATATAACCTAAAGCCCTACATGGCTTTATTATTTAAGCAAGCCTTAACTTGCCATTACTTCTTAATCAGCACACTTATCTTCATGCTTGCCCTCCAAACTATGATTTCTAGTTTTGGTTTGAAAGACAACTGCAAACCATAATCTGCTGATTCAGATATAACAACCAGCCACACTTTGCCCAAACAGCAGATCAGAGGTGAAATCAGACCTCATGGGTGGAGGGGAAAGAGTGGAATGGAGCATAAAAGTTAGAAGTTTGAACCAGCCCAGAAATTCTGACAAGCTCTGAAGGTTTATTCTCCATTCAAGAAATTGGACAAAAGTGTTGAAAATGGAAATCCTAGGTGTAAAGTGTTATTGCTCTATTTAATATTACCTCATCTCTTAGTCAGTGTGTTTACAACTTACCATATAAAAACAAAATAGCAAAATGCTCAAATATGATTTAAATAAATGATGATGATGATGATGATGATGATGATGATGATGATGATGATGATTAAAGTGGACTTACATTTCTGGTGCACAGAACTAGGACACCTTGTTATAGTTCAACACACAGCCTTGTTTCCTTCTGCTCCTTCTTAGCATTTAAACCCTTTAAAAAATCAACCAAAGAGATTTTTGAAAGCCACTGGAGCCCTGCCAACACTGCTGACGCTCCTACCACCACTTTGTTCCCAGGTTTAAATGTTACTATGGATCCAGTCATTCATCTCTACCTGCCTGTGGGATTTTTGCCTGGATGCTTCATTCTCCTCTAAAACTCACTATGTACACAGACTGAGCTTCTCATCTTTTCTCCCAAGCCCAGCACCCTGCTTTCCTCACTCCTCTCCCTAGCTATTGATAATAACTGGACACCCTGGATTACCAGACATGAAGAAGCTTTGACTCCTTTGCTTCCCATACTCAGAATGTTGCCAAGTCACATCACTTCTGACCCTTACGATCTCCTGTTCCCATCTGTTCCACACAATAAAAGGTAAAGGTAAATGACCCCTAGATGGTTAAGTCCAGCCAAAGGTGACTATGGGGTGTTCCACACAATAGTTACCTCTGGTCTTTCCCACAGCTATCCAGTACTCTGCTGCCTAAACTGTTCACTTCTTTCATCCTTCTAAGCATGCAGGACACCTCACATGAGGAGAGGGGTATCTGAACACTGGGGAGGGGTAGAGAATATGGCTTACATGCAGAAAACCCCAGGTTCAATCCCTAGCATCTCCAGGTATGGCTTGGAGAGACCCCTGCATGAAACTGTAGATAATACTGAGCTAGATAGACTAATGGTCTGACCCAGAATAAGGCAGCTTCTTATGTTCTATGTTCTTACCTCCTTAAATCCCTGTTCATTTCCATAAACTACATAAGCTTCTTGTGTTTATCTTAAAAGCTCGTCATAGCTTTGTACTCTTTTATCTCTCTGCTCTCATATTCATATTCTTTGGTTCTCCAAAGACTGGATGAAATCCTCACCAGAATAGTTAACATTGAGAAACAATTGGATACTAGTTCCTCCCCTTTAAATGCCCAAGGGATGATAAGAAATGACTCTGTTAACAACTCACCAACTCAAACTATGGATGAAGTGAGGTCCTGTCAAGTCTTGCAAACGAACCAGATAATGCTTGAGATTCACCGATACACTCATAGGTGGATGAACCGCAGACAAATTACTATGTCCTTGTCTCAGCTCTTGAATTACCATTACCGAAATGTAGATCTAGAAAATTTCCACTTCCTGCCTACCTTGAGAAACACCATGCGCCTATTTATGACCTTTAGGTCATCAACCCTCCCATCTCGACTCATGGAGATAAAGGATACTCTATGGTGGTCCCACTCTCTCCGCCCAGTGAGGGTATTTAAAGACGAAACAAGGAGGCAATTGGTCCCTTGCATAGAGTCAAAGCTAATGCGGATAAAGGAAACCAAGCTCAACACTAGAAATACTAATTGCCCGAAGGAAGAAAAGAACTCTATAAGCCTAGAATTACAAGACCTGAAGAAGAGGCTAATGAGTATAAAGACTGAGATTTCTACCCAAAATATAAGGACAGTAGAGCCTAGAGCACAATATTTAAAGACGTCCAATAGCTCTTTATCCCATAGAAAGACATCAGTGCAACTCCCTGTTCCCTTTTCAAACGACACCAAATTAGATGAGGAATTTGACACCTCCGAGGCTGGCATAGATGTGATCATGCTCCCCGCTGTGAAAGTGCCATGGTCTGATCACTACGCTTTAAAAGCCAAGATTGACTTCCCGCTCCTCCCCGGCTCGGGTGCCGAGCCTATTTGGGCTCGTCCGCGAAAACTGATGGATCCTGATAGATTCCGACAAGCCTTGCGGAACCCTGCTCCTCCTGGCGACTCATTAGATGACCTTGTTGAGGACTGGAATAACCGGCTCTTGGCAGCCATTGATGAAATCGCGCCTAAGCGCCCTCTGCGACCCCGTCGAAACCGGGCCCCTTGGTTTACTGAGGAGCTCCGGAAAATGAAGCGGGATCTCAGACGGCTAGAGCGAGTATGGCGACGGACTCATGACGGAGCCTCAAGAACATCTTATAGGACGCTTATGAAAGCCTATGAGATGGCTATGAAAACTGGTAAGAAATCTTACTTTGCAGCTTCTATTGCATCCGCTAGCTCTCGCCCGGCACAACTTTTTAGAATAATTAGGTCAATAACGTCCTTAGGAGGACAACCAAATTTAAGCACAAATTCGACCCACAGCTGTGAGGCATTCGCGAGCTTTTTTGCGGAGAAAGTCCTGTTGCTCCGCCGTGACCTCCCTGCCAATTTAGATACAGTGACTGAACTGGAGGCCCCTCGAATGACTTCAGGTCCAGTGTTGGACCATTTCGATCGGATACTCCCTACTGATGTGGATAGATTCCTCCAAGTTGGTAGGCCCACCACCTGCCTCCTTGATCCGTGCCCGTCTTGGCTGATTAGGGAGTGTCCAGATGTTGCGCGGACCCCCCTGGTTGAAATTATCAATTTGTCCCTTGACACGGGGACACTCCCAGGGGAACTGAAGGAAGCAGTGGTGCGTCCACTCTTAAAGAAAGCTTCATTAGATCCCTTAGACCTATCCAATTACCGCCCAGTTTCAAATCTTCCATACCTGGGTAAGGTAATTGAGAGAGCGGTTGCTGAACAGCTTGGTAGGTTTCTGGAGGAAACATCGGCATTAGATCCATTTCAGTCCGGTTTCCGTCCTGGTTTTGGGACGGAGACGGCTCTGGTTGCCCTAACAGATGATATCCGTAGACAACTGGATCGAGGCGGGTCAGGACTGCTGATCCTTTTAGATTTGTCAGCAGCCTTTGACATGGTCGATCATGATCTTCTGGACCATCGCCTTGCAGACGTGGGGATACAGGGCATAGCCCGTAACTGGTTGTGCTCTTTTATCTCTGGTCGGGGACAGAGGGTGGCACTAGGGAGGGAAATGTCGTCACGCCACTCCTTGGTGTGTGGAGTGCCGCAGGGCGCAATTCTCTCCCCAATGCTTTTTAACATCTTTATGCGCCCCCTTGCCCAGATTATCCGGAGCTTTGGGCTGGGCTGTCATCAATATGCTGATGACACTCAGCTCTATCTACTGATGGATGGCCACACCAACTCGGCCCCTTACACACTGACCAGATGCTTGGAAGCTGTGGCTGGATGGTTTCGTGGGAGCCGATTGAAACTAAATCCTTCGAAGACAGAGGTTCTATGGCTAGGTCGGGATAGCATGGGGATGAGGGACCAACTCCCTTCTCTTGCGGGGGCCCAATTAGTGCCATTGCCTTCCGTTAAGAGTTTGGGTGTAATCCTTGACGCCTCCCTTTCCATGGAGGCGCAAGTCACAGCAACAGCCAAGGCGACATTTTTCCACCTTCGCCGCATCAAGCAGTTGGTCCCTTACCTTTCCCGCCCCGACCTGGCCACAGTGATCCATGCGACAGTCATCTCCAGGCTTGACTACTGTAACTCGCTCTACGCGGGGCTGCCCTTGAAGCTGTCCCAGAAACTCCAGCGGGTACAGAATGCTGCAGCGAGGCTCCTCACAGCGTCTCTGCCATGGGAGCATATTCATCCAGTGCTTTTCAAGCTGCACTGGCTCCCGGTGGAGTACAGGGTCAGATTTAAGGTGCTGCTTTTGACCTTTAAAGCCCTTCACGGCCTAGGACCCTCGTACCTACGGGACCGCCTCGCCTGGTATGCCCCACGGAGAGCCTCAAGGTCCATAAATAACAACACCCTAGTGGTCCCAGGCCCTAAGGAAGTTAGATTGGCTTCAACCAGAGCCAGGGCCTTTTCAGCACTGGCCCCAACTTGGTGGAACGCTCTGTCTCATGAGACCAGGGCCCTGCAGGATCTGATCTCTTTCCGCAGGGCCTGTAAGACAGAGTTGTTCCGCCTGGCCTTTGGATTGGAGCCAATTTGATTCCCTCCGCCCCCCCTTTTCTTTTTTCTTTTCCTTCTCCTGCAATGAGGCTCCATTTTAATATTTTAATGTTCCATTATTTTAATGTTGTATTTTATTTTTGTTTTTAAGTTGTAATCACTCATCTTGTTTTTATTATTGCTTGTAAGCCGCTCTGAGCCCGGCCTTGGCTGGGGAGGGCGGGGTATAAATAAAAAATTATTATTATTATTATTATTATTATATCCCAATACATCTTTGCTCATGAGCTCTGCTCCACCAGCCCCTTTATTTGCAGCTGTCAAAAGCTCTCCTTCTGCCTCCAACTTTTCTCCCATTCTGCCTCTTCTGTTCGAAACGCCCTCACCTATGTGATTCTACCTCCTTTGCTTCTTTCAAACCCTTTCTCAAAACTCATATTTGATATGAAGCCATCCACACAAGCTGTACATCTCCACGTACTATTGTGAATAAGCTTAAGTATGTAATTGAAACTAATATTATTGTTTTTATTTATCCTCTGAACTTGCACTTGACTATGGTTTGTTCTTGATATATACTTTGATATAGTATCAAATATTATATAAACATATAATATATGTTTGAGCTTTTAATAAACTTGACGATAAAAATAGATAAGCATGAAGTTTCAGGCTATAAAGACCTACAATTATTGGATGTTACGATGCTACGTTCAGACACAGTGTTTATTTGCAAAACTATAAGCTTAGTTAGTGGAATTATACACATTTCAGGCATAACTTTGGATGATTACACACAGCAGTAGAACAAATCAATTTTTAAATTTTAAAAATCAATTTAAATTTATTGAGTGAATGTATGTATCTAAGTAATACAAAGTCTTTAAATGTTTTAAGGCCAAATAACAGTAATTTAAGTAAAGTAAGATATATTCTATGATAATTTCTAAAGGCTAAAAATATCTCCCTATTATAGATCAGATTTGATGTTCTTTGAACATTGCTTTTCATATGATCAGTTGAACACAGAAGTGAACATAATCTGTTTTCTCAGTTTCCACATTGGTTTTTTTTTCAAATCTTTACATGTTACCAACACACAACTAGATCTTGTGAAGGATACAACCTTATCCTAGCTTCCCAGTTAACCTGCACTGTGCACTGTGGAAGCGATGAGACTTGGGTGGAAATAACAACGGAACTGAAAGAACTGTGGAAATGGCTGACCACTTTCTTTAAACAGCAACCTGAACATGCTCTAACATGTGTGCACATGCACATGTGTGCATTTATGTGTGTGTTCATGTGAGTATATGCACACATACACACATGCATGCATTTGGGGACTAAAAATGTTTTATGCAATATTGGTTTGTTTCCTAAATAATGCCACTTAAATAACGCACAAAGCCATTCTACCATGGTGCAATAAAGACAGATTGATATTTTGATGAAAATGGAAGGTTCTGAAATGTTGTCCAAACATTAAACATTATCTGCTTCAAATATTGCACTTAAGAGTATAAGCCAGAAGGAAGTGATTGACATTTATACGAGCCTTTTGTGCAGATGCCTTCATTATGTACCTTTTTTTTGACAGTAATAGCATTTTATTATACTCCACAGCACCTTAACATACTCTTACAGGCATTTAAAAATCCCGTTGAGCAAAAGGAAAATTAACTCTCTTTATTCAGAGGGATTTCAAACCCTGTTAGTTTAGTATAGTAGGGTTTTTTTCTTCTTCAATTCTTTGTATATATAAAAGTTGAAAGGAAGTATTCTGATGTTAATTTGGATCAACCTCGCAAACATATGAATCCAGGTCTCTAAAAGGAGGCCCACTTGAAGGAGTTTTAAAGCTGAACAAAAAAAAAAAGAGCCCTGGGGCTCTACAACTCACATTTAACCTACTTTCTTCCAAAAGGAACTGCTTTGGTTAAGAATAAACTTCCACTAGCTCAGGTTCAAACCAAACATGCCAACATATTAGTAAGGAAATTAAAGAGCAAATAGTAAGCCCTTTCATACCTTTAATAACGCAGCATTTTAAACTGTGACAAGAAATAAACTGCATTTTCAGAAACATTTTTGTAAGAGAAGAAAAGAAAATCACAGCAGTTTGAAACACAAAATGAGAACACAGTTTATTTGTTATCTTTCCATTCTGCTCTCATTTGAAGGAATTCAGAATATGATTCTGGCTATAAGAAATGTCTTTTATGTAATGAGCCAAAAGAAACCTAGTCAATTAACTTTTTTATGTGCATGGGAAGATGGGGGGGTGTCACATGTCAATAGAGTCAACATGCATCACTGCTATAGTGCAATTATCTTTGCTTTTGTCTATCTGTTGTACTTCCAAAACAATATTATTAAGCAGCTATGACAAAAAAGTATGCTTAATCAACAGTACAAGTAAATACAGGTTGGGAGTCATGATTCAGAAGCACAGCATCACATTCACTATCATAGTAGTACTTCTTAGACCCAGTTCACACAAGCAGCCCCTTGACTAGAAGACTGCCTTAAACAAAACTACACGAGCCCAGCTCAACACACAGTAAACTCTAAGCAATATTTATTCAATAGGAATATCCTTATAAAAATCCCTATTCTCATACCAAGGACTCCATCAGACATTGCTGAAGACTCTAGTTCAATGATTCTCACACCAGTGATGGTCAAAGATGGACATTCAGGTGGTCCGCAAAGGTTGAAGATTCCTATATTGGGCCTACATTTTATTTCTTTGTTCCTGACAACAGTATCAAGGTCATTTTGACCAGGACAGGATTTTATCAAGCAGATTAATAATTAACCAGAGCTGATTATAATAATAATAATAATAATAATAATACAGTACTAGTGCAATCTACAAATTCTTCCCTAAAATGCCGTAAGCAAAGGGAGTCCTCCTCACTATCAAAGAGATTGATTCCAGCTTCAGACTGAAACATCCTTATACAATATATACAACCTAAATATTTTGCCCTATAATTGTGTGCTTTAATTGTTCTGATGTCTGCGCACCCCACTTTGGACCCAACCCAATGAATTAGATTCAACTTTCATTCCAGTATTTTCAAAAAAAAAATTAAAAACCCGAAACGTATCCTTAATTAAAATTCTTTGTTTGTAAAAATAAACACCATAATAGATACAAAACTGAATTTTAAAATGCTCAGTTTACGAAAAAGAAAGAAAGAAAAAGAAAAATAATATTCCCCCCTCCCACAATAGAGGCAACTCTCTCTGTAATAAGATCATGCTCCAAGTTACTTTTATACGTAAACACAGGTGGAAATCATTATTTCACAACTTTTACATTGCCATCTCCTTTTTTAAAGCATCTTCTGTACAACAGTAACATTACTCTAAAAATAATAGTCATTAAATCAGCTGAGAAATAAGAGTAGTATTAGACCAGCACTCTTAAACCACAGCACCTATAGAGCTCAGCACCTCATTTTTAAAGCCCTCAAGTCCAATTAAATGCCAGGCCAGCTCTTTTGTGTTCCTAAAACACAACAATGGTATGCATATCTGTACCATATATTCAGAACAGCAGCCAACAGGAGTGTACCCTATTTAAACACGGTTTATAGCTCCCCTGTACATGACACTTTCCCGCCACCCCTAGGAGGTGATGCACTATTGTCTTCCATTTACCTGGCTGAATAACACTACTTTACCTTTATGATTCAGGGCTAAGAATCTTCAGAGTTGTGTGCCTTACCAAGGCAGGGCCCACACTATTTCACTACTCTTTCTTCTCTGCTCAAGAGTTTGCATCCTTATTCCACAATAAAAATGAAACTATCCACTTTGATTCCCCCCCTCTCTCTTTTTCCTGACCCTTTTCTTCTTTTAGCTTTCCTCCCTCTTACATACCCTCAACCCTCCTCCTGCCATCTCATTCAGTGATGTCCTTGTGTAATCCCTTACACGCTCCCTTGACCCTATCTGCTCCCAACTCCCTGTCACTATCTCCCATGACAGTATCCCTCCTCTCAAGCACATAATCACTCATCTGCACTCATCTCTTCTTTCCTACTACATTCAAAAACATCTTATATTACACAAAATCCATTGATCCATTCTCCCTCTCCTGTCTGATTTTCCAAACCTTTGCCACCAGACTCCTGAAATATGATGTTTCTTTCAGCTGACTCAACTTTCTGACTTTCAATTCATCTCTTAATCCCTATGATTAGGCCTCTTCTTACTGCCCTCCAAATCACTGACAATCTCTTCATGTGAAGAAACACAAACTCAGGTTAAATTCTTTAAGTGCAACATCTAGACCAGCAATGCTAATGAAGATTTTGTGAACTTCACTGAGGATCTCCAGATCCACATTAGTGAGAACTAAGCCTGTATTTATCTGTCAAAACTACACCATAGCCAAGTCAAGATATATTGCCAGGTAGACCCACTCCTAAAGCCTCACTGTAGGGATCACGCATAAGAACCCTCTCTTTAAGGCACTTGCCAATGCCATCATATCTTAAATTAGAGGATGATCTGACCTTTGTTTTGTTAGATCCTGCAGCGTGGAACTTGTTTCTTCCAAATGTTTATCCTGGTTTTCATTCTCACATTTAAAAATCACTTTAAAACAAATCTATACTAGTTGTGCATGCCAAAGGCCTACATACCCTTGATGGGTGTAGAGGAAGGGACTGTTTAATTTGTGCTGATAACTACAGCAATGTTATTACAAGGTACACAAAGTAACCACAACATATGCTCCTATGAACTTTTTTGGGGAGTAGTTTAAAACTTTCTGTGATTCTCCCCACTCCCCCTACAAACAGTTACCGAAATCTGAAATTGTAGTGCTTACTCTTAACCTCACTCATTTGTCACAGATTTCTGTTTTAAAATTTTCTGTTCTGTTTCAAGGTCACAAGAAACCACCTAGTCTCAAGTCGGAAAATTGGACCATCTAGCTGTATTGCCTACACTGACTGGCAGCCACATCCCAGTGTTTCAGGCCGAAGAGATTCCCTGTCCGACCTGATAATGCTGGGATTGAACCTGGGATGTTCTGCATACAAAGCAAATGCTCTACCACTAAGCTAAAGCCCTTCCCCAAAATGTGAGTGCATATATAGCCACACTTTTCTCCATAATAACATTCACCTGATATGAAAATATGATTATATAATGTAAGCACTGAGTTTACTTCACTGTATTTTGAAAAGCACCTAGAGGACTAGGTAGTGAGCGAATGCTATATAAATATTGATATTCATTTCTACTGAGCTCCAAACCCTCACAAAGGCACTTCGTTAAATATCTGAAAGAAACACATTCAGCTTTGTTCTTTTCTTCCAATGAAACTTCATGTCTTTTCCCTCTCTCCTCCTCAAGTAATAAATATTCTCTCTCTCTCACCGGTACTGACAATAATGTGGGTGAACACTGTATACATCTGTCATTATTAATGACTACAGCAGAAAGGAGCAATAGCTCACTTCTAAGAATGCTTCAAAATATATCATTCACATTTTCTTATTTAAATATATTTTGCTAATGTCTCTCCAAAAGGCACAGAGATGACTCAAAGGATAAAACTCTGTGCTTAACCTAGGCGTAGAAAATTATTTATTAGAAGACAGGGGAGTTGTTACTTCAAAGGTCTGATTTGCTCATTGTAATGCAACTAGAACAAATGGAGAAAGATTTTTGTTGTAAGAAATGTAGGCATTTAAAAATGATTGCAGGATGGCTCAAACAAGGGAGAGTAATTGGGGCTTCTCCAACTCCTGTGTGCACTGGGGAAGCCTGCTGCACTAACAACCTTTCCATGTTGAGCAAAGCTACTAAGTTTGTTCTGTTGTATGTATATACTTATATGCTTCCTGCAATCAAGAACACTGCATTATCAAAATAAAAAAAATCCTTCCAGTAGCACCTTAAAGACCAACTAAGTGGTCTTTAAGGTGCTACTGGAAGGAATTTTTTTATTTTGACTATGGCAGACCAACACGGCTACCTATCTGTAACTGCATTATCAGACAGGGAAGTTTCTAAGCGTGTTCACCTATGCTACTGTTCCTGCAGAAGTCTGAAAGGTTGGAGTGGAGTGGATGCATCCAAACACTTGCTGCATCGCCACATGTTCTTTGTGACCACCTGAAATGGGCTTGCCTCTCTATGATTCAAGTACTGTATATAAAAGGGCATCACTCTCACTAAAACAATGGATTGTTTCATAAGAACACACTATTCACTCATTTCATTATAGAAAGAAAACAATGATCTCTCTTTCTCTCCATGGAGACTTGCCATGGCCCCAGCATTTTTGAAAATATCAATACTTTTTTTGATGGCATGATGCTGTGTAAGTTGGCAACAAATCAGGTACTTTGAAATCTGTTACATTTTTTAAAATATAAATTTAATGACCTGGAATTTTTGACTGAATTTCAAATTGATATTTCACATTTTCAATATATTGTTATTCATACAGGATTTTAAAATTGGGACTACAATAATTGCTAATGGAATTAACAATGATATTGGCCAGGATCAAAAGAACTTCATCAAAGAGAAAGCTACAAACCAATATCCAAAAATGCCCTTGATAATGTGGAATGGGACTTTTTATACAGAACAACACTTGTGAAACATAAGCATAATACTTGTGATTTAATATGTGTGCTGGATAAGCAGCATTTTCCAACCTGAACCACTGCATTCCACTCAGGTAGCAGTGTACAAAGAAGAAACTCTCAAGGAAAATAGATACTTGGGAAAAACCTCTAAGCATAGCTTTCTGAGTCAATAATGAAAGTACAATCCTGGGTAGATTTTCTTAGAAGTAAGTCTCACACAGTTCAATGGGCCTTACTCCTTGCTTAAGACAGTATCTTTGAGTTCCCATTTTAGAAATCCTTGTTCCATATGCTCATATGTGCTTGTGTTACATTAATTTTACCAGTGTTGGGCTAGAAAAAGCTTCTCAATTATAGGCTCTTAAGCAGGCATAGGCAAACTCAGTTCTCCAGATGTTTTGGGACTATAACTCCCATCATCCCTAGCTAACAGGACCAGTGGTCAGGGATGATAGGAGTTGTAGTCCCAAAACATTTGGAGGGCTGAGTCTGCCTATGCCTGCTCTAAAAGCTTTGTTAACTTCCTTTCAAAAGCAGATTGCATGAATTTAAGTGTCACTTTTCCCTCTCACACTATTCCACCAGACCCTCCAAGTGTCCTATTTTCCTGGGACATCCCTGATTTAGAGAAGCTGTCCCAGTTTCTGATTTGATCCCGGAATGTCCCACTTTTACTTAGGATGCCCCTATTTTCATTGGATAAATGTTGGAGGGTATGGAGTTATCCAACCCCCAAGCCGTCTGAAGGCAATCCTGTATAGGGAAGGTTTTTAACAAATGTTTAATGTTCTATTATGTTTTTATATGTGTTGGAAGCTGTCTAGAGTGGCTGGGGCAAACCAGTAAAATGTATGGGGTATAAATAGTAAAAGTATCATTATGGAACGGGACGTCCCTATTTTCATCAAAGAAATGATGGAGGGTATGTCCCACCAATCTACCAGACCAAGACTAAATGCTGCATCCTAAAGAAAATTATTGGTTTACAGGGCTGATAAATAAAAAAGTAAAGACCATCAACACAAGCAATTAATAATTTCCTATTACGTGATTTATGAAGAAGCCAATTGGTACTGCTGTACTGTATTGGAAAAGATAGGAAAGCAAGGATGGTAGATTGCAGGATCCTGTACCTCTCATTGTTTATGCTCCTAGAGAGAAGAACAATACCTTTCTCTGATGATTATCTCCCACACCACCGCTAAGCATCAGAATGCAACATGAACACGAACACAAGTATTGCTTCTGATACTGTAATCCCATTTTATTTCATTAAAAGCAAACTAAAATGCTGTAAGTGAGCCCCTAATATACATTTATATTATGTGCAATTAACTTTAAGCTAGTATCAGCACCAGCAGCAGAGGTAATATCTTATTAAAGATAATTCAGACTGATAAACCCATTACCAAAAAAAGAGAAAAAGATATGAAACAGAAATACTAAAAAATACATAAATAGTATCACTAATTATTAAAACTGTACTGGATTATTGGTGTTATATTAATATTATTCACAGGGAGCAATGCAAAGCAAGCCAGCCTTGGTTGATGTATTTGTATATAACTTGGCGATCCTGTGTAGAAGTGCAGATTTCAACAGTCTGCTGACAAAGAAAGTCCAAGCCTCAATCCATGCTAGAACACTGGGATCTATTTTACTGGATCACAGAATTAGTCCACCACCTCCCAAGGCAGTCTGTTCCAGTGTCAAACATCCATTAGGATGTTTTTCTGATCTCTAATCAAAATCAGTTTCTCTGCAGTTTCCACCCATTAGTTCCAGTCCTGCCCAGTTCTGCTCCATCTGATGTTGTATAAGCTTTCAGGTATTTGAAGCAACTATCATGTCTCCTCTCTACCTTCTCATCCCCATACTAGAGACACCCAGCTATTCTAGCCATTACTCGCAGGACTTGTTTTCCAGGCCCACATCATTCTGGTTGCCCTCTTGGTATATTTCAGTTTGTCAATGTCCTGTGTTCAGAGCCTGGCATCACCATTTGAATGGTTTGCAGTAAAACTGCTGGTACACAGCTGGCAAAAGTTATCCGCCTGAAGCTTCAAAGAGCAGCTGCCAGTCAGATAAGACACTTGACAACATAAGCCAATGTTCTGCATTGATAACATGGTTTCTATTTGTATCTTACATTGCACTAACCTTCAGCCTTTAGTGGGGGGAAAGGAAACTCACAAAATAAAGTTGATGTATACACATGATTCAAAGCCTCTGTCGGCAACTATGGGATGCCTACTTCATGTCTTACTTGTGCCTGTCCACCCAGAGAAGAGGTTGGAAGTGGCAAATATGGGGCATATATTAGACCTAAAACTGTGAACACTTTCTGTCTAAATTATCTCCCCTCTAGCTTTAGCTACATCAGCCTCTTACAGTTAACCTTTTTCTTGAGTATTCATCCTGATTTGTTCGTGTGGAGGTTATATGAAGGTGCATGAAGCAACTATTTCCTCATAGTTTCCAGGACATTTTGCCTTGGATAGTGTAGCATATTCTAAATGTAATTAACATATCCAAACAGTTGCATCATAATAGTTTGCCACAGCACCAGAGACGAGTGGCTTCACAGAAATATCACTGTCCTTGAAGGTATTTCTTTACACAGCATAGCTAAATCAATTGCACACTCTACAGATGTTTCATTTCCTTCCATATTTCCTTCCATATTTCCTTCCATCAGCAGCAGAAAAACTGCAGAAGTTATGTTTTCTCTGGAATCTAATAGTCAGTTGGTTGTTTTAACAAGATGTATTTAATCCACAAGAGTACTTAAAAGCAAAAGACTACTGTAGTGTTGATAATGGCAAATGCCCACAAAGGGCCTATAAACGTTAGTCACTTATGAGGTGGCAAAGACATTACACTCCGTGTTTTCCCAAGTCTGTAGTACTTCATGGGCATATTATTCTATTTCTAACCAGTTCATAGGTTATAACTTTATGTTCACACTCTACATAAGCTATGCTCTGTAAATAACTGTCACTTTTCTTTAGCATTTTATGTTTATAAAAGTTGTCACAAAGGTTATTTTGACTTACTAAAAATGGGATTTTCCACAACATAAATTTTAAGGCTTAACTAGATTGGGAGGCCTCTGTTAAAACCACTAATATGTTCTGTTAAGTCTCTCTTGTCTTCACTCAGACTCCCTACAATGTTTTAAACAGTTTTATTGACATGTGAAATTCTGGAAATGTCAGCTCTTGGCAGCGCTGCAGTCTACTACTGTTATATTAGCAGACTAAGATCAAGTATAATATCAGTGGACGTAGAAAGTGCAAAATAATATTTTATACAGCTTTTTCCTTCATAAAATCTTTCAGAATGGGTATATTCACAGTCTATGGTCAGGAAACAATCTCAGTGGCTTCCCAGTTGTACCCTATTGTAAAAATGTTAACAAGTTGGGGATTGTTGCAATCCATTCCACATGCTTCCAACTGTTCATGATAAAACCCACAAGAGATATGACACTAGTGATGATACAGAGATGTTGTTTATGAGTATGAAAGCACCAGGTTCAATCATTTCTAATCAACATTTTCCCAAGTGCCCTTTAGTAGATCCTGTACTCTGCTGGTGGGTCATGAAAATGGACAGCAGCACCAGAAATAACACAAACCAGTTGGGTCTAAAAGCCACCATTAACATTTTTTTAGTGCCCCAGAGCAAATCATTTAGTGCCCCAGAGCAACCAGACAAGTCCTTTTTTCCCCTAGAGGGGGCTCCAGGACAGACATAATAGTTGCCCCTGCTAGGACCGTGGCAACTCCTCTAGGACAGCATGTCTCGACTCCCTCCACTACTTTCAACAAGCAGTCAAAAAAAATTCTCATCCTGCACATTTGTAAAGACTTATTCTAAATCTGCTAGCTCTAAAGCGGAGGGCTACTAGTATGCTGTTCAACAATAGTGGACGCATTAGAAATAAAATGCAAGTCAAAGGGCTGCAGCTACATATTGCATGTAACATATTTGATTATTGTTGTCATTAACATGGTGGATTCCCTAATCTAGTTGGTATGACACTTATCCTGCAACACTCTTCTGAAATTGTTACACTCAAGTCAGAAAAAAAGTCAGGTTTCTGACATAGCAGAGTACTCAAACATGGAACACATGGAAAGGATGCTTTCAGATACACATACAGTAATATAAAACAGACTAAGCAAGAAGTTTTGTTAAAATTGCTATGTATTTTTATAAAACAAACTTCAGAACTACACAACTTATCCATTTAACAAACATTGTATTATTGTCATGTGATAGTTGGCATGCAAGAAGACTGCTACATTTTATTATTAACAAAATATGACAGAGTAATAATGAAAAGGCTCTAAACCAAATTTACCTTAAAAGTTTTTTTTAAAGAAACCCCACTGTATCTTTAAATAGTCAATAACCTCAGCCAAGCAAATTAGTTGGTTCAAATAGCAAATCTGAAAAAATGAGATCACTAAATTCTTGACTTGATAGGTTAGTAATAAATAATGTGCACCTATTCAATCTGTACATTAAGTATTTTATGTGCCCTTAAGGCATTCTCTTATGGCTGTGCCCATTATAGTGTAGCCATAGAAACTGACGCATTTATTTCTTGGACTGAAAATATTAATATAATGCAGCAAATGGGAATTTAATCTAATCTACTGATGGTTGGCTGAAGTCAGGAGAAGGTTGTGGTGCTTTTATAGCAAAAGACATATTATATCTGTTGAGTACAGCTTGTTATTATTGATTAGAAAGTTCAGTTAACAGCTCAGACATTTTATGTTCTTTCCACCTCTAAGTAGACTCACTGGCAAGTGTCAGCTTTATATCTTGTTTTCTTTTACTAATCACATAAAATTACAGAACTGGAGTAAACGGAATTCATTAAATGCACTTAATGTCCAACAAATGAAATCATTGCTGAACTTGGCAAATAGATGCATAGTCTAGTTGCAATAGTTTGCAACAATGAAATTGACAACTGTAGGCCACCGTTCTGTCCTCATTAATAGTGTACAAGGTAAAGATACTATAAATGTACACACATGAAAACTGAATATTTTTATGAGCCTCATCCAGATTTTGGAGGTGGTAGAGGTGGTGCACAGATGAAAGTCTCCCTGCTATATGACAATTGTGATTGTGAAAAATGCATAGAAAACAGAGCCTCCCTGGCACTTCCCAGATGCACATATGGCAGCCTCAACGGCCAATGCACATAGGTTCCACGATCTCAGTCTTGGATTTCCAATATGAAGAACTGCCCCCACCTTAGGGTGTGTACTGTAACTGTTCTGATTAGTGGAACCAAGAAGAACATTTGCCTTCTTTCATCTTTTCTTAGCCTTTCATCTTTTCTTAGCCCAGGTAAAGGCTGATTGCCATACAGTAGCTAAGAGCCAAACAATACATTACATTAATCTCATAGTTTGTCTTTCAGTGCAGGAGTTTTCTTCCAGACAGGATCTAGATTGGAACTCCAGTGTGGGTATGGGTATGGGGGCTTTAGCCCTTTGTGCCCCACTGCATTCCCAATCCTCCTCACAACCCAATGAGAGCTTACACCTCCATGCAGGAGCAGTCCAATCCTGATATGGAACAAAGCAAAGGACAGTGGACAAAGCTCTAGAGCCCTCCCCCCCCAGTGTCACCCCCTAAGTTGCCACACACACAAATGTTGCTAAACAGATTACATTATATTACATTATCTATTATACATTAAAATACCCACCCAACATGAACTAGAGCTGGCATGGGGCCCAGGCACTGCGCCAGGCAGTGGCGTAGCGTGGGTTGTCAGCACCCGGGGCAAGGCAAGTAATTTGCACCCCCTAACCCGTGGATTTGTGCCCCCTAACCCTAACCCCCAGATGTTGCGCCCGGTGCGGCCGGCCCCCCTGCACCCCCCACGCTACGCCACTGGCGCCAGGGCATGGCTGGAGATCACATGATGGAGCCACCTTGCTGAAACTAAGCAGGTTTAGGTCAGGGTCAGTGCCTGGATAGCAGACTGCATAGAAACCCCATATACAGCTGTCTTGAGTTTCATTGTGAAAGAATGGTGGGATATAAATGTACAAAAAATATATAAAGACTACTATGCTGAGGGCAGGGGACAATTGTTATATACTAAATTTGTAAAAATGATACACAACATCAGTACACAACTCTATACAATAAAACCTCCATGCTATATTGACATAATGGGGGGCAACTATATAAAGGTTGTGTGAACTGCAAGAAGCAGGAGAGATCTGCACTTTTGCTAATTTTTAGGCCTAAACAAAGCATTCATAAATATTCGGTTCTATTCCAGAAGACCGAATTTTACTAAGACTCCTAATAATAATTCATAGTAGTCAAGACCTGACTATCCTTTACACTGTGGTATACTGCATAAATTCACAAGATATATTCTGACAGATGAAGCATTGTTGAAAAGCAAGTAAAGCACTTTGTCCTTGAAATGTTAACATGTAATGCCATAAAGTATTCAAATAATAATTTACTCTATCTTTCAGGGTAATTAATTAAAATGCTCTGGGTGTTAGAGGAAAATCACCTTGAGCTAAAAAAATTGGAAAGTCTTCTCTTTTCCTCTCTGCACGCAAGCTGCTCCAATGGACTTGCCACATGCTTTTCCAGTTATGGTTTTTGATTTCAGCAGATAATAAATAGCCAGGATCTAATTTTGCCATGTCAAAAGCGATTATGTTTCACAAGAAAAGGTGGAGTGCTTACCTACCAGATGAAGGTGAAATGTAAAACCACTTTTATTTATGCGATGTGTCCAAATTCAACTCAAGCTGGCACTCGGTACTGGGAGTGCATAGACTTTAACTGCCATGTGGATTTATGTACCCCAGGAAAATGTCAAATATAAACATAAATTTAATCAAGGGAATGAAACCTTTATTATCCAAGAAACAAACACAGTTTTTGACAAGTAATGTAAATTATCTTAATATATTTTTCATGAGCTTTTGTTTTTGCCAGAAGGTCAAAGGAGGCAACAAAAATGCACTGCTGATGAAATTGCTTTAAGCAAAATGCTGTTACTGATATATTCCAAAAAGAAAAAAAGAAAAGAAAGAAAGAAATCTCTACTCTGTAGCAATTGTACTACAACTCAAATATCATTCTGGTCTCATTCATTTCAGTGGCATAAAACTGAAAGCTTACAACAACAGATCATTGAGAGCTATGTATTATTCTGTGGTTCTCCTCAGTTGGGTCATTTCTGGATGGTATTTTAATGGTTACAAAGAAAATTGTACATGATGAATAAGGATGCCATTCTCAATTAATACAGACAAAAGATCACAGCCGTATTTGGCAAATGAGGTAGTTTTTGATGTATGCAAAGCAAGACAATTCAGAGTCATTGTCACATACATCACTGCCTAGAGATATAAACAAGTTAATGACATTTTTGTGCATTTGCCCAACTACATGACTGCACATTTGTCTGGCAAGCATTTATTAACCCCAAATTAAATAGCATGGCTGCATCATATATTTACTTTAAAAATGTTATTAATTCATGCAGCACTGAATATTGATACTCCCAGTATATAGAAACTATTAAATAACTGTGCATTCCTTCTAAAATGAAAGAGTAGGCAGTATTTATATTCAATCTACAGTCAATTGAGATCAATGTAAACATTTTCATTTATGTCATACAACCACAAACAAACCACATCGCCTATAAAACCTGTCTGCATGAATATAGGCAATGGACCAAGAACAACTACTATAGGGCTCTGCTGTTGGGCCAAAATGTATTTAGTGACTAAAAGACCAGGAGACCTATAAATTTAAAGGTTAGTCATTTAGCTCACATGGAGCACACGACAATATGAATGTGATTTGGGAAAATGCATGTTGTGCTAAAAACATGCAGAGAAGTAGCTGTGTTAGACAGCAGAGGGACCTTCCAGACAACCTGTTCATTCTGATTTGTCTCCAGGAAGGCTAGATTACAATGTGTTATCCCACACTGCCCAGCAAATCTTCCAAAACTATCCTTTTCACAAAAAGGTCTCTCTCCTTTTTTTGCAGGATGCAGGTTTGTTGTGCAAGGTCTCTTAATCAACAATGACTGCACAACCTGAATTTGCCGCTACAGTATGTGATTGAATTCCACCAGAAAATACAGGAGTCTCCCGACTTACATGTGACTGACTCACGTGCAACCACATATGCATGCAGTGCTGGGAAATAAATGAATAAAATCATAACAGGAAATGGCAGGAGACACCTGGAGAGTCCTTGTGGCTCATGAGGAGATCTTCCCCATAGCCAGAAGAGGACATGAGGGTGGAAGAAGCCCAAAAGAGACTGGAGGTACAACGGAGCTTTGTTTAAACTGCTCAAACTCCCTGCCCAGTAGCTGACATGCAGGGTAGATTTTTTTTGGTCTGGACTGAAGAGTGAGCTGGAGACCCAGAAACAAGCGAGTATTTAGAGGCATTTTATAGGATGCTCCTCACTTGAAAGGTAAAGGACAGTTCAGTCCAGTCGCAAATGACTCTGGGGTTGTGGTGCTCATCTCGCTTTACTGGCCGAGGGAGCCAACGTTTGTCCACAGACAGTTTTTCCGGGTCATGTGGCCAGCATGACTAAGCAGCTTCTGGCGAAACCAGAGCAGTGCAGGGAAACACTCTTTATCTTCCCGCCAGAGCGGTACCTATTTATCTACTTGCACTTTTTGGCATGCTTTCAAACTGCTAGGTGGGCAGGAGCTGGGATCGAGCAATGGGAGCTCACTCCGTCGTAGGGATTCAAACCACCGACCTTCCAATCGGCATGCCCTAGGCTCAGTGGTTTAGACCACAGCGCCACCCATTCCTCACTTACGCTATTGTAACTTATACGCATGGGGCCCCAGAACCTAACCCCTGTGTAAGTGGCAGGAATGCCTATAGTGACAGCCAGAAGGTGCCCAGAGAATCCTGTAGTGCTTTCAAGACCAACAATTTTGGATGACATAAACTTTCATAGACTTGAGTTCCAGGCCACAAAGTTTATGACATAATAATTTCGTAGTGGACCCTCAGGTTACGTTATCTTCGGATAACATAACTTTTGGGTTGCGAATGCGACAAACCTGGAAGTGTATACTTTTGGGTTTTGCCACACACGCATGCACAGAAGCGCTCTATCGCACCGTGCACATGCACCGAAGCAGCGCCTCTAGTTGCGGACTTTTCGGGGTACGTACGGACCCCCAGAACGAATTAAGTTCATATCTGAAGGGTCCACTGTATTATTATTTCTTGAGATGCTAAAAGACTGCTTCACTGGAAGTTATGGAGATTTCTTCATAGATAAATTCATTCATTCATTCATTCGTTTTTTAAAATACTATCTTTATACTTTTAGTCTTAACAGCAGCTGTCAAGATATGAAAACAAAAATTACAAAAGAACAAAGAACAAAAAGTAGTCATATGAGGGTAACAACAGAAACCATCAAGGAAATTCAAACAAAAGTCATTAAGTGGCATGGTCATCAATACCATAACAACAAAAGCAGTTATTTATGATCCAATAAAAACAGCTGTAATAAAACAAACCCCTAAATTGTAAGAACTGGAGAAGGAACAACCTATTTAGCTATAGAGGCCTTATAAAACAAATAATAGGAATGAAAGAAGAAGGCATTCATAAGATTTTCCGTGATTTGAGAATTTTCAGATACTACTAGAGTATCTGAGAGCAAATCATTCGTTAAGGGAATGAACAGAATTTGAGAAAGTTATTTCA